>NC_056627.2:230813818-231487568 GCF_002870075.4 Lactuca sativa | reverse complement strand
TTCTTTTCGTGAAATCGATTCGTAGTATAAATCACCATAAGATTTGGATTTATGACTGATTCCATAACTATGATCATCTCTAAATCCACCATATCTTCCTTCAAAACGCCATTTATCGTTGAAACCACTTAGTTTTCGTTCAAACGCGATGAACTCAAGCTTCTGATCGAGGTACAAAGCGTAATTTTTCACAAAAGCGGAATGATCCCAGTAATTAGAAAGAGCTTCAACGCGAAAATCCGACATGTTCAATACTCGTGTACCTTTTCGGCTTGCGAACATGATCTCTTGACCGAAAATTGGGGATCCGTCTACTAACAATCTGTGTACAAGCATCAATGCCTTCAATGCCACGACCCAATCGCTTGTTTTGTTCAATCGTTTTGAGATGTTGTAAACACACGCGCTTACGTATCCTCTTGATTGAGATATGAGGTGAAGGATTTCTCTTATGTATTTTTCTTCAGCTGGCTCAATGTCATGACCTGTTGCTTTCACTATCAGCACCTCGAGATCTGGTGCTACATTGCCTGCAACTTTGGCTAGGCTTATACTAGTTTGGTCTTTCACCACACCAATCGCCTTTCTGATTGTGCTTGAAGACATCGAAGCAATAATATCACCTCTTACCTTGGATTTATCTCACTGATTGTTCTTCTGCTCTTAATTAAACAGCAAGTCTGCAGAGAAATCGAATGAGATATAACATGTTTGCAAATCAAGACAACACTAATTAGGTAAATCGACGCTTTTTTTTTTGCAGAAAAACCTAATCGAACAATTTATGGAATTATCAGAAGTCTCAACTAACATTATGCAATTTGTAGCATCTGTAACAGAGTGAAATACAGTCATCAAAATTCTTCCAAATTAATCGAATTGAACGCGAAGTTTATATGCATCTCTTTGTTCGGGATGGAGAAATTGTGAATACGATCGATTAACATTATAAGTTTACATTAAAATTAACAAAATGTCAAAACACGAAGCAATTTCTCAAAATTATATACGTTTCTGCACGAAAGCAACGTCAAAACTATGATTAAGGTCTCAGATTACGATCATTCGTGTTAATTTGAGCTACAGGTGATGATCATGATCACTTCCACAACGATTCGCAAATTACGATCTAAAATACTCGCATATATACAGTTACGAACACTGCATCGTATATACAAAGTCAAAGAGAGAGACATGGATGAAAAACTTACCGACAATTGTCAGAGAATTTGATGCTTGATTAAGAATGGTGGAAGAAGCTCCGATCTACGAGAAAAGTGAACGCTTTACAAAACCAAAAATGGCGAATGTATTGTATGGGCAACTTTATGTATGAGTGGTATGACGAGTGTTCCTTTTTTTAAACATCTTAAACTTTTTCAATTCGCCCCCTCAAGTAACCTTGAGTTTCTTAAAAACCCCCTGCGTATTTGACCTTTTCCACCAAAAAGGCAAAAACCGTTATTACTCCTTACTAAAATTTGTGTGGATTCTAATTTTCTTCTGTTTGACGACCAATTTATTTGTATCTCTTTTGAATAAAAACGCGTTTATTCGCGTTTCATTTGCTATTTAATAAAATAAAATTAAAACTAATTTTGAGTTTTGTAATTTTATGTACGTGTTTATTATTTTTATGTCGAATTTAAATGGAATATAGTTTTGAATTTTTTTTTCGAAAGAGTTATAGTTTTGAATTATTCGAGAGTCCAAGTTTGATTTTAGTCTAAGCGTATGACACTCAAGCTTGTAGCCTTACTTTTAGGGTCTGGTTTTTTTCGTTAATGTTAGAGTAAATTACAGTTTTGGTCCCTTTGCTTTATATTTTTTGCATGTTTTTTCCAATAGAAATTTTTGTTGCAAATTTGACATAGTGGTTTTATGTCCAAATATTATTTTGTTCATGGAGCAAACCTTATACCAAAAGAACCAAATTTGTAATTTAGTCTTAGTATTGTAATTATCTTTAAAAGTATAATTTTTTTGTCAGATTGTTTTAAAATTAGAATAGAATATAACCAAATTTCAACCATATTTTTTTATTCATTCAAATGAAAATACATCTTAGTTATCATCGTACAACGAATGAGAAGGCAAACGAGCAAAAATTTTCGCTACTAAGCCTTTTTGTATGGCAAAGACAATTCTTTTGAAGACTACAGCCATAGATCTAGAGGATATAACATTGTTATGCATGATCCATTGTACTTTATTAAGAAGCTTCATTGCATCCGGTGCAAGGAAACCAAACGTATTAAATGCAAATGGTATGAACACGTGTTGATTTTCTATGCACGATTTTTCATGTTTGGTGACATTGCATGTGGCAGCTTTTAATGCAGCCTTTCCTGTCGTGAAACCCCCGACTCTCAAGCCTACGAGAGGGGATACCCCTGTAAGGTCCACGCATGCATGTTTCCCTCCAACCCATCCAAAAATCAAAACATCAGCCGGTCTAAGGATTGACCTTCCTTTTGTTGGGTCAGTCAGGAAATTAACAAAAACCTCTTTCTTGGCGAAAACCCTAGCACGCTTAAATATGTCGACCAAAACATCCTTAACCATATCATGCCTGTATTTGAACCTCGAGAGTTCTTTGCAATGAACTGCATGCTCTCCAAAAGAGTCCAAACATGCCTTGCGGCACACCAGACATATCTCGTCAGCTGGGAATATTGGAATCATGAGTCGATATTTGAGGATGGTACAATACTCAACATGAGACATATATTGGCCAAGCCCATCTATAAGGATAACTAGAATAAAATCTTGAGCATGTGGTGCACGTAAACACTGGAAAACTAATTTTTGCCGAGCCGTCATGTTGAAATGCACTTCCATATTTTGGGCAATATTACTAAAAAGGGCACTTGTCAGTGTATTCTGGGATTTAGAGGGGGGGTGTCCTTAGTAGTAAAACTACTAAGGTCAATGTCTGGAAGTTTGTTACGAAGAGAGGCTAAGGCACAAACATAATCAGAATCCATGCCATGAATGTTGCTATCCCGTAAGATGTGGTCTTGTAATACCCAATATTGGGCCCTTGAGACAACAAAATCATATGAGGTAGCCTCTACTACCGAGTATAAACCCAAACCAGCAAACCGAATGGGTAAGGAAGCAAATCGTCACTATATGTCACCAAAGAAAGTGCCACCACAAACCACAATGTCCTCAATCGTCCCGCGCAACCCATTATTGAAGAACAAAGCCGCCTCCTCCATGTGAACGGGTTGGCACGTCCTCAGTCCAAAGAAAAGTTTTGCAATACCCATACAAGACCAAAGTAATGCTTTGAATATGATCATAAAACTATACTATCTTAAAATAAGATTCTACTTATAAAAATAAATTGTTTGAGGAGGTTTAAGTCATTTTCATACAATTATGCAGACTATCACCACTCATGTAAAAAATGTAATTATTTTTCACATTTTTGTTATATACTTGAAAACAAAAGTTCCAATTTCATTATCACAATAGTTATATAAATTTTCTTCAAGTTTATTCAATAAACCATTATGGTTGTGATGTTTAAAACTTTACAATCCAATATGTAACATCTTGTATTTCCGTTTTGGATATACCCTAGGGGTAGCATTGTAAATAATTTAGTTAATAAATTTTCTAATTTGGTGTTTAGATAGTTAATTATATAAAGGGAAGTGATTCGTACACAACAACTTTTTGCCATACACAACTATTTATACATTATAAAGTTATACAATACAACATTTTAAAGCATCAATTGTTGTATATGGAAAAAAATTGTTATGTACAAATCATTTCTCTTATATAAATTATTTAAAAGAGGTAATTGATGAAATGCGTAATTTAGATGGGCAAAAATTAACAATTTTGTTGGATTTGACTTTTAATAGTCAAAGAGAATTGACCAAAAGGAAATTAGATAAGAAATATGTCCAACGGTTCAATTAATGAATAGTGCTAAATTTACTAATTTAACAGAAATGGGTCTGTCTATTTGTTGGATTTAATTACTAAATCAATCAATTAAAAGGAGTTGGGAAGTTAAAACTTCAAAATAAAATGGGAATTACCGATATATTATTTATAACAAAAATAATATTTTTTTTAAAAAATGTAGGTGGTTAATTATAAAAGGAATTTTTATGATTAAAGATGGAAGACCTTTTAATATCCCGTACTATGTTAAATGTTTAACTTTTTTATAAAATAAAATTATAAATAACAAAGGTATGGAATTAATTAATAAAAAGGGCCTAAAGGTGTACGATGAAAAAAAATAGGAATTTAAAAGCATTTATTAGCATGTGATGGCATCATAATATTAACCAACTTAAATTTAATTAAAAGATGTATTTCCATTTGATAAAAGATAATTTGGTTGACAATTAAAAAAGGGTTAACGGAAGATCAATAAAAATAGAAAAGGACAAATGTAAAACTTGGTTGCTCTCTCAAACTGGAAGTTACATGAGTTAGTTATTTAAAGGCCTTATATGGTATTTTGACTATTAATATTTTTATTTTGATTATATTTTAATATACTTTTAAATTTTTAACAATATTTACCCAAACCACCAAATTCTCCACATGATACTGATAATAATAATAAAAATAAAGATACATCTGATTAAAAAACAAGTAATAAAAAGAGTTGATATCAACAAACACAATGTCAATGTCAATGTCACCACCAAAACCTTTTTGTATGTGCTAATATAATAAAGTTAAAACACAACCTTCTTGACAACATATCTTTAAAGATTTGCAGTTTCATCGAAAAACTTTACACCATCATCTTCATCTATAATACCCGATTCTAAATGTCACTACAGACCAGGTATCAATCACTGCCTCCTACAACTCCTTCCTGTACCTACTAAGTAAACTCTTTTCTTTTCCTTTTCCTTTTTAATAATAAAGAGGTTTTGGTTTTAACTTTTACCTCTGTGTTTGATCAGTTGTACTTGTTGCGCCAGGTGTCATGCTACTGGGCCCCGCCCCATTCTCAAGCGGAGGCGATGTCCCCCATTTCCCTTCTGACTCTTGCGGCTCCAGCACTATCACACCGCCATCTGTCAATCCTAATGCAAATTGATTCGCTTCTGTCGGATGTGCAGCAATCACAAGCGGATACACCCGAGAACTGCAAAACAAATTTACAAAATTACATTTTTCGTCCCTCGGTTTTCATCACCAATTTGCAATTTTGGTCCCTCAACCGTTAAGCGGTTAATTTTTCTTTAAATTGATCATTTCTAAGTATATTGTTTTTTTTTTTTCTTCCAAGGGCAAAATGGTCATTTTACATATAATACTCACTTTGGATTTGAAGGCAAGTAGGCGGTGGAACTGATACGACATCGCAATCTGAGAGTAGAGGCGGTTAGAATACAAACGCTTCCATCTTCAAAACCCACGTAAATCGATTGGCTATCGCATGAATAAGTAGCATGTGTGATTAAACCACTTGTTTCTTGTGGGACCCACTGTAGTGTTTTATGTAAGTCAAAAAGTCAAACCCGCTAGCTCAAAAAAATTAAATAAAATAAAAAAAGTTAAAAAACAAACCTGCTTGAGGCGTTCAAGTTTAGGTGCTTCATAAATAGCTATTTGAGTTTCATGAACTGCTAGCAAATGAGTTTGATCATTATGGAATTGTACACGTGTGTCCACTATAGGAGCAGCAACACGTCCAGCTGGAATCTGTAAGTGTTTACTTGTTTGTTTCTCCCATCCTTCGGTGCTCCAAACACACAACTTTATATTTTACAATAAAAAAATCCATTAAAAAAAATATCCAAAATGGAATAAAAAAAGTTTGAAACTTGTTTTTGTTACCTGAGAATCGGCTCCGGAAGATACTAGAACATTAAGAATGTTAGAGAAGGCCAAGCCTGTTATTCGTTTGTTATGCCCTTTAAGCTTTGTTTTAACCTGTTTGTAACAAACAATCATTAGTTTGTTTTTCAAAAGATTTAAATAAATACAAATTTAGGTTTTTAAATATTTATTAACAACCAACCTCGTCGATTCGGACATTGTATATCTGAATAGAAGAATCCTCCATGCCTATTGCTATAATGTTATTGTCTTGTGGATGGAATGCCAGAAATGTGGCGGCAGGTGGTGGTGGCATGAATGTAGTCATTGTCTGCATATACATGAAAGTGGTAAGCAATGTTGTTTCATTGATTCATGAGAATAATAAATAAATAAATACAAAAGTAGGATGCTATTAAAAAAAAAACGTGTGACCTTAAATGTCATCATATTGAACAAAGAAATCTTTCCACCAGATGCAGACATAACATAGGAGTCGTTTTTTGATAGTGCAAAACATGGAACAGCTTCTTCAGGGTTTGTAGCATCACTGATAACATTAGTCATCAAAATACCACTTGTAGGTTGCCATAATTGAGGGACAACATTCGCAGTAGCCTAAAAAATATATTTTTTTTTTTTAAAATAAGTTACCTTCACAATTTATTTTATTGAGAAAAAATTAAAATAAATAAATACCTTCCCAGATGAATTCCGGTCATTTCGTTGCCATTTCCATAGTTTATGAACCGCATTGGCTGCTAGAGCCAATATTGCAAGTCCCGAATTTGTATAAATCAATCTTGAAACCTGTAAAAATATGTAAAGTATAAAATAAGAATTGTTGTGAAGAAAAGAAACAGTAGAAGAGGATGGAAATGACGAAAATACCCTCATTGCTGAAGATGTTGTATCGGGAAGGCGTAATGATCGGCATTGTGCGGGTTCGGTGATTTCTGTTAGTTTCCATATCCGTGATTTGTCCATTGATTCGTCTACAATTCTAGGCTTCACATCAACCAAGCTTCGATTGTCACCACCATTCTACAATTTTGACCAATTTTAAAAAAAGTCAACATCATTACAAATATTATATATTACATATATTAATATATTAATAAATGAATATTTAATATTTCTTACCATTGCAACCATTGATGGCATTGGTGGAACTCTATCCATAATGCTCGGTCCAGCAGACGGATTAGCAGCACCAAACGTACTCATCGGGGAAGTCTAACAATTCCACATTTTTCATCAGTCAGACAAAATGACCATTTTACCCTTTGAAACAAAATTTCTTGATGCCATTTTACATACCTTCACGACAGATGCAGATGCAACTCTTGAAGGGTCAAAAGAACGATTCTCCATGGTTCTTAGCAGCCTAATCCCATCTGGATTTGCTAAAATTTTAATCCCATTTTCATTTGTTGAAACAGCTAATAAAATCCCTTCTTTGTTAAACCTTATGCAAGGAGAAGCCTGAAGAATTAAAAAAAAAAAAAAAAATTAAAAAGTAAGTTATTGACAGAGATTTATAAAACATTATATTTAAAAAAAGAAAAAGAAAAAGAAAAAGAATAGGATAGGATAGGATAATTACAGGTAAACCACCCTCAGCATCAATAGTTGTTAATAAATTAACACTATCCATATCCCAAAATTTAATTAAAAATTCATCACCAGCAGCAAGAAAACGGTTTTTTGTAGTATCAAATTGAACAACACCAACAGATCGTTTTCCAAGCCCATTATATGTACGTTTCACAGCTCCTTCACTTTCATTCCATTCTACTATGTATGATTCACCTTCTTTATTTGTCCCACATGAGAATAACCTATATTCCATGTTCTAATTTAGCATCATAGACCAAAAGGGCAAAAATGGAATTTTAAAAGTTTTAAAAGTTGAAACCTTGTTCCATCTGCATTGTATGCCATTGTTGTTGATGAATGACCTGGCGCATCATAGTCAACTCTTGAACCCATGTTGTCGTATAACCATGCTTTTATTTTTCCATCCGTTGCAGTTGAGAAAATAAACTAACGTATAAAGAAGTTAATTATTTTTCATAAATTTGAGAAGAAAGAGAAAGATTTTAAATTATATATTGTTATACCTGAATGTTTTCTTTGAAATGTGGACATACAGAATATACAGGGGCTTCATGACCCTCGAATGTGTACTGTTTTGTCCCTGTTACTGCATCCCAGACCTATTATATATAAAGATTTTAAATTTATATATTTTTGAGTTTAAAAAATGTGAATTTAATTTTAAATAGTAAAGGGTGTAACAAAGTTTGTACCTTTATTGATCTGTCTTCTCCACAAGTCACAATGCAAAGTTGTTTGTTTGGGTAAGAGAAGGCAAGATCATTGACACTCCCCACATGAGCTTCAATCTGTACAAAAGAATAAATAAAAAAGATTTCTTTATATCGTTTATATGAATCTAATATAAAAATATAGGCACCCTTTAATTTAAAAAGAAAAAGAAAATGGGAAGTTATAAAATATAAACCTCCAAGTGGTTTCGAAGATCATCACCACCATGGTAAGAGTATATCTGCACCACATGCTTTGAGTATGCAACACCTGTATCAATTATCAAAGTTCATGATCTAATTCTCAAGGGCAATTTGGTAATTTGGATATTAAATAAAAAAGAAATACCGAAAAGGGTTCCATCAGGGCTCCAAGTTACACGGTTGATTGATGCGGTATAGTCACTAGACAAAGCAGCCTAGCACAGACCAAAGTCAAACAGTCAAGATTTTATTTCTATACAATGTGTGTTTATTTGTTTCTCATTTTTATAAATTTTAATGAAAGTTAGAATGCAAACCTGCAAAGGCATCGAACAAGCACCAAGATCCCAAACCTTGAAATTTTTATGAGCAAGTTTCTCTCTACTACCTAGTTCCCATATCATGACTTCTCCAGTACTTGTTCCAACTGTAATTAGTTAAAAGAAATTGAGATAATAAATAAATGATTAACAGAGTAAAAAAAAAAAAGGATATTTATTTAACTAACCAAGAAGCAAAATTTGCTGAACTGGATGAAAATCCATGCTCTTGACTACTGAACCCTGGTTTAGTGTCATCACTACAGCTTTAGGTAAATCATCAGATGAGTATGAGCTTTGACCATGGCTTTGACCACTGTAGCCAACAGGTAAGATATTCACAGGCAGATGATTCACCTGTAAACAACACATAGATGAGTCAAATAACTCATATAAGGTAAAAATATAAATCTTGAAAGAGATAAAAAGATGCTTACTTCCTCAGATATTCCAAATGTTCTTGTTCTCTTCAATACATGTTCAGAGTCAGCTGTTTGATAGTCAACAGCAGGATTATTGGTTGGAGGCGTTCTGGGGCGCTTTAATAAAGCTGAAAAAAGAGGCAACACTATCAGCAACCTGAAGGGCAATTTGGTAATTTGGATAACTGGAGAAAAATATGTACCAGAGTTATTTGGTGGATTGAAACCAAGAGGACCTGCAGAAGCTGATGGATGAGGGACAGGTGAAGGATTTGCCATCCAACCAGCAAGTGATGTTGGTAGGGTTGCTGGTGTAGGCTGAAAAGGCTTCATATACAAACACAAACATATTAAAAAAAATGAAAACTTTATATAAAAATAAATAAATAAATCAAGAATCTTGTTTTCACTTACACCATGAGCACCCAAAGGTGGAAAGCCTGCAGGCTTTGGTACAGAGCCCATTAATGGATTATTTACAGGAGATGGAGCTCTCGCACCATTTGGCTGTGATTGACCACAAGAATGGTCAACAAACAGAGTTTTTATATCTGGATTTGGCTTTGGGTTTTTGCACAGCTGATGTTGCCAATTCAGACTAGAAAACAAAAAAAAAAAAAAGAATGTCAAAATGGTCAACAAAAGTCAACCCCAGATACTGCAAATTGGAAAATTCTGTACCTTTGATTGATAAGTGTACGCAATCTTGAGTTTTTTAATGTTGGAAAGTTTAGCTTATCACGAAACAGAGGATTTGCTTCAATCAGCTTTTTAAGCTCACCCAACATTATACCTCTGGCTGACTTTGTGTCTCCATATTTTGATAATTGCTCATTGTCCCTGTACATAATGTATTTTTTTTATTAGAAACCAACAAAGTTTTATAAAAAATATGGAAAGATGAACTCTTACATACCTGAAATTCTCAAGAGTCAAAAGCTGTGTTATTTCTTTAAAAAGATCTTCATTAAAAGCTGAAAACACCTTCAAGTCTTTCACTAGAATTTCAACAGCTTTAGCACGATCCTTCCTGCAAATTGAATAAATGTTATGAATTTACACATCATTTCAAGAAATGAAAGTTTTTGGCCTTTTCTGCTATTAATTCTATTTCTGGTTTGTATTGCATAACCATTAACCACTAGCCAAATAAATGCCAACGTAACGAAAGAACTGAATTTTAATAAAAAAAATTATACAGCAACATACTTATCTAGAGCTTCTAGGTACTTCTGCTTTCGTATCTCAAAGAAGATCTTCATTGAATATCTGTTATCATCCACTTTTGTGAATCCTGAAAGATACTTTTCCACCTCATCCCACTCGCCATTTGTCACCATTTCTTCAAAGTAACGAATGTTGAAGAAAAAGCCTGATTCTTGCTCTAACCTAAAGAATTAAACAAACAAAATAAGTTTTTCTTTAAAGTGTATGCATGAATTTAGCAGCAGAGATGTAAAAGAAAAGGGGAAACAGAAACAAGTTAACAAATTCATAAACCCTTACCTGTGAACAGTCTCCTTAAACTTCTCTTCATCTAAAAACTGAAGTATTAAAAATACAAGCTCTCTACTAAGGGACGACATCGCTTTTCCCTTTTCCCCAAAAGCTGCAGAAAATTAAGATAAAATATGAAGTACATAATTAATATAAAAACGACAACCACAAACCCCTCAAAATCGTCATGGATCGAACAACAATAGTTCAACCTTTATTTCCGTGAAATTCAGCTAAATAACTCAACAAGCAAAACCCTAACGAACAGCTCCAATTCTTCGTTCAACAAAACCCGAAATTTCCGTAAACATACAGACTATATATGCATACAAATTCATCTACATCCATGTATGTATAATTAAACACATATAATTATGCATAGATACATAATAACCTACATGTATCATCACTAGGTTTGTGAAAATTATGCAAGATTAGAGGTTTCTTACCTTCGAATTGGAGGATGAAAGATTACAGAAACAGATCTGAGGGTTTGTAGAGAGAGAAACGAATTCCCTTTTACTGAAAATATTTCTTCTCCCTCTTCCTTTAGGGATTTCAAGAGAGAGAAAGCACAGAGAGAGATGTGAATCGGAAAACAAAGACACACGATATAAATAGTGGTGAAGAATACGAGTAGTACGAGATGATAGGGTAAGAGTTGATAAGTAGAGTTCCTTATCATAAGAAGCAAACTATCTTATCAACTGAGAGGTTATACAAACCTCTATAATAATCATTTCGTTTCTTTATTTTTAATTATAAGTTAATACAATTGTAATATGTCTAGTTTTTTTTTTTTTTTTTTGTGTTTGAAAAGATGACTTTTTTTTTGGGAAGAAGTTATTTCAGATTAGTTTTATAAAATGTTATTTAGATTAAAAAGTAAGATCCGGGCAGAAAAAAATTATTATGAAATTTCAAAAACAATTCTTAAATCCGATAAAAAAATTCAAAATTTTGAGAAAAAATACTGTTTTTTACTAAACTATACCAAAAAGCTAAAGAAACATACCAAATAAGAAATAGTACAATGCAAAAGCTTAAAATGTAACATTCACTGAAAAATCAATTATATTTGTCCTTTCAAAATGGATATTTGGAACATTGGTAAAGATAATTTTCACAAACATTTTATGCAAATAAGAAAAAAAAACATTATATATTACCATTGGGTTTGGAATGCTTTGTTCCCAAATCGGTTGTTATTTTGATAAAGTGTAAAAAAAAATGATCAAATATTAAATAACGTTAATGAAGTCCTACGATCTTTTGGGCTTTTGTTTAAAATGACCCTTATATATTTTTTTGGTAGTCTATGTCATCAAATTTGTATGTTACCTATATTATTTTTTTTTAGAAATTAAATTACCTCCTATCTTTTAATCTTTTAATGTTATAATTATTCATACCGCTAAAATTATGACAAATCATCATTTAATTTAATTTTATTTAATATATTTCTAATATAGCCTTAATGAGTTAGTTAGAAAATATGAAATGATGACATTTATCATAATCTTATTGGGTATGAACATTTGTAAACATAAAAATAGGAAACAGTTTAATTTCTCATTTTTTTTTATCCATTTTTACCAATACTATATGATTGAATTGGCAAATGTCTCCCTCTCAACATTGAGGTGGGTTACATTGTGGCAATCCATTTGGCATTTTGGTCCTAATAACAAGTTCATGTGGATAATCTATTTTAATAAATAAAGATCCAATTTGCCACTTGTCAATCACTCATGAATTTTGATACTTGTCATTTTATGGTATTTTTGAAATAAACAATATACAATGTCAATTTCTAGGTTTTTTTAGTTTTTAAAATTAAAAAGCCACATAATACATATAGTTATATAAGTAAAGTATTAAATGTAATAAATATGATCATAAATTGTAATAAATATGTTTTTTTCTTCTTTATTTTAAATTTTAATTTTAAAAAATACTTAATATTTATATTTTGATATTTAATTTTTTTATTTAACCCATGTAATACATGGGTCTCACACCTAGTTCTTTTATAAATCAAATTTCTACACATTTAGAACCCTAAATATGAACTCAACACCATCGTACATTACCATGAACCATCAACACCATTCATCTTGGACCCACCCACAAACCAGAAAATAGTAATCGACTACCATGAACCAGAAATCATTAAAAAACTATCACCATGTCCATCTCAAACCTATGAACCCAAGTCAAAATAAAAAAAACATACACAATAAGGTTCTGTTTAGTTGCGGAAAAATAGAGTAGACCTGTAACGACCTAAATTTCACGCCAAAAATTTCGTTTTTAAAATCAGTACTTTGGAAAACATTTGTAAATAAAACATTGTCTGATCAAGTCATTTCATAACATATATCGTGTCTGAAAACCAAAATATGAAAACAACCCAATATCAGAGTACAAATCCCAGAACAAGTTCGTAAAACGGAAACCAGTGTGTGTGTATGATGTGCCGCTACCGCGCCAGCTCCTTCCCTTTCGATGAAGAGGTACCTGAAACCAAAACTGAAAACTGTAAGCACGAAGCTTAGTGAGTTCCCACATCGTACCACATACCATACGACCACATAACATACATATATTGTCAAACATATCTGGGTGCCCGACCTACCCCTTCGGTCCTCTCGACCGGATACTGGCTAGCATATTAATTTGGGTGCTGGCCTCCCATTCGGTCCTCTCAACCGGATGCTGACTAGCATATCTGGGTGCTGGTCTCCCTTTCGGTCCTCTCGACCAGATATTGGGGGCTATTTCACCCCTACTACCACCGCATAACACATATCACATAATCTATCTAGCATGGTTGGGCATGACTACCCCTTCGGCCCTATCGATATCAAGAACAAAGTAGATGAACAACACCAACCAATTTCAATAATTAAACATATTAGGAAAAACTATTTAGTTTCAGTTCCGGTTAATTTAAATGGATTCAAAGAACACCACTAGAGAACTAGGTCGTCGGAACTTGGCGATTTCATCTTCATCGCTTGTGATCCAAACACAAAGCTCGTTTTCTTTTACTATAATGACAAATTCAAGTCAAATCTAAAGGATAAGAGTTTGCCAATAACAATTGAGATGTATGCAAAAATAAAGGTGAAAATCGAAAGCCACACGACTAAAAGAGCACATATTGGGGTTGTTTGTGATGAAATTATGTAACATCCCAAAAATCATGACCAAAATTTTCTTTTTTTAAAACATTACTAGACCATAGTATTAAATCATTTCAAACATACTAAAAAAGGGTTATATAACAGAACAGAGTATCTTTTCAAACACTTATTCATTTTATCAGAGTAAACATCCCAGGCTAAACTTCTTGGTGTGTGTGTGTGTGCCATGCGATTATCCCTAGCTCTTTCCTCCGCTACCGGAAGTACCTGAAACCAAAACTGAAAACCGTAAGCACGAAGCTTAGTGAGTTCCCCAACCTACCACATATCATACGTATCCATTGATCCATACATGTCATACATAACCATGAACACATAACCACATACTGGGCCCCCACCCACTCTATCGGGTCACGCCCGCCATCGGACCCCGTCCGTTATCAGGCCCCGCTTGGCATCAGGTCCCACCTGGCATCGAGCCCCACTCGGTATACAGATATGTTTCCCATAGGCCTCACCTGTCTCTAGGCCTCGCCCGCCATACACATACATACGATCAAATAACATACTGAAACATACAAAACGTTCCCTAACTATACCCTGATCTAAGGCCTCGCCTAACTCGGGCCCCGCCCCTGGTCTGCTACTAAAGTAGTGGAACCCTGTCCACACTCCTACTAGTAGTGAGATACGGGCCCCCTGCCCACACTCACAACATGCCTACCACGGGCCTCGCCCCTGTTATGCTAATATCGAGATATGGAACCCCAACCATACTCACCTAGTGATAAGATACGGGACCTCACCCACACTCACCTCCCTATCAGGCACATACAAGTATCATGAAGACAACAAGTATAATCTAACGCACTACATAAGAATCTTCCTTAGGAATACTCCGGCATCGAACCCCCGACCCGGAAACATACTATTATTTAACGTACTTCGGGCTTACCCCGACATCGGACCCTCGGTCCGAATCCTATCATACCAACACATGCAAGAATCACAAAGACCTCTGGCATCCTATCATTCCTCGGGCCTTGCCCGACATCAGGTCGTAACCCTGAACATATATCAATAAGTGCCTAGGGCTAACCCCAGGCTCTTCCTTCTATATATAAGAAAAACATAAACATGAACATAATGGGCCAACATTGTGGTCGTAGACCCATACAAACAGTGAGGAGACTCACCTCGCACTGCTGAAAACTCGCTGAACACTTCTGATTGCTAACCGACAACTTCTAAACCGCTGACCCTTCGGCTTCCCGAACTACCAATACCAAAATAACACTTAGTCCTAAATTGTCCTCTTAAAGTCAAACTAAGTCAACTCTGGTCAAAGCCCTGGTCAAAGTTAACCTTCCAGGTTGACTCTACTCGCCGAGTCACACTATTGACTCGCCGAGTTCATAAACTCAGAAAATCCTACAAGTCGCGATTCGACTTGCCGAGTCACCCCATAACTCGTCGAGTCTTCCAATCTCCGAGTCCTGTCCTCTCCAACTCATTGAGTCACCACTCAACTCACTGGTCTTACTCATAACCAAAAGGGATTAGGGTTTCGACCCGACTCGCAGAGTCCACCTTCATCATCTTCATTTTGTCGATTACAGTCCATTCCAACACCTCTAACTCATAGATCTGGACTCCTAATGCTAGCATTACACGTAAAGTTGCTAACTTTACGTGCATGCAAGGTGATATGGAGCTAGAACACCGAATCCAAGCTAAAATGAAGGTCTAGGTCATGAAATGGGGCCATAGCTGGATAAAGCTAGCAATTCTGAGCTTCCCAAGCTCAAAAGTGCCCAGATCTGAAGTCCAATTCATCCTTAAGGGCTTAATGCTCGGATTAACCTTGGAAATGGCCCAAATATGACAAAATGCAAGCTAGAAAAGGGGATCTTGAAGATTAACAGTCAAGGTATAAGCTTTATACCTTCAAATGATCTTAGATGTCACCCAAACTCTGGATCTATACTCTTTTCCTTGCTCCTTCCTCCTATAACCTTCAAGATGCACTCAAAAGGGACCTCAATCTTCTCACACAAGCTCAAGAATGAAGTTGGGTGGATAGGGTTTCGTCTCTGGACAGTGGAGGCTGCAAATGAAGCCCTAGAAATGAGAATAAGGCGTTTAAATAGGGAACCAAGTCCCAAAATTAGGGTTTCCCAACCCAGACCTAACTCGTCGAGTCAGTCTCCCCGACTCGTCGAGTCGGTCACTTAATCCGCGATACGAGACACGCTCCGACTCGTCGAGTTCTTCCTTGGACTCGACGAGTTGACCCCTTTGACTTAAGGTTTTTCTTTCCTTTCTTGGTCTTATGGATCCCGGGTGTTACAAATTAAGGCTGTAATTTTTTCCCAAAAGCTCACACAAATTGATAGCATTCTTGGAAATGGAGAAGCTGGGGAGAAAGAACAAGATTAAAGGAAGCGAATCGTTTGATTTGGTTGGTCTCAAGGATGTGTAGGAAGAAGTCTAGGAGATTGGAGCATTATATTATATTTCAATAAGGTTGCTAGATTTTTTTTATTTTTCAAAAAAGGTTGTTACTATTAAGAAACAAATTTGATAAAAACCCACTTTAATGATGATATGAAATTTTTTGCCAACTTAATTATGGTGATCGGTAAAACCGGATAAAAAATACATTATTTGTATAATTAACATGTAAAATATAATTTTGGTGACATAGACTATGTAACACCCGGTTCCTGGTACGTATTTAAATTCAAGTAATTTCATGTTTTGCCCTGGGACTCGGCGAGTTGGAGGCCCAACTCGTCGAGTAGACTCGATTTTGACCGGGAGGTTTAGTGACCTACTCGACGATTCTGGGGACCGACTCAACGAGTAGAAGCTGTTTGGATGAAACCCTAATATTTAGGGTTTGCACCCTATATAACAACTTATCTCGTCCCAAACCAGCCTCCATGTCCCTCTCACTTCCAGAAGACCCTAAACCGAAACCCCAGCCTTGTTTGAGTGTTCTTAAGCCATTTTTGTGCATTTTTGGTGGTTATGAAGCTTGAGAATGAGGAAGGAGCTTGGGAGTTCAAGTTAAAGCTAGTAGATCTAGAGGTTGTGTTCCATTTCCAGCTCATTTGAGGTAAAAAGCTTCAACCTTGACTTCCCATTTGTTAGATCCTCTTTAAGGCCTGAATCTTGTCATTTTTTTGGGCATTTCTAAGTCACATTCGGGTTTGGGGCATTATATAGAGGAATAACTTCAGATTTGGAACATAGGAAGGTTCTCATGGCATAAAGGTGCCAACTTTACTGCCATAAGAGCCCCATGCATCTTGAAGACTCTATTTTATGGCCTTTTGAGCTAAATGGCCCATGCATGATCGTAAAGTTTGTAACTTTACGTACAATATGGACCCTAGGAGGCCAGATCTATGATTTAGATGCTTTGAGACCCACTAAAATCGACTGTATAGTTTTGGACAAAGAGGGACTCGGCGAGTCGTTCATGGGACTCGGCAAGTCGGGTCATATTTCCCCATCAAATACTTATGTTGATGGACCAGATGCTAAGATAGAAGAACATTCAGCTTTCTAGGCTCATTAGGGACCTAGAAATCATGGAACTCGGCGAGTGTATGTGTGGACTCGGCGAATTCAAGGCAATGTCCCAACCACTTGAAGACGGACTCGACGAGTTCAAGGAGAACTCGGCGAGTCATAGACTAAAGACCTTCATATGGATGAGGATGAACGCAACGAGTTCAAGGATGAACTCAGCGAGTCCATTGAAGAAGGTTTCGATGATCTGTTGAAAGTAAACTCGTCGAGCTCTTGCTAGACTCGACGAGTAGGAACGAGGTTGTAACATTTTGTGTACGTGACGACTCAATGAGTTGGTGAACCAACTCGGCGATTCTAGTCAACCAAAGTTGACTTTGACCATGGTTTTGACTTTAACTTTGACTTGGAATTTAGTGATCCTTGTAAGGGTTATGAGTATGAAATGGTAATGTAGAAATGATGTTGTGTAGGGATTGAGGAGTCGAAAAGAGTCGATTTTTGTACCGAGGACAGCACAGTCGCTACACGACATACATTGAGGTGAGTTACCTTCCAGTAGAAATGGGTCTAAGGCACCAAGGTCGGGCCACTAGTATTTGATTATAGTTGAAATGATTGTATTTGTGATAATTGCCTGCTTTGCTACTAGCTGGTATGTTTATATGTTTGCATGATATGTTATATGTGATAGTGGTAGTAATAAGGGGAATAGTCCTTGATTACCGGTCGATAGGACCAAAGGGGTAGTTTATTACCAACTATGCTAGACAGTATGATTATGTTGTGTTAGTATGCGATAGTAGTAGGGGTGAAATAGTCCCCGTAACCGGTTGAGATAAACCGTAGGGGTAGGTCGGACACCCCAGTATGTCTGACTCGAGTAAGTTAGGCACCCCGGTATGCCTAGCAGGGTAAGTCGGGCACCCAGATATGCCTGACAATATGTTTATAGTATGATATGTAGTATGGTGGGGGAACTCGCTAAGCTTCATGCTTACAGTTTTCAGTTTTGTTTCAGGTACCTCTTCGTCGAAGGGGAAGGAGTCAGTGCGGTAGCATCGCATCACACACTGGGTTCTGCCTTTTGAGATCTATGGGATTGTACTCTGATTTTATTATTATTCGATGTTATGATTTTGAGACATGTTTGTTATGGTTTTATGGAATGTTATGATATCGACAATGTTTTCAGTAAATGGTTTTATAAGTTCATTAATTAAAAACGAAATTTTTGGACTCGAAATTTGGGATGTTACAGACTATCAAAAAAATACAAAAAGACCCTTTAAATCAAAACCTAAAAATTTCATAAGGCTTGAGTGACAATAACTCATGCATTTATTCTATGAAAATATAAAATCCATTCTTTCACAGGTCCATTGTAGGAGCAGAAGAAAAAAAAATCATTCTAATCGACACCCCTTCAATACCTGTAAGTCAAAAATCTTGAATTGATTAAGGCAAATCGTTAAACACTATACATTTAGCTAAGAAATCTCTTACATACATTAATCAGAAGATAATAAAATAACATTTAAATATGAGATTGTTATTCGTATCATACCTTACAAGAAGCGTCCACTAATTCAATATTTTCGCATTTCTAAGTGCTACATCGATTTTTCCTCTAAATCTCAACTCACAACGTATGCATAAAGAAATAAACAAGTTAATAAAATCTACGTCTATTTTTCCTATGCATATCATCAATATCTCCATCTGTTTACTCACTCACACATTAATCATATACATTTAATAATAATATATGATTGGCATCCAGTTTAGTTTATATTTTTTCAGTTTTTGTTGTGGTTTCGTATTTTCACCTTTTACCATCTACTGTGATTTGATCTTTTACTCTCCATGCTTTCTAACCAAACTACCAACCTACTTTTCTATTATGTACCATTCATGATCACAAATTATCATTCTATGGCAAGGATTTATTTGATCCAAAACCGATGCAAGATGGTAGTTGTAATTTTATGTAAAAACATATTTCTATTACATTTTTACTTTTACTTTATAATATTATTGAACTTACTGACCATAAACATACTCAATGTGGTGTAACAAAACAATATGTAGTTTGAAAATAGTAAGTGTAACAAAACGTTTAAACGAAAACAATATATGTGATGGAATTGCAAGCAAGTTCCATCATCTATTAGGTTGTTGTTAACAAGTATCCATTTTTACTAATACTTTCTTGATAAATTTTACCATTATTTCCGTAATCAGTTCAAATTTCCAAGGCATAGAGTTGAAGCAGTTGCAAGAATAAGTTGAATAAGTTCTAATACTAAGTTACAGTTTACACCTATAAATCTTTGTAAGAAAAGGTTTTAAAAGGACTTTTCTCACAAAAATGTATTTCCCTGTTATGATTTTGGAGTAATCGGGTGACCACTAACCATCTATATTTCCTTTAAGCTTTAGGTATGTTTCAGAAAGGATGATCTGACAGAGGAAAATAAGTAAATTTACAGGTTGTTGCTATTGTTTGAGCCGAAACAAACATAATTAAAACTTTGAAATAGGTTATATATTTGGTATGAAAATCGATAGAGAGGAAACATCGAGAAACAAGAATGAAGAAACATACCTTTTTGGTTGTTGTTGCGAGAGTGCGGGTAGAGTGAGGTGGTGACCGATGGATTTGTTTTTGCTTATTTGTGAGGTCGTTGGTGGGGTTATTGTTGTTTTTTCAGTTTTCACTGTGGTGAGTGGAGGAGCACCGATGGTGGTCGTCGTTTGATTAGCGAATTAGGTGGTCGCCGTTTGCATCCTGCGAGATGGACTGATGGGGGAGGGTCGAGTAGGTGTTGAATGTTCGTTGATTAGGTTTAGAATTTGTTATTGTATTTGGGTATTCAACGGTCAGTTTGATAAGGGTCGGATCCTGATAAGTTTTAGTGGATGAGTGGTTTTATGGTTCGTTTTGGCCAATAAAGCGAAACTGAAACCAACATTTCGGTTTTTACAAATTCGAAATCTAAACCGACGGTATGTGACTTTATTTGTGTGTGTGTGTAAACAATTGAGTTAATAGCAGGAAATTTTTGTTTTTTTTTAATTTTAAACCCGTATTAAATAGCAATGTACATTATTTTTTTCTTTTTTATTTCCTTTATCCTTTTCTAATTCTTTCTTAAATAGAATAACATGTTTGTTAACATATGCAAATCAAGAGAATTTTAGTAACTTTATTGTCGATTCATATTACCTTTGTTTCATATTAACTTTGTATGGGTTAAAATTACCAAATTGATCAAAAAGTCAAAAATGGTTTTTTTTTTGAAAAAAACTATACTCTCTTTTATATTTGTTAAATGTTATTCTTGATTAATTTGTGTTTGTTTGCATCTATGCTTCACACTTTATGCATTCATGCTATTAACTGTTAATTTTATTTTATAAACCTATATACATTAGTTAATTTATTAACTCTCAATCTCCATTCAATTATTTTAAAAATGTTCATTTCTAATTAAATACTTACAAAGTTACTAAAAAAAATACAATATTACAATTCATAAGTTTTTAGAAACTAATGATACATTATTTTATTGTATAATTATTTTTTTAATTCTATATAACATTATCACCTGTGGATTCCAAATGTTATAACCTGGTTTCAAATATAAAGGGGTGAACCAAATCTTATGAAATTATTTTACCAGCTCTCAAAAATTTATGATCATCAGAAAAATTTTGTTTATAATGAAAATGTTGTAAAAAGTTCTAATAAAATATTAGAAAAACATCATAAATGTCTATGTGTTTTTTCAGATATAAAGTTTAGTTCCTACATTAAAAAAAATTCACAAATGGTCATTGTGCTTTCAAAACCTTTGATGTTTAGTCCTTATTGCAACCCGTTAAATTTTTGTTCGTCGAGTGAAGGTCATTTTTGTCATTTCATTACCACAAGGACAATTTATGAAGTTTTTTTGTTATTTAAAAAAATGAAATCATTATATCATTATAAAGGAAGCATTTTTCCTTTCACCACATTCATTTGAAACTCCCATTTATTTTTCCTTTCAGCACATTCATTTGAAACTCCCATGACTTTTCAATTTCTTTCTAATAATGATTATAAGTTAGTAAATAAGGTTAAATAAATATCAAACCTAAAGTATAATCATATATAAACTAAATTTCAATATTAAAAAATATATATTTTCTTCTACTTATAAAGGTATGTTTTTAATTTTTAACTTATTATACTTAATATATTAAGTTTAATATGTTGTTTTATGTCAACCATTATCATTTTAAAGCTACAACTTTTGAAAATTTTGTATAAAATACTTAAATTATTAATTTAAATATAATCTTAAAGGATCAACTTAAATATAAATTTTAATTCAACTTAAACAACCCAAAGAATATTTTGTAAATATTTAAAAGTGATAAATTTTAGTGTCTTTCTAATAATGATTATAAGTTTGTTAATAAGGTTATATAAGTATCAAACCTAAAGTGTAATGATAAATAAACTAAATTTTAATATTATAATAATATTTTTACTTCTATTTATAAAGTTATGTCTTTAACTTTTAACATATTATACTTATTTTATTAGATTTAATATGTTATTATATGTAAACCATTATTAATTTAAAGATAACAACTTTTGAACATACTTATTTTATTAGATTTAATATGTTATTATATGTAAACCATTATTAGTTTAATGATAACAACTTTTGAACAGTTTGGACAAATTATATAAATTGTTAATTTAAATATAACATTACTGGGTAAACTTTAATATTAATTTCAGTTCCACTTAAAAAACTCTAAGAATACTTTATGAATAGTTGAAAGTGATAAATTGTAGTGCTAAATAATATACTGATAAGATAGAAAATTTGCAATTCATAAGAGACTTGCATGGATAATATGACATATCCATGATTATTATAATTTGATTTTAATATTTATAATTAATGTTCATTAGTTTTAAAACCACTTATTATTATTAATAAACGAACGAAAACTTTTAAAAGACACTTATTATTATAATTAAAATGTTAAACATATACTAACATATAAGGTGATAAGATAGACAATATGAATTTTATAAGAAACTTACAGGGATACTATGGATAATATTACATATCCATGTTTTTTAATTAATTATTTCTTTGAAACAACATAAACATACAAATATATATAAACAATATTTAATTAAATATTATCTATGTTGTTTTCCATAACATATGATCGATAACGTGAATCTATTTTAATTTACATTAAAGTTTCAACCACAACATACAATGATTGTCTTAAAAGAGTACTTAAACCAAGAAAAATATAAAAAGAGAATTAATATATAACAAACTTATAAATTAAAAACTTTAAAACAATAACATGGCTCGAAAAATGGTCCAAAACCCTCAAACCAATATACAACCTTTAAACTTGTTTTCTTTGTGAATTTTGTATGAAATTTGTATTTGTGTGTCTACTCAAAGAGAGTGACATTTTTATAGTAGATTATCCATTAATTACTTATTAAACATGTTATATAAGTTATTAAGCATTTCATGATGTGTGATTAATTACTTTGAAGGTGAAAAGGTGTGGAGATTTCAAATGTATGAGGTACTTGGAAATTTGTGTGGGGGTTTCAATCTTTTCAATGACATCTACCCGCGGGTTACTCATGAATAAAATTAAATATAATATATGATTTACTGTTATTTATAGTTGTTGTTATTGTTAATTAACTTTTTAAAATTTATTCGTTTAACTTTTGAATTTCTATCATTGTAATTATTTAAAACATCGAACAATTTTTTTGATTTTAAAAGTAACAATATAATCATTTATATAGAGTTATTTTTAACTATTGTTATTGTAAGTTGTTTTAAGCTACTTATTTGAAAACTTTTAACGATTATAAAAAATATCTTTAGGAAATATTTTAATTAAATTGATATTACAATTTAGCATTAGTTAAAATATTTTAGCTAAATGCAAAAACTAAATTGTAATATCAATTTAGTGGTAAGCCAATTAGTGGTCAAGGATTTCTCCATACTTTCTATTCTTACCTAATTCAATTTTCAGACCTACAATCTTATTCTTAATCTTCTGATCCACAACTTCAACCTGAACATGCATCATTTTGGTTGTGATCTTCAACAAGGCTTTTTTGGATTAAGAATGGAGGAAACAAAATGGGTGTTAGAAAATTAGGAATTAATTTGCTGGAATACCGGATCGAAGTTATGAAGGAACCGTCATCCACACGTGATAATCTATAGAGTCTCTCTTTCTCTCTCTAAACTTACAGATAGGGTTTCAGATCAATTGAAGAATGATGCGTAAAATAATTTGCACTAGTTAATCCTACTAATGTGAATAATTATTTCCTAAGTCAATGTACATTGTAGAAGATAGTGTAGCACAATAGACAGATATTGAACACATGGAATGGCATTATTAGCAAATTCTTACCTACTACTAACTAAATTACTGATAAATAAAAAAAAAGGTTTTTTCTCTAGTTTTGCAAGACTATAAACTTAATTTACCAAGCTAACTAACTAACTATCAATTATTTAAGCAAATATTAAACTAAAGCAAGAAGCACAAAAGACAATTTAAACCAAGGTAATTGAGAGACTTTTGTTTAGTTTCGAATTTACTTGCTATTATGGTTGATTTATGGAAGTGCAATGGATTTTCGTTTCATTGGTTACCAATTCCTAAGATGACCAAATTAGTGTTCACTAACTTAATCATTTAGCAAACAAGCTCATTCATACGGTGATCAGGCGAATAAACTAACAAGTTTACTAGTGTTCAGTTCGAGTTAATTTAGACTTATAACGAATTGATTAATTTTGTTTATTAGCTCAATTCAATATATGATTGGTCGTCATATATTAGCTCCTATGTTTATTTACTCACTTTTCTATTTAACCCTAGGTTTTATTCAAAACTCTAGTCCTACGATTTTGCAATTCACAAGATCATAAAATTCAAACTAAATTAATGGCTTGTATTTATAGATTCCTGAAAGAAAGATCACCATGACGTGGTAAGGCCACCACATTGTGGTCTTCATTGTTATCCCGTATTTGGAAAGTCTCCGAAGTCAATCGTGAAAGCTCAAAACACCACATCGTGGGGAAGTCATCACGACGTGTTGAGTGCATTTTTCTTCATTTAAAAGTCTTCATTCAAAATCCTAGCTTCTAGCTTCTTTTTTGCTCCAAGCATGTCTTTTACCCCTTCAATACAATTCATAACAAATTAAGTACCTTTTGTTCTATAAAGGGCATAAATATAATTAAAAATATTAAGATATGATGTACAATTATATGTATAGATATGTACATATCAAAATACCTCACACTTATTCTTTGTTTTCCCCAAGCAAATTGATTTTATTATCTCACCAATACTGCACAAAACAATCTATTTCAAACCCAACCATTATCCCAAGACCGCAATGCAAATTTTGAAAAATCAAATGCTTTTTTTCTCTAATGCAATATACCCCTACCATACACTTAATTCATGCAATGACCTCATTGTATGCTATGCAAAGCATAAAAATAAAAAGGAGAAAAAGGAACAGACTCCCTTAGGATAGAAGATGCAACATGAATCGTGTTGCATGTGTGTATGATAGTTTGCTCAAAAGTGTAGAAACGGAAGTGGTTGACCGCTACGGAACGCGACTCAAAGATTTGGACACTTATACTTATGAATGTATATGATTAGACTCGAAAATCTAACTCGAGAAGGCACTACCTCGTGGTAAAAAGGAATACGTCGTGGTGGGCTTTGTGGAATAATTTTTTTCGTTTTCTGATTACGACAGCTTGTCGTGGTGGGAATGAAATGGCACAAATAAGTGTTGTATATAGCAGATTTCTTCAATATTCCTTAGCACCAACAAAAATAAACATTTCGGTGACTGATGTGTGTAAAACTCACTTAGTTTTAATCCTACTTTAATTATCAAATAACACACAAAAGGCAGTGAACCTATCAATTGTGGTATAGCTAAATAAGCAGGGTATCGAACACAGGGAACGGCAAATTAAATTAAAAACTAATTCTATCTAAATTACTTTAGCAAATAAGGGTTTTTTCTCTAGTTTTACAAGACTAGAAACTTGTTAAACAAAACTAATGCAAAGCTAGAAAAGAACAAATTAACTAGATTCAATAATGGGAAAGAAACTTCTGTTTAGTTCAACTCGGTTAACTTTATGGTTGCTTTTAAGGTAATAGTGCAATGGATTAATTCTTTCGTTGGTTACCGATTCAAGTGATTAAGTTGTGTTCACTACCCTAATCCTTAGCAAATAAACTAATTCAAACAGTGGCCAATTGCTTAACTTAATTTTATTTACTAGATTAATTATTCGGGTTAAGTTAGACTTGCAATAGCTAATTAAATTGTTATTTTTAATTAACCTCTTGTTCAATAGTCATCTTACAAGCTTGCACATGAATTTACTCAATTTACTTATTAATCCTAGTTTCATATTCATTAATCCTAGACATATGATTTAGTGGTCACTTATCATATGAGGTTGATAATTAATAGATGTTCATGCTAATTAACTATCTTCCTATTAACAGAAAATAAATTATCATTCATACACAAGGTTCTTTAGCAAGCTAATATAACAATTAATCACCAACTTAGAATTAATCCTACCAATCAATCAAACCATATTGTCAACTTTGTATCCCCAAACAGAAGTATAAAGAAATTAGTTCATAACTAAGGTGAATAACAGCAAACAAATAAGTTCAAGTTGCTTAATCATATTGACAAAACAAGAGAATTAAGTAGAATGATGAAATTACGCCTTAATTACTCCCGGAATTGGATTCTAGCTTCTTGGGTCGACTTCTAGGGTTCTTCTGGCTTCTTATTCGCAGCTTAACACCTTTGAAATTTCCCAGAATTCTCCCCTCTCGATCTGTGGAATTATCTTTAAATAAGCGGTTCGACTCGTCGAGTCATATGGCGACTCGTCGAGTCCCTCTCACATTCTACGTATTGCGATAACTATCTGGATTTCCGAATGCTTATCTCTCTGAATCCGCGACCGGACTCGTCGAGTCAAGAGATAACTCGACGAGTAGAAGCCTTATTTTGGCTGTTTTCTTTCTTCTTTCCACTCTTGAGCTCTCAACCGCTTCTCTTGCTTCCTTTCACTTCCGAGCTTCATCTTTGGACTGAAAAACACAATTTAACACTTTTAAGTACCTTTTGTCCATAATATGCGACAATTTAGCTAATATATGAATAAAAAACTATACTAAATACACACTAAATATGCACATATCAGTGACGTGACTCTTCACTCGTTTGCTCAAAATAACACTCAAAATGCTCAACTCTCGCTTCTCTCGCCGTTTCTCTAATCTTTCTTTAATATTCATCAATCTCTTGCCAAAGCAACCCCTCACTTAAACTCAAAAATATTCCTGGAATCTAAAGCAAAGACAAGTGGTAAAACTAGGAAACAAATTAAACAACCAAATAAAAAGATAATTATCCGAAATAAACAACCACACCAAAAAAACAAAAATAAAAATGTCATAAATCCATTTGCCAAATAAAAGATAAAAATCATCACTCCTCCTCATCATCATAAGCACCGCCTCCACTTCCACTAGCTCCTCCCTGCCACTCCCGCCACATCTCTTCCCAACTTGGGACATACGGATATGTAGTCGGATGAGTATTGGGTCAATGGATGTTCATTTGTTGCATCATAAATCCCAAAGTCATCTTCGTATGATTGACCCCTCGTGCCAAGTTATCTTGGAACTGCCTCACAACCACATTGTACGGGTCCATTAGGAGCTATTCCTCGGTCAGAATGACGGGAGGCTCCTCTTCACATACATCCCTACCTCTCTGTCTCACCCTCCACCCGGGTTGGTTGTGGGGGATATCATTGGGAATGGAGTAATTTCCCAACTCGTTGTCAGCAACAATATGATCCCTGCTATACAGAAGCGGAGAAAAGCTTTCTGAGGCTCGATTGTCAAGAACATGAATTCATGATTCTTAAGGATGCCAAAAGATCGTGCAATCCAGGTGATTAACATCCCGCCATATAGAGGAGAACCACGGTGATCCTTTCCCGCCCAAACTGATAGGAATTTCGCCAGAAGAAATGGGATGTCGACATTGATATCTGGTGTGATGAGGGCCCATAAGAAAAACACATCCAACGTCGGGACCTTGTCCCCCTCTTTCCTTTGATTTATGGTATTCGTGGTTAACCTGTGCATGAGGCGATGGAGATGTGACCGAATATCGCTCTCTTGTGCAGTCCCCTTGTTGTATGGTCTCATTTGCAATTGTTGGCCAATATGTATCATCTTTGAAAATGCAACCTGTAATAAACTCAAGATTGGATTCAGTATGAACTTCGGACTGGAGATAAATCTCCGTCCGCATTGCGAATTTGGCGAGGCTTAGATCGCGCGTTTCTCCTCTGAGACAAAAGGTAAGATTTCCATCCTCGAGCGCACCAATTTTTCTTCTAAATGAGATTGTTGCTAAAAACTCAACCACCAATTCTTGATAGACAATGTCTTGGATATGGAACAACCTCCTTCATGCCATACACATAATTCTTCCTTGCACCCCATCAAAAGATTAACCAAAAATGGTTCAATACCCTCTAACAACCCAACTTGCTCTATCCACCCCCAATCAACTATAGTTGGTACATGAACTTTGCGTTGTTTCATCCACTTGAGCTATTCATTCCAATGTGCAAGCACTCCTGGACTCACGACATGTGGAAAAGTGTACCAAGGGAAGTCGGGCGACTTCCGGGTTAGTTCCTCCTTGATCGGTTGGGCATAATCTGCAAATCAAACAAAAACAACAAAACCCAAACAACCATATACAAGTTCAGAAAGCGAATAAAAAAATGGTCAATTTATACTGACCACGATGAGTCGTCGTGGTCGACGAACTGGTTGAGTAATATGTATAAATTCGAACCAAATTCAAGCCACATTCAAGTTTAATCTAGTCAAGGGTTTGTTCAGGGCATGTAATCGAGTAAGTTGAAACAAGAATCTCAGTCTAAACATGAAAAACAAGTCCAATTTTTGCCAAAAATTGGAACCCTAACTATAGTAAATAGACCCAAATACGAGTTCAAATCAATAAATACGCAATATTAATACCAAAAGACTATATTATAACTAAGAAAAAAAGTGAAAATCATACCTTTTACTTGAGCAAACAAGGAATCAAATGTAGGAGGGATGGGTGTTCTTCATGGGACATATAGCACAGTGAGAAGAGTGGGTGGAAAAGAAATGACCGAATAGTAAGAATAAAACCCTAATTTTGGTTGTTGTCAAAACGACAACACATCGTGTTGAATCCACCACGTCGTGGTGGTTTCTTGAAATTCATGAAATCGTGTTCTGAAAAATCACCACCTCGTGGTGGAATTCACCACGTCGTGGTGTGAAAAAGAATTTATTTTTGACACAATTTTCATAAAAAAATACCACCCCACACTCATTCCATGTTATTTCTCCCAATGAAACCCAATAAAAATTTAGAGGAATGAAAAATAAAAAATAAAGCATAAATAAAGCTAAAATAAATAAATAAAAATAATGAAAATAAAAGAAAAAGAAAGAAAATGCAAACTCAAAACCATAGGTTGCCTCCTGCAAGCGCTTCTTTTTTGGGAGTCATGATCCGAACTCCTTCCCAGTTCATGTCGATTCAGCTCGTGCAAATTTCAAAATTTCCCGTCTTTTTCTTCATTTGGCATGCCTTCTTCGTAATGTTTTACCCTATGTCCATTAACCTTGAAGGGAGTTCCATCTCTTGATATTAAATCAATGGCTCCATGAGAGAAAACTTGTTTTACAATAAAGGGTCCATCCCAATGAGTTTGTAATTTCCCGGGAAAAAGTTTTAACCTTGAATTAAAAAGTATAACCTTTTGCCCTTCATGAAAGTCCTTATGTCCTCTTAGCACTGCGTCATGCCATTTCTTCGTTTTATCTTTGTAAATTAACGAGCTAGTGCATGCTCTATTTCTTAATTCTTCAAGAGCATTCATTTGCATCAAATAGTTGGTCCGAAGTTCAGCCAATTCAAAGTTACAAATCTTTAAAGCCCAAAATGCGTTATGTTCAATTTCAACCGGAAAGTGGCAATTTTTTCCATATACCAACCTATATGGTGTAGTACTAATAGGAGTTTTAAAGGTCGTGCGAAATGCCCATAGTATATCGTCAAGCTTCTCCGACCACTCTTTTTTATTTTCCTCCAACCGATCTTTCCATTATCATTTTTAATGCACGGCTTGTGACTTCGGTTTGTCCACTCGTTTGAGGATGATATGGCATTGAAAATCTATGGTGTACTGTAGCATCCCAAAAATCATGACCAAAAATTTCATTTTTAATTATTAAATAAAACAATAGTTATCAAAATCATCTCATCGACACATAAATAATAGTATCAAAACATTTGTCAAATACATTAGAGTAAACATCCCAGGCTAAAAACATCATGGTGTGTGCAATGCAGTCATCCTGAACTCTTCCCTTTGCTATCGGAAGTACCTGAAACCAAAATTAAAAACTATAAGCACGAAGCTAAGTGAGTCTCCCCAAACTACCACATACCATACACATAATCACATGATCACATAATCACATATAAACATATTGTGGGCCCGCCCCTTCATCGGGCCCCGCCCGGCATCGCACACTGTCCGACATCGGGCCCCCGCCCAGCATCGGACAGAGTCTGACATCAGGCCCGCCTGACATCGACCAAAGCTCGGTATACATATAAACATATCAAAAAATACACATAGATAATCACATAACATAAACATGTAAACATTCCTTGGGCCCCGCCCGACATCGAACTGAAATCCAGAAGCATACAACATTCCTCGGGCATTGCCCAACATCGGACCGTAACCCGGAAACATACAACACAGACACATGCAAGAATCACGAAGACATCAAGCATACAAACATTCCTTAGGCACCGCCAGACATCAAATCAAAATCCGAAAACATATAAACATATATCGGGCACTGCCCGACATCAGATCGAAATCTGGAAACATATAAACCTACATCGGGCACTGCCCGACATCGAACCTTATTCCGAAACATACTAACATACATATACGGGTCAACATTGGTGCCTTTGACCCGTTCATACAGGAGGAAACTCAGCTCGCACTGCTGAAGTCCCGCGAATAAATCTCTGACTGCAGACTGAAAGACCCCTGAACTGTCAACATCAAAACAAAACTCAATTAACCATTTCGGTTTCAATGCATAACCATAAATCCATACATGGGGTAAAAGGACCATTTTACCCCTACCTAACTTGTTTCAAGATCAAGGCCCAAATTCACACTCTGAAGGCCCAAAAGCCAAATAAAAAACCAATGCCCAATTTTCCAAATTGGGCCCAAACCCCTCACATGGGCCTTACCCTAAAGCTCATCCAAATATTCTAGTCCATATACTTGTTCTTGGACGGCCCATCAATAGCCTAATCACATAATCCCAATAGAAAGGCCCAACTCAAGGCCCAAGCAAAATTAGGGTTTTCACATAAAATGACGATTAGGGTTAAGTGTTCTTACTTAACCCATTAAGGACTTAATCCATTAAGTCCATTACTCCACTAGACCAACATACAATGTAATCGGGCTTAAGTCATAACTTCAATCCAATAGTCCAAAACGCGGGTCCCGACAAATCCAAAACTAACATCTCCAAAATTAGGGTTTTCTAAACCCTAATTAGGGTTTCTACCCAAACACAAGTCAATTAATCCAATGATTAGGTTTTTAGGTCAATTAGGGTTTCATTAGGTCGAGCACCACCCACTGCCACCTTGGGCGGTGGTGGTCGACAACGGCACACGACGTCAGCCACCACCCTACGGTAGTGGTGGTGGTTTTTCCTTCAATCATTCCGCCAAAAATGCTTAAACAAGTCCCATTCTACTAAACACACTCATGACACCATAACATACACACACATCCACCACCATAGGACGGATAGTGGTGGCAAAGCAGTAACAAGAGGTGGCATCCACCGCCTCACGGCGGTGGTGATGGATTTTCTTGATTTTTTCGACCGAGATACACCCACACAACGAACAATAACATCAGAATATACACATACTTGCGACACAGAAGCTGGAATGCACATTGCAACTTCCCTCGGGGTGGTGGATGTTGACCGAAGTAGCAGGAACGAGCCATACGGCGACCGCGGTCGTGGTTGTGGCGTAACACCGAAGTGATGGAGAAGAAGGGTTGAAGCGAATGGCGGAAGCAGCAACGACATAAAAGGGCCCCCGTTCGGTCTTCGCTGACGACACGAGAGCAACCGACGTCGTTGGGAACGACAGTTGCGGCGTCCAACGATTGCTTTGTCTTCTTTACGGAAGCGGTGCAACGCTGGCAGCACTCCGGTCGTTCAAGACCCACACATCAGCGGTTACAATTCCATCTCCGGTCATCGGCGATTCTACCTCGACTGCTCACGACATCACCAACAGCGGGCTGTGGCGGTCGATCTCGAATAGGCGGCGGCGGTTGAGGAGGCTACACATGGTAGCGACTGAAGAGAACATGTTAGGGAACTACTAAAAAAACAATCTTTTACGACGCGTAATGCGCATCGTAAAAAGCTCAGACAACGCGCAAATGTGTGTCAAGGAAGACCTTTTCATAACGAGAGACGACACACTTTTGTGTGTCGTCTATTTACGACGCGCAATTACGACACGCATTTATGACGCGCAGTTATGACATGCAATACGTATCAAGAAAGGCCCTGTCATAAAGAAAAAATGACACGCATTTGCGTGTCGTAACCTTACGACGCGCGTGTTTATGACACACAATGCATATCAAGGAAGCCCCTGTCATAAAGGAAGACGACACGTCATTACGTGTCATAATTTTAAATGTTATAATATATATATATATATATATATATATATATATATATATTTGATAGAGTTACTAATTTTCAAATTAAACAACATATTGAAATTATCATAATACAAAATAAAATACAATAAATAAGAAAGATAATTCATTCCACTAATATGTCAAATACAAATAATTATTCCAATAGTAAGTAAAAGTTATACATTGCTAATATTGCATGATATTTATTATAAAAACACAAGACATGTACAACCAGTTGGATCCCTTTAAGTGCTTGATTTGCCATCAATTCCTCCGAATTGTCTGCCCCACTACCTTTGCAGTACAATCAAGACACCTAATCAATAAAAAACTTCAACAATTAACTTCTTTCCTTTTTAAAGTTATTTCTTTTACAACAAAGAAAAAAAAGGTTAAAGGTGAATAAGGAAATATGCATGATCTTCATCGGTTTCATCATAATGAAGTTGGAGTGAATGTGAATTGGGTGATGATGGAGTTTGTGAGGGTTGATGAGAAGTTTGTGATGGAGCACCATTTGTGGAAACCCCATTTCTTAAACCTTCTCTTCTCATGTTATGTTCCCTTTGATTCCTTCTGGAAAAAAGAACAAAAGATAAGAATCCATACAATAAATTAAAATAGTTAAAGTAAAAAAGTTATTACTTGGTTATCTTGATAGCCTCGTTGATTGATCATTCATAATCATCTGCAAAAGTTGCAATTTTTATAGTGACAGGAATAAAATATAATTGATGAATAATAAGATTGAAAATGAGTGTGATTAATCTTACCAAAAGTTTAGGACATGGGTTTTCTGCCACGTAGGGAACGCCCTGGACCAAGTGCATCAATAATCATGCTATCAAGAAGAAGAGCTTGTCTATGTTGTCTGTTGAGCAACTTCTCTTTCCTCTGTGCAACAACAACAAACAATTACACCACTGCTTCTCTCTTATTTGACTTAATGTACAAATAACGACTTAATAAAAAAGTAGAAGAAAACATGCTTTTCCCGTTAAATCAAGACTTCTTATAGATTTACCCTCATTGTTTCTTCTCATTTCTCCAAATTGGTCATCATTTTCTCAAATAGTTTATAACTCTCAACAATATGAAATTAGAACAGAAAGCGGTTCAAAATACGGAGGAAGATGCAAGATTCTTTGCTTACCTTATGGACCTTCTTGATCTCTAGTAGGATGTCATCTTCTAGTTTCTTCCCAAGTGAAGACTCAGTATGATTTTTGCTAGAAGATAGTTTTTCATATCAAAGGAAAGTTAAAAATCTCAAGAGTTCAGACAGTGAAGAAAATATAAAAGTTGTGATTCCATCTGATGAATAGTAATATAAATGTTTCAAAAACATGATCTGAATATTGCTTCGTGACACTTTACTAAATATTGGTTTGGTTGTTTGGAATAGAGTGAGTCATTACATTCCATTCTAATATTTGGGTTGACTAAAATCATTATGAAAACATATCCATGACAAAGATTGGCAAAGTACCAATAAGAAACTCCATGAGAGTCGCCCCCTGTACGTCCTTTACGAAATGTTGAAAGAGGAACACCATGTTTTATAGAGTCATCTATATATCTTCTTATATCTTCTTGTTGTAACAATTTATAGATGTTAATAAACCATGCATGATGCAACAATAGATAAAACAGTTGTATTCAGATTCAGCAAAATGAATACCTCAACTCGAATGTCACATAAGGCTTTCAATATGAGCACACAAACACCATGATCAAGGGTTTTATATGTTTCAATCTTATCCCTGAAAGGAAAAGATATTGTAATTAGTTAAACTAAAGTGAAAATAAATGACATATACAATTTATCATACATGTAGCATAACTTACCCATGTGATGGTACAATAGGTAATTCCCCTTCTGCAACATGAAATAAGGTTTCAAAAGCAAACTCGGTTATGAACAAGAGAAAGTTATGACAATTTTAATGGTGAAGATGAAAATATAATGTACCCAATGCCACCAATCTCTTAGCTTTCTGCATAAAACAGTAACCCATGTGTTTCTTCCTAATGCCATCCGAGTAACTGGAGGTATTGCCTAAATAAATAGAAAACATTAAAGTAAAAAAGATACTTTAAAATTCATTTTCATCAAGAATTTATAAGAAATACACGAGCCACAATAACCAAACGCTATGCACCTAAACTTCTTGTGGAGGTGGATCATCCTTGGGCACTAAGGGCCTCTGATATTGGGTGACATTAGTCACTGGATTCCAAAAGTAAAGATTCCCAGTGTTACCATCAACTAGCCCTCTCCATGGTTTGGGGAGACTAGGATCCTCTGGAGCATAGCGTGGACCAACAGAAGTTTTAGTTGCAGCAGCAACCATTTCAGCAAAGCAATTTCAAATATATGGTAAAACAAAATACAAGTTACTATTGCAATAGGCAGAGGAAGCTTAACTTGCAAAATCTTACAAATAACAGATGAACATGGATGTAAATAACAACATAACCCATGCATTTGAATGAACGAGAACAAACCCAACAACCTTGCTGTTGCTGATTTAAGATTCTATCAAGGCTTATGAAACAACTGTAAAACTACATAGAACCAGTGGTTCGTCATTAATATATAAAACCCTAAAAATTCTGTCACTTAGGATACATGGCATTAAAAATCAAAGCCTAATTAGTTTTGATAAAGTCAGCAACACATGCTATGATATGCCTCTTAGGAAACCATAAAAAGCCCCAATTCCAAGCTAATGGTCTATAGTAAGCATAGAGCTAACAAAATGGCTTCCTTGTTTTGTGGTTTAAAATGCAATAAGATATTCCTCAAAAGTGTTCACAGCTAAAGCATTGGGATAATCTCTCTAGCTCCTTCACCCGGTCTTGAAGTTCTTTTATGTAAATTGATGCATCTTCAAGCACAAATGCCTTGTCCATCTATAAAAGTTGAAACAACAGTTACTTTCAATATTTTGTTAATGATTTATGTCTTTTGATTGTGGTGACAAGTTCTTAAGACAAATAAGTACTCATGTTAAAAGTTTTATCGTAAAAAAGAAACAAGTACCTTCTTAAGCTTAGGGATGAGGGAAGATAAGGAAATAAAATTTCGATTCAACTTTTCTCTTATCTTTCTCTCTGCTAAAACATGATCTTGTGCTTGAATCGAATTTCTGGAAATTATTAGAATCTTTGTGGCACCAACAGCTTCATATCTAAGTGAATCATCAATCTGGAGCATCTCGTTTTCTAGAGCATCTCGTTTTTAGGTTTTACATCTCCAAAAGATATGGTGAAAGTGTTGGATAAGGGAACACCGAAGTCTCTTGGTGATAGTCACAGTCTCCTCATGAAATTAGACACCGGAGGTGTCGCTCTCTGTCGGAAAAGAGGGACTCCACCGGATGGGTGTCGCTGGAAAGCGTCGGAAATGAGGGGATCCACCGGATGGGTGTCGCTGGAAAGCGTTGGACGGCGAGGCGGGGCTGGACAAAGGTCAGAGGTGGGAGGCGCCGACGCCAAGAGAAACGTCGGAGGTGTGAGAAGCTGTCGACGTCGAGAACTGAGAAAAAGAGAAAGGGTTTTGCCGAAGTGAGAAATAGAGAAAGGGAAATTGAAGAGAGAACGTGCAGTAGAGGAAGGAGGCCGGGGAAGTTTTTGACAAAAAGCCCTAGCTATTACAAAGAGGAAGGCGGGGTTTTTAAGTTTTTGGGATTTCATTTTGCCCTCGGGATGGAACGCGCATGTGCTATTAAAATTTATAAAGCGACAGCCTTAGACAACGCACATTTTATTATAGGTGCCCTCCGTGTTTTTTTAGACACTAATTTCAGAGCACGCAAAAATGCGTGTCCTAAATCTTTTAAATTTTAAGAGAGATGACATTATTTTTAGGGCACACACAAATGCACATCCTCAATCAGCGAGTGTCATTGTTTGCGCGTCATTAAAAGGCTGTTTTCCAGTAGTGGGGTTAGGGTTTGTTGGAAGTGAAAATCCTTAAGACGGGAGGGAAAGGTCACCGGGTTCAAGTCTCGTGGTATTTCAAAGTTTCATCTCTTTTTACGAGTTTAGTCCCTCCTTTACAAAACCTTTTGAACTTAAGTCCATAATTTACCCTTTAGCCCCTGCCTCCAAAAATCCTTTCATAATAAGTCCAAAAATTACCAATCATACCCTGACTTTTGAAATCCTTTTCAAATTAAATCCATAATTTACCAAACAGCCCTCAAACTTCAAAATTCTTTACAAACTAGCCCGAAAATTATACTCTTAACCCCCAAAGCCAACGCCTTGCTAAATTATTCTGAATTTAGGGCTACTATTCATTTATTAATTTAATTTAAACGGAATGTTACAACCATATTTTTGTAACACCTTGGTAACTGACCGTTTGCAATGTGAGTACCCCGATCACTAATAAGAGCTTTAGGGACACCACATCGTGAAAATAATCTTTTAAGAAAACGAACCACTACTCGAGCATCATTAGTGGGTAATGCTTGTGCCACCAATATATATTTATTTCCGCTTGACATTGGAAAAGGTCCCATGAAGTCAATCCCCCAAACATCAAATATTTCACTAACTTGGATTCTATTGCGGGGCATCTCGTTTCGAGAGGAAATGTTTCCCGACCTTTGGCACGAATCACACTCTTTAACAAATTGAGTAGAATTTATAAAAATCGTAGGCCAATAGAACCCGGTATAAAAGACCTTCTTTGTCGTGTATTTTGCTCCATGATGTCCTCCGGTGGGCTCGTTATAGCAACGTTTCAAGATCTCTAGACTTTCTTTCTTGAACACACATCTCCTTATCATCTCGTCTGTGCAACTTATGAAGAGGTATGGTTCATCCCAAAAGTAGTACTTGACTTCTGAAAGTAGTTTCTTCTTTTGTTGTCAAGTCAATTCTTTTGGAATGTAATCACTAGCCAAGAAGTTGGCTATATCCACATACCAAGGTACCTCTCCTGCGATCACCATCAAATATTCTTTGGGAAAGTCGTCTCAAATCTTGTTGTCTTCTAACTCTTCCAAGTTTGGGTTTTCTAATCTTGAAAAGTGATCGGCCGCCATGTTCTTAATTCCCTTTTTATATCTTATCTCAATGTTAAATTCTTGTAATAGCAATACCCAACGTATCAATCTTGGTTTGACATCCTATTTAGCGAAAAGATACTTAAGGAAAAAATGGTCAGTAAACACAATTGTTTTAGATAAGAAAGTATAGGCATAATTTATCAAAAGCATAAACCACAACAAAAAGCTCTTTTTCGGTAGTAGTATAATTCTCTTGGGTCGGGTTAAGAGTCTTGCTTGCATAGTATATAGGTTGAAAATGCTTATCAACCCTTTGTACCAAAACAACTCCAACTACATAGTCACTAGCATCACACATTAGCTCAAAAGGAAGACTCCAATTTGGGACGATCATAATAGGGGTACTAGTCAATTTCTCTTTCAATAATTGAAAGGATTCAAGGCATTCTTTAGAGAAGTAAAATGTAGCATCCTTCAAGAGAAGTTGGGTCAATGGCCTTGGCGGAAAAATCCTGCATGGCCTAGAAAAATTCTCACCCCTTTTACATTTGTAGGAGGTAGCAACTTTGCTATAGTGTTTACCTTTGTACGGTCCACCTCTATCCCTAATTTTGAGACTTTGTGTCCCAATATTATCCCTTCATTGACCATAAAGTGGCATTTCTCCCAATTTAAGACCAAGCTAGTATTTTCACATCGTGCAAGCATTAGATCAAGGTTGGACAAGCAATCTTCAAAAGAGGACCTGAAAACCGAGAAATCATCCATGAAAACTTCCATAAATTTTTCAATCATGTCGTGGAAGATGGCCATCATGCACCTTTGGAATGTGGTTGGTGTGTTGCACAATCCAAATGACATTCTTCTATATGCAAAAGTTCAACTTGGGCAAGTGAACGTGGTTTTTTCTTGGTCTTGAGGATCGATAAGAATGTGAAAGTATCCTAAGAAACCATCTAAAAACCAATAATCGAGATGACCGGATAATCTTTTGAGCATTTGATCAATAAACGGTAAGGGAAAATGGTCTTTGCATATAGCGTCGTTTAGCTTACAATAATCGATGCACACACGTCAACCAGTTACCGTTCTTGTTGGAATGGGCTCGTTATCTTCGTTGGTGACTACCGTCATTTCTCTTTTTTTGGGTACCACGTGCACCGAACTCGCCCATTGGCTATCCGATATCGAATAAATAATACCGACATCCAAAAGTTTTAGCACCTCTTTCTTTACTACTTCTTGCATATTCAGGTTTAGTGTGTTTGGCTTTGAACCACTGGCTTAGCCCCATCTTCTAGATTTATTTTTTGCGAACAATATACGGGACTAATGCCTTTGATGTCGGTAATCTTCCATGTTATGGCATTTTGTCTTTTCTTTAATACCTCCACTAGGATTTCTTTTTCATGTTTAGCGAGATCAGATGCTATGATGATTGGTTTTTGTTGTCCTTCTTCCAAAAATGCGTACTCCAGAAGTTCAGGCAAATCTTTGAGCTCGATTTTTTGTTTTTAGTCAGTGACCACGACGTAGGCATCCTACCATGTTCTCTAACTCCCTTTTATCACTTCATTGTATTCTATTTCCTCCAACAGCTTCTCTAGTTCTTGTATATCAAATTCAGCATCAAAATCTCATTCTTCTAGTACCATATATCCCTTGGTTTCCTTCTCTTTCCATCCTACAAGCTCTTTTTCTATAATTTCATCGAACACATCAAATGAAAAAGCCGCATCATTATATATCCTTGAGTGTTGGATCGCTCAGTTAACTCCAAAAGTGATCACTTCTTCTCTAACTCAAAGAGAGAGTTTTAACTCTCTAATATCAACTAAGGCTCGAGCGGTGCTCAAGAAGGGCCTTCCAAGAATGATTGGGACTTGTTCGTCTTCCTCCATATCTAAGACAATAAAACATGCGGGTAAAACAAACTTGTCTGCTTTCACTAATAGATCTTCACATATTCCTCTTGGAAATGACATTCTCTTGTTTGCCAAATGAATTCCATGCAGACCGGTCTTGGTTCGGGAAGATCAAGCTTCTTGAAGAACGAGTAAGGGATCAAATTTACACTTGCTCCCTAGTCCGCTAGAGCATGGCTAGTAGTTAGGTTTCCGAATTGGCATGGTAGAGTTAAGCTTCCTGGATCACCCATCTTCTTCGGTAGCATATTTAGCATTTCAGTTGAGCAAGTTTCGTTGAGTACCACCTTAGATAATCCCTCCATCTTCTTTCGGTTAGTTAGGAGGTCTTTGAGAAACCTAGCATATTTTGTCATTTAAGCCAAGGCTTCAAGGAACGAAATGTTGATTTCAAAAGAGTTGATATGATCTAATAACTTCTGGTAGTCTTGAACATTCTTTTCTTGTATTGCTCTACTTGGAAAGGGCAAAAATGGGCGGTATGGCTTAACAGGTTCAACATTCTTCTTTTCAGGTTTCTGTCATGTCGTGGCATTAGCACCACGTCGTGGAAACTGTTCAGACTCTTTTCTTTGACTTTCTTCTCGATTATCCTGCTTAACATCCAGGTTGTTTCTGTTAATGGGAGTCAGATGAGTAACAATTTTCCCACTTCTAGTCGTTATATCTTGGATGTGAGCTCCCTTCGGGTTTTGTTCGGTATTTCCTGGAATTCCATCTGATGGTCATTCATTAAATTGCTTGGCTAGTTGCCCGAGTTGTTTTTCAATGTTGAGGATTGAAGCTTGCTTATTTCTTAGTAAAACTTGTTGAACTTGCATTAAAACTTGTTGTTCTCAAATTGTTGTTTCAGTTTCATGTTGCCCTTTTCGGATGCAGCTGCAAATTGGGTAAGCATTGACTTGAAATCGAATTATGTTTCAGGAGGTGGTTTCACTTTTTGGTAAAAGCCTTTTTTCCTTTTGGTTCATACTTTTCTTCCTTGGATTTCTAGTACTCATCATAAAGTAAACACTTCTTATTTGGTTTCTCCAATCTTCATCATATTGATCACCGCTCGAGTAGAAAGCTTGAATCTTTTGGTTTCCATTTTCATCAAGATCGCAGTCTTTGGTTAGATGAGGCTCATTACAATTTTCGCACCCCACTTGTATAGCATGGATTATTTTATCCATCTTAGTCATCCTCCAATCCATGTTATGCAACGTTTCTAAGACCGCTGACATGTCCTCTGAAGCAGAATTTGTCGATTCTCTAGCTACATCATTTCGTGGGTTGTGGTACTCTCTCGAATGTTTAGAAAATTCTTCAATAAGCTCCTTAATTTCTGCGAGATTCTTCTTGGTTAATGGTCCTTGAGAGACAAGGAGTCGCCTTGTCGTGACATTTACCCCATCATAAAATATGGAAACTTCTTGCTGCACATTACGATCGTTCTAGGGACAATTTCGAAGCAATCCATTGTAGCGCCCCCATGCTTCAAATAACGACTCACCCATTTGTTGCTCAAAGTTAGCTATGGCCTTTTTGAGTTTAGCCACCTTTGATGGTGGGCAGAATTGCTCCAAGAATTCCACACGCATTTTTGCCCATGTAGTGATTGCACCGGGTGGAAGTGCCTTCAACCAATCATTAGCAACGCCCTTGAAAGTGACTGGAAGCATTCTCAATAACATCGTTTCACATGGAACATTCAGGATGTTGAAGTACTTGGCGATGTCCCTGACTTCATCAATATATTTGTAGGCATCTTTATGATCTTTTCCAGTGAATGGAATCTCTTTTAGCCCAACAAGGATGTGCCTCTTGAGTTCAAATGTGGCAGTGGCTGGAATGATAGGTTGCACAAGACTTGATCCGGTGTCGTCACGAATTCTTTTCTTTTATGCCTCCATGGAAATGTCAGCAATGTCCACCATGATATTTTCAGGTTCGCTTTCTTTGTCTGTTTCGGTTTCGCTTCCTTCCTTGTCTGTTTTATAATGGGCGTCCTCTTTCGTTGGATAGTTCTCAATGCTTTCGTCCTTCAGGGTTTTGCTTGATTCTCCCACTTAGTTTCCTTTCTTCTTACTAAAAACCGATTTGAGATTCTTGAAAGGTGATTTCTTTGGTGTTTCAGATTCCTATACGGTTTTATCTGTGTTTTTACGAAAAGCTGACTACGGGTCTTCAAGTGGTGGAATCAAAGGTGTATTTAATCCACGGGTCATAAACTACTGCAATAAAAACAAATCAAACGCGTAAAAAGAGCAAAAAAAACTGAAAATTAACTGTTACTTCACCACGACGTGGTGTTAATGACCACAAAGTGGTGAGTCAAAAAGAAATAAAAACCTAAAACAAAATTTAAAAGCAAATAAACAGAAAAATCCTAATAAACAACATATTCAAAATAACTAAAATTGGACCGTTCATCGGCAACAACACCAAAAACTTGATGCGTAAAACAATTTGCACTAGTTAACCCTACTAATGTGACTAATTATTTCCTAAGGCAATGTACATTGTAGAAGATAGTGTAGCACAATAGACAGATATCGAACACAGGGAATGGTATTATTAGCTAATTCTTACCTACTACTAACTAAATTATTGATAAATTTAAAAAAAGGTTTTTTCTCTAGTTTTGCAAGACTATAAACTTAATTTACCAAGCTAACTAACTAATTATCAATTATTTAAGCAAATATTAAACTAAAGCAAGAAGCACAAAAGGTGAGTTAAACCAAGGTAACTGAGAGACTTTCGTTTAGTTTCGAATTTACTTGCTATTATGGTTGATTTATGGAAGTGCAATGGATTTTAGTTTCATTGGTTACCAATTCCTAAGATGACCAAATTAGTGTTCACTAACTTAATCTGTTAGCAAACAAGCTCATTCATACGGTGATCAGGCAGATAAACTAACAAGTTTACTAGTGCTCAGTTCGAGTTAATTTAGACTTATAACGAATTGATTAATTTTGTTTATTAGCTCAATTCAATATATGATTGGTCGTCATATATTAGCTCCTATGTTTATTTACTCACTTTTCTATTTAACCCTAAGTTTTATTCAAAACTCTAGTCCTATGATTTTGCAATTCACAAGATCATAAGATTCAAATTCAATTAAGAAAGATGGTCATACAAACTTAATTAAATTCAGCAATAAATAGAAAAATCAATTATCATAAACACGGAAGGTTCTTTAATAAGCTAAATCAACAAATAACCAATTAAACTAAATCCATACCATAGATCAAGCCATAAATAGTCAAGTAACCCTACACTAAACGAAAGTCATGGGGTTTTAGCCCATAGTTTCAGCAATCAAACAGTTAAAAACGAATTTCAAAGTAATAGACATGATTAATTAAGTAAAAATACGTAATTTAGAATTGTATTTCCTTAATTCTCCCAATGTCTTAGCTATAATCGACTCCTTCACTCCCAATCTTCAATTCTGATACCTGGCCTTCAAATATCGACAATTGCTTCAAGACAAAGTTTTCAATTCGGAGAATAGTAGCTCGTATTTATAGATTCCTGAAAAACAGATCACCACGACATAGTAAGGCCACCACATTGTGGTCTTCATTGTTATCCCGTATTCGGCAAGTCTTCGAAGTCAATCGTGAAAGCTCAAAACACCACGCTGTGGGGAAGTCATCACGACATGCTGAGTGCATTTTTCTTCATTTAAAAGTCTTCATTCAAATTCCTAGCTTCCAACTTCCTTTTTTCTCCAAGCATTTCTGTTACCCATCCAACACAATTCATAACAAATTAAGTATCTTTTGTTCTATAAAGGGCATAAAAATAATAAAAAATATTATGATATGATGTACATTTATATGTATAGATATGCACATATCAAAGAACCTGTGTTGCAATTTTTCATTTTGATTTTGGAGATTTTTCTTTAATTGAAAATAAACTCATGGATTTGGTTTGACCCCCTTTTCACTTTTGTCACTGACCCTTTCATTTTTTGGTGTATAATCTGGTATAGATGTCGATAAATGAAACAATGTTGGAATTTGGTGCCTGAACAAGATGGGGATGAGGATTGAGAGCAACGTTTCGCCCGTGATGAGGGTTGGGGGAGACTAGGTGGCGTGAATGATAGTAGCCTTTGAGGTAAAGTTGTCGAAATTGTAGTTTCAACAGGTAGCGATGGTGTTGGAAGTGGCGGGGGCGGAAGTGGTGCTGCTAAAATGGTTAAGACGTTTATTGTGGTAGGGTTCTCCTGGTGGTCGAAATGGCAGCTTTTGGAGAAAAGGTTTGCATGGTGGTAGAGGTATTAACGATGGTGCTTGGAGATAGTTGTTAGTTTGAAGGATGAAGACTAAAAGAGAAAAACATTTCCTCATTTAGATTAAAACCCATCTCGTTTTTTTGTTTGTAGAACTATAGGTATAAGAAAATGGGATGAAGAGGATGAAGGTTGTTTAACAAAGATCCAATTGATTCATTTTCCAGATTGGGACTCAGGGTAGACAAAACAAGAAAGGATGGGGAAAACGATAGGGAGAGAGAGAGAGAGAGAGAGAGAGAGAGAGAGAGAAATAGGGGGACCCCTTGCATATTAAATTTCATTTTTTTAAATAACAAAAAACTTCATAAATGGTCCCTATGGTAGTGAAATGATAAAAATGCCCTTCAGTTAATGAACAAAACTTAACGGAGTGAGCAAAAGGACCAAACATCAAAAGTTATGAAAGCACAAGAACCATTTGTGAAATTTTTTAAATTTAAGGACTAGACTTCAAATTTGAGAAAACACAGGGACGATTTATGATGTCTTTTCAGAATATTATAATTATGTTACTTATAAAATTTATGATATTTATTTAGACATATAACTTATTATATTTTTCATAAAGCCAAATAAACATGTCATTATATTTATTATAGGAAATTGATATATATATATATATATATATATATATATATATCTTTACTATCTTATAAAGTAAATCTAACTATTTCTAAAAATAGATTGACTATAATATTAATATTTTTTTAAGACGTCCAAACCCTTAAGCTAATAGTGCAAGTGATATTAATAAAATAATATTAAATTTGAATATGGTTACTTTTAAATCTTATCTATTTGAAAAATTTGACCTAATCTCTTTAATCTGAGTTGAGTCCATGCTTATTCCTAAAATCTTGGGAAATATCTATCCATTTTGGCACACCGTACTCTCTATTGTTTGTTATTAAGGCTTCCACACATTCTCTCATTTGGAGACCTAAAACACAGATGGTGAAATCGCCTCTTTTCTTCACTAAGGTCTCAACACTTTACTCTTTCTCTCTACTCAATCTTTGTGTGCTCTTTTTACTCTATTGATTGCATGCCTTCCACAAGCAGTCGATTCATCGAGATGATGAAGAAGACAAGGAAGTGGATTTGTATGGGCTTCTAACTCTATCGTCCTCTCTATTGATTGCTTTGATAAAATCTAGGTATACTCTCTCTCTCTCTCTCTCTCTCTTTCTCTCTCTTACAACGAATTGCAAGTGGAGGTTCACAGAGGTGGTCTCGATGGTTTAAGGAGGTTGTAATGGGTTGTGGTTGGTGGTGATTAATGTGAGTTGTGATGGTGGAGGTATAAGGTGGTTTTGGTGGTGGGTATGATGGCAGCAGTGATGGCACCACCACTTTTCCGAAACAAGCCCAAAATCCCAATTCAGAGAAAAAAATAAATCTGGTATGTGTTTCCTTTTTCTTTTCCTCTATTCATTTTACATAAAGATCAGGTGTGTATATAAAATCTTTTTATTGTGTGTGTGTTTGTGTTTAACGGCTAAATTTCAAAGAGAATGAACCGACACAGCCACCTACGGGACCACTTACCGCCTGTCACCAATGAACCACCAGACCACCAGGGCTTTGCAATTGTACCACCACTTCACCACCGAAAACTCTATCCCTAGACTCGCTTGGATCTGGAAACCCTTAACGACGACCGAGACTGTCTCCCCTGCACGATCTATGCATACCCACTCGCCTCACATGCCTCTAGCTCTCTCTCTCTCTCTCTCTCAAGTTAATTTTAGCGATTTGTAATGTTTTTTTTGGTTTTGTTGGTCGATTTCAAAGGTTTTTGTTTTCCTGATGGATTGCATGTGGTTTCTACCAGCCAATGCCGCCTCTATCGTTGCTCTCCGACATCACAACCTACCTCCGCTGCTGCCGTTAACCCATCCATCTAACCCTAAATTGTCACTCTTAACAGCCACCATCTTTGAGGTCTGCCTCAATCCAAGGTTTGTATATAATCAGGTATGCTTTTTTCATTCAGACTTGCTTTTCAAATACACAAGTTCATATGGATGAAAGTTTTGGGTTAATTCTTTTAGATCTAACCATGGTTTTTCTCTTTCTCTCACATATACACTCCATGGATAGATATGGAGCTGAATCTCTTCTATCTCACTCTTTTTGCTGTAGAAACGAGAACTAACAATTAAACATGTACTTTTTGTTTAATATTTTGTGTTTATTATGGTTCTTGATTTTGGTTTACTTTATGTTGTCTAGGTTCAGACAGAATTAACAACAACAACTCACAATAGGTATATTTCGAGTTCTATTTCTTTGTAATTATAGTAGTAATATGGTGCAGAAAGACATGTTGGATTAGTGTCTAAGTCCATAACTATTTTGGTATGTACTTGACCCGATGGTGCATGGTCCTTTTGGGTTGCCTTCACCAAAGCAACTTGATAGGATGAATTATGGAGAGAAAGGATTAAATATGATTTATTAATATATTATGAGAATAATATATTAAAGGAGAAATCATATTGTTTAATTAATATTAGTCAAGAATTAATTGGTAATTAGTTTTGAGACTAAAAGAGATTAGTTAAACTTAAGGGACTGGAATTGTAATTATAAGATAATTGCAATTTGGGCCATGGATTGTCTTATATTAAGGAGTGGACGAATTCTATGGGGAAACCCAAGAAGAAATCGTCCAATGCCTTAAGGAAAGGGGTCCATGGGTTGCTTAGGGCTTAAACATCCAAATTAGGGTTTCCTTGTTAGATAACCCTAATAGCCTTACTATATATAAGACCCTTATGACCCAAAAACGTGGACAAGCTTTATTCTAGGGTTAGAACACGTTTTGGGCAGCCTCCATCCTCTCTCCTCTTCATCCTCTTACTTTTGGTGTTTGTGAACCATTAGAGGAGTGACATTTGTGACTCTAAGCTTTCTAAAGCCAATACAAGGAGGAATTAGATTGTTATTGCTATATAACAATCAAGGTAATATCTTAAACCCATTCTTATGTTAATATGATTACTTGTATGTTAGAATTAGGGTTTATAGTCTTGGATAACTTGCATGTACAATAGAGAAACCTAGATCCAAGCATTAGGGTTTGTATGAGCACATAGGATGTTCTTAGGACCAAAACCCATCAGTGGTATCAGAACCTAGATTGGTTTCTATTGTATTGATGCTTTGTATGTTGAAAAAATTCAATTTTTGTGTTTCTGGGGGCTGAACTCGCCGAGTTCATGATGAACTCGACGAGTCCATGCCTGACTCGACGAGTCGGCTGGTCAGAATGAGGGAAAACCGGGATTTCTTGCTGTTTTTGCTTGAGGATACTTGCCTTATCATATTAGATCAATATAAATCCGATTTTTTGATATATATGACTATATCTTGATCTAATTGAAGATATTTATCAATTAATAAAATATTTGTTTCCTTATGTGATAATTGATTAATTATTTTGATTAAATTGGTAAATGGTTTTGCAAGAAATCATTAAATAAATCAAATATGGATAATTATGTGATTAGTTGTTAATTAAGATTATTTGTTATTTGATCCTTGTGTTATGAAAAGTTTCACATTTTCCCCTTTAGGTTTTATAGTTTAAATTTGACCTCAAAAGTTTTGTTGTTTTCAAATTTAAATAGTTGAAACCCTAATGTTTTGAAAAAAGTTTCAAAATTTGCCCTCAAGTTTTGGAATTTAAATTTTGTTTAATAGTTTAATTTTGATGTATATTTAAATTCTAAACCCTAATGTTTTGAAATGTTTGAAAACTTGCCCTCAAATTTTGGAATTTAAAAGTTGATTAAAGGTTTAATTTATGAATGTTAAATTCTAAAACCATAGTATTGTTTTTGAAAAGTTCAAATCACACCCTTATGGTTTTATTAATTAATTAAGGTGTATAATTAAAAGAAGTTTAATAAATCCATAAAAGTTTTGGTTTACAATTTAATTGAATTAAAGGTATAATTATTAAATTTGACCACCTAGTATTTTAAAAGTGTAAAATATACCCTATACTATATATAACATTAAAAGTCTAACATTATATATATGTATGAGTAAAAGTCAGTCTTACCGTTAGTAGGCCTCATTCACGAAGCTGGTCTATAAGGGGTGTTTAAGGAAATTGCCTATAAAATGGCGATTAAATGGGTATCCACTCTTACCCACCGCACTCTTGACTAGTGGATGGTCGTTATCCGAACGGGTAGGATAGGACGAAACCTTCCATTATAAGTATAATGAATTACAAAAGTAACTAAATGTTTTACAAATTCCCAATCTTAGTTACTTAGGCAAAAGTGAATTGATGCAATTCCATGAAATTACACTTTGTGCCCTTGCGAAGACGTTAGTGGAGCGTGTTTGGTTTACCGGCACACTAAATGGTTCTAAGCAAAGGTAGAAAAGGGTGACTCAATGTTTGTCATAGTTCGGTGGAGTGTGTGTGGTTTACCGGCACATCGAATAGGTGACTGTAACATGTGGGGGCACCATGTAGTTTGCATGGTTATTCACACCCGCTTTGTGATCCTCGGCATCCCAGTCACAAACAAGAGGGGCATATCGAGATTTAAACATGCCATTGAAATGTTCAATGAATCTCATAGGATCTAGGAGTTTTCATAGATTTAAAACTTAAATTTCTTTTTCGTTTTTCATGGTGGAAATTAGTGAATCGTCATTCACTTACCTTCAAATGTTCTGCAATTTGGGTTACGACATCCCTCTCCCGAGTTGTAGAATATTGTGTTGGGTCCTAGCCTTAGTATCTCATTTGGGTGATTTACTAAGGACTCAAACAATCAACTAACTTGAATTTGTTTCTCCCGTTTTGTAGATGTCTAAGTTCAACAATTATGGTCTTCCCAAATCCCGTGGAACAAGCATTCCACATGAAGATGGTATTCCATGATTCGATCGAGGAACAAGAAATCATGCTTCACTTCCTTCACCTCCTCTAATTGTTCTCCCTAACCCACAAGATCGAAGAATTGAAAGGTTCAATATCACTAAAGCCTTATTGGAAATGAAACATGAAGATGGTAAACCCGTGTGTGCCCACGTTCTAGGAATGAAATCACACATTGATAGGTTGATAATGTTGGATGTGTCATTACCGGATGAGTTGGCTGTGAATTGGGTTTTGCAGTCACTTCCTGAATCATATAATGAGTTCAAAAGAAAGTATTATATGATGGATCATGACGACAACCTCATTGACCTAACATACATGCTCATTGCTGCTGAATCAGAAATGATTTGGCGAAGCAATGGAGCGTATTTGTTGGGAAAGTCAACCGACCATGCTTCCGAGGACGTTCTAGGAGAACCGACTTGCGTTTGCTGCCAAGAGAAAGGGCGTTGGATACAAGTCTGCCCAAAGAGCCTGAAGAGTCCAGAAGATGGGAGAGTCAAAGAGTATGGCTGCGCTTTAGGTAAAATCCACTATCTAACTCCGTCAAGTACCTATTCATTAATTCTTGATACATGATGTGATAAGATTGCATTTGAATGTTTTGCAGGATCAGTGAAAAGAAAGGAAGCTTGGTAAGAGAGCAAGAAGAATCTAATCACAAAGAAATGGATCTAGATCGCATGGACTTGAAGATTAGATTTTGAGCTTAGATAGTTATGATAGAGTTTTTAGGAATTTTCTTTTTGAATACATAGTTTTCAATGGATTTTGCATTGTAAGGACAAATGTTTTCTGCTGCTTTTATAAATAAAATAAATTTTGGTTTGACTTATTTATTTATTTGTTTACTTCCTTGCAATGAAATCGTTATGAAAATTGATGTTTGCATATTTCTACAACAAGTGGATATGATTCTTGTTTATGATGTTTATGGAAAGTCAAGAATTTACCAAATAGGGAGAGTTTCTCATCGCCCAAGTTTCAATTGGACAGAAACTTGGAATCATGCAACTTGGTTGCATGATGAATGAGAAATTTCATATTTGGAAATTAGACTAATTCATTGACAAAGTGTCAAGTAAAGGACTAGGAGATCGAGTACACAAAGTTGTATGTTGATCAAGTCCACCATAAGAGTAACAATGATATTCGTCATGATTTACTAAAGGTTTAGTAAATATAATTATACTTACGAGATTAAGTGTAATTATGAATTGATTGAAAAGGTTTAAATCAATAGCAGAACGAATAAGAAGAATCAAGTAGGCAGAAAGATAAAAGTTTCTCCATTCTAAGAAGAAGGGAGAGTACCTTTTATGCTTTATGATATGTCTTAATGATTAAGAACCATATCTCAATTGATCCTCTAATTGAGTCTTAGTACAATTGTATGTTCAAGAAGAGGAATCAAGGATTGAAGAAATGGTTAAATCAAGAAGTCAATCATACTTCGTTCCAAAACAAGTCTTAGAGTTAAGATTGTGACATTGAGTGAAAAGTATTAAGAAGGTTTATAACATTCATCAAATGTGGAAAGTTGTGATGTCTTGGATAAGACAAAGACCAACTAAGACCAATTTATGAAGTGTTTTGATAAAAGATACACTAACTCTTGAATATTTGTTTGTCAAGAAATGGTTATTGACAAGAGAATCTTATATGTCAAGGAGTCAGTGGGAGTCTTAATGGTCTTGAAAGGGTTCAAGAACAAATCAAATAAACCTTATCGATCATCACTAGCACACGAGTTTAGGTTTACAACCTATCGTGCTGACATTATTTTGGTTTTGTGCTGTTCCAATTGAGTTGATTATGCATGTGAGTTCTATGAGTTCTCATTCTGAACGCATAAAAGGCAAGGCACCTTAATCAATAAAAGGTACATTGATAGGAAATGGTGAGCTACTTAACTACTTGGAAGACATGGTGGGCAGCTGTGCTACCATAAGGCAAGAAATCGAGATTAAGAAAGTTCGATCCATATGAGTTTGAATTTGTCGTAAACTTTTGTTTTGTCAAATTCACATGGATAGGAACAAATATACCATTTAAATCTAAGTGTCATAAGATTCCCTCCTTCATGAAAATGACTGTGAGGAAATACTTTCACTAAGAAAGATTTTAAGAAGATAGTGATTGTAAATTGCATTCTCGAATTCGATTATGGTTACGGTATCCCTTTCCATAATTTGAATTGTGAGGTTTGGCAATTGTTTAGACACACATATGAACTATCTAAGGCAAAGGTGTATAAGTTCAAGAAGCCTTGATAAAAGATTATCAAAGCACTAAGTATTAGAAACATGAACTTAAGAAATTCAATAAGCATTGTTTTTCTGAAAGTTAAGTTGTTTCTGAATACATGTCAAAGCTAGTGGGAGCATAAGTGTTATGTTTATAATAATCATCATGATAGTGGGAGCATAAATGTTATGATTGTATGATTATTAAGGAAAGTATTGCAAGTTGGCAATATTAATTATAGAAAACAAGAGTCATTCTTTGCAAAGTTGTAAGGATGGAATAGTTGTTTTGCTATAATTAAGGGAGAGAATATTATGCTTCATTTCAAATATAAAGGCTTAGGTTGTGGAATGTTAATAAATTTAATCAAAGGAACGTAGTGTGTTCTTAAAATTTCGATTATGATTACGACATTCGTCTTCATAACTCGAATTTTGAGAACGTAGCACATAAAATATTATGGCAGAAGATTGATAAAGTATCGAATCTTCATGTAAGACATTATGCATCGTGTCCCATACGCTTCGGGTATAGGATTGATTGCAAATGCTATAATATTTGACCATTCTAAAATTTTCCAAATGTTTAGCGCATTTAGAGGGAAAAAGGACTAGAATCGATTTTGACTAAAATAATTAAACAACTATCAAAAGACAAACCAAAGTTCATCGAGGATTGGTCGCTTGTGAGTAGTTGGAAGTATAGTATTGGAAAATATGGAAATGTTTCCATATTGAATGGACCATATCGACATTATTATGAATATATAAGATTCTATTAAGAATAAGTTGTCATATGGAAAATATGGAAACGTGTCCATATTGGGAATTGAATATTGAAAATCTATGAGTAGATTAGAAACTTTTATGCAAAAGGATGTTCAAAGGAATGTACTTTAAGTGAGAGACATCATATCTAAGGAATTGTCTTGTAACAATCTCCGATAGAGAAATTTGTAATATCATTGGCAATAGTCTTTGTGACTTTGGTGCAGTGACATTACAAAAGGATCATTGCATAGAATGTTAGAATCTAGCATATTTTACAAGTAATAAGAATTTGATATTCTCACACTTATGAAAAAGGATTTGGAGTTGTGAAATGAGAATGATTGGAAATGTGTTCAATTTGATCTATTTCACAAAAGTAAGAACCATAGGTAAACATTATGTGCATGCTAAGAGCATGAGACAAGTGTAATAATTCAAGTAAGAAGTTGATTACCCGAAACGACAAATAATGAGTAATCGATATGGTGATAAATAAAAGGAGTTTTATTTATACTCAAAGGTTTGAGGCCATATGGGATTGGTATTATTCTTGTGTTTCACATTTGCATGTTTTGACTTCCAGAATAATTTAATTTATTAAGAATAATCGAATTATTCGAACAGGCCACAGTCGTTCATATGTTGGAAGTAGATATGAATGAAGACTGTCGTGAATTGGTCTGTGGATTGTCTAAAAGAATATTAGACATAAGCAAATGTTTGCTGCAACGTTCATGAGTGCTTATGAATATGATTTGAGCATTGGATTAAACCCACGCTCACTTGGATCACTCCATGAAGTGTATCACGAGTGATTGGTGAGACGATAACATCTTATATTCTTGAAACCGAGATGTGTGAGTTGTATCTTGCAAATCGGTTGCACATTGATAATATGTAAACGCACTAGTAACTTGGTGTTATAAAACATATTGTTGTGTGTGATTCGGTGAGTGAGTGCAAGCGAGCATTGTATCAAAGTTTATCCGTTCCTTTTATCCAAAGTAGGATAAAAGCGATATCTTTGGGCCCCTCGATGATTTAGTGATGAAAAACGTAAATGCTCGGCCAGGCTAGGGCTAATTTGATTTGTTCAATTAGTCAGTCGTCATAAATCGGAAGTCGAGATATAGTACAAAGAGAATGATTAGAAATCATATCTTACGATATCTAGAATGGAGGAATATATGATCCCTTATCTGAAGGACACGCGTATCTGATAGGATCAGAGTTGACAGCGACTTTGGAAAGCTACGATTGCAGATCTTGATCTGAAGTCATACGCATAATAGTTATTAGAATTATCCAAGTGGGAGACTGTTGGATTAGTGTCTAAGTCCATAACTATTTTGGTATGTACTTGACCCGATGGTGCATGGTCCTTTTGGGTTGCCTTCACCAAAGCAACTTGATAGGATGAATTATGGAGAGAAAGGATTAAATATGATTTATTAATATATTATGAGAATAATATATTAAAGGAGAAATCATATTGTTTAATTAATATTAGTCAAGAATTAATTGGTAATCAGTTTTGTGACTAAAAGAGATTAATTAAACTTAAGGGACTGGAATTGTAATTATAAGATAATTGCAATTTGGGCCATGGATTGTCTTATATTAAGGAGTGGACGAATTCTATGGGGAAACCCAAGAAGAAATCGTCCAAGGCTTTAAGGAAAGAGGTCCATGGGTTGCTTAGGGCTTAAGCATCCAAATTAGGGTTTCCTTGTTAGATAACCCTAATAGCCTTACTATATATAAGACCCTTATGACCCAAAAACATGGACAAGCTTTATTCTAGGGTTAGAACACGTTTTGGGCAGCCTCCATCCTCTCTCCTCTTCATCCTCTTACTTTTGGTGTTTGTGAACCATTAGAGGAGTGACATTTGTGACTCTAAGCTTTCTAAAGCCAATACAAGGAGGAATTAGATTGTTATTGCTACATAACAATCAAGGTAATATCTTAAACCCATTCTTATGTTAATATGATTACTTGTATGCTAGAATTAGGGTTTATAGTCTTGGATAACTTGCATGTACAATAGAGAAACCTAGATCCAAGAATTAGGGTTTGTATGAGCACATAGGATGTTCTTAGGACCAAAACCCATCAAGACAAGCATATGTTGTTGAAATGTATCAAAATGGGACAAAAAATCTTATAGATGTTGAAATGTATTAAGCTTTTCTATAATTTTACAAGATTCCATAACTTTTGTATTCTTTTTTTAACTTTCCATATCTGATATGCAAACCAAAACTCCAGATTTTATTGTAATATGGCTTGACGATTTATTTCTGTTCTGCAGGACCATAAACTGTCATGAATAGTTAATGTCCCATGGCTTGATGATTTATGCACTGCTGCTTCATCCTTACAACCGATGTTGATTCCTCGAATATTCAAAGCCGTATCAATGAAGCAATTTAAGTTTTCTTTATTTTTTGCGATTTTGGGTTTTCATTTAGAACTGATTGCTGATTAAACCCAAAAAACTACAGGTGGGTTGATATGAATCTATGTTTGAAGGTCAGATATGGTTTAATTTTGCTTCGGGGCTGTGTTTTGGGTGTTTGCTCCATTTTTTTTTGAATATCATATATTGGTTTCAGATTTGCAGCTCAGATGCTGGTTTTTGATTTTTTTTTTATCATTTGAGCAGATCATGGGAAGCTGATTTCAAGTTCCATTCAAATGTAATTTGTCTTTCTTCAATTTATTTCAAGCAAAACGATCCCACATGTATCAATATCCTCACGGAGACCTCTAACAAGTCTTGGGGCTAATGGATTCTATATTCAATATGGTTCTTGGGTTATGGTTTTGAGTCTTTAAGAACATCTTGGATCATTGCACTCTCTCCATCGATGTTAATTTTTTTATATAAGTTTATAAATTTCCAAATATTTGTTGGTAATGAAACATGTTTCTCATGCGTGTGTATTGTTACTCAGTTACAAGATATGTGTATATAATATTTTTATAAATGATTGCATTTTTTATAATTTTGTAGTGGCTTGTTATGAGGGATTCATTGTTTTAAATAATTAGTCTATGTTGAATCCATGCTAACTGGATTGTTTAATTTTGTAGGTCATTGATTTCACTTGCCGACTCATGTTTAAAAATGGTTTTACTACTATGTTCCATATTAACTTGACAATATTTACAATTGGTTTAACATTTAGGGATGTGCTCAATTACTTCATGAATTAGTGTGTTAATGAGGGTGTTTATATAGCAGTAAGGTAAGAAGGAATCAACAATTTTTATCGGGTTAAGTTGTTGTTTGCGGGTTCAAGGGGTCCCTTCCTGAAGGGGAAGTATTCAAGAAATCATTGTGTGTTTATTTTACATTTAATTTTTGTTATGAATTACATATATTTATGTATATTTTTCAATTCATAAAGACGACAAACTTTAATTTTTTTTACATAATATTGTTTGTGCTAGGAGCACAAAAGTATTAGGGAAGTCTAACGAAAATTTAAAAGGTGATGGAGTTTATACAGTAAATGTGATGTATAACGAAGTGTTGAACGAATCAGTCATGTGTTATTACACATTTTCATATTTTGTGTATCCTTATATAATTCTATTGTTTTTGAACGGCTTAAACATTTCATATTTTATGTCATCTTGACCTGTTTCTTTTTATCGGTTATTGGATGTATCATGTAACAAATAACACTATAGTTTGATTATTTTGTCTTCGACATGTACTTTCTTTTGGAACATAACATTTTTGTAAAAGAAACATATCACTAAAAGAATTTATGCGCCCCGCCGCTTTGCGCGGGTACACTGCTAGTGTGTGTGTGTGTGTGTATATATATATATATATATATATATATATATATATATATATATATATATATATATATATTCGTGACAAAATGTAAAATTGATCTTTGTGGTTTGTAAAAATGTATGTCAGGGGTCTAAAATCTTTTTAACTTAGTACATATGGTTTAAAACTTGAATTTTATTATGGATTTAACTTTCATTTATTTTCACATGTTAACCCCCCCCACATGTGCCGTGTGAGGGCATTTTTGTCATTTCAAGTCTTGGTCATTTTTTTTTCCTTTTTAACCCCTTAACGCCTGTTTTTCTCATTCTTTTTCATGCAGATAAAGATCCATCGTCTCTTTCTCTCTTTCTCGCTCAATCTTCTTCCTTCATTGATGCAATAATCAACAATGGTCCTCTACTTTCTTGGTAGTTTTGCGACTGTGCCAACCTCCTAGACGACAGTTAACCATGGTCGCCGATTGTAATCTGTCCTAAACTATAACAAAACTAAAATTAGGTCAATGTTTTTTCTTCTATTATACCTTAATTCTTTTAAATTTGTGTATACATGTAGAATTCAAAATATGGATTTATTGGTTGGGTCGATCCCTAATATGTCCAAGATCAACAACTATAATATCAAGGTTGTTGAAAACAATCAACGAGCATGAGTTGGCTTTGGATAATATGTGAGTTGAAGCAACAAAATTGAAGATGTAATTGGTTACAATGTAGGCTATGCTTTTTAGTTTATCTTCTTTCGGAATTATGATATAAATGTAAGGGTTTAGTTTTTTGGAAAAAGGTTGAAATGTTGTATTTTGGTGTTGGTTTTTGTAAACTAATCTGGAAGGTGTATTGGTCCGTAAAGTATGTTGCAAGACATGATTTTGTTAATCATAACCCATGTTAATGGTAAACTTGTTCTCAAACCAAACTTGGTGTAATGTTTTGTTACAAATTGCCACAAGTCAACGTAGGTCACAACCCCATTAATGTACTGGATATCTTTAAACTTTGTGAAACACACATGGTGATGAAGTTTAATAGAGCACATAGTGGGATGGGCATCTTTAAAACAAAAATAAATATGTGTTAGATTTTGAAAAGTTTAGAATTTGTTGAAATACATATAATCATATTGTAAGCAACATTAAAACCAACTTCATTTAAGTGTGATAAGATACTTCACATTGTTAACACCATTAGCAATCACTCCATAACACTTTGAGTCACAGAAGGAAGAAAATTGGGTTTTTCAATTAGGGTTTTACGTATGTACTCGAGCAAGGTAAGAGATGTGATACAAATAGCCAGATGATATCTACGGTGATAATTATAAATCCTTCTCATTAATTGAAATGGTGGTAACGGGGAAACATGACTTGAAATGACAAAAATACAGCCACATAGAGGACACATATGAGGGTTATGGTTGGTAGGTGTACACTCACCGCACCGTATGGTGGGCTGAGTGACAGGTGTGGTGGCGTGGTGTGCGGTGAAGTCACTCGTATGATACATTTTTCCCGCTTTTGTTTTTCTTTTTTATATCTTCTTTTTAATTGTTAAATCTATTATTAAATTATATATAAAAAGTATAAAAGATATTGTAATTCATGGTTTTAATTCCTTATAAATAGAGTATAGTATTGATTATATATATATATATATAGTGTGTGTGTGTGTGTGAATTTTATAAAATATGAGGGAAGTATGAGACTATGGGAGTGAGAGGTGACTATTTAATAAAATGAAAAGAAAATGAGATGAAAATGAGTTGATAAAGAAAAAATAAAAAGGTATGAAAAAATACACATATCAGTCTAAGGGGTTGTTTGATAACTATTGATTAATTTAGGTATGACCGAGTTACAGCCCTGACTGGGTCTGAAGCTCTCTAATTGAATGTGTCTCTGACTGAAACATGTTGTTTGACTACATCTCTTATTGAATGTGTTAAATATTAAATATGACCATTTTATCATTATGTTATGTAATTATGTAGTGGTGTTGATTATGTTGGCATGTGCGAAATTAGAAAAGACTAGTGAATCATCATGTAAACTATGAACACATTGTAACACCCAAAATCAGGGAGGCCAAGAAAGGAAAGAAAACCCTAAGTTAAAGGGGCCGACTCGTCGAGTCCAAGGAGGAACTCGGCGAGTCCGAGCGGGATCCGGGTCAAGGAGTAAGTGACCGACTCGGCGAGTCGGCTAAGGGGACTCGTCGAGTCTGGTCTGAACAAGGAAAACCCTAATCCCGGGAGTTGTATCCTATATAAAGGGTGTTATGTCCCTTCCTCAGCCTCCATATCATCCTAGAGAGCCTGTAAACCCTAGATTTCGTGTGAGCTTCCATCATTTGAGAGAAATAGCTTTGGAGGAGGGAACCTTTGAAAGGAACTTGAAGATCAAGAGGGTTGCTTCAAAGGGGAGGTGTAGATCCGAGATCTACTTCAGTTTGTGTTCATCTTGGAGGTAATAAGCTGTTATCTTCCCTCTTTTGCATCTAGATCTATTTTTGTTATGAGATTTGGGGGTTTTATGGTTGTTTGAGACCCAATTCGGTTTTGGGGCTTAGATATGTGGTTGCCACTTCAGATCTAGTGTTGGGATGGTCCAATATGTCGTAAAGCATCAGATATTGAGTTGTTGGTGAAGCCCTTTTGTCCTAAAACCTAGCCCAAGTGTGTTTTGAGCTTAGATCTCTTTAGTTATACGTAAAGTTTGCAACTTTACATGAGGATTAAGCTTTAGAAGTGTGGATCTATGATTTGGAGCCCCTGCATGGCTCGAAAAGCCACTGAATGGATTAAGAACTAGAGCGACTCGGCGAGTCACATGGGTGGACTCGGCGAGTTGGATGAAGTTGGGCAGGAACTCGACAAGTTGGAAGAATAACTCGGCGAGTCTGTTGAAGATTGCCTTGGACTCGGCGAGTCTGTTCTTGGACTCGGCGAGTCAAGTCGCAAAACCTCGAACCCTTCGAGTTGAGACTCGAATCAGTGAGCCGAGTGGAGACTCAGTGAGTTGGACAGGACAGGACTCAGAAATCAGTGGACTCGACGAGTCATGGACTGACTCGGCGAGTCGAGTCGCGAATAAAAGGACTCTGAGCATATGAACTCGGCGAGTCAGTAGGTTGACTCGGCGAGTAGGTTGACCTGGAAGGTTGAACTTGACCAGGACTTTGACTTTGACCAGAGTTGACTTAGTTGACTTTCAGAGGACAGTTAGACTAAGTGTTGCATTGATATTGGTAGCTCAGGGAGCTAGTGGAGCAAGAGTTCAGAGAGTTGCCGGGCAGTAGCTAGAGGGGTTATCAGCAAGTTCAGCAAGTGCAGGTGAGTTTCCCTTTGTGTGAATGGGTCTAAGGCCACAATGTCGGCCCATGTAGTTATGAGTAGAAGACCCGAGGTTTAGTCCTAGGCACAGTATGCTAGTATGATATTCAGGACGAGGTCCAATGATTGTTGGCGAGTGCCCAAGGAATGGTTTATATGATAGTTTATACTTGTTGTCTGTGTGATACATGTATGTGCCTGGTTGGGAGGTGAGTGTGGTAGAGGTCCCGTATCTCACCAATAGCAGAGTGTGGATGGTGTTCCACATCTCATTAGCAGCATATCAGAGGCGAGGCCTAAGTTAGAGAAAGAGTGAGTGTGGGATGGGCCCGTATCTCACTATCAGTCGGAGCGTGGACGGGGTTCCATGACTCATCAGTAGCAGGATAGAGCGAGGCCCAGGATAGGCGAGGCCTTAGGACATGATCCATTAGTATATGTTTAGCTTATGTGTTGTGATATGTTTATGTGCTATTATATGTTAGCGGGCGAGGCCCAGTGACAGGCGAGGCCTAAGTGAAGCAGATCTGTATCCGAGCGGGGCTCGAAGCCAGGCGAGGCCTGGAGCGGCGGGGCCGTTGGAGCGGGCGAGGCCCAGAATAACGGGTGTGGCCCAGTATGTGCAGTATGTAGTTATGCATGGTATGTGGTGGGTTGGGGAACTCACTAAGCTTCGTGCTTACGGTTTTCAGTTTTGGTTTCAGGTACTTCTGGTAGCGGAGGGAAGAGCTCGGGGTGATCGCGTGGCACACACCATAGATTAGATAGCCTGGGATGTTTTACTCTGATAACGAACATATGTTTTGGAAATCAATACTCTGATTATGTTATGGATTGACAATTATGTTTTAAGTAATGTTTTATAAAAGAAATTTTTAGTCTTGAATTTTGGGACGTTACACACATGGAGTAAATAAATCTGGATAAGCTCATATTAGATCTAGAAAGGATATACAAATGGGTCTTGTACACAATTTCTCTCTCTAGTCTAACACTCCAAATGGTTCCTTACATAATGAGAGTCACTCACTTCCTACTTATAGGAAAGACTCAACATATTTACACTTACAAGAAGGTAAGCCTAAAACATTACATCTAAGAGTGACTTTGCACCCTAACATTCTCCCCCTTAAAGTTAGGATTGGATTTCCCGGCTTCAGTATCCAATGAGCTCGCGCGATCAAGACCAAACTCCCCCTCGAAGTAACATCGGTCTTCAAATCTGCTAATGAATATCCGACAAACCCGAGAAGCTTCGAATACCCATCATTCTCCCCCTTTTTATAATAAAAAAATGATTATAAAACCCATTAAGGGTGAGAAGCGCCCGATGAATAGTCTTCACGATACCCCCCCTTAATGTGTACCAAAAATGAATCACCAAAAATCTTGCATGGAAAAACAATCACGATAAAGCCACAAAAAATTTCCAATTTATGAATTTTTTTGACTTTTTGGGTGAAAGTTTCAAAAATTTTCAAAAACCGGGTAGAAATTGTCACTTTCTAAAACTTGCATGGACCCATTGCGCCAAAAACAGCCAAATATGTGAAACTCTACCCCATTTGCGAAACTGGGCATAAAGCGTAAATTCGCACAAACTGTAGGGGCCAGAAATGCACAATCTTCAATTTCTCAAAAAATCAGTCCTTTTTCGAATTTGGGCAAAAACTGCCAAATTTCCGAAACTTCAATGACTGATTTCGAAAATTTTGCACTTTTCTTCAAAGCATACGAAATGCTGTCCTAATCATACGGAACTTTGTTTATTCGTACGAAGTGTCAAACTTTCGTAAGGTCTGGGGTCATTTTCGAAAATTCTGAGTTTATTCCCCAATTATTACAAATCCAGCACCATATGAACGAAACTTCTTTTCTTCATCAAAACATACGAAACTTCAACTTCCCAATTTCCTTTCAAACGTACGAAACTTTTTTTTTTCTCTCCCTTTCGTACGAAACTTCATCAGCCCATTTTCTCTCTCTCTTCGTTCAATCAGAGCACCCTTCATACGAATTCACAGCACCAAAAACCTTCATTATTTAAGGCAAACCCAGTCGATACCAACATCCATCCAAACCATTCGATCCTTCATTCCCAGTCGATACCAACGAACAAACGAAAATCAACCTTTCGAAACTACAAAAACGAATTCATCGATTTTATTGTTCATTCCAACCATCGATTCCAAATGTTAATCCAAGTCTTTGTTTTTAACTGGGAAACCAACATCAATATTCTCTTTGTCAAACAACCATTCGATAGCAATTTCACAATCGATTATCCTTCATTTGCTTTTTGATGTTTAATCCAAATCGACACCAAAACCATCTATTCGACTGTAAACCATTGATTTGAAAAGCGAAATCATCAGACCAACTAATGAATCCAAGTTTTCCTTCCTTGCTTGCACTACAGGATCCCTCAAATCATTTTAGTCGGTATTGATCAAAAAAATGAACATCGACCCCTAGACAGCGATCTCCAAATCTTTGTTCCTTGACATTGATCACAAAAGCCAACTTCCATGCATCGATTATCGATTTCATATCACCAATCAGTCGAACATCACACAACAGATTTCAGCCATTCGAATTCCAAATCTCATTTAAGAAACAAACATGAACAACTCACAGTGTTCGTCATCAAGAATACAATCCCAACCAATTTTAAAATTAAACCCAAATTAAACTCGGTTTCGACACCCATAGCCTCAAATCAACTTGTACTAACCAATTTCAACCTTCAATTTCAACAATTCATCACTTAAACATCAACTTTGACTTTTTCTCAGTTTGACTTTTACTTCATCGGACCCTCAATAACTTGATCTTAACCGATTTATGTTTATACAAACCAAATGAAATCGATTCACAAGACGATTTCAACAAACAACATGCATTGACTGTTAAGAATAACAGGATGAACCTGAACTCGTATGAACACAGTCAAGAATTTTTTAGAGTACAAGCACTTTAAGCGTGTGATGAAGAACAAACAAAGTGCTTATTCTTTGGGCTTACGAATCACTTATGAATAGTAACATATCAATATGATTATTTGGGCTACATCAAATGAAACGAATCCAAAACGAATTTAGGGTAAATGTTTGGGTTTAATCTGATGAATAGTAACAGATACAAATTTTGATTTGGCTTGATCTTAAAAAAAGTATTGGATCATCAATGGGGTTTTTCAAGAAAAATTTGATCCAACGAGACAAATCGATCAAAAACGAAAAACGAAAAACACGAAGCAAAATCATAGATGTTTTGGAATCCATTTGAAAATTTGAGATACCTTTTTGACGAGTCGGGATCCATTTGCAATGAACGAATCAAATTTGGAAGATCTTGGTTCTTTTGTCGGAATGAGAAAATCTCCAATTGAACATTGTACCACCCATTATGCATGATGTACAACTCGTTCTTCGTGTTCTTCGTGTTCTTCATCAAACCAAGAACATCTTCAAAAGAACCACCAACACTCTTGGGTTTCGACTGCAAATTTAATGCAACCTTTGGAGATTGTTGCTTTGGAACCCAAATTTGCTTCACGGATTTCGGATTCACAACATTCAACGATTTTTGTGAATAAACCCGCTTGTTCTTCCGTCTAATCTCCTTCTTCTTTTTCTTTCTCATCTTTTTGCATCTTGAAGAATTTATTTCATGAACAAACCCACTTTCCACAACTTCTTGAGTTTGAATCAAATCTTTTGGAGTTTGATACTTGTGAATTTCTTGGATCACCGACTTCCGATAAGGAATCATTCCTTCAAACAAATCACAAGAACACAAAATATCATCGGTTTGAACTCCAATCGAGCAAAAAACTTTTTCATCATGAAAATCAACTTGAACTCCTTTTTATTGAACATCAAGATCATAATCAAGAACACCTTCCCGAGCTTCATGACAATCTGCATAATATTCAAGTTTATCGCTTCCATATTTGCATTCAGCACGAGAAATTCCTTTTATGACTTCTCCATCTATTCTATTTCTTCGTCTCTTTTGATATATTGTAACCAAACGATAAAACAAATATTTGGTTTGAAAAATTGGACAACTAATTAATTCTCCAACTTCATTCTTTTCTCCATTTACAACAATATCACATTCACTTTTCAATCCAACAGTCAAGCTATAAAGAAGATATTCAAAAGAGCCTTCACCTGGAACATCTTTATTATGTATCATCAATTTCTCCATAATTGCTTCTTTTCTTTCGAATCAAACGATATGAACTCGGGTTTTCTAGAGAGAGAAAGTGTAAATCAAGGAGATCTCTAGAAAGAGAAAGTGAAACAAACAAGTATTCTAGATAGAGAAAGTCGAATTATAGATCAAATCAAGGAAAAATTCGACTTCTAGAGCACAAAACACTCTCTAATAACAAAGATCAATAAGAACATGAAGAATCACCAAATAAAGATAGCCATCAAGGATCAATTCTTGATCCAATCAAGAACACCCGCTCTGATACCAATTGTAGTGGTGTTGATTATGATGACATGTGCGGAATTAGAAAAGATCTAGTGAATCATCATGTAAACTATGAACACATGGAGTAAATAAATCTGGATAAGCTCATATTAGATCTAGAAAGGATATATAAATGGGTCTTGTACATAATTTCTCTCTCTAGTCTAACACTCTAAATGGTTCCTTATAGGAAAGACTCAACCCATTTACACATACAAGAATGTAAGCCTAAAACATTACATCAAAGAGTGACTTTGCACCCTAACAAATTATATCATAATTATTTTAAATTAATATGTAAAATGGTTTGAAACTTGGTTGATATTCACATACAAACACACATACATGTTCCATATTTTTGAAAATTTGTTGTTATTTTTCTCCTCACCACCAAAGCTCTTTTTACTATGTAGCATGGACCTGTAGACAAAGTTGAGGAATGTTTTGATGGTTTAGGAATCACAATACCTGAACGTGTAAATACTCCATATCACTTAATAGACATTCTCGAGGGTATAATAAAGTTAGGTGACAATGGTAACTATATTAGTTTTATAAATGCTAATGTTGTTGTTGTTGTTGGTTGCTTTGTGGTGTCGGCATCCTAGGACGAGGAGGTCCAAAACCTGACATTTGTCCACTAGGTGGAGGGATTTCAAGTCGAGCAGGAGGAAGCGGAACATGCATATAGTAATAGATGAACTAAATCTTGGAGCTTTTAGACATCGATATTTTCTAGATCGGTTAGGGCATCATAGTTACAAGTTACGGAGGCTGAGCTTGAAGAGAAAAACAGAGGTGGTCAATGCTAGAGAGGAAGGCGTTGGAGAAGGTGGCCGCTGAAGCGGGTCAAGAGGATGAGGAAGAAGAAGGGGAATGAGAAAGATAAATAATGGCAAACATTTATTTTTCTCTCAATCAACAACATTTTTTGGATGAGTAAGGGCTTTCAGTAGTTTTATCAAATACAATTATTAGAGCGGAGTAAGAGATGATCTCTTATTAGACCCAATAATATGTTTATCAAACAAGATCTAACAAGTAAATATAAATAAAAGTTAAATCTATTTGACCAAATTAAAAAAAAAAAGTTTGACCACCTGTATAAATTAAAAGAAAAAAATAAACTTCAACCACAAATTTTTACAAACCACGTAAACCAACTTTCTAGGTTACTCTATATTCATTTATCAATGTCCCATTTTACTTGATAATCTTTAGAAAAGAAAGACTTTTCTTTTAGATTTAATCTAATTTTAGAGGAATGCTAAGGTGTACACAGCCTCACGTCAAAGTGTTTGTTGCAGTGGACCCACCATGCTTTTTTGTCTCAAAAGTTGCGTGGATCCAAAATCTCTCTCATGAATTTAATTTAATCCAGAAATTATTTTATATTTTTTATCGGAAATTTACTTATGGATATATTTCCAATTTTGTCATTTCTTCGGGTTGACGCAGTTAACAAAATTGAACGATATATTAAAATAAATAAATTCTTATGACAATTTGGATTAATCTATAACCACTTTTGTCCATTGTTCTGAATATATATGTTAGATAAGTTTCAATAAATACGTAATTTAAATATTAAATTTTATTAATATCATTCATGTCATACAAAAATAGATTATGTACGATAGATCTATATACTTATACGAGTCACGAGTAAGTCGTGATTATAAAACAATCTGTGAAGATGCACAATAAAATGCATCAAGTTCATGAAACGCTTTTCCCATCTAGTTTTAAGTTTTCATTTTTTCCATATAAATATGTTATTTGAGACTATCTGTATCGTATTAATTGCATTGTTTTAAAAATCAGTTTGAACCGGCCGGTCGAACCGGTTGGACTGGAAATCGGGTAAGGAAGCGGTTAAACTTTCATCGGTTTTATGTTTATTTCTGAACCGGACCGAACCGGCCGGTTTTTACAAAAATCCAGTTGAATCGTTTCAATTAAACCGGTTAAATTGAACAAAAACACATGAAATTGAAAACTTTTGCATAATAAACTTTGGTAGTTTTTTCACATTTATTAAATTTTTTCTAAATAAAAACACATGATAAATGTTATGAAATTTTTTTATGCGTTTATATTCATCAAAGACTTTATTTTTTTAATGCACATGGATTGATGTAAAACTTATGGTTATGAGTTATTTTAATGTATTTAGATTGATTTACAACTTGTTTTCATATGTATTTTAATGTTTGAATTTGTGGACATGAAATTCTTGATTTGTGTATATATGTATGTGTATGAAAATAAGAAAAAAGATGAAAATTATAGAAACCGGTTTACTCAGCAGTCGAACCGATTAAATCGGAAACTGGTAACCATACCGGTTCAACTAAAAAATTAGTTTTTAAAACATTGATTAATTGCAAAACCATCCATTATTTGATAAAAAATATTGTTTGGTAAAAATATATATTTTATAATTTTTTTTAGAACGGCTCTCGTCCTACTCCTAAATCTATTTATTTGTCCATAAAAGACTTGATTACTTAAACCCTTAACCTCTTGCGAAGGACACCTTTCAACCACACTTGATACCGTTAGACTACAAGTCATTCAATATTATAATTAATTAAATGTATATTTGAAAAAAAATTAAAAAACTCCTAAAAACCAATCTAAGTAGCTTTTAAAAAGAATAAATGAAACGTCCCAAAAATAATGACATAAAATATTCGTTTTTAAATTAATAAACCGTTAATACATATCATTTCCACAAAACCAAAGTAATCGAGATTTATCAAAACATCATCAAATCAGAGTAAATCACAGAATGCGGAAACATGTGGTGTGTGCTCTGCAACCATCTCGAACTCTTCCATTTGAAAATCCAAAGTACCTAAAACATGAACTGAAAACCGTAAGAACAAAGCTTAGTGAGTTCCCCAAGATACCTCATACCATACATAATTAAACACTTAATGGGCCCCACCCAATGAGTGTAACGAGCCCCGCCCACACTCGCATAATGGGCCCTGCTCACTGAGATATAACGGGCCCCGCCCACTGAGATACGGGTCCCACCCACACTCATATAACGGGCTTCGCTCAACATACAAACATATAATCTTGCTAACACATGCGATAATCACAAAGATAACAACATACAATACAGTCGTCGGGTTTTGCCCGACATTGAGCCCCGCTCGGCATACATACCAATACATACACATGCAAAAGTTACGCAGACAACTAGCATCTTATCATAATAAACCATGGGCCGACATTGGTGCCTTTGACCTGCTAAACGTAGTAAGGAGACTCACCTCGCACTGCCGAGTCACATAGATAATCCATGGCTGCTGGCTGACAGATCCCCGAACTATCAATATCAAATAACATTCAATTAATAATTGGATTCCCATCCAAACCATCAAATTATTACTAGGGTAAATGACCAATTTACCCCTTACCTAGTTTGGACATGACTTAAGCCCAAACCTAATAATCCAAAAAGGCCCATATACCAAATTAGCCATCCAAGGCCCAATTTATGGTCCAATTTTCCAAATTAGGCCCAAATCCCATTATAGGCCTTCACAAATAGTTATCAGCCAAAACCTGATGGCCCAACAGGGCCCATGACAACCAAGCCCAAAAGATGGCCTAAACTGAAGCCCAATATCAAAATCCAATATTGCTGAGTACGCAGGGTGTACTTAGTTGTACTCTAATCGTACTGGCTAAATGGCTTGTATGCCGTGCGTACAGACTTGTACGCCCAACATACTTACCCAAAAAGCCAAATCGTTCCTTAAGCACTTAATGCTTAAGACTAAAAACCCAAACCACATATCTACTTCTTAATAAACGTCTGAAACCATAAAGTCATTGACTTTGCATGCCCCAAAAGAACCCAACTTCATGATATAGCATTATACTTTCACCAAATGGACACAATCTCATGCATGTCGGATTCCAAACCCTAAAGGAGAGAAGTTTATGAATCTAGAACCTCAAAAACAACAAGAGTGGCAACTCATAGCTCATGGAGTGGTATCAAATCTCATTCTTAGGGCCAAAAAGGAAACGAAACTCATATATAATAGATCTAAGCCATTAATGAACAAGTTTAAAGCTTTTTACCTCAAACAGGTTGGAAATGAAGTAGAGAATCAAGATCCACAAGCTCTTCCTTGATCCACAACCATGCACCAAACTCTATCTTCTTGAATATGAACCAAACACACCAAGAAGCACACAATGAGCTCAAAACACCACCATGGAGGCTAAGGGACAATTTCTAGGGTTTTGGGGACTTGGAGGCTAGCAAAGAGTCAAACCCTAAAGATTTAAAGTGCTTATATAGGGTACAACATCTTAAATTAGGGTTTTAACTTACACCTCGTACATACCGCATACTCATCATACGCACTGTGTATGAGGCCTCATACTCCCAATTCTTACTTTGCAGTATGCTAAGCGTACACCACATTATGCCTCGCATACCAACCTTTGCACCAGTACGCCCTACATACTCCCTAGGCACGCTTCGCGTACTAGGGTTTCCTATTAAACCCTAAAGTAATCCGAAGGCCATAACTTCCTCATTATAAATCCGATTCCGTCGATCCTTATATCCATGAGAGGTAACGATAAGCTCTATGCTTTAATCCACTCATACCTACCTTACAATTTCCCGAACAAACATCCAAATTCCATAAAAGCCTGAGCTGGCATATTACCAAAATACCCATTGGCTCTAAAACACAAACCGAAGACCCGGATCATCCAATTTACATCATCCACCTCCAAAAGTCCAAATCTCAATTCTTCAAGGGTCCTAAGTCTGCTAATACACAATCGTTAATGACCATCCCGAAATGGGAAACGATATGAAACAAGGCGTTATAGTAAATTACATGAATGGTTCCCGTGGTTTGGTGTAATTTACGCGCTTGATCCCTAACTTATTTTTTTTTAACTCGGATCGTCCCTATTGTTTGGTTTTGTTGCGCGCTTGGTCCCTATTAGGCTTAAAATGACGATATTGCCCTTCTTTATTTCTTTGTTGACATATATATATATATATATATATATATATATATATATATATATATATCATTAATCTAATAAAATAATTAATTTAATAATTTTTTATTTTATTATATAAGGTAAGTTAACAGGGAGCTACCCAAATCCCTTTCATTCTTTCTCATGTCTCTTCACCCAAAAGAGCCAGCAAGCTCCAAACCATTGCTCCTCTCCCATACTGTTGCTGGTCATATATAGTCATATACATATTTATGGCAAGAACTCTTAAATTCATTTCAATGAGTTTAGGATCTTCTGCAACTATGAAAATCAATCGATTTTGAGTCGATTATGATTTATAGAACATCGATTTGTAGGTCTGATCATAAATTTAAAGGTTTGATTTTTCAAATTTGTAAATCGACACTGGATCTTAATCTAGTTTCAAATATATTTGGAACAAAATCTCGGGTATCATTAATCGTTTGAATAATAACAAAAAAGAAGAATCTGTATGTGATTTGATTTTGTTTGCTTTACCATGTTCTTGACTGAAGAAACCGAACCATAGGCTTAAAATTGCATTATTTTCCCTTCATTTGAAATATGTGGATTTTCGTGATGATGGCGATGGCTGATTTTGGGTTTGCTCTTGCTTGATTATCAAAATCGAAACTTAATACTCAAAATCGAAAAGCAACTGATTTGGATTTGTTCTTGCTTGATTTCTTTGTGGAAATCACACCCATCACCCTAGCCAAGATCACCAACCACTGTCACCTCCACACCCCCATCATCATATCAGTCAACCACCTCTACACCACCGAAACCACCGTGAAACACTAACCACCAAAATCGATACCACATGCTCCAACCGAGTAAACCACATGATGAAATTATAAACACGATTTACCAACATGATTAGCTTGATTTCAAATCAAACCAGAACGTTTACATGTACAAATACATCAAAAACCTCACTACATAATTCCTATTCTACTCTCAATAAGATTCACACAGATATGAACAGATTACTATCAAATGAGGAAACCCTAATATGCTAAGAACTTCTAACGCGCGCACGAGAGAGAGAGAGAGTACCAAGATAATATCGATCTAAATTAACGTAAATAATAATCAATCCAACATTAAATATATCGGGTAACAATAACCTAGTAACTCGCGTACAAACTTGAATACATTTACATACTACACCCTCCAACTTCTGAACAAATGAACCCGCAAACTAAACTGAACAAACATATAATAAAAAGAATAAAAGATTAGTTTGAAAATTAATTTTTATTATTTCAACACCCCCGGTCAAACAAATCATTTGACCACTTACTTTACAAAGAAAGGATCAATCAAGCACATTTTTCCATACATGTTATTATGTTGAAAAGAACTAAGAGACTTAGTCAAAATATCAGCAATTTGATTAGCTGACCCAACTTTAACAAGACTAATGATACCATCTGTAATTTTTTCTCTAATAAAATGAACATCTATTTCAAACTGTTTGGTTTTATCATGAAAGACTGGATTTAAAGCCAACTTTATTGTAGAATCATTATCACAAAAAAGATTAATAGGAACAACTTCAGAAAACTCTAAATCATACAAAATTTTCAGAACCCAAATTATCTCACAAGTCAACGAACCAAGAGCCTTATATTCGGACTCGGTGGAAGACCTGGAAATGGTAGACTGTTTTTTACTTCTCCAAGATATTAGAGAATTACCAAAATAGACCAAATACCCACTCACAAATTTTCTAGAAAATAAGCACTTAGCCCAATCAACATCAGAAAAACCACACAAAACAAGATTATCAAATTTTAAAAAACAAACACCTTTCCCAGGACTAGACTTAAGATACCTTAACAACCTTAAAGAAAATTCAAATGAGACCTCCTAGGTTTGTGCATAAACCGACTTAAAATTTGAACAACATAAGAAATATCTGGTCTAGTTACATTCATTCAGTAATATTTTCAAGAAAAGTATCATTATTTAGATCATCACCGCGATTAACAACAAGATTAGTTTGAAGAGAAGTATTAACAGGTTTACATCCTAACATCCCAAAATCTTTCAACTATTCTATATAATATTTTCTTTAAGAAAGACAAAGACCATTTGGAACATCAATAACTTCTATTCCTAGAAAATATTTTAGTTTACCTAAGTCTTTAATCAAAGACCGTGACTTAAGAAAATCTTTGACTTTGGCTATTTCAATCTCATTATTACCTGTTAAAGTTATGTCATCCAAATAAACCAATAACATAACAAGAGAATCATCCTATATACTTTACAAACATAGAATAATCATTTATACTTTGAGCAAAACCAAAACCAAAACCAAAACCAAACAAAGCAGCACGTAACTTTTCATTCCACTTACGTGGAGTCTGCTTTAAACCATATAAAGACTTCAATACTTTACAAACCCTAGTGTTATTCTTACCGTGATAACCAGAAGGAAAAGTCATATAAACATCCCAAGAAAATACATTTTTCAGCCATAGATGAAAACTTATCATAATTATTAAGCTTAGTGGAAAAACACAAACAACCAAAGACACAAAGATTATCAAAACTTGGAGCTTTCTTGTAAATCAACTCATATGGAGTAAGACCTTGTAAAACAGATGAAAGAGTTCTATTTATTAGAAAAACAACTGTCAAAATAGCATCACCCTAATGTTTCAAAGGCAAACCAGATTGAAATAATAGAGCCCTAGTAACATTAAGAATGTGCCTGTGTTTTCTCTCCACAATGCCATTTTGTTGTGGTGTGTGAACACAAGAGGTTTGATGTAAAATCTCATTGTTTTCAGTAAATGTTTTCATACGAATATTTAAACATTCAGTCCCATTATCAGATCTTATGGATTTAATATTAGTTTTAAAATGATTTTTTAACATGTTCGAAAAAAATAACAAAGCACTGATTAAGGATGAGCATATTAACCGAAAAACCAAACCATAACCAAATTAACTGATATAACCCTCATTTTAACCGAACCATTACTAAAAGATATGGTTCGGTTTTTTTTTGATTAACCGAATACATATGGTTCGGTTATGGTTTTCATAAAAAACCGAACCATTATAAACCGAACCGAACCAGTAATATCAATAATGTTTTTAGAATAATATAATATTAAATATATAGTATGTAATTATATTGGGAATTTAAAATTTTAAGGGTAATTATTATTGGCGAATCTAGAATCGAAAATCATACGGTTCCCAATTTAAATGAAACCGAAAAAATGAAAGTGTAAAAAAATACTAATGGCGGGCCGGGTGGGTCGTATGAATAATTTTTTTTAAGCGTAACTTCAATAATTATATTAAATTTCTTACAATTATCTATGGCGATGTCTTATATCTTGAATATATTCATTGTATTATTATGGATACTTTCCAAAACATATTTTTTTCAATAACTATTGAACTAACCATGTTAATTGTAACTAAAAACAACATTGTTTTCAAAATAATCACTAACCATAACTAGCAAACATAACATTAATTTTATATCCACAACATTTTTGGTAGCAATATAACAATTTAATATGCTTATGTTTAATACTTATAACGTATAAACAAATTCATAGGATGAGTAATTAAGTAATATATTGTTTTATAATTACCTTCACTTGTGAAGGATGAGTTGGGACATCAGTTTTAAAGGCTAAATAATAAGAATATCAATTTAAAACTTTAGAACTAATGAACGTTGCAACAAACATTTGCTATGTCTAATACACTTTAGGCAATCTACAAACCAATTCATGACAATCTTCTTTAATACCTACTCCCAAAGTATGAGCTGTTGGGTTTTGAGCAATCTAACACTCCTAAGTGTACATGCAACCCTAAATACCTTGGATCTATGTTTTTTCTATTATACATGCAAATATCAACTTTCCAAGGTATTGTTCTATTCTAGCATACAAAACTTTGAATAACACAAGTTAGAATAACATACCTTTTGTTGGTGCTTGTCTTCATGAAGCTTGAGTGCCTAGTGCCCCAAGTGTGACACCTCAAATGGTTCACACAACACCATAAGCACTTGGAATAACTTAGAGAGAAATTAGAACACTTCAAGAATCGGCTTGCCCTCCATGCATATCTAGTGGCCGATTTCTCACATCAATAAGATGCTTATATAGTTGTTACAATTAGGGTAAACCCTAATTGTCATGGCTTTCCATTTCCTTGGATCCATGGGTTCAAATACACCATGGAACATCCATGGAGCATCCAATGGGTTTGAGCCCAACTTGATAATCCATGGAGCATTAGCCTACTATATAAGTATGGATGATTTACACAATCAACCCATATATTTAATTAGTATTCTTTTGATCACTTAATTAATTCTAGATTAATTCTTGATCAATACTAATTAAATAATCTCTATAAATATATTAGAACTTATAATATATTAACAAACCTTAAGTGTTATTTCTCTCATTTTAGTCTATCCAAGTGCATGATGCCATGCAACCCAAATGGACCATGCCGGGCCGGGTCAAGTCTTACCAATTATAGTTATGGACTTAGACATTAATCCAACATGAGCGACTGTGGAACGTTCGAATAATCTTATTAGACTGTGAATCATGAACATAGCAATTATGCTCATTAAAAACAACATTACACTTACTGTCTTTACACAATTTTTGAATAGACACAAGGTTAATTTTAAATTCAAGAACAACAAAGACATCAAACAATTTAAGAGAATTTGATAGTTGTAAATTTCCTACTTTATTAATTTGAGCAGAAGAGCCATTAGGATGACTAACTCTTGGATTTAGTTTAGAAACATCCACATGATCACGAAGAAGTGATTCAAAGGTTGTCATATGTTGATTAGCTCCTGAATCAACCACCCATTTTTGACAATCAGAATTAACAAAAGAATTACATGAAACACTTGCCATGTTGGCACTGACAGATCCTTCATCCAACCCTTGCTTGTCACTAATGAGTTTAAAAAACTTAGCATATTGTTCACTAGTGAGATAGTGACAATCAGAATTATTAGATTTATCCTTAGGATTAACAAATTTAGACTAAACACAGGAAGAATTTACGAAAATGTTTTTATTTTGATTATTAAACTCATATTTGGGTTTATAATCTTTGGGATAACCAATAATTTTGTAACATTTTTCAAATGTGTGACCTTTCAGGACACAATTCTTACGTTGAGGAATTTGATTTTTACCTTTAACTTTCTTTTGGTCAGAAAATTTAGAAACAAAAGCTGAAGACTGAGGTTTATTATTACCAAAAGAGTTAGAGTTAAAACCATGTTTTTGATTTGACTCTTCTCGAGAATCTAAATAAAAAACAATTTTGACTATATGAAGAGGTTTCTTTAATAAAATATGACTTATAACTTGGCTATATGAATCATCTAAACCACTTAAAAACTGCATTAGTTTCATTAGTTTTGCATGATTGTTAAAACTAGCAGCAACCTCACAAGTACAACTACCGAGGTTAGTAAGACCATCAAATTCTTTCCAATGCGATAGTAACACCCCGACTCCCAGGTATAAATTTTAAAGTTTTATATTCATTATTAAAGACACACTTGATGGGTTGGCTGCCCCAACTCGTTGTGTAGAAAAGGGATATGGCCGCGTGGTTTATAAAACCTACTCGACGAATTAGAGGACCCCAGCTCGACGAGTAGAGGTTGTGCATGAAAACCCTAATTTTTAGGTTTTGCACCCTATTTAAAGGATATTAAGTCCTTCCTTCCAGCCTCCTTACCACCTTTTCACATCCAAAAGCAAATCCTAATCGATCTAACCCTATTTTGAGTGTGTGTGAGACTAAAAGTGTGTATAAGGTGAATTTCTTGAAGAGGTTTGAAGAGTTAGGAGCTTGGAGTGATAAAGGGCTTGTAGATCTAGCATATACATCATTTTGGCATCCTTTTTAAGGTAAAAATCCATTACCTTGATCATTCTCTTAATAGATCTATTCATCCAAGAGTTTAGGGCCATTTCTAGCTTATATGTGATGCATTTTTGATTTTGAGCACGATTTTGAAGTTGTGACTTCAGATATGGACTCCTTTAGGCTCTCTTTGACATAAAGCCTCAAGCTTTATGAAGCTTTGGCCCTTCTCCTTACCCCAAACCTCTTCCTAAGGCTAGTTTGGGTGTTTTAGCTTCTTGAAGCCTTGCATGCACGTAAAGTTAGCAACTTTACGTGGTAACTGATGGGTTTTAGCCATAAGAACATCTTATGTGCTCATGCAAACCCTAATGCTTGGATCTAGTTTTCTCTATTGTACATGCCTTCATCCAAGACTTTAAACCCTAGATCTAGCATACAATAATGATATTAACATATGAATTAGGGTTTAGATCATACCTTGATTGTTATGTAGCAATAACAATCTCAAATCCTCCTTGTAATTGACTTCTGAAAGCTTAGAGTCACAAGTGTCACTTCTCTAATGGCTCCCAAACACCAAGAGCAAGAGGAAGAAGAAGGAGAATAGGAGAGGCACCCAAAAACATCTAAAACCCTAAGGAATCAGTTAGCCACGTTTTTGGTGCCTTAGGGGTCCTTAAATATGTGAGGCTATTAGGGTTATCTAACAAGGAAACCCTAATTTGACTGCTTAGGCCCTAAGCAGCCCATGAACACCCTCCTTAGAGGCCTTGGACGATTTCTAATGAGTTTCCCCATAGAATTCGTCCACTCCATCCTCTATGAAGTCCATTAGCCCAATATTCAACTATCACACAATTGATAGTTCCAGTCCCCTTTATTTAATTAATATCTTTTAGCCACAAAATTGATTCTTAATTAATTATTGATTAATATTAATTAAACAATATGATTTCTCCTTTAATATATTATTCTCATAATATAATTCATAAATCATAATTAATCCTCTCTCTCCATAATTCATCCTATCAAGTTGCTTTGGTGAAGGCAACCCAAAAGGACCATGCACTATCGGGTCAAGTACATACCAAAATAGTTATGGACTTAGACACTAATCCAACAGTCTCCCACTTGGATAAGTCTAATAACTATTCTGTGTATGACTTCAGATCCTGATCCACAATCGTAGCTTTCAAAAGCCGCTATCAACTCTGATCTTATCAGAAAGCGTGTCCTTTAGATAAGAGATCATATATTCCTCCATTCTAGATATCGTATAGACTAAGACATTGATTTAAATCATTCTCACTATCTATGTGTTGTTTCCCGATTTCCGATTTACGATGACTGACAACAGACCACAAGTGAACACATCAACTTAGTCCTGGCTTGGCCAAACGCTTAGGGTGTCGTCACTAAATCATCGAGGGGCCCATAGATATCGCTTGTATCCCACTTTGGGTAAAAGGAACGGATAAACTTCGACTCAATGCTCATTTGCACTCACTTACCAAATCACACACAACAATACGTTTTATAACACCAATTTACTGGTGCGTTTACATATTATCAATGTGTAACCGACTCTCAAGATACAACTTACACATCTCGGTTTCAAGAATATAAGATATTATCATCTCACCAATCACTCGTGATAAAATCCATGAAGTGATCTAAGTGAGCGTGGGTTTAATCTAATGCTCAAATCATATTCATAAGCACTCATGAACGTTGCAACAAACATTTGCTATGTCTAATACACTTTAGGCAATCTACAAACCAATTCATGACAATCTTCTTTAATACCTACTCCCAAAGTATGAGTTGTTGGGTTTTGAGCAATCTAACACTCCTAAGTGTACATGCAACCCTAAATACCTTGGATCTATGTTTTCTCTATTATACATGCAAATATCAACTTTCCAAGGTATTGTTCTATTCTAGCATACAAAACTTTGAATAACACAAGTTAGAATAACATACCTTTTGTTGGTGCTTGTCTTCATGAAGCTTGAGTGCCTAGTGCCCCAAGTGTGACACCTCAAATGGTTCACACAACACCATAAGCACTTGGAATAACTTAGAGAGAAATTAGAACACTTCAAGAATCGGCTTGCCCTCCATGCATATCTAGTGGCCGATTTCTCACATCAATAAGATGCTTATATAGTTGTTACAATTAGGGTAAACCCTCATTGTCATGGCTTTCCATTTCCTTGGATCCATGGGTTCAAATACACCATGGAGCATCCATGGAGCATCCAATGGGTTTGAGCCCAACTTGATAATCCATGGAGCATTAGCCTACTATATAAGTATGAATGATTTACACAATCAACCCATATATTTAATTAGTCTTCTTTTGATCACTTAATTAATTCTAGATTAATTCTTAATCAATACTAATTAAATAATCTCTATAAATATATTAGAACTTATAATATATTAACAAACCTTAAGTGTTATTTCTCTCATTTTAGTCTATCCAAGTGCATGATGCCATGTAACCCAAATGGACCATGCCGGGCCAGGTCAAGTCTTATCAATTATAGTTATGGACTTAGACATTAATCCAACATGAGCGACTGTGGAACGTTCGAATAATCTTATTATTCAGGAAGTCAAAACATGCAAAGTGAAACACAAGAATAATACTAATCTTATATGGCCCCAAACTTTTGAGTATAAATAAAACACCTTTTATTTAATCACCATATTGATTACTCATTATTTGTTGTTTCGTGTAATCAACTTCTTACTTGAATTATAACAACAATTGTCCCATGCTCTTAGCATGCATACTATGTTTACCTATGGTCCTTACTTTGTGAAATAGTATAATTGAATAACATTTTCAATCACACTGAAATTCCTAATCTATTAGTGTAAGAACACAAAATTCTCGCCACTACTAGAATATGTTAGATTATAACATTTTATGCAACGGTCATTTCGTAATGTCACGACACAAAAGTCACCAAGACTCAGCCAACGAAATTACAAAATGCTCTATTGGAGATTGTTACGAGACAATTCCATAGTCATGAAGTCTTATATTCAAAGTACATTCCTTTGAACATCCTTCTTGCATAAAAGTTTCTAATCTAGACATTGATTCTCTATATCCAACTCCCAATATGGAAATATTTCCATATTTTCCATATGACAATTCATTCTAAATAGAATGTTATTTATTCATAATAATGTCAATATGGTCCATCCATGACAATACTTTCAACTGTCCACAAGCGACCAATCCTTGGCGAACCTTAGATTGTCCTTGGCAATTGTTTAATTATTTTAGTCAAAACTGGTTCTATTTCCTTTTTTTCCATCTAAATGCCCTATGCATTTGGAAAAATTTAGAATGGTCAAATATTATAACATATGTAATCGATCTTATACCCGAAGCGTATGGGATACAATGGCGCAATGAAAAACATGATACTTTACCAGTTTCTTACTATAATATCGTCATAATATTTCTATTTGCCGTTTTCTCAAAATTCGAACTATGAAGAGGGATGCCGTAATCATAATCATATTTTGAGAATGCAAATAATAAATATACGCTTGACTAAATACAATTAAATTTCTCAATCTAAGCTTTTAGATTGGAAACGAAGTATAACATTCTCTCCCTTAATTATAACAAAAACAACTTTTCTACCCTTGCAACTTTGCAAAGTGAAACTTTTGTTTTTCTATAATTAATATTGTCAACTTGCAATACTTAAATAATAATCATGATCCCACTAACATGATGATTATATTTATTCCAGCATAACATTTATGCTCCTACTAGCTTTGACATGTATTTAGAAACCAGCTAAACTTCTAGAAAACAATACTTATTGACTTCTAAAGTTCATTGTTTCTAATACGATATGATTTGATAAGCCTTTATCTAAGCTTCTCAACCTAATACACCATCCCTTAGATATCTCACATGTATGTCTAAACCAATTCAGAACTTATTTTACTAAGTCCTAAATGTTCAGACTAATTGCCAAATCTCACAATTTGAACTATGAAAAGGGATGTCGTAATCATACTCGAATTTGAGAATGCAATTTACATAATCACTATCTCCTTAAAATCTATCTTAGTGAAAGCGTTTCCTCACAATCATTTTCATGAAGGAGAGAAAACCTTATGACACTTAGATTTTATGGTGTATGTGTTTCTATCCATGTGAATTTGCCATAACCATAATCGAAAGATAATGTTTGTGACAAATTCAAACTCTTATGGACAGAACTTGTTCATTCTTAATTTCTTTCCATCAAGGGTCCCACCATTGCTTCCAAGTTATCTAGCAGCTCACCTATTCCAGTCAATGTACATTCATTGAATAAGGTGCTTGCCTTATGCATTCTATTGAGAACTCGTAGAACTCATATGCATAGTTTACTAAATCGAAATGGCACAGAAACAAGATCATGTCAACATGATGGGTTACAAACCTCAAGTCGTGTTCTAGTGTTAAATAATAGGTTTACTCTTGATTAGTTCTCGAAAATTTTTCAAGATCATTTAGACTCCTACTGACCTCTTGACATATAAGATTCTCTTATCAAGAAACATTTCTTAATAAAGAAATATTCAAGAGTTAGTGCATATCCTCATCAAGACTAACAATACACACCAATTTCAAACTTGAAAGAGTAAGAAAAATATATTTTTTTTACTTCACATTTAATGACTGTGTGTCACTCAATTCACAATCTTGGAGTACGATTCTAAGACTTGATTTTGGAATGAAGTATGACTCATCCTTTTGATTTAACCATTTCAACAATTTCCGATTTCTCTTCTTAGCCATACTAGTGCACTAAGATGTCCTTAGATGATCAATTGTGATATGGTTCTTAATCATTAAGACAATCATAAAATCCGATACAAAAGTACTCACCCTTCTTCTTAGATTGGAGAAACTTTTATCTTTCTGCCTAATTGATTCTTCTTATTCGTTCTGCCATTCATTGAAACTTGTTCAATGATTCAGAATTCCACTTAATCTTGTAAGCATAACCACATTTACTAGACTTTTAGTAAATTATGACGAATAGTCTTATTGTTATTTGTGGTGGACTTGACTAGTGAACAACATTTTGTTCTATTCTTTTAGTCCTTCACTTGACTCACATACTTGTGTGATCAAGGAATTAGTCTTAATTTCCTAAGTACTAAGATTTCCATACATCACATGATTCAAATCATATGATTCCAAGTTTCTGTCCAATTGAAACTTGGGCAATGGAATCTTTCCTTAATTAGAAAATTTTGAAACTACCCTAAACAACATAACAAAGAATCACATCCATTTATAGAAATACACAAATATCAATATATCACAACAATTTCATTGCAAGGATATATATAAATAAGACAAATCAAAAAATTTATTTTACTTATAAAAGCAGCGGAAAACATGTCGTTACAATGCAAAATCAACTGAAAAACTATGTAATCAAATATTCGTAATAGTTCTATCATAACTTTCTAAGCTCAAAATCTGATCTTCGAAACCATGCGATTGTGATCCATTTCTTCATGATCAGATTCATCTTGCTCTTCCATCAAGCTTCCTTTCTTTTCTCTGATCCTGAAAAACATTCAAATGTAATCTTATCACATTATGAATAGGAACTTAATGGAGTTAGATAGTGGATTTTACCTGAAGTTGAGTCAAACGTCTTGACTCTCCCATCTCTTAGATCTCTCAGGTAGATAGGGTAGCTTCATCTCCAATGCCCCTTCTCTTGGAAATAAAAGCAAATTGACTATTTTGGAAAATGTGTCATCCCCATCTTCTCGGCCAGAAACGACCGATTTTGTTTATGCTTTATAAAAATCAGAGTACATCTTTTAATAAAAATGTTGCGGAATTTGTTCCCGGTAAAACATGATAAATACGTTATCAAAACATTTCCGAAGAAAACTATTTTTATTCATTTTAAAACATTTGGGATGTCATCATCAATACAGAAACATAAGCATAAACAGAACTTACATTCATTATCACTAGTGATTTATATCTCCTTAATCTCTCAGTGTAAATCAACACCTGTGATATAAATAAACTGAGTAGGTCAGGTTGGGAAACCTGGTAAGTACATAGGGTTTTCAACCCACAATAATATAATTATTATGTTTTATCATCAAACAGTTAAGCCAATTACTCATCCTCATTATCTTCTTTACTCTTAAGGATCTACCATAAGAATCAGCTATTTCTCGTTCATTCATTCCTAAGGATTATCCTAAGGAATATGTACGAAGTCCATCGTTGTTAATGACACAGCTGTCAAGCATAGCTGCTAGTTCTATCACTTAGGCGCAACTGCCATAATTGTGACATTCTCTATGAGGCGTAGCTGCCATAATTGTGGGTCAGGTGGTGATTCCGAACTCAGACAGCGCTTCGCTTCTTAAAAATAATTTCCTTCGACGAAACCTAGTATTATTACCACTAGAGTTTAGTCTATTATTCGCCGAGACTAATTAATAGTCTAGCTATTATTACTATTATATAAGCATTAAACAATATTTATATATCCCATAATAATAGCCAAAAGTACTTATTATAAGTTCTTAATAACATTACTATAATTAAATAAAAGCTATATTAAAAATAGCGCAGGCGTAGCTCACTTACAGCGGGTTTTATAGAAAACCGGGATTTGGTTAGAGCAACGTTCCCAAGCCGAAAATCTCTTCTTCTTGGATCCGTCGAGCACTTCGGGGCTTCCGCCTCGTGCTAGGGAGGTTCCCTAGGCTTTTCGGGGGGTTTCGGGGCTAGAGAGAGGTTCTAGAGAGAGAGAGAGTAAAGAGAAGAAAGAATGGGAAAGGTGTGAAGAAAATGAGGGTGGGAGAGGTTCTATTTTATACGGTGAAATATGCTGAATTTGGTGCCACATGTCACCATCTAGTGGCAAGACTTGGGAGAAAGCAATGACCAAGATTGTGCCACGTCACCCATTTTCGCACATCACACTTCCGACTTCTAAAATCCGTAACTTTCACATTCGAGCTCTGTTTTTTTACGTTATTTATATCCACACATAGGTAAAAATAAGATCTACAACTTTCATTTTGACTCCGTCGGCTAATTCTCGACCGATCTTAAATTTAACAGTACGAGGAGATTATACTGTTAAATGTTTGCGTAAAATACATAACTTCTACATACGGACTCTGTTTTCGTCTGTCTTTTTACCGTTGAGTTCCTATTAATGAGATATTCAATTCTCATTTAGGTCGCGTAGGCCAAAAACCGCTCGATCTAAAATTCGAGTTTCGGGCTGTACACTGCTAGACCAAATCTTAGAAAATTCATAACTTTCTCATACGAAGTCAAATTTGGGCGTTCTTTTTTTGTATGTTCTCGGTTTAACGCATACTACAACTTTTGTTTAGATCACTAAGACTAAAAAGTAATTTATCAAAAATTCACTATTTACGTCTCCCGGTGACGTGCCGGTTTTGCTGTAAAACTTCGATGGGCCATAACTTCTTCGTTATAACTTGGATTTCGGCGTTCTTTATATGTACGAAACCCTTGAGACATATTCTAATACTTGGTTAAGATTAATCCTTCTTAAAAATATTCCATTAAAAACTCATTTTTGACGCTCATTATCTCTAAATTGACTAGCTCGGATCTGCAGGCGTTACAATTTTCTCCCCCTTAGGATGGTTACGTCCCGGAATCATGAACGAAACAGGGCAATATAATGAATCCATACGTTATTTATTCATCTTAGGTAATAATCATAACTTCCTTGTTTCTTCGAATGAGTATCTAACTCTTGGACTCCTTGACTGCAGACGGTGCTCGATCTTGCCCTTGCTCCCTATCTCACGCTAAACTCCAAATTATGACCTTCAAGTCACAATCTCGATCCTCACTGGATACGAACTTAAGATAAGTTCCTTTATTACTACAATGGAACGATGTGTCATATTCTAATGACCTATCATCGTATGTTGCAATGCTTAGACTCAGGTCTATTAGAGTCTTCCAGAACAAACTATACTTTCCTTCATGTTCTAATCTCATCTTAAAAGGTAGCATTTCTAGCTACAAGCAACTATCGCGATACCTCTACCGATCGCTTCGATTATCTTTTATTTCAATCTTCCGGCTTAAGTCAGATGTTACATCAAACTTGGTTCTCTGAACCACGTAACATACTCATCGTAGTCAGACTCAATTCGATATGAACACTAGGGTCGGAATAACAATCATCTTCTTAGTCATTACCGAAATGATGGTAACGACATATTTGAATAAAACGGTATCAATTACTAGCTTCTTGGTAACCTTGTGACTTTTCCTGATCCAAGCGTGAGTCATGTGCTTCCGATAGTATAGACCTCTACTACCATTCACACATACTCATACTCGTCCCAAGTATTGTCTTGCAGTTTATCCAAGTCACCATGCAAGAAAATCACACAATCATTCAACACATCACATAACAAAACGAAGGTTTTATATTATTTCTTGAAACGATTACATAGGTGTTCAAGTTCACCCTAGACTATGCCTCTAATAGGCTACCCTTACGATACTATGGCTACTTCATGACTCGATCTTCGGATATCAATTCTCACTTCTGATTCATTGCATTGTCAGTTGCTTCGTCAATGCTGTTTTTTGGCCTTGGAGGTGCATTTGCTGTTGCTGCTTCATTTTTCTTCGGGCAGTCCCTAAGTAAATGCCCCTCTTTGCTATATCCGTAGCACACCCTCATATTGAATGCGCACTTGCTGGCGTAATGCCCTGTCTTTCCACATTTGTAGCAAGTAACTTCTTCGTCGCATCCCTCATAGTGCTTCAGCGGTACATTTGGTGTTGTAGCCCTTATCGGACAATCTCTCTTGAAGTGTCCCTTTCCACTACACTTAAGGCAAACTTCCTCCTTGGTTGAGCAATTAGGGGCATAGTGACCAGTATTCCCGCATTTGAAGCAGGTCACTTCCTTATGGCATCCCCCAATGTTACAATCACCTATTCGATGTGCCGGTTAACCACACACGCTCTACTAACGTCTTTGCAAGGGTACAAAGTGTAATTTCATGGGATTGCATCAAATTCACTTTTGACTAAAGTAACTAAGATTGGGAATTTTGTAAAAAATTTAGTCACTTTATACTTCATTATACTTTTAATGGAAAGGGTTTGCCCTATCCTACCCGTTCGGCTAACGACCCTCCACCATTCAAGGAAGCGGTGGGTGAGAGTGGACACCCATTAAACGGCCATTTTATAGGACATAACCTTATACCCCCTCATAGTCTGGCTTCGTGAATGAGGCCTACTAATGGTAAGACTAGCAGTTTAAGTTATACATATATAATATTATACGTTTAATGTTATATATAGTATAAGGGTGTATTTTACACTTTTAAAATACTATGTGGTCTAATTTAATAAATTACACTTTTAATTTAATTAAATATAAACCATATCACTATGGATTTATTAACTTTCCTTTAATTATACACTTTATTAATTTAATAAAACCATAAGGGTGCAATTTGAACTTTTTCAAAAATTAGGGTTTTAGAATTTAACATTTTAAAATTAAACTTTTAATTAATATTTGAATTCCAAAACTTGTGTGCAAGTCTTGAAACATTTCAAAACATTAGGGTTTAGAATTTAAATGTTTCAAAATTAAACTTTTTAAAAAAAAGAATTTTAATTCCAAAACTTGATGGCAAGTTTTGAAACCTTTCAAAACTATCAAATCAAAATACAAATAAGGCAATTAAACAATTAATTGGTGATTGTCTAATTATGACCTAATTCAATTTCATGCAAGATAATGATCAAATAATTCAAATAATTTAACATTTATCAAATAAGGTAACAATTGTCTAATTAGATGACCAAAATCTTTTATTTTGACAAAGATAATAAAAAGGAATCAATAAAATTCGTATTTTATTGATTTGAAACAATTATGGCAATTACCCTAAGTCAAAATAGGCAAAAAAAAATCCGAAAATCGGTCTGTCTGACAGCCAGACTCGTTGAGTCACCAGATGGACTCGCCGAGTTCATCCTACTCGACTAGTCCACATTGGGACTCGACGAGTTTGTCAGGCAGATGGCTAAAAACACGACTTTGCAATCAAGAATGAAACACTAAGCATCAATACAATAGAAACCAGTCAATGCTCTAATACCACTGATGGTTTTTAGCCATAAGAACATCCTATGTGCTCATGCAAACCCTAATGCTTGGATCTAGGTTTCTCTATTGTACTTGAATTCATCCAAGACTTTAAACCCTAGATATAGCATACAATAATGATATTAATGTATGAATTAGGATTTAGATCATACCTTGGTTGTTATGTAGCAATAACAATCTCAAATCCTCCTTGTAATTGACTTCTGAAAGCTTAGAGTCACAAGTGTCACTCCTCTAATGGCTCACAAACACCAAGAGCAAGAGGATGAAGAAGGAGAAGAGGAGAGGCACCCAAAAACGTCTAGAAACCCTAAGGAATCAGTTAGACACGTTTTTGGTGCCTTAGGGGTCCTTAAATATGTGAGGCTATTAGGGTTATCTAACAAGGAAACCCTAATTTGACTGCTTAGGCCCTAAGCAGCCCATGGACTCCCTCCTTAAAGGCCTTGGACGATTTCTAATGGGTTTCCCCATAGAATTCGTCCACTCCATCCTCTATGGAGTCCATTAGCCCCATATTCAACTATCACACAATTGACAGTTCTAGTCCCCTTTATTTAATTAATATCTTTTAGCCACAAAATTAATTCTTAATTAATTATTGACTAATATTAATTAAACAATATGATTTCTCCTTTAATAGATTATTCTCATAATATAATTAGTAAATAATAATTAATCCTCCCTCTCCATAATTTATCCTATCAAGTTGCTTTGGTGAAGGCAACCCAAAAGGACCATGCATTATCGGGTCAAGTATATACCAAAATAGTTATGGACTTAGACACTAATCCAACAGTAACTACATCCTAGGAGTTTAGATCTACCGTTTGGAGCCTTGGTTTCACTTAGAAATGTCTAAATGAGAAAAGGGTTGAAGGAACTCGACGAGTTGCATAGTCAACTTGACGAGTTGGATGAGGGTTTCCTGCTTTTCTGGATTCTGCATGAACTCGGCGAGTTAGCGAGATGACTCGACTAGTTGGTTAGGGTTTTCCCGATATTCTGGATACTGCATGGACTCGACGAGTTACATGGTAACTCGGCGAGTTGACTAGGGTTTTCGCGACTTTCTGAGTTCTGAAGGAACTCGATGAGTTGGAAGCTGCACTCGACGAGTTGGGTCAACATGGACTGTTGACCTTGACCTTTGACTTTGACTTTGACCAAGGGTTGACCAATTTGACCTCTGAGGGTATTTTGGTAATTTGGGAATTTATGGAAGTGGATCATTGTTGGTTTTAGGTGTTGGTGTTTGGAGCCGTGTTTTAGGAGTTTGATATTTCAGTTCTGATCAACATTGTGAGGTGGGTTGTCCTCACTATACTAACAGGATCGACGGCACCAATGCCGACCCTTCTTTTTTGGATTGTTATCCTGGTTATTGCATGATGGTATGTTAAGTGACCTGTTAGGTCGGTATCCTGGTATATAGGGTGATGCTATGTTTAGTGACATGTTAGGTCGATATCCTGTTTATAGGATGATGCTATGATTAGTGATCTAATAGATCGGTCTGACTGTTTGTATATGATAGCATTATTATCTATGTGTTGATTGTGTCTTGGGGGTGGGTTGAGGCAAACCTGCTTTGTGTTGTAGGCCAACATACCCAGGGCGGCCTGGATAGACTGCAGGCCCAATGGGGCATATCAATCAGGCCGAAGGCCCGGGGAACGGGCTAGACATGCTGAAGACCCGGTGAGGCGGACTAGACATGCTAAAGGTTCTGAGAGTGGGCCAGACAGACTAAAGTCCTGGTGAGGGTGGTCCATTCATACTGTAGAATCTATATGCATGTTGTTTATTATGATATGGTTATGGTTTGTATGGCGTTGGTATTTTGGGGGAACTTACTAAGCTTCGGGCTTATAATTTTGGATTTTGTTTAAGGTACTGCGGATGATCGCGGGAAGGCGAAGGCGTGATCGTGCACCTCTGCGCATTTTTATGATTTGATTTCTGGGATACTCTGATGTGGAACTGTTTTGAAAACATTTTGTAATAAATAATGGTTTTTGAATGCTTGAAAAAAGTTTTAAATTTTCATGAATTTTATGGATGTTACAAGTACTCAAGTTTATTAAAGTACTTAGATAAAGATAGGTTGCCTTGAGTAAGAGAACTAATTTTATGATGAACATTAAAGATAATAGATCCATCAGTTTTATGGTATGATTCAAACAAATCTTTACATATATCCTGGGCATTCTCAAAACATGCATGATTTTCATATATATTTTCTGAGATAGACCCAAGAATCCAGGAACAGGTAATAGCATTAGCATGCTCCCACTTAGAGTCTTTAACTGGATCATTAGTAGGTTTTGGAATAGTTCCATCTGTGAAACGAAGTTTGGAGCGAGCTTTTAAAGCTCTAATCATGGAATTACGCCAAACCCGAAGATTTTCAGTTCCTATTAGTTTGAAATTAATAACACTAGTTATAGTGTTGTCAGAGGGATGAGCATACAAAGGATCATCAAGATCAATGGGGTCCTTCCTAGAATTACTACCATCAGGCTCTACAGGACCAATCATTATTTACACGAATAGAGAACTAACCAAAAAACACACAAGCAACAGGAGGATTGCGAACAATCTAAGATAACTCCACATTTGTTGGGAGCCCAAGGTTAGTCAACAATCTCTAAAAAACAATTTCTAAGAATAGAGCAAGAAGATAACACAAAACAAGTAATATAGATGCAGAGAGGAAAGATCTCACAGTAATGAACGAAAACGCTTTATATCACGACTCAGTTAGGGCTTTTAGCCGCAATGACCAAGGAAAGAACAGTAGCTAAAGGCTCCTTTCCCTTTAACAGATAACAGTCTTAATCTGTTCCCTTACAGAGTTAAATCGGAAATAGATGAAGTTAATTCGAGATTATTTATTCCTTCAACTTCGCAGGAACAAGATGTTCTTGAAGAAGAGATTTATGCCCTTTTCAATGAACCAGTTTACAGTTTACAACAGATCTGCAAAAGAAACCACACAACTCGAAGTGCTATTGAACAGAAAACAAATCAAATCGACAACAGAAGCCAAAACATGAAATGATCATGACAGAGAAAACTCTAGATCGTAGAGCTGCGTACAATCTATAGTTTTCTCGCACAAAAAAAAAACTATTGTTACAAAGAAACAAAACAACAAGGGAAATAGGAACGTCACCTTGTTAATAGAAAGATCCAAACAACGAACGAACGAGAATCGATCAGAGAAATCAAGTCAACTGAGCAACCTTGTGCTCTGATAACATGACAAAATTATAAACACGCTTTCCCAACATGATCAACTTGATTTCAAACCAAACCAGAACATTTACATGTACAAATACATCAAAAAACTCACTACATAATTCCTATTCTACTCTCAATAAGATTCATACAGATATAAACAAATTAAAATCTAAGGAGGAAACCCTAAAAGGTGAAACCCTAATTTGCCAAGAACTTCTAATAAGAGAGAGAGAGAGAGAGAGTACCAAGATAATATCCATCTGAATTAACATAAATAATAATCAAGCCAACATTAAATACATCGGGTAACAATGACCCGGTAACCCGGGTACAAACCCGAATACATTTACACAATACACCCTCTAACTTCTGAACAAATGAACCTACGAACTAAACTGAACAAACATATAATAAAAAGAATAAAAGATTAGTTTGAAAATTACCTTTTATTATTTCAACACCACCACCTGCCATCATATGTTTTAGTTGTTGAAGTCACCATCGAAGCCAACCTTCAAACACCGTGAATTACATTAGAACACCCATTGCCAAACACCACCTCCACAGAAAACTCGATCCACCTTATTCCAGCTACCTGTTTCAGTGGAACACCAGGAAAACTTCACCTAAAACTACCACAACCTCCACAAAAACACCCACATGTTTCCTATCACATAGCCGATCGTCGAACCCCCCTTATTCCAACCATCGTTGATCTCAATTTGGAAGCATCGTCGATCTGGATTTGGAACGAGGATGAGATATGTGAGATTGTAAAACAAGAAGTAGAAGAAAAGGGGTAAAGATGAAAGTTGTCGGGTGGGCTGATGACGTCTAGGTGTTGGGTTTTATTTATTTAATAATATAAATAAATAATAAATAATAAAATTAAGTAAAAAGAAAATTTTAATGAGGTCAAATAGTCTTTTTAGGTCAAATAGGGACCAAGCGGGAAACAAAAACAAACAATAGGGACGGTCCGAGTTAAAAAAATAAGTTAGGGGCCAAACGTGTAAATTATCCCAAACCATAGGGACCATTCATGTAATTTACTCTATTAATATTTGAGAAAATTACAAAAATAGACAATTTCCTTAGTAACTTACAAAAATAGCCAAAAAAACTCGACTTTACAAAAATAACCATTAAAATCGTAGATAGATTAAGCCCATCTGCGATTTCGCCCATAGATCTGCAAATGTACAAGTCGGTAAAGCACTAAAGCACATTTTGAGTTGTACGTCCGCATATGTTTTTTTTTAGTTTTTGATTTTTTCGGGTATAAATACCCTCACACCTCATTAAAATCGCAGATGAACTTAGTTCATCTACGATTTTGCACAATTTTATTTATTTGTTTATTTATTTATTTTTTTACTACAAAATTGATATATTTTGACTATGAAACAACCATATTATATATAAAGTATTTGCAAAAAAATTATCACTTTAGTTGTTATTTCTTTTTAAATTTTGTTTAAAACCTCTCTAATAAAATGAATGAGTACTTGGTTTGCGTTGTAAATGGTGGAAGGGGGAAAGTTATGGAAACAAATCTTAAATATGTGATAATTTTTTAAAGAAATAACAACTAAAATGATAATTTTTTGCAAAACATTATATATAATATGATTGTTTCGTAGTCAAACTCTATCGATTTCGTAGTCAAAATAAAATAAATAAAACTGCGCAAAATCGCAGATGAATTTCAGAGGAAATCGTAGAAGAACTAAATTCATTTGCGATTTTAGTGAGGTATGAGGTTATTTATACAGGAAAAAATAAAAAATAAAAACGAAAAAAAATCCATCTGAGAACGTACAATTCATAATGTGTGTTCGTACTTTACCGACTTGTATATTCGCAGATCAATGAGCGAAATCGTACGTGGGCTTAATCCATCTGCGATTTTGATGGTTATTTTTGTAATGTTAGGATTTTTTGGCTATTTTCTGCAAAGTAATTAAGGAAAGTAGCTATTTTTGTAATTTTCTTTTAATTTTTTTTAGTTTATAACTTATTTTTTAGCTTGTTAAATATATCAACTTAAAAAAAATTAAAAAAATTAGCTAACCAAACACAGCCTAAATATACGAACTTTTATCAAACTATTGAACATAATACAAGAAAAAAATAATGTTAAGTTAATCATTGTACTTTACGAGACACGAGAAAACTATAGTGATAAAAAGACGTGTGAGGAAAAGAGATGAAACAAAATACTTGTGAAAGTCTCATATAGGAATTCCTGAGTAGAACGTGATATATCACTTTGCAAATAAACGTATTACTTTGGTTTTAATTTTGTAGTTTCTTTTATGAAAAGATAGCATATATATCGTTATGATGAGTGTGGTCCTCTTAGAGTATATCGTGCTACTTACTTAAATGCAAAAAACAAAATACTCTCTATTGTTAAAATTCATAAATTTTCCACTTTTGGTTGTTCTAAAAACAATGATTTTAACTAAATTCTGATGTAATTTTATTAATTTATCCATTGAAAAATCATTAAAAAATAATGTTGATAGATATTGTGAATTAACTTTTTAAAATTTTATATTATTAATTGGCATTAGGATATTTTATTAATGATTCAAGTATATCGACTAACAATGTCCCAAAACAAAAGTAATGTTAGTGATAATTTCGATTGACTTTCTACCTTATGACAAGTTCTTAAAGTTAGATGTGTAGGGAGTGTTTGACACTGAGTTTTTTTAGAATTTATAACTTTTGGTTTTTGATAAAACATTTAATTTACACAAAAAACTTTGTTTAATAGTACGAGTTTTTAGCTTTAATTTAAATAAAACGCCTCATATTTAAAAGTAGTTCATGTACCGTTTAAGAAAAAACTATTGAACTTTTAGAATCAATTACCATAATTGCCCTTATATATATATATATATATATATATATATATATATATATATATATATATATATATATATATATATATATATATATATATATATATATATATATATATATAGATAAGATCAATTTAGAAAATAAAAAAGGTTGAAAATGAGAGACTCATTCTCAAGCCACTCATTTATTTTTGCCGTAAAAACATTCATCGTACCTACAAAAATAGGAAAGGAATCACATGTGTTTTCCAAAAAAATATGTTTTTTAAACTATGCTAATCATTACCTTAATATATATAAAAACATTGTATTTCTTATTTTTTTAATTTTTAAGAAGTTATTTTTATCGAAAAATGATTTTAAATATATCAAAATTCATAATTTTTTATTCTTTATAAATAGACATCCATATTGATATAGTTTTAAGATAAAATAAAATTTTCATTTTTTTTATAGTTTCAGCTGTCGTTATTCATAAGTGAATAAAAGTGCATCAGATTTTTACTACAATACATTCGTTATTTACTTATGAATAAAAAATATGATTAATTTTTTTCACAGTTTAAGTATATTCATATATGAATATAACATATAATAAACATAGTATATTCATATTTAAATATTAGATGATGCATTCACTTGTGAATATTACATAGTATATTCATTTGTGAATATTAGATGGTATATTCATATGTAAATATTTCATAGTATTTCATGGTATATCACATGTGAATATTACATAGTATATTCACTTGTGAATATTAGATGATATATTCACTTATGAAGAATAGTTGCTATATTCATATGTGAATATTACACAGTATATTCACATATGAATATTACAAGGTGTTTTCACAAATATATCTAATTTTTATATGTTATTCACATATGAATAACATACAGACTTACATATTTGTTTTATGTTTTAATAATCATAAATTGTTTCAGGTGAAAAAACATATTCATATGTGAATATAATGTGGTAATTTACTTTATGCATTTCATCAAACAGTTGGAAGTGCATACAAGTTAATTTTTTTTTAATTAGTTAAAAACATGATATTTTGACTATTTAAACCTTACAAAATAGTAGATTGGTAGATAACTATATGAAAATAAAAGAAAAAACGATTTGATCTTTTTATAACCTTAATTTTGAAGTTTTATTTGATGATCGATGTTCAATGGATGATATGAAGTGGATTTTTTGGTGATTATCGATGATGTTGATCTAATGATGTTGGGAGTATAATTAATCGTAGATGTTGAAGATATGCTTGTATTCAAGCAAAATTGAATGTTGGATTAATAGAACCAAAAACGAATTTTTGTTGTCACTGTTGAATGGTGTTGATAAATGTGTTATTGATGAATATCGATGATTGATTAACACTGGATGACATTGATGAGGGTTTAATTGAAAAAATCTAGATGATTGTTGAAGGTTAGAGGGGAAATTTGGATGACGAACGATCGATTATGAATGATTTTGAACTGTTACGTATTTGAGATTGAAGGTTATTATCATATTTACAAGTTTTCCACTATGTCTTTTATGTTAAATGGTTGGCTGAGAATTATTCCTTCATTCTCAACATTTTTTTCTCAATTGAACCCTCATATATATATATATATATATATATATATATATATATATATATATATGTATATATATATATATATATATATATATATATATATATATATATATATATATATATATAGTGATGTAAAACTTGCCGAGTTGACCGATTACTTGGCCGAGTACTCCCTACTCGGCCCCTTACCTAGGCAAATTATAGAATCCGAGTACTCCTCAATCGAACCCTTACTAAAGTGAGCAGTGTTGTAAAATTCGGTCAACTCGGTAATTAATATGTATAATATACTTAAGGATTTATTATTTAACACACACATGTGATTATTTCTACATATATATCTTAAATTTTTAGTAATTATTCACGAAGTAAGACCATTGTGTGTTTTTTAGCTTTTGTGTATTAATATGTATCTAATTTTGTTATATATTTCAATCAACTTATGATTTTAGTACTTGTTACTTGACAGTTGGCCGAGCAGGTACCGAGTATCGAGTTCTATAACCTTATATATATATATATATATATATATATATATATATATACACACACACACACTAAACAATTGAACTTTTAAGTAACTTTACTCATTTTAAAAGTTTACAACTACTTTTGCCAAACACTTATATAACAAATAAAAATTACAACTCTAGCCACCATCCGCTAGCCATTAGCATTTAGCTTCTAGCTACCATCCACCAAATATAAGCTGGTTTTGTCAAACATACCTTATATCGTAAAATAAACAATGTTATAATGTGTATGCTACATATGATGAAGAACTAAAGTTAAGGTATTGGATGGTATCCATCTCTTTCAAGTCACTCAACCCACTTGTCACTTAAGTTTCACATTAGTTTTTCTCTCTCATCTTTCTTCTATATTTCTCAATCTAAAACACATGGAAATTCATCTTTTCCAACCCACTCAACCACTAATTTCAATTTAAAAATAAATACAAAAAAATTAAAATCATACAAATTAATTAACAAAAATATAAAAACATTCAAAACTAATTCACAAACTAATTAAAAACATAAAAACACATTTTAGTAAAAGCTTTTATGCATGATGTATAAGTAACTAAAGCAACAGAGAGCATAGAGAGAAACAAGACACTTGAGAGAGAGAAAGAGAGAGAGAAAGAAAGAGAGTCAACTTACAGTTTATTTAACCCGCCACATACCATTTTTGCGGTACCTCACCTTCAACGAATTTGTTGGCTTGGTGGTATTGCCTGTATCGTCCTCCACCCGCCAAAGACATCCTTCACCCTAAGACATGAGGTTTAAGGTGTGTCGAAACTCAAACTTTAAGAGTCACGACACTTCTATAACATTTTTTTAAAACATGATATAAGGCAATAACTTTGTATATAATTTATGATATATATAATAAATATATGTTTTTATTAATATTACTCGATTTTTCAACCATCGATGACGCAATGAAGAAGCCAAGCTAGTGATGGGCATGTAAGTTAAAAATAGGCGGCAGCAAGCTTTCTATCGGAGGAGGCAAGCTGGTGATCGACGTGTACCAATATTTTTTTTTAAAATATAGGTAATTGATAGAGATAAAAAAAAAGACTGTGAGATGATTAATCCTCAATCAATACATTTTAACCTCTACTTCTGTCAACTATTAAATGATTAAGATGTACAACAATATATTGGATTTATGTTTAGAAAGTGCACACATTCCTTCTTCTCTCAAATATGATTACAAAACAAAATATCTTTTTATCACTAAATCTTTGATTTTTAGTATCAATCATTTATTACTATCATTCAACTTTCTCAATTCATTCAACCTCATCTTAAAGTTCTAATTTTTACTGAAAATGTTTTCAAATGAATGAGCATCTTCAAATCGAACCAAACAATCGAAACAGAACATTGGTTCATATTTTCAAAATACGAGAAATAATCCTCAAATCGAAAAAACAAGCACATCAAAGTCATCATCATAATTCAGGAGAGCATTAGAGCATTTGAATATCGAATCAAAATCAATTTTCATACATGATGTCGTATTAAAAAGAAATTGACGAGTCAATCATAAGTGAACTATCGTAGTTGAACTCAATTCATCTCGTAATGACAAACAAATCAATTTAATTTCTTCAACTTATGGAAATCAACATGAAGACCTTCAAAATACGATTGACATTCAAGGTAAAAATATATATTTTTTTAATATTACATATTGCATTATAATTTAGAAAGTTGATTTTGATTTTTTTAATTAACCATAAACAAAATACATAATCAATGTTGTGTTAATCATATGGTACTCTGCATAATCATATACGATTATACGTTGTAATTTATGATTGATCATATATTACAATGTGCAAACACGTATATCTAATAATATATGGTTAATCATATATGATTATAGGTTGTAATTTATCATGTGTTTATACATTGAAATATATGCTTAATTATATATTAAATTGTATAATAATATATGATTATACATCATAATATATGATTAATCATCTATGACACTGTATATGAAACATCCCAAAAATACGGTCCATAAATTACATTTGTAATTATTAATAAAACCATAGTCATCAAACCATTCCATCAAAACATGAGTCAAAGTATTTCAAAACATTATTATAAGACTTTCCAAATCAAAACATCAGAGTAACATCCCAGGCTAAACATCATGGTGTGTGCAATATAGTTATCCCGAGCCCTTCTCTTTGCAACTGGGAGTACCTGAAACCAAAACTAAAAACTGTAAGCATGAAGCTTAGTGAGTCTCCCCAAACTACCACATACCATACACATAATCACATAAACTGGGCCCCCGTCCCTTCCTCGGGCCCCACCCGACATCAGACAGAGTCCGACATCAGGCGCTGTCTGGCATCGAGCCTCGCTCGGTATACATATATGTTTCTACTAGACCCCGCCTGTCTTTGGGCCCTGCCCGCTATACACATACAACCAATAACATATAATCATGATAGTACATAAAGAATCATAGACACCACTATATACTCTAGTCTTAACTCTTAAGGCCTTGCCTATCCTGGTTCTCGCCCCTACGCTGCTAATGGTGAGATATGGAACCCCGTCCACTCTCAGCTAGTGATGAGATACGGGACCCCGCCCACACTCACCTACCTACCAGGTACATACAAATATCACAAAGACAACAAGTATAACTAAACATGCATTCCTTCATCGGGTACCACCCGGTGTCGAACCATAGCTCAAAAACATACATGTAAAGATTCCTCGGGCCCCACCCGACATCGAACCGAAATCCGAAAGCATACAAACATTCCTCGGGATTTCCCCGACATCAGACCAAAGTCTGGAAACATACTAACATACATAAACGGGCTGACATTGGTTCTTTCGACCCGTTCCTATAGGAGAAAATTCACCTCACAAAGCTGACTGCAGAATCCCACGGATAAATCTATGGATGCTAACTGATAGATTCCCGAAGTGTTGATCTATCGACTCCTCGAGTTACTAATCATCATAATAATTAGATAAGTCTGAGGTTGTCATAACTTAACCATAAGTCCTCTCCGAGGTAACATACCATTCTACCCCTCACATACTCTTGTCCCAAATTGAACTCTATCCAATCCTTGGCCCAAAAGTTAAACACTTCCACAAGGCCCAATATATGGCCCAATTTCCAATTGGGCCTAATCACTTCACATGAGCCACAACCTAAGGCCCAAAACCATAATATGAAAAGCCCAATACTAGGTAGACTTCCCAGGCCCACTAGTGGCCCACCAATGCCCCCCACCAATTTGCTAAATTTGGCACAACTCCTCTAATGAGCCTTACCCTAAATCCCACACATATTCTTGGCCCAAAATATCTGACTTCTAATGGCCCAATAAATGGTCCAATCTGAGGCCTAAAACACGCAAAGCCACCTTTGTTGAGTACGCGGGGCGTACACCTTTGTACGCTAAGTGTACAGTTGTATGACTTGGACACTGCGCGTACATGCATGTACGCCCAACGTACTACTCTGTTAAGCTACTTTCCCATTAAGCACTTAATACTGTATTCCAAAGGCTATAATCACAGATCTGAGTCCTCTTCAACTTCTTAATCCATAAAGTCACTGACTTGGTGAATTTATTGACCCACATGACCCCAAACTCAAAGTATAGCAATCTACTTCCATGAAAATGGCCATCACTCTTGCATGAACCCATTATGACCTTCAAGAGATCGAAGAGAATAATCATCAAGCTCAAAACTTTATACCAAAAATAAGAGCCAAATTTTGGTGTAGTTCTGGATCTAAAGGCTCTATCATCTCCAATAAGTCTTCAAGAATGAACACCTTCCTCAAAGCACCAAAATACTCTTCTAATGGCCTTCCAAGCTCCAAAATCACTCAAGTATAGATTATGGTTTCACAGTAGCTATTTTAGGGTGAAAAAGGAGGTTGGTCTTGAGGTATAATGTTCCTTATATAGTGCCATACACTAAAATCTATGGTTTTAGTCTATAGGGAGTATACCCCGCGTACCTCTTAGTACGCCCGACGTACTCACAAACCACTCGCGACCATTTTTACTTTATATGCTAGGCATAACCCAGCTTACGTTGGGCGCTCCCAGCCGGACATGTGCATGCATCCCTTGCATTCGTGGGACTTGTTTGCCAAACATTTCCATTAGGGGCTAAATCTGCCAAAACCTTCAAAGTACTATAACTTCTTCGTTCTAAGTCCGTTTCCGACGAACTTTATATCCACGAAAAGGTGACGGGAAGACCTACGCTTATAACAAATCATTGTTACCTAAAAACTTCCCGAACGAGAACCCAAACTCCCTAGAAGACCGAGATGTCAAATTACGAGTATGCCCTTGGCCTCTGAAGACACAATCAAACACTTAGATCACGTATACCCTAATACCCACACCAGAAATGGGACAAAACTTTCCTTTCCAAAGGCCCTAACCCTATGATCACTGATGATTAGGCCGCAACCCCTAGAAATAAAGCACTTTCAGAACCGGGTGTTACAACTCTCCCCTACTTAAACTCGATTTCGTCCTCGAAATCTTTTCGTTACTAACACCCATTTTCCTATAATGATCTGAGAAATGCCATTTATGATTCTATATGTGAGACCATCTTCTCAAGACAACCAAAAACTAATTGAACTTCCATCCCGAAGAAAGCGAACTTCAGCTTCAGCAAATCACTTCTGCCTTTCCAGAGTCCGAATCCATGCTGGTCTGTCTCCCTGACAGACTGCCCACACATAAGTATCTCCAGGACAATCATACTTGACAGAAGGCTCAGATAATCCTTCGAGTAAAAGATTCATCCCTACAACGGTTAGACTCAGACGATCGCTGCGCAACTGAGTCAAATCAATTACTATGATATTATTTAATCCAACTGTAAGTGTCTTCGCTCTTCCGATCTGCAAGCTACCCTACGCACAAGAACCCTCATAATCACTACTTTTGCCCGAACATCACGCTGCCTCTTATCTACCTTATGAAGGAACCGGGACCTCCCAGGTCCAAACTTATATGTCCACTATCTGGAATATCAGATTCCCACCCGGTTGCTGAATCACTAAACTAGTTGCTGAATCACTAAACACTCTCTTAGGTGCTCCACATGACTTCCGAAGAAAACTTCGGCTACCGAGACTGCCCTATTGGTACTGCCATTCTTGGCTCTATAAATCCTGGGATCCCCAACCCCATACCTTGACCCAACGGTCACTGCCAGGTCCGACCTGCACTGCTATAAGCATACGGGCCCTGCCTATGGGTCCCAACCAAACTGTATCATGGAGTGGCCTTGCCTGCAAGTCCTACCTATCTAGGGCGACACAGACACAACTCCACCTCAAATTCCCACTACCTATCCTTTCCTGATTCCGATCCTGCTATGGCCTTTCCATGATCCTGCGAACTGATCCGCCCCGATCTAACTTATATGAATGAATTTGTAAATGCTACGGCTCACTCTGTAATCTAACAACACTTTCCCACACTATCTGACCGCATGAAGAATGTTACAGCTGCCCCGCATTCGTACTATACTTTCCATGTTATCCGGTTGCTGGTGAATACTATGGCTATCTCGTAGTCTTACAACACTCTCCACGCGACTCAACCATTGTCCATGGTCTTCCTTCTAATTACCAATCTGAACCCGTCCAAAGTCGAGCATTCATGCGGTCAAGCATCCTGACTGAACTTGCGCCCTAACGAGAATTCCCAACCTGATTCCCCAACACCAGCTATCAAGAACTATGAAGACGTGAACCAAACATTGGGAAATTTCCTAAACTCTCAACTCTCCCACTCCTCGACCCAAACAACCACTTGGGCCGTCTTCCTCCCAGCGGAAATGCGAACTCACCCTAGTCTCACATCTACTTTTGTTCCTGGATACCTGAACGATTCTCCCCACTTGGATTCAACTAGCATCTTACATCATATAAGATTGGAAGGATTCCCAATCCTTCTTCCCATTCAATGATGAATCAACTGGAGACCAACTCTTACCACTGTTAGTGTTCCCAAAACTAACCAACACTAAAGTAGTACAACTCTTGAAGACTAAACACCTACCGAGTTCCAATCACACTTGCTACAACTACCACATCTTGAGAACCCGCTACATAAGGAGACAACCTCACACTACTACTTTAAGGCTCATGCTATGCAGATAACATCTTACATCATATAAGACTGGAAGGATTCCCAATCCTTCTTCCCATTCAATGATCAATCAACTGGAGACCAACGCTTACCACTGTTAGTGTTCCTAAAAATAACCAACACTAAAGTAGTACAACTCTTGAAGACTAAACACCTACCGAGTTCCAATCACACTTGCTACAGCTACCGCATCATGAGAACCCGCTATATAAGGAGACAACCTCACACTACTACTCTAAGGCTCTTGCTACGCAGATGACATATAACCCAAACATAAGCATGAAGTATAACTCCAAGATATAATTACTCATATAAATGCAAGACCATAACAATAAAATCATAAATAAAAACTGATAGGAAAGTGAAGGATACGCACCTGCAACATCGGAAGCTGCTCGTACCTCCTCTGTAGTCAACTAGAAAACCCTTCTCCTCGCCGCAGGCGTCTCTGCCCGGCCCTGATGGCCGTCTGTGATCCTCAATGTCGCAGGGGAAGGTGCCATCACATGTCCCACTACAGCCAAACTCGGACATTGGGCCTTCTTGTGGCCCCGCTGACTACAATGAAAGCAGATCAGGTCTGATCCCTGGGTGGTGGTAGCAGTACAATCCCTGCTATAATGACCGATCCGGCTGCACTTGAAGCAGCTAGAATCACCAGAACTGCCACTTCTACATGCACCCTCATGTGTCCTGCCGTACTTTCCACAACGGGCTACGGTCTTGGTGACCCCTCAATATAGAATCCGATAGCTTGGGCCTCTTGCTCGACCTTGTAGATGTCTGAGCCTCGTCTGGCTTCCTCTTCCTCTCTGCCTCTAAGTCGATATCCCTCTCCCTGGCTCGAGCGATCATATCCTCCGCGTCTTGCCGCTGGACCGGCTCACAAACTGCCTGATGTCGCTCCTCAGTATCTTGTGGTACCGAGCCTTCTTCATCTCCTCATCCACCACATATTGCGGAACAAGAAGGGCCCTCTCCATGAACTTGGTGGTGATCTCCGCCATCGTCTCCGTAGTCTGCTGGAGATCCGGGAACTCCCATGCTAACTGCTACACCTCAATCACTGGTGCAAAATTGACCCTAATCTTGGATGAGAAGTTACTCCATGTCATCGAATCAATAGCGACATCGTCTCCAATAGCATGTCCAACTTCCTCTCACCAATCACATGCTCTGTCCTTCAGAAGACAGGAGGCGAGTTGGGCCTTGTCCCCCTCAGTACACCAGCTAGTACGAAAAGTGTTGGCGACATCTGCCAACCACCGACTGCTAGCAATGGGGTCCTTAGCCCCATGATAGTCTGGAGCTCCACAAGCTCTAAACTCCCGGAAAGTCATCGTACGTGCCCCTAACATGACCGCCATCTCGGTGCGGAATGCACTCAACCTCTCATCAAGTATCTCCAAGATGCCTTCCTTGACCGTACCGAAGACAACATGAGTCTGGTCTAAAATATTGCGTATGACCTCAGATGAAATGAAATCTCTCATCTGCTCGTCGAGGTGCCCGACTCCAGAGCCCGAGACTGATCCCTCACCGATACCTGAACTGCTAACTGGTCTAGTGCACAACGTCACCATACTGAAAATACACCATAACAAACATCAATATACTCACCATAACTCGAGGGATCTCACATACTACAAGTTCCCTGGGTTCATCTCTTCCTTCCTTGATTCGAGTACGGATCCTCTGCTTTCAGTAGTACGGGTCCATACTACCTTCCACATCTATCCGTACTTTCCTCAAGAACTTCCTTGACTACACAAAGTCCCTTCTATTGATACTACTGTTCTCACGATAATCTCTTCCTAGGCTTGCCCTAGGGTAATCACCAACCCACTCTTCGTCATCAGCTGCATAAGAAGTCCCTGCTATCTCCCCCTAACTAGTTCGCGAATACCATTACATATCACTAAGACCAGATAATTCTTCGAATGAGAGGTCCTACCCTACAACGGTTAGAATCAAACGAGAGCTGCGAAATAAGGCTAAAACTAACATTCTGAAATTATTTAGTCCTCTGAATATGTAACCTAACGTATTCGTTTACTAGTTAGTTAAAGATAGCTAGAACTCCTAAAAGCACAAAGCAAGCAACATTCAAGCATTGAGTAACCATAACCATACATATCCTAATCAGGCCATCATATCACAGACTAATCAGTACTAGCATGTAGTTCATAAGCTCATACACATATAACAGGCACATAAGGCATCCTTCCTAGATCTTTAGCCCTAATCTAGCATGCAATTCTCAAAAGCATATCATAACATAAACTTGTATGAGTAATTTGGGACTACTTACTTGAGCTCGGCTGATTGCATGCACCACACCATGTTTTTTTTTTCAAAATCATTTTTCTAAAAATGGGTTTTCTTTTAAAAATTTTATACCAAGTCCTCAGTTTGAGTTCAGACACACCCGAGAGTGTGCCTGAATCCCTCAAACCAAGGCTCTAATACCAACTTGAAACATCCCAAAAATATGGTCCAAAAATTTCATTTTTAATTATTAATAAAACCATAGTTATCAAACCATTCCATCAAAACACAAGTCAAAGTATTTCAAAACATTATTATCAGAGTTTCTAAATCAAAACATCAGAGTAACATCCCAGGATAAATATCATGGTATGTGCAATGCAGTCATCCTGAACCCTTCTCTTTGCAACTGGAAGTACCTGAAACCAAAACTAAAAACTGTAAGCACGAAGCTTAAAGAGTGTCCCCAAACTACCACATACCATACACTTAATCACATAATCACGTAAACTGGGCCCCGCCCGACATTGGACAGAGTGCGACATCAGGCCCCACCTGGCATCAAGCCCCGCTCGGTATACAGATCTGTTTCTACCAGGCCCTGCATGTCTTTGGGTCCCGCCCGCTATACACATACAACCAATAACATATAATAATGTTAGGACATAAAGAATCATAAACAACACTATATAATCTAGTCTTAAGGCCTCGCCTATCATGGTCCTTACCCCTACTCTCCTAATGGTGAGATATGGAATCCCGTCCACTCTCGGCTAGTGATGAGATACGGGACCCCGCCCACACTCATCTCCCTACCAGACACATACAAGTATCAAAAAGACAACAAGTATAACTAAACATGCCTTCATTCATCGGGTACCACACGACATCGAACCGTAGCTCGGAAACATACATGTAAACATTCCTCGGTCCCCGCCCGACAACCGAAATCCGGAAGCATACAAACATTCCTCGGGCTTTCCCAGACATCTGATCGAAGTCCGGAAACATACTAAGATAAATAAATGGGCCGATAGTGGTGCCTTCAACCCGTTCCTACAAGAGAAAACTCACTTAACAAAAGTGACTGCAGAATCCCACAGATAAATCTCTGGTTGCTAACTGACAGATCCCCAAACTGCTGATCTCTCAACTCCTCGAGTTACTGATTATCATACAAATTAGATAAGTCCGAGGTTCTCATAACTTAACCATAAGTCCTCACTGGGGTAAAAGACCATTCTACCCCTCACATACTCTTTTCCCAAATTAAACTATACCCAAACCTTGGCCCAAAAGTTAAACACTTCCACAAGGCCCAATATATGGCCCAATTTCCAATTGGGCCCAATCCCTTCACATGGGCCTCAACCTAAGGCCCAAAACCATAATATGAAAGGCCCAATACTAGGTAGACTTTCCAGGCCTACTAGTGGCCCACCAATGGCCCAATTTGCTAAATTGGGCCCAACTCCTCTAATGGGTCTTACCCTAAAGCCCACACATATTATTAGCCCAAAATATCTGACTTCTAATGGCTCAATAAGGCCCAAAGAAACAAGGTCCAATGTTTGGTCCAATTCGAGGCCCAAAACACGCAAAGCACACTTCTGTTAAGTACGCGGGGCGTACTCCTTTGTACGCTAAGCATACAACTGTTTGACTTGTATGTTGCGCGTACATGCATGTACGCCCAGCGTACTGCTCTGTTAAGCTACTGTCCCATTAAGCACTTAATACTCTATTCCAAAGGCTATAATAACATATCCAAGTCCTCGTCAACGTCTTAATCCATAAAGTCACTGACTTGGTGACTTTATTTGACCCACATGACCCCAAACTCAAAGTATAGCAATCTACTTCTTTGAAAATGGCCATAACTCTTGCATAAACCCATTAATACCTTCAAGATGGCAACTTTTTGGTTCTAGAACTCAAATAACACTGAGAGTGGCAACTCTACATTCCAAAAACGACATGGACACAAGGGACTTCATCCATGGGACCAAAAGAGTCCCAAAACTCATCCTCAAGGAGATCTACGAGAATAATCATAAAGCTCAGAACTTTATACCTCAAATGAGAGCTAAAAGTTGGTGTAGTTCTGGATCTAAAGGCTCTATCTTCTCCAATAAGTCTTCAAGAATGAACACCTTCCCAAAGGACCAAAATACTCTTCTAATGGCCTTCCAAGCTCCAAAATCACTCAAGTATTGATTAGGCTTTCGTAGTAGCAATTTTAGGGTGAAATGGAGGCTGGTCTTGAGGTAAAATGTTCCTTATATAGTGTCATACCCTAAAATCTAGGGGTTTAGTCTGAAGGGAGTACGCCCCGCATACCTCTTAGTACGCCCGACGTACTCACAAACCAGCTGCGACCATTTTTAGTTTATACGTTGGGCGTTCCTAGCCGGACATGTGCATGCATCCCTTGCGTTCATGGTACTTATTTGGCAAACATTTCCATTAGGGGCTAAGTCTGCCAAAACCTTCAAAGTGCTATAACTTCTTCGTTCAATGTCCGTTTTCGACGAACTTTATATCCATGAAAAGGTGACGGGAAGACCTACGCTTCTAACAACTCCTCGTTACCTAAAAGCTTCCTGAACGAGAACCCAAACTCCTTAGAAGACCGATATATTAAATTACGAGTATGCCCTTGGCCTACGAAGACACAATCAAACACTTAGATCACGTATACCCCAATACCCACATCCGAAATGGGCCAAATCCTTCAATTCCAAAGAACCTAACCCTATGATCACTGAAGATTGGTCCGCAACCCTAGCAACGAAGCACTTTCAGAACCGGGTGTTACAATATAAATATAAATAACTAATCATACATGATTATACAGTATGAAATATGGTTACTTATATATTACAACATATAATCATATATGATTATACATTAAAGTATATGATTAATGATATATGACAATATACAAACACATATGATTTATCATGTGTTTGTAAATTGAAATATATAATTAATAATATTTTAAATTGTATAATCATATATGACTATACATAATAATATATGATATTTTGTAAAAAAAAACCTAATCTTACATGATTATACAACATGAAATATGATTACTTATATATTACAACATATAATCACATATGATTATAAATTATAAAATGTGATTAATCATATATGACAATGTACAAACACATATGATTTATCATAAATGTTTGTAAATTGAAATATATAATTAATAATATATTAAATTGCATAATCATATATGATTATACATCCCAATATATGATTAATCTTATATGATAATTTATAAATATAAATAACTAATCATATATAATTATACAGTATGAAATATGATTACTTATATATTACAACGTATAACCATATATGATTATACATTAAAATATATGATTAATCATGACAATGTACAAACACATATGATTTATCACATGTGTTTTTAAATTGAAACATATAATTAATAATATATTAAACTGTATAATATATGATTATACATCCTATTATATGATTATCATATATTACAATGTGATATAGCAATTTACTTTCACTAAATGGACATAATCTCATGCATGGGTGATTCTAAACCCTAAAGGTGCCAACTTTATGGACTTTGAACCTCCAAACACCAAGAGTGGAAACTCATAGCTCCTAGAGTGGTGTCAAACGACTCATTCCTGGGGCTAAAAGGGTCCAAAACTCATATAAACTAGATCTAAGCTTCTAATGAAAAAGATCATAGCTTTTTACCTCACACGGGCTAGAAATGGTGTAGAGAATCAGGATCCACAAGCTCTTCCTTGATCAACAACCTTACACCAAACTCCTTCTTCTTGATAATGAACCAAAACACACCAAGAAGCACACAATGAGCTCAAAAACATAAAGGAAATGTCTAGGGTTTTGAAATGAGGTTATAAGGTCAGTGGAGGATGAGAAATGAGGGTAACATGAGCCATAAGTATGATTATATAGTGTCAAACCCCATAAATTAGGGTTTCACTAAATGGAACGTGCGCCCCAGGTACATATACGTACACCCACGTACGTGTTCGGAGTCCCAATCCCACTTCGCATCAGTACGCTAAGCGTACCATGTGGTACGCCCCATGTACTCACTTCACAGCTTGTACGCTAAGCTTACCATGTGGTATGCCTTGCGTACTACACAAGGACCAAAAATGCAACTTTTAAAATAATAAAGGGTAATAATAAAACATACCAAGATTCACTCCCTCACCAGTAATAACCAGTTCTCCCCCACTTAGGGTTCGAACTCTCACCAACTGCCGCTCACAATCAATCACGACCTCATTGGGGCCCAACCAATCCATCCCGATAATCACCTTCAATCCCCTCAAGGGAATCGGTTCCAAGTTAATAGGAAACCTCTCACCGAACATGTTTAGGACACACCCTTTGAAAACCCTCGAAGCACTCACGGTACAGTCATCCATAATCTCCTCCTTTAGATGGGAACTTAAAGTTCCCGGAGCATCTCGAAACTTCTTGCTAAGCATAAGAGACACGAAGGATCGGGTAGTCCCAATCAAACATGACATAAGCAGACAAACCATTGGCCAAAAGGGTCTCTATACAAGATCATAATAAACTTAAGCATAAATAAGGGAAACAATAAAAGATTAGGCTAGAACACATAACAATCACAACTTCCGGCGTTGCACGGGCCTTGTCGGTGGTCAACTGGAAATCCCTGATCTTCACTACAGGGGCATCCACCTTTCCCTGGCGGCCGTCGGTAGTTCTCAAGGTGGCTGGGGTGGGCGCCACCACTGCTTCTCCAGACAATCTCGGATAATCGGCCTTTTTATGGCCGGTTTGATTGCAATGGAAACAAATCAAACCATTCTTGGGGGCAATCCCTGCTCATGTGGCCTGACTGGCCACAACTGTAACATACTGAGCCCTCTACTTGACAAGCTCCACTGTGCGGCTTGCTGCACTTAGCATAACAGCCCCGACCCTGCTGGCCTCTGGTGTGGGTATCAGAGGTCTTGGGTCTCTTGGTCGGACCCACAACTGTCTGAACCTGCTCCGGTTTCCGCTTCTCCCTGAGCTCCAACTTAATCTCCCACTCGCGGGTCTTCTTGATCATGCCATTCAGAGTCTTACACCTCGAGAAGCTCACGAACTCCCTAATGTCATTCTTCAACATAGCAAGATATCTCGTCTTCCTTATCTCCTCATCCGTAACATACTGCAGAAGCAACAATGCACTCTCCCTGAATTTGGCGTTGAACTCCGCCATAGACTCCATAGTTTGGCGAAGGCCCTGAAAGTCCCTCGCCATCTGCTACACCTCTATAGCTAGTCCAAACTCCCTCTGTAATCTCTAAACAAATTCCTCCCATGTCGTCTCAACCACCCCGGCTGTCCCCATGGTTCGGGTAATCTCCTCCCACCAGTCTTGCGCTTTGTCCCTCAACAAGCATGATGTGAATCCCACCTTCGCCCCCTCAGGTAAAAAGCTCATTCGCTGAGCATTCTCCATGCCAACATGATGTGTTTTGGTCATGAGAACATCCTATGTGCTCATACAAACCCTAATGCTTGGATCTAGGTTTCTCTATTGTACATGCAAGTTATCCAAGACTATAAACCCTAGATCTAGAATATGATAATCAATATAACATATAATTAGGGTTTAGATCATACCTTGATTGTTATGTAGCAATTAAAATCCCAATTCCTCCTTGTATTGACTTTAGAAAGCTTAGAGTCACAAATGTCACTCCTCTAATGGTTCACAAACACCAAGAGCAAAAGGATGAAGAGGAGAGATGAAGGAGGCTGCCCTAAAACGTGTGAAACCCTAGAAGAAGTCTTAGCCAGGTTTTTGGGTCATAAGGGATGTATATATAGTTAGGCTATTAGGGTTATCTAACAAGGAAACCTTAATTTGGATGCTTAAGCCCTAAGCAACCCATGTAGCCCTTTCCTTAAGGCCTTGGACGATTTCTTATGGGCTTCCCCATAGAATTCGTCAACTCCTTAATATAAGGCAATCCATGGCCCAAATTGTAATTATCTTATAATTACAGTTCCAGTCCCTTAAGTTTAATTAATCTCTTTTAGTCACAAAACTAATTACCAATTAATTATTGACTAATATTAATTAAACAATATGATTTCTCCTTTAATATATTATTCTCATAATATATTAATAAATCATATTTAATCCTTTCTCTCCATAATTCATCCTATCAAGTTGCTTTGGTGAAGGCAACCCAAAAGGACCATGCACCATCGGGTCAAGTACATACCAAAACAGTTATGGACTTAGACACTAATCCAACAATCTCCCACTTGGATAAGTCTAATAACTGTTATGCGTATGACTTCAGATCCTGATCTGCAATCGTAGCTTTCCAAATCTGTTGTCAACTCTGATCCTATCAAATACACGTGTCCTTCAGATAAGGGATCATATATTCCTCCATTCTAGATATCGTATAAGACATGATTTCAAATCATTCTTTCTGTACTATTTATCGACTTCTGATTTATGACGACTGACTAATTGAACAAATCAAATTAGCCCTAGCCCGACCGAGCATTTACGTTTGTCATCACTAAATCATCGAGGGGCCCAAAGATATCGCTTTTATCCTACTTTGAATAAAAGGAACGGATAAACTTTGATTTAATGCTCGCTTGCACTCACTCACCGAATCACACACAATAATATGTTTTATGACACCAAGTTACTGGTGCGTTTACATATTATCAATGTGCAACCGATTTGCAAGATACAACTCACACATCTCGGTTTCCAGAATATAAGATGTTATCGTCTCACCAATCACTTGTGATACAATTCATGGAGTGATCCAAGTGAGCGTGGGTTTAATCCAATGCTCAAATCATATTCATAAGCACTCATGAACGTTGCAGCAAACATTTGCTTATGTCTAATGCTCTTTAGACAATCTACACACCAATTCACGACAGTCTTTATTCATACCTACTTCCAACATATGAATGACTGTGTCTCGTTCGAATAATTTGACTGTTCTAAACCAATTAAATTATTCAGGAAGTCAAAACATGCAAAGTGAAACATAAGAATAATACTAATCCCATATGGCCTCAACCCTTTGAGCATAAATAAAACACCTTTTATTTATCACCATATCGATTACTCATTATTTGTCGTTTCGGGTAATCAACTTCTTACTTGAATTATTACACTTGTCCCATGCTCCTAGCATGCGCACAATGTTTACCTATGGTTCTTACTTTGTGAAATAGACCAAATTTAGCACATTTCCAATCATTCTCATTTCACAACTCCAAATCCTTTTTCCATAAGTGAAAGAATATCAAATTCTTGCTACTTATAGAATATGCAAGATTCTAACATTTTATGCAATGATCCTTTCGTAATGTCACTGCACCAAAGTCACAAAGACTATTGCCAATGAAATTACAAAGTCCTCTATCGGAAATTGTTACAATACAATTCCTTAGATATGATGTCTCTCACTCAAAGTACATTCCTTTGAACATCCTTTTGCATAATAGTTTCTAATCTACTCATAGATTTTCAATATTCAATTCCCAATATGGACACGTTTCCATATTTTCCATATGACAACTCATTCTTAATAGAATAATATCTATTCATAATAATGTCGATATGGTCCATCCAATATGGAAACATTTCCATATTTTTGAATACTATACTTCCAACTACTCACAAGCGACCAATCCTCGACGAACTTTGGATTGTCCTTTGATAGTTGTTTAATTATCTTAGTGAAAACCAATTCTTGTCCTTTTTCCCTCTAAATGCGCTAGACATTTGGAAAATTTTAGAATGGTCAAATATTATAGCGTTTGCAATCGATCCAATACCCGAAGCGTATGGGATACGATGCAAAATGTCTTACATAAAGATTTGATACTTCATCAATCTTCTGCCATAATGTTCTATTTGATATGTTCTAAAAAATTCAAATTGTGAAGAGGAATGCCGTAATCATAATCGAAATTTTAAGAACACACTATATACCTTTGACTAAATTTATTAACATTCCACAACCTAAGCCTTTAGATTTGAAATGAAGCATAATATTCTCTCCCTTAATTATAGCAAAACAACTATTCCATCCTTACAACTTTGCAAAGAATGACTCTTGTTTTCTATAATTAATATTGCCAACTTGCAATACTTTCCTTAATAATCATACAATCATAACATTTATGCTCCCACTATCATGATGATTATTATAAACATAACACTTATGCTCCCACTAGCTTTGACATGTATTCAGAAACAACTTAACTTTAAGAAAAACAATGCTTATTGAATTTCTTAAGTTCATGTTTCTAATACTTAGTGCTTTGATAATCTTTTATCAAGGCTTCTTGAACTTATACACCTTTGCCTTAGATAGTTCATATGTGTGTCTAAACAATTAAGACTAATTGTCAAATCTCACAATTCAAATTATGGAGAGGGATACCGTAACCATAATCAAATTCAAGAATACAATTTCACAATTACTATCTTCTTAAAATCTTTCTTAGTGAAAGTATTTCCTCACAATCATTTTCATGAAGGAGGAAATCTTATGACACTTAGATTTAAACGGTGTATTTGTTCCTATCCATGTGAATTTGTCAAAATCAAAGTTTACGACAAATTCAAACTCATGTGGACCGAACTTTCTTAATCTTGATTTCTTGCCTTATGGTAGCACAGCTGCCCACCGTGTCTTCCAAGTAGTCAAGCAGCTCACCCTTTCCTATCGATGTACTTTTCATTGATCAAGGTCCCTGCCTTTTATGCATTCAAATGAGAACTCATGGAACTCACATGCATAATTAACTAAATTGGAATGGCACAAAAACAAAATAGTGTCAACACGATAGGTTGTAAACCTCAACTCATGTGCTAGTGATGATCGATAAGGTTTATTTGATTTGTTCTTGAAACCTTTCAAGACCATTAAGACTCCCACTTACTCCTTTACATATAAGATTCTCTTGTCAATAAACATTTCTTGACAACCAAATATTCGAGAGTTAGTGTAGTTTTTATCAAAGCACTTCATAAATTGGTCCTAGTTGGTCTTTGTCTTATCCAAGACATCACAACTTTTCCACATTTGATGAATGCTATAAACCTTCTTAATACTTATCACTCAATGTCACAATCTTAACTCTAAGACTTGTTTTGGAACGAAGTATGATTGACTTCTTGATTTAACCATTTCTTTAATTCTTGAATCCTCTTCTTAGACATGCAATTGTACTAAGACTCTCTTAGAGGATTAATTGAGATATGGTTCTTAATCATTAAGATCTATCATAGAGCATAAAAGGTACTCTCCCTTCTTCTTAGAATGGAGAAACTTTTATCTTTCTACCTACTTGATTCTTTTTATTCGTTCTGCTATTGATTTAAACTTTTTCAATCAATTCATAATTACACTTAATCTTGTAAGTATAATCATATTTACTAAACCTTTAGTAAATCATGACGAATATCATTGTTACTCTTATGGTGGACTTGATCAACACGCAGCTTTGTGTGATCGATCTCCTAGTCCTTCACTTTACACTTTGTCAATGAATTAGTCTAATTTCCAAATATGAAATTTCTCATTCATCGTGCAACCAAGTTGCATGATTCCAAGTTTCTTTCCCATTGAAACTTGGGCGATGAGAACTCTCCCTATTTGGTAAATTCTCGACATTTCCACAAATAACATAATTAAGAATCAAATCCATTATTGCTAAAAATAGAAACATTTTAACATCAATTTTTCATACACGCCATTGTAAGGATAAATAAATAAAATTTAAAATCAAAATTTATTTTTATTGCGGAAAAATTTGTCCTTACAATGCAATTCATTGAAAAACTATGCTAATACATCTTTCTTAGCAATCTTATTCTAACTCCAAGTAGTTGCTCAAGAATCTAATCTTCAAGTAATGCGATCGAAATCCATTCCTTCACGGTTATATTCTGCTCACTTCTTCCCTTAAGCTTCCTTTCTTTTCATCGATCCTACAAAACATCAATTGTAATCTTATCACATTATGTATTAAGAATCTAGAATAGGAGTTTAAAAGGAGTTAGTCAATGGATTTTACCTATATTAGAGCCATACGTTTCGACTCTCCCATCTCTTAGATCTCTTAGGTAAATGGGGCAGCTTCGTCTCCAATGCCTTTTCTATTGGCAATAAAAGCAAATTGACTCTTTTGGAACATGACATGGAACTACTTCAGACATTGTCTTTCTCTTATGATCAAACTTTTCGATCATAGCATGTCTTTCGTTGCCATTGTCTATATCCATAGAGGTCTTGAAGGCAGATTCACCAAGCAACTTTGCTTTTCTACTGCGCCAAGCCATTGCTGATTCAGCAGCAATAACCATATAGGTGAGATCTATAAGGATCACGTCGCGGTTCATCATATAGTACTCTCTTACGAACTCACTATATGAGTTAGGAAGTGACTGAAGAACCCAATCAACAGCCATTTCCTCACAGACAACGGAACCCAACATTCTTAACCTATCAATGTGTGACTTCATCCCTAGGACGTGTGCACACACCGACTTTCCTTCTTTTGTTTACTTGCCAAAAGGGCTTGAGTGATCTTGAACTTTTCAAGCCTTTGAACTTGTGGGTTAGGGAGAATAATTGGAGGTGGTGGAGGAAGTGAAGCATGATTTCTTGTTCCTCGATCGAATCGTGGAATATCATCTTCATGTGGAAAGCTTGTTCCACGGGACTTGGGAAAACCATAGTTGTCGAACTTTGACATATACAAAACGGGAGAAAACGAATTCAAGTTAGTTGATTGATTGAGTCCTTAGTAAATCACCCAAATGAGATACTAAGGCTAGGACCCAACACAATATTCTACAACTCAGGAGAGGGATGCCGTAACCCAAATTGCAGAGCATTTGAAGGTAAGTGAATGACGATTCACTAATTTCCACCATGAAAAACGAAAAAAAAATAGGTTTTAAATCTATGAAAACTCCTAGATCCTATGAGATTCATTGAACATTTCAATGGCATGTTTAAATCTCGATATGCCCCTCTTGTTTGTGACTGGGATGCCGAGGATCACAAAGTGGGTGAGAATAACCATGCAAACTACATGGTGCCCCCACATGTTACAGTCACCTATTCGATGTGCCGGTAAACCACACACGCTCCACCGAACTATGACAAACATTGAGTCACCCTTTTCTACCTTTGTTTAGAACCATTTAGTGTGCCGGTAAACCACACACGCTCCACTAACGTCTTCGCAAGGGCACAAAGTGTAATTTCATGGAATTGCATCAATTCACTTTTGCCTAAGTAACTAAGATTGGGAATTTGTAAAACATTTAGTTACTTTTGTAATTCATTATACTTATAATGGAAGGTTTCGTCCTATCCTACCCGTTCGGCTAACGACCCTCCACTAGTCAAGAGTGCGGTGGGTAAGAGTGGATACCCATTCAATCGCCATTTTATAGGCAATTTCCTTAAACACCCCTTATAGACCAGCTTCGTGAATGAGGCCTACTAACGGTAAGACTGACTTTTACTCATACATATATATAATGTTAGACTTCTAATGTTATATATAGTATAGGGTATATTTTACACTTTTAAAATAATAGGTGGTCAAATTTAATAATTATACCTTTAATTCAATTAAATTGTAAACCAGAACTTTTATGGATTTATTAAACCTCTTTTAATTATACACCTTAATTAATTAATAAAACCATAAGGGTGTGATTTGAACTTTTCAAAAACAATACTAGGGTTTTAGAATTTAACATTCCTAAATTAAACCTTTAATCAACTTTTAAATTCCAAAACTTGAGGGCAAGTTTTGAAACATTTCAAAATATTAGGGTTTATAATTTAAATATACATCAAAATTAAACAATTAATCAAAATTTAAATTCCAAAACTTGAGGGCAAGTTTTGAAACCTTTTTCAAAACATTAGGGTTTCAACTATTTAAATTCCAAAACAACAAAACTTTTGAGGTCAAATTTAAACTATAAAACCTAAAGGGGAAAATATGAAACATTTCATAACACAAGGATCAAATAACAATTAATCTAAATTAACAATTAATCACATAATTATCCATATTTGATTTATTCAATGATTTCTTGCAAAACAATTTACCAATTTAATCAAAATAATTAATCAATTATCACATAAGTAAACAAATATTTTATTAATTGATAAATATCTTCAATTAGATCAAGAATATAGTCATATATATCAAAAAATCGGATTTATATTGATCTAATATGATAAGGCAAGTATCCTTATGCAAAAACAACAAGAAATACCGGTTTTCCCTCACTCTGACCAGCCGACTCGTCGAGTCAGGCATGGACTCGTGAAGTTAGCATGAACTCGGAGAGTTCATCTAAAAAACCCGGCGAGTTCAGCCCCCAGAAACACAAAAATCGAATTTTTTTAACATACAAAGCATCAATACAATAGAAACCAATCTAGGCTCTGATACCACTGATGGGTTTTGGTTATAAGAACATCCTATGTGCTCATACAAACCCTAATGCTTGGATCTAGGTTTCTCTATTGTACATGCAAGTTATCCAAGACTATAAACCCTAGATCTAGAATATGATAATCAATATAACATATAATTAGGGTTTAGATCATACCTTGATTGTTATGTAGCAATAACAATCCCAATTCCTCCTTGTATTGACTTTAGAAATCTTAGAGTCACAAATGTCACTCCTCTAATGGTTCACAAACACCAAGAGCAAAAGGATGAAGAGGAGAGATGAAGGAGGCTGCCCTAATGTAGCACCTGGTTCCTGGTATGTAATATTTATCTGAGTATTTTGTATTTTGGCCTTGGACTCGGCGAGTTGGAGGCCCGACTCGCTGAGTAGAGACGAGACTTGGGACGCTGTTAAGTTGACGACTCGGCGAGTCCATATTATGGACTCGGCGAGTCCGTGCTGTCTGATGAAACCCTAATTTCCAAGGGTTTGCACCCTATTTAAACAACCATTTGCGCCCCAACTCCTCCCCATTCACTCTCAGAGCCCTAACCCTCGTTCAAAGCTTTATTCCTTGAGAGTTTGAAGCATTCCTTGTGTGTTTTGAAGTCTTGGAGAAGGGAGAAGAGTGGATCAAGAAGAAGAAGAGGAGGTCAACCATCTTTGAGAAATCTCAGAGTTTCCCTTGAGGTAAAGCTCGATTTCCCCCTTTGTTTTCATGCTAATTGTTCCTTATAACTCCATTAAAGCCCTTTTTGATCCATTTCCAAGCTTATGTATGTTTGTGGACTCGTAATAAGCTGGGTAACTCCTAGATCTAAGTGAGATCGAGCCCCAAGAGCTTGGATCTACTGCCTTTATGGACCCATGTTGCATGTACACCCTAGATCTACCCTTTTTGGTGCATTTTGATCCCTAAAACCCTCATTAGTGAGTATCTACACATAAAGTTGGAAACTTTACGTGTTATTCATGCTCTAGGAACCTAGATCTGTGGATAGCATAAGCTGGATTCAAGCAAAATCGACCATATAGAGACTGCATGGTAACGACTCGGCGAGTCGTTCATCTGACTCGGCGAGTCTGCTCGCGAGTCTCCGAGTTTGTCCCCTTTTCGTTGTGTCGAGTAGAGTAGTGAGTCACGGGGTGTGACTCAGTGATTTGGAAGCCGAACTCATCCATGAAGAAACTCGGCGAGTCATTGCCCTGACTCGGCGAGTTCAAGGCAATCTCCTTAGATCAAGATCAGACTCGGCGAGTTGTTCATACAACTCGGCGAGTCGCAGTAGAAGTGTTCATCGGATGAAGATGAACTCGGCGAGTTGTTCATACAACTCGGCGAGTAGGATGAAGGACTTGAACATCATTTTGGAAGGAGAACTCGTCGAGTCAACGCCTAACTCGATGAGTAGAGACAAGATCCAGGTCAGTCGATTAGACAGGGACTCGGCGAGTTGGCGAGCCAACTCGGCGAGTCGGGTCAACTGAAAGTTGACTCTGACTTTGACTTGGGGCATGATCAGGGGTGAAATGGTCATTTTACCCAAAGGATAGTTATTAGTGTTTGATTGAGTATGTTGTGGGAATTACAGCCGGAGGATTTCTGGAGCAGCAGCAGCAGCAGTAGGCAGTCAGTTCCCGATCAGATCAGCAACTACTTCGAGGTGAGTTACCTTCCAGTAGCGGTGGGTCTACGGCCACAATGTCGGCCCACCAGTAGGAGTCGTATGTTAGATGATTGTCTTTGTGATATCATCTAGGTTTGCTACTACCTGATATGTTATATGCTAGCATGATATGTTATATGTGATAGAAGTAGAGATCGGTTGTTAGGACCGAAGGGTAGTTCAGACACCCCAGAAATGTCTGACAGTATGTGATGATATGTTTGCATGTTGGCTTGTTATGTTATATGCGATAGAGGTAGTAGGAGGGGACCAGTCCCCGAGTTCGGTTGTTAGGACCGAAGGGTAGCCCAGACACCCCAGGTATGTCTGATAATATGTTATGTATGATATATGTGTAAGTAGCAGTAGGGGGTGAAATAGTTCCCGAGGATCGGTTGTTGGGACCGATGGGTAGTCAGCACCCCAGAATAGCTTAACACGGGTAGTCTGCACCCCAGAATGGCTTGACACAGGTAGGACGGTACCCTAGAATGGCCGCACGGGTAGTTGGCACCCCAGAATGGCCGTACCGGGTAGTCAGGCACCCCAGAATAGCCTGGCAGAATGTATGTTATGTGTTTGTATGGTATGTGGTACGATGGGGGGAACTCACTAAGCTTTGTGCTTACAGTTTACAGTTTTGGTTTCAGGTACCTCTTCATCAAAGGGGAAGGAGCTGGCGCGGTAGCGGCACATCATGCACACACACTGGTTTCCGCATTTACGAGATTTCTCTAGGATTTATACTCTGATATTTCGATTGGTTGTATGATTTGGCTTTCAGATATGGTTTACGTTGTGATGTGGTTTGATCAAACAATGTTTTTAATTATTAATGTTTTCTAAAGTAATGTTTTAAAAACGAAATTTTTGGACGTGAAAATTGGGTCGTTACAAGTTGGTATCAGAGCCCTGGTTTGAGGGATTCAGACACACCTTCGGGGGTGTCTGAACTCAAATCGAGGGATTAAAAGATTTTCCAAAAAAGAAAATGTTTTCTAATGATTGAGAAAAGAGTTTTGAGAAAGAACGATGTGTGTGATGTGCGCAACTGGCCGAGCTCAAGTAAGTATTCCCCAAAGTACCCATACAAGTTTATGCTATGTTTATCAACTTTTGTAGAACAGCATGCTAGAATAGGACTAAGGATCTAGGAGTGATGCCTTATGTGCCTGCTTTATATGTTTCAGCTGTATGAGAAATTGCATGCTAGTGTTGAGTAGACAGCAAGTAGGATAGCCTGATTAGGTTATGCCTGATAGTATGAACTTAGCATTGTATACTAGTACAAGTTCCTGTAAGCAGATAGAGTTGATTGAGACTGTTACCCTTGTCTGAATGATGCTTGCTTCGTGCTTTGTGGGACTTTGAATAATGGGAGTTAGCCATTAGGTGAATACGTCACGTCACATGTGATCAGGGTTGAATAATCTTAGAGTGCTGGATTTGATCCTATTGCGCAGCTCTTGTTTGAGTCCAACCTTGGTAGGGACGAGTCTGTTACTCGAAGGATTATCTGAGCCTCATCACATATGATGGTATTTAGGTAATGGCTAATTGGCATTACAAGGAGGCCTGCAACAGCTGAGTACTGGATGGAGTAGAGTCAGAGATTTCCCTAGGGCTAGCCTAGGATGAGTATAGCGGAGGACAACAATAGTGAAAGGGATCTGGCAGAGTCGAGGCAGTCCTTAAGAAGGTACGGATAGATGTGGAAGGTAGTATGGGCCCGTACTACTGAAAGTACAGGATCCGTACCCGAACCAAGGGAGGCCAAGATGAGACCAGGGAACTTGTTGTAGATGTGATCCCTCAAGAAGTATTAGTATCGCTAATAATTGTTATTTATGTATTGCAGAATGGTGGTACTTCGATCGAGGCCGATAGATGGCGGTTCAGGAGAGGGGTCAGGTTCGGGATCAGGTTCCGAGCCGGTAGAGGAGGGACTACGCGAGTTCATCGCGTCAGAGATCACCAGGGGTATCCTTGAGTCAACCCCCATTATCTTCGGGTCGATCAAGGAAGGGATCATCGAGTTGATGGAGGATCGCCCCAGGGCATTCAGGAGTGACATGGCATCTGGCCAGTCGGGATCTCGCACGCTGTCCTTTAAGGACTTCAGGGGCAGTGGTGCACCAGATTTACACGGGGTGAAAGACCCCATTGCTACCAGGCGATGGATTGCGGACATCGAGTCTGCACAGTCGACTAGCTTCTGCCCCGAGGGGTCGAAGGTGAGGTATGCAGCAGGGTGTTTACGAGACCGAGCTCGAGATTGGTGGGAGTCAGTGGGTGACTCGTTGGGAGCCTCAGCTATCGAGGCTATGACTTGGTCGGACTTTGTGACGGGGTTCAGGGCAGAGTTTGCGCCGGCTGTCGAGCTTCAGCAGCTGGGCAGGGAGTTTTTGGATATGAGACAGACGACGGAGACTGTGGCGGAGATCACCACCAAGTTCCGGGAGAGGGCACTGTTGGTGCCCCAGTATGCGGGCGATGAGGACATGAGGAGGACCCGCTATCATGACATGCTCCAGGCTGATATCTGGGAGCATGTTAGTTTTTCAGCTTGCCCCACCTTGGACTCCATGATTGTCGGGGCGAGGGAGAGGGAGATAGATTTGGAGAATATCCGGAAGCGGAAGTCAGAGGAGGGACAGACAGGAGGGGCTTCGGGGAAGAAGCCCAAGGGATCAGATGGTAGGCCAAAAGGCCAGTCAGGACCGAGCCGCTGTAGGAAATGCGGCAGACCTCATGAGGGGGCATGTAGACTGGGATCGTCAGGCTGCTATAAGTGCGGCAAGACGGGGCATTTTAGCAGGGATTGTACCGCCCCTGCACCTGTGTTACAGACATCGGAGTTGCTGTGTTTCCACTGCAACCAGAGAGGCCACAAGAAGGCCAATTGCCCCCAGTTGACAGCTACAACGTCAGTGAAGGCGCCAGCACCAGCGACCCTGCGGATTACTGATGGCCGGCAGGGCAAGGCAGAGGCTCCAGTGGTGAGGAGTCGGGCATTTCAGCTGACTACCGAGGAGGCACGCGCCGCACCCGATGTGGTGACGGGTATGATTCTTTCCTTCTATTTTATTTTTATGATGTTATGATATTGATATGTGCTCGGTATATATATGTGTGTTAGGATCGTTCCATGTGAACGGTATCCCAGTTCAGGTGTTGTTCGACTCGGGTGCTACCCGATCGTTTGTTTCTCTTGTGCTTAGTAAGAAGTTCACTGAGTCCTCGGGCATGTTGGATTGCCCTTTGGAGGTAGAGATTGCTGACGAGCGATCGGTGCGAGCGTCATCAGTGTTCAGGGATTGTATTCTGAGGTTATTCGAGGAGCGCTTTTTGGTGGATTTGGTTCCCATTCCGTTGCGTGGAAACAAAGTGATTATAGGCATGGATTGGTTGAGCCCTAATGGGGCAGTGATAGATTGCGCACAACAGATAGTACGGGTCAGAACCCCAGGTGGGGGAGAGTTAGTGATACATGGCGAGAGGCCACAGTGTGGACCCACAGTCTGTTCGGCAACGAGGGCTAGACGATACCTTCAGCAGGGATGTGTAGGGTATATTGCGTATGTGATGGATACCCTGGAGGCGGGTAAGGCGACCGTTAGCGAGGTTCCGGTAGTGCGAGATTTCGCAGAAGTATTTCCAGAGGAGCTTCCTGGAATTCCTCCGGAGCGACAGGTTGAGTTCAGGATTGACCTCGTTCCTGGTGCGGCTCCGATAGCTAAGGCACCGTATCGGTTGGCTCCTCCTGAGATGCAGGAGTTGTCTACACAGCTGCAGGAGCTGTTAGACAAGGGATTCATTCGACCGAGCAGTTCACCCTGGGGAGCCCCAATTCTGTTCGTGAAAAAGAAGGACGGGTCGCATAGGATGTATATAGATTACTGGGAGCTAAGCAAGGTAACGGTGAAGAACCGTTACCCACTCCCGAGGATTGATGATCTCTTTGACCAGCTTCAGGGAGCATCTTGGTTCTCCAAGATCGACTAGCGATCGGGTTATCATCAGATGAGGGTTAGGGAGGAGGATACGCAGAAGACCACGTTTCGGACGCGCTATGGCCATTATGAGTTCGTGGTGATGCCGTTTGGGCTCACCAATGCTCCTGCCGCGTTTATGGACCTCATGAACCGCGTGTGCAGACCGATGTTGGATTGGTCTGTGATAGTTTTCATTGACGACATCTTGGTTTATTCCAAGACACAGGAGGAGCATGAGGAGCATCTGAGAGAGGTATTGGAGACCCTGAGGAGGGAGAGCTTGTATGCCAAGTTCTCCAAGTGTGAGTTTTGGTTGCGCGAGGTGCAATTTCTCGGTCACCTTGTCAACCAGAACGGGATTCTGGTCGATCCGGCCAAGGTCGAGGTCGTGATGAGGTGGGAGGTTCCGAAGTCTCCATCTGAGATTCAGAGTTTCCTAGGATTGGCAGGCTACTATCGGAGATTCATTCAGGATTTCTCCAAGATAGCCGTACCCCTGACACGGATGACGAAGAAAGCCGTGGTCTTTCGGTGGGGACCCGAGCAGCAGGCTGCGTTTGAGACACTGAGACAGAGATTGTGCGAGGCGCCAATCTTAGCCCTGCCAGAGGGCATAGAGGATTTTGTGGTTTACTGTGACGCGTCCATTTCAGGGTTGGGCGCGGTACTGATGCAGAGGGGGCATGTCATTGCCTACGCTTCGAGGCAGCTCAAGCCTCACGAGGCGAACTACCCGGCGCATGATGTGGAGTTGGGGGCGGTGGTTTTTGCCCTCAAGATTTGGCGGCATTACCTCTACAGGGTTCTGTAACATCCCAAAATTTAAGACTAAAAATTTCTTTTTAATAAAACATTACTTTAACCAAAGACATCATTCCAAAACATAATCTGAGTATAGGTTTTCAAACACATATTTATTATCAGAGTAAACATTCCCAGGTTGACTAATCTATGGTGTGTGCCATGCGATCACCCCGAGCTCCTCCCTCCGCTACCGGAAGTACCTGAAAACAAAACTGAAAACCGTAAGCACGAAGCTTAGTGAGTTCCCCACCTTACCACATACCATGCAAAATCACATACTGCACATACTGGGCCACGCCCGCTATCCGGGGCCTCGCCCCCTACTTCGGGCCTCGCCCGATACAACGGCCTCGCCGCTCCAGGCCCCGCCTGGCTTCGAGCCTCGCTCGGATACAGATCTGTTTCACTTAGGCCTCGCCTGTCACAGGGCCTCGCCCGCTAACATATAATAGCACATAAACATATCACATAACATTACATAAACTAAACATATACTAACAACTCTTTGCTCTAAGGCCTCGCCTATCTCTGGGCCCCGCCCGAGTTCTGCTACTGATGAGTCATGGAACCTCGTCCATACTCCTGCTGATAGTGAGGTTCAGGCCCCGCCCATCCTCACTCCTTTCCTAACTTGGGCCTCGCCCCTGCTCTGCTGCTACTGAGATGTGGAACACCATCCACACTCTGCTATTGGTGAGATACGGGACCTCGCCCTCTCTCACCTCCCTACCAGGCACATACAAGTATCACACAGACAACAAGTATAGACTATCACATAAACCGCTCCTTGGGCACCCGCCCTCTGTCATTGGACCTCGTCCAAAACTCATACTAGCATGCTGTGCCTAGGGCTAACCCCCGGGTCTTCTACTCACAACTACATGGGCCGGCATTGTGGCCGTAGACCCATTCATACAAAGGGAAACTCACCTGATATTGCCGAACTGCCGCTGCTAACCCCTTTGACCGCTACCTGACCATTGACTCCGAACTGCTGCTCCGCTAGCTCCCCGAGCTACCAATATCAACATAACACTTAGTCTAACTGACCTTCAATGGTCAACCAAGTCAACTCTGGTCCAAGTCAACGTCCTGGTCAAAGTCAACCTTCCAGGTCAACCCTACTCGTCGAGTCACCCTACTGACTCGCCGAGTTCATAATTCCAGAGTCCTTCCACTCGCGACTCTACTCGCCGAGTCAGCCCCTGACTCGCCGAGTCTACTGATTCCCGATTCCTGTCCTGACCAACTCACTGAGTCCTGGCTCGACTCGCTGACTCGAGTCTTAACTCGAAGGGTTTGGGACCACTCGACCTGACTCGCCGAGTCTAAGAACAGACTCCCCGAGCACACGACAAACTTCATCCAACTCGACGAGTTGTTCATCCAACTCGCCGAGTTCATGCCCATCATCATCCGACTCGACGAGCTGTTCATCCCACTCGTCGAGTTCCTCCTCGTCTTCATGGTACTCGCCGAGTCCACTCAAAGGACTCACCGAGTCCATTCAGATCTCTCAACATGCAGAGGGTTTTTGAGTCATGCAGGGACTCCAATCCATAGATCCATACTTCCAAAACTCCATCCCTACGTAAAGTTGCAAACTTTACGTATAACCAAAGAGATCTAGGCTCAAAACATATTAGGGTTTGGTTTAAGGACACAAGGGCTTCACCAACTACTCATCTCCTGATGCTTTATGACATAATGGACTCACCCAACCATAGATCTGAAGTGGCAACAACATATCTAAGCCCCTAACCCGATTTGGGCCTCAAACAACCATAAAACCCCCAAATCTCATGACAAAATAGATCTAGATGCAAAGAAGGGAAAATGGCAGCTTAATACCTCCAAGATGAACACAATACTGAAGTAGATCTCGAGCACACACCTCTCCCTTGAAGCAACCTTCTTGATCTTCAAGTTTTCTCTCCAAAGTATCCTTCCTCCAAAGCTATTTCTCTCAATAATGGTAGCTCACACGTATAATAGGGTTTACAGGTCCACTGGAGTGATATGGGGGCTGAGGGAGGGACATAACACCCTTTAAATAGGGTACAACTCCCAGAATTAGGGTTTTCCTCGCACAGACCAGACTCGCCGAGTCACCTTGGCCGACTCGTCGAGTTGGTCACTTCCTTGTCGACCCGGATCCCGCTCCGACTCGCCGAGTCCTTCCTTGACTCGTCGAGTCCCTCTTAAATTTAGGGTTTCCTTTACTTTCTTGGCTTTCAAAATCCTGGGTGTTACAACTCTCCCCCACTTAAACTGAACTGCGTCCTCGAAGTTTACCGTGGCCCACCGCCTGCGATCTGCCTCCTAAACCCAACACCAGCCGCTAACCTGCGCTGGTCTTCCACCGAATACTGCACTGAACCCGCAGAGGTTCTCCACTTCTCTCCTTGCGCAATCCCTTGCATTCCCAAGGCAAGGCCTCATAACTGACTTTTCCTTTGACACTGTGAAGGTTCTATCCTTCACTAACTCCATCATCTCCCTGCTATTTCCAGAACGGGTCACCACCGTCAGCACTCACTGACACTCCTTCCTGCCAACACTTGGTGTCGAGCACCCCTCGACTCAACTAACTGAAGTCCACCATACGCTGCATACTCGCACTGCCACCGACTGGCAATTCAATTATTTCCCAACTGACTTCCTGATAAACCGGGACCGCTCTGGTCCCTACCAACCTATCAATGACTGGATTACCGGCTCCCACCGGTAGCTAAACCCAATACCATCCCTGGTCGCCCTTAGCGACTACCGAGGATACCTCGACCATCTATAACTGCTCAATCAGTCCTGCTATCCAGGCACTACAAACTCGGGATCCCCGATCCCCTAACTTGACACTAAGGTCCTCACCAGGTCCCACCTGCGCTGCTAAAAACTCACGGGCCTCGCCCTCGGGTCTCACCCAACCATACTACTGAGCAACCCTGCTCCCAGGTCTCACCTGCACCGCTAATCTCATACGGGCCTCGCCCACGGGTCTCACCCAACTATATCCTGGAGCGGCCTCTCCCAAGGTCTCACCTCTCTTAGAGCTATACAGGCAACTCCCTACTACTCTCATCCACTACCCAATCCTGATCCCTACCTGATCACTAGGAGATAAGGGCCTCGCCCCGACTCCGCTAACGAAACTACTAAGGAATGCTACGGCTTACCCGTAGTCTTACAACACTCCCTACCACTGACTGCTAATACAAAGGCACCCACGTGCCATCGACTTCTCAAGATCCTTATTCCGACTTCCGTGAGTCCTTCAGGCGATCCACAATCTGAATTCTCAATCATAACCAACCATACCATCCCACGCGCTAGCTGATATGGAGTTTCTCAAACTCCCAACCCTGAAATCCTCAACCCAACAAACGCTGAACTACCTCTCTCTTCCCTCTCGGAGGTCACGCACTCATTCTGAGTCTGTGTGCTCCTCCCTGGGCACACCCGGAGAATTCTCCCCCACTTCGATCCTGCTTACCCCTTGTTGCTCAAAACTCAAAGAGATCCTGCTCTTCGCTACCATTCCATAACCCATCCACTGAGGAACCCAAGCCCTGCCCTAGCTAGGGCTTTAGCCAATCCATCACAATCACTGCACCACTCCGAACTAACGAAACGAACCAAATCCCTCCCAAGCATGCTACAGTTACTGCATCCTTCGAAACCTTCTTCAATAGAGCACAACCCCCCCCCCCTAACTACCATACAAATATCCAAGGTATGCAAATGGCATATAACTCGATCACAATCAACCAATCAAAATAAAACACTTATACCGATAATGATGCAGAACCATAACAATGAAATCATGCATAAAATAAAAGAACTGAGAATGGAAATTGCATACCTGCAACGTCCAGCGATGCTCGCGCCTCCAAGGTCGTCATCTGAAAAGCCCTGCTCCCTGCTGCAGGTGCCTCTACCCGGCCCTGACGGCCATCAGCGATCCTCAAGGTTGCAGGGGCGGGTGCCATCACCCGTCCTGCTGAAGACAAACTGGGGCACTGGGCCTTCTTGTGGCCCCGCTGGTTGCAATGAAAACATATCATGTCTGATCCCTGCGCGGCGGTAACAGTACAATCCCTGCTAAAATGACCAGTCCGACCGCACTTGAAGCAGCCAGAATCACCACCGCTACCACTCCTGCACGCGCCCCCGTGCGCCCTGCCACACTTTCCGCATCGACTGCGGTCCTGACGATCTCTCGATCTCGAATCCGATCCCTTGGGCCTTTTGCCCGAACCTGCTGATACCTGAACCTCATCCGGCTTCCTCTTCCGAATCTGCTCCAAATCAATTTCCCGTTCCCTAGCCCGAGAAATCATATCTTCCAGCGTCTTACAGCTGGACCTGCTCACGAACTCCCTGATGTCGTCCCTCAACATCTCATGGTACCGAGCCTTCTTCATCTCCTCATCCGCTACATACTGCGGTACAAGAAGAGCCCTCTCCCTGAACTTGGCGGTGATCTCCGCCACAGTCTCAGTAGTCTGCGTCAAATCCTGAAACTCTCGTGCCAGCTGCTGCACCTCAATAATCGGCGAAAACTCCGCCCTGAACCTGGCCGAGAAATCGCTCCAAGTCATCACGTCCAACGCGGCATCATCCCCCAAAGCATGACCAATCTCCTCCCACCAATCCCTCGCTCTGTCCTTCAGAAGACAGGAGGCGAGTCTAACCTTGTCCCCCTCGGGACACTTGCTCGTACGAAAAGCGTTGGCAACATCAGCCAACCATCTGCTGCTAGCAATGGGGTCCCTAGCCCCATGATAATCTGGTGCCCCGCAGGCTCTGAACTCTCGAAATGTCAAGGTACGCGCTCCCATCAATGCCATCATCTCAGTACGGAAGGCTCCCAGCCTCTCCTCCAAGATCTCCAGTATGCCCTCCTTGACCGTGCCAAAGATCACAGGAGTCTGAGCTAGAATACTGTGCGTAACCTCAGCTAATATCACCTCTCTCATCCGCTCCTCGAGCTGCTCGGTCCCTGAACCCGAGGCTGATCCCTCTCCGGCGCCTGATCCGCCCGCTGGTCTCTCTCGCAATGTCACCATGCTGAAAATATACCACAACCACAATCAGAATACTCATCACTGATGCGAGACCAAACACACCCCTTACTAGGTTCCCGGTCTTGTCTTAGCCCTTCCCGAATCGAGTACGGATCCTCTGCTTTCAGTAGTACGGGCCCATACTACCTTCCACATCTATCCGTACTTTCCTCAGGAATTGCTTTGACTCCACCAGGTCCCTTAACCACTCATACTGCTCCCAACTCTATCTCATCCTAGGCTTACCCTAGGGAAACCTCTATCTCAACTCAAACCAGTCCTCAGCTGCTGAAGGTTTCCTTGTGATGCCAATTAGCCATCACTTAGATACCACCACATGTGACGAGGCTCAGATAATCCTTCAAGTAAAAGACTCGTCCCTACAACGGTTGGACTCAGACAAGAGCTGCGCAATAGGGCCAATTCCAGCACTCTGAGATTATTCAACCCTGATCACATGTGACGTAATGTATCTATCTAATGGCTAACTCCCATCACTCAAATTCCCACAATGCACAAGGCAAGCAGCATTCGAACGAGGGGAAAGTCTAACCATCACATACTCAAGCAATCATATCCACATAGCAAGAACCTGAACTAGCATGCAACACAAACTCATAACTCAGGCATAACCTAAACAGGCTATCCTACTACTGTCTAATCAGCACTATCATGCAGCTCAAAAGCACAGATACAGGCACATAAGGCATCATTCCTAGATCCTTAGTCCTATTCTAGCATGCTGTTCTATCAACTGATAATCATAATATAAACTTGTATGGGTATTTTGGGGTACTTACTTGAGCTCGGTTGATTGCATGCACCACACCTCTTTTCTCTTTTCAAAGTTCTTTTCTTTGGAATTCTTTTTGCTTTTCTAAAACTGTTTTTCATTCTCAAATTCTTTTTACAAAACTGTCTTTTCACATTTTGAAAACTTTTCATCCGACCCCTCAGTTTGAGTTCAGGCACACCCGAGAGTATGCCCGAATCCCTCAAACCAAGGCTCTGATACCAACTTGTAACATCCCAAAATTTAAGACTAAAAATTTCTTTTTAATAAAACATTACTTTAACCAAAGACATCATTCCAAAACATAATCTGAGTATAGGTTTTCAAACACATATTTATTATCAGAGTAAACATTCCCAGGTTGACTAATCTATGGTGTGTGCCATGCGATCACCCCGAGCTCCTCCCTCCGCTACCGGAAGTACCTGAAAACAAAACTGAAAACCGTAAGCACGAAGCTTAGTGAGTTCCCCACCTTACCACATACCATGCAAAATCACATACTGCACATACTGGGCCACGCCCGCTATCCGGGGCCTCGCCCCCTACTTCGGGCCTCGCCCGATACAACGGCCTCGCCGCTCCAGGCCCCGCCTGGCTTCGAGCCTCGCTCGGATACAGATCTGTTTCACTTAGGCCTCGCCTGTCACAGGGCCTCGCCCGCTAACATATAATAGCACATAAACATATCACATAACATTACATAAACTAAACATATACTAACAACTCTTTGCTCTAAGGCCTCGCCTATCTCTGGGCCCCGCCCGAGTTCTGCTACTGATGAGTCATGGAACCTCGTCCATACTCCTGCTGATAGTGAGGTTCAGGCCCCGCCCATCCTCACTCCTTTCCTAACTTGGGCCTCGCCCCTGCTCTGCTGCTACTGAGATGTGGAACACCATCCACACTCTGCTATTGGTGAGATACGGGACCTCGCCCTCTCTCACCTCCCTACCAGGCACATACAAGTATCACACAGACAACAAGTATAGACTATCACATAAACCGCTCCTTGGGCACCCGCCCTCTGTCATTGGACCTCGTCCAAAACTCATACTAGCATGCTGTGCCTAGGGCTAACCCCCGGGTCTTCTACTCACAACTACATGGGCCGGCATTGTGGCCGTAGACCCATTCATACAAAGGGAAACTCACCTGATATTGCCGAACTGCCGCTGCTAACCCCTTTGACCGCTACCTGACCATTGACTCCGAACTGCTGCTCCGCTAGCTCCCCGAGCTACCAATATCAACATAACACTTAGTCTAACTGACCTTCAATGGTCAACCAAGTCAACTCTGGTCCAAGTCAACGTCCTGGTCAAAGTCAACCTTCCAGGTCAACCCTACTCGTCGAGTCACCCTACTGACTCGCCGAGTTCATAATTCCAGAGTCCTTCCACTCGCGACTCTACTCGCCGAGTCAGCCCCTGACTCGCCGAGTCTACTGATTCCCGATTCCTGTCCTGACCAACTCACTGAGTCCTGGCTCGACTCGCTGACTCGAGTCTTAACTCGAAGGGTTTGGGACCACTCGACCTGACTCGCCGAGTCTAAGAACAGACTCGCCGAGCACACGACAAACTTCATCCAACTCGACGAGTTGTTCATCCAACTCGCCGAGTTCATGCCCATCATCATCCGACTCGACGAGCTGTTCATCCCACTCGTCGAGTTCCTCCTCGTCTTCATGGTACTCGCCGAGTCCACTCAAAGGACTTGCCGAGTCCATTCAGATCTCTCAACATGCAGAGGGTTTTTGAGTCATGCAGGGACTCCAATCCATAGATCCATACTTCCAAAACTCCATCCCTACGTAAAGTTGCAAACTTTACGTATAACCAAAGAGATCTAGGCTCAAAACATATTAGGGTTTGGTTTAAGGACACAAGGGCTTCACCAACTACTCATCTCCTGATGCTTTATGACATAATGGACTCACCCAACCATAGATCTGAAGTGGCAACAACATATCTAAGCCCCTAACCCGATTTGGGCCTCAAACAACCATAAAACCCCCAAATCTCATGACAAAATAGATCTAGATGCAAAGAAGGGAAAATGGCAGCTTAATACCTCCAAGATGAACACAATACTGAAGTAGATCTCGAGCACACACCTCTCCCTTGAAGCAACCTTCTTGATCTTCAAGTTTTCTCTCCAAAGTATCCTTCCTCCAAAGCTATTTCTCTCAATAATGGTAGCTCACACGTATAATAGGGTTTACAGGTCCACTGGAGTGATATGGGGGCTGAGGGAGGGACATAACACCCTTTAAATAGGGTACAACTCCCAGAATTAGGGTTTTCCTCGCACAGACCAGACTCGCCGAGTCACCTTGGCCGACTCGTCGAGTTGGTCACTTCCTTGTCGACCCGGAACCCGCTCCGACTCGCCGAGTCCTTCCTTGACTCGTCGAGTCCCTCTTAAATTTAGGGTTTCCTTTACTTTCTTGGCTTTCAAAATCCTGGGTGTTACAGGTTCGATGTACCATCTACACGGACCACAAGAGTTTGAGGTACCTCATGGATCAACTGAATCTGAACATGAGGCAACGTCGGTGGTTGGACGTGGTGAAGGATTATGATTGCGAGATCCTCTACCACCCCGGGAAGGCCAATTTGGTGGCCTATGCGCTTAGCCGCAAGGTGGCGCCGATCAGGGATATTTGTATGAGGATGACTATGGTGACTCCCCTGTTGGAGCAGATCCGGGAGGCTCAACAGGAGGCTATGAAGGAGGAGCATCAAAAGAGTGAGTGAATAGTGGGTCAAGTCACCTCTTTCGATTATGATAGCCGATGACTATTGACACTACACCGTAGGGTGTGGGTGCCGTATCACGGAGGCATGCGCCAGATCTTGATGGAGGAGGCGCATAAATCCCGATTCTCTATTCATCCAGGGGCGACGAAGATGTATAGGGATCTTTGTCTAGATTATTGGTGGCCCTGCATGAAGCGGGATGTGGCTTTGTACATCAAGCGGTGCTTGACCTGCAGGAAGGTCAAGGCCGAACATCAGAGACCGCATGGCAAGATGCAGCCGTTGGACATCCCGTTGTGGAAATGGGAAGATATTGTTGGGTTTTCGCCATAAGAACTTTCCTATGTGCGCATGCAAAACCCTAATGCTTGGATCTAGGCTTTCTAATAAACATGCATTGAATCCAAGTCTTCTAATGACTAATTAGGTTAAATAACAACATTGAAACAGATCTAGAATCATACCTTTGAGTTCCTTGTTGATCTTTAGGTCTTGGAGCTTCTAGAGTCACAAGTGTCACTCCTCTAATGGCTTACAAACACCAATAGCAATAAGAATGATTTAGGAGAGAGGAGAGGGGAGGAATTCGACCAGAGGTTCCTTGCTTTAGGAGATGTGTCGAATTCTCTATGCCTTAGGGTCTATTTATACTTGTAGACTCCTTAAGGGTTACAACCTAAACCCTAATTGGATAATCTTCTCTTAAGGCTATCCAAATCCATTCCTAAGATAATCATATGGACGATTTTAGCTATCCTAAACCTCTTAGAATTCGTCCATACCATATCCAAATGGATTTACAGTCTAAAGCTTAACTATCAAACAATTGACAGTTTATACCCCTTTATTTAATTAATCTCTTTAAGTCACCAAATTAATTCTAATTAATTCTATGACTTATATTAATCAAATAACAATATATTATTCATTATATTATTCACATAATATATTAATAATATTTACTCTCTCTTAATAAATCATCCTATCAAGTTGCTATGGTGAAGGCAACTCAAAAGGACCATGCACAACCGGATCAAATACTTGCCTAATATAGTTGCAGCCTTAGACACTATTCCAACAGTCTCCCACTTGGATAAGTCTAGCAACTATACAAGTACAATTCGGTTTGCAATCATAGCTCTCAAAGACGCTGTCAACTCTGATCTAATCAATCTTGTCCTTTAGATAAGGGAACGTACAGTCCTCTGTTAGATATCATGCTGACAATCCTATGGAATGGTTAGTCAAGCATTTAGGTTTCTCGATCTCTGATTTATTTGACATAGAACTTAATCGAACACATCAATTCAGTTCTGACCCGGCCCGGCACATAAGCCAAATCAAATCATCGAGCGGCCGAGATATCGCTTTTACCTTCTTAGATAAAAGTTACAGATAAACTTCGACTTATATGCATTTACTTATTCATTAACCAACTATACACAACAATACGTTTTATAACACCAAGTTACTGATGCGTTTTCGTATTATCAATGTACAATCAATTAACAAATAATAAACCATATATCTAGGTTTTAAGACTATATGATATTATCGTCTTGCGATCACCTTTTATATCGTATTCCACAAGGTGATTCCAGCAAGTGTGGGTTGGTTCCAATGCTCAAAACTAGTTCATAAGCACTCATGAACGTTGCAGCAATCCTTTGCTATGTCTAACACCATTTAGACACTCTACATACCAATTCATGACAATCTTCTTTCATATCTACTCCCAATATATGAACGATTGTGGACCATTTGAATAATTCGATTATTTCTAATAAACTCAATTATTCTGGAAGTCAAAACATGCAAAGTGAAACAATAGCTAAACAATTAACATAAGATAGTATCATTACTCATAAATAAAACTCCTTTATTTAATCATCAAATGTCAATTTACATTTATCTATTACACGTTTCTAATACTATCTAATCTATGCTAATATCATCCTTCAGCCCAATACTCCTAGCATGCTGTAAGTGCTTAACCCTACTCAGTCCCTTCGTAAGCGGATCTGCTGGGTTATCTTCTGATGATATCCTCTTCACTACGAGTTGTCCTTCTTCTACACGATGTCTGATGAAGTGATATTTTCTGTCGATATGTCTTGATCTACCATGATCCCTCGGTTCCTTGGTTAAGGCAACCGCACCTTCGTTATCACAGAAAATCTCCATGGGCTCCTTTATGGCAGGTACGACTCCAAGATCACCGATGAAGTTCTTTAGCCATATTGCCTCCTTCGATGCTTCGCTCGCTGCAATGTACTCTGATTCGCACGTTGAATCAGCTACTGTCTCTTGCTTGGAACTCTTCCAGGTCACTGCTCCTCCATTTAGGGTAAAGACCCAGCCCGACTGCGAATGGTAGTTGTCCCTGTCGGTCTGAAAACTGGCGTCACTATACCCTCGCACCTTCAAGTCATCACTCCCTCCGAGGACTAAGAACCATTCCTTTGTCCTCCGAAGGTACTTAAGGATATTCTTCACCGCAATCCAATGTGCTTTGCCAGGATTCCCTTGATATCTGCTAACCATGCTCAAAGCGAAGGCTACATCAGGGCGAGTACAAGTCATAGCGTACATGATTGAGCCAACTGCGGAAGCGTATGGTACTCGGCTCATTTCTGCTATCTCAGCTTCGGTACTCGGACTTTGAGTCTTACTCAATTTGGCATTACTTTGTATTGGTAATTCTCCCTTCTTTGAGTTTTCCATACTAAAACGTTTCAGTACCTTCTCCAAGTAAGTGTTCTGACTAAGTCCAATTAGTCTCTTACTTCTTTCTCTCACTATCCTTATTCCCAAAATGTAAGAAGCTTCTCCGAGGTCCTTCATAGCGAAGCACTTCCCGAGCCAGGACTTAACTTCCTGCAGAGTCGGGATGTCGTTTCCTATGAGCAATATGTCATCGACATATAGGACGAGAAAGCTTACTATACTCCCACTGGCTTTGACATATACACAAGACTCGTCTTCGCTTCGTACAAATCCAAACTCTTTGACTTTCTCATCGAAGCAAAGATTCCATCTGCGAGACGCTTGCTTAAGTCCATAAATGGACTTCTCAAGTTTACACACTTTATTCGGATGCTTCGGATCCACAAACCCCTCGGGCTGAGCCATGTAAACATCCTCAGCCAACTTCCCATTAAGAAAAGCGGTCTTGACATCCATTTGCCAAATCTCATAATCACGAAATGCGGCAATAGCTAGCATCACTCTAATAGATTTAATCTTCGCAACTGGTGAGAAGGTCTCATCATAGTCAACTCCAGGAGTTTGAGTAAAGCCCTTCGCAACCAATCGCGCTTTATATGTGTGTACGTTTCCATCCACGTCGGTCTTCTTCTTGAAGATCCATTTGCACCCAACGGTCTTACGTCCGGGCACATAATCAACCAAATTCCAAACTTGGTTATCATACATGGATTGGATCTCGCTATCCATTGCCTCTTTCCATTTTGCAGACTCCGGGCCTGCCATGGCTTCCTTATAGCTATTAGGTTCATCAAGATTTACTAATGTACCATCACTAATATACGTGTCCCCTTCGGTAGTAATATGAAAACCATAAAACTGGGGTAGAACTCTAACTCTATCGGAACGTCTAAGAGGTAAGGATTCGTTAATCGGTTCAACCGGAGTTTCCTCCTCGGGTTGAGTGCCAGCGGTAGAGGTTCCTTCATCTATCGACTCTTGAATCTCTTCAAGCTCGATTTGCCTCCCACTGTCTCCTTGGCTTATGAGTTCTCGCTCTCGGAAAACTCCTCTCCTTGCAACGAAGACAACATTGTCCTTCGGTCTATAGAAGAGATATCCAAAGGATGTCTGCGGGTAGCCGATGAAAATACATCGCTCACTTCGAGGTTCAAGCTTGTCGTGAGTATCTCGTCTTACGAAAGCCTCGCAACCCCAAACCTTGATATGTGCCAACGAGGGCGCTTTCCCTGTCCACATCTCGTGAGGTGTTTTGGCAACCTTCTTAGTAGGGACGCGGTTAAGGATATGGGCGGCAGTCTCTAAGGCATACCCCCAAAAAGAGATTGGTAGCGAAGCACGATTCATCATAGAGCGAACCATATCCAATAAGGTTCGATTACGCCTTTCTGCCACACCATTCAACTGCGGTGTCCTAGGAGGCGTCAATTGTGAAACTATTCCACACTCCTTGAGATAATCGTGGAATTCAAGACTTAGGTACTCTCCTCCTCGATCGGATCGAATCATCTTGATTTTCCTGCCCAATTGATTCTCCACTTCATTCTTGAACTCTTTGAACTTTTCAAAGGTGTCTGACTTTTGCTTGATTAAGTAGATATACCCATATCTACTATAGTCATCGGTAAAAGTCACATAGAAGCGGTTCCCATCCTTCGTGGTTGATCTAAACGGTCCACATACATCGGTATGTATTAGGTCCAATAGACCCTCGCCCCTTTCACATGTACTCGTGAAAGGCGACTTAGTCATCTTTCCAAGCAAACAAGACTCGCATGTGTCATCTTTCCTAAGGTCGAATGACTCCAACACTCCATCCTTTTGGAGTTGGGCTATGCGTTTCTTGTTGACATGTCCAAGACGACAATGCCACAAGGATGCTTTATCCATACTAGTGGAAGAATCAATATTCAAAACATCATTTCCTAAGTTATCAACAATCATAACGGTTTCATATATTCCATTACATGGTATAGCTTCAAAGTAAAAGACACCATTTAGATAAGCCAAAATAGAACCATTCTCATTATTAAAAGAAAATCTAAATCCTTGTCTATATAAACCATGAAATGAAATGATGTTTCTTGCCATTTCTGGCGAATAGCAACAATTGTTCAAATCTAAAACTAAACTATTCCTAAGCACTAAGGAATACACTCCAATATTGGTCACAGACGACGATCTTCTGTTCCCCATGATTAGATTGATCCTTCCTTGCTCCACATCCCTACTTCTTCTTAGTCCCTGCACATTAGAACAAATGTGATAACCACAACCGGTATCAAGAACCCAAGAAATAGCATGATTAGAATCGTTAGATTTGATTGTATATATACCTGCGAAAGATGGCTTGATCTTTCCTTCTTTGATTGCTTGCAGGTAATCCGGGCAGCTTCTCTTCCAATGTCCTATCTTGTGGCAGTGGTGGCACTCTGCCTCCTTCGGGTTAGAGCAGGGCTTGGCGGGATCAACTTTGGTCCCACTAGAAGAGGCACCATCTCGGGCTTTCACCTTGCGATAGTTCTTCGATGAAGCTTTCCTCTTCTTTCCCTTCCCTTGTCCAATAGCCAAGACAGGAGCAGCGGGCGGATTGGGAGTGGGTGCAACAGACTTGTCCTTGAAGTTGCTCTCAGCAACCCTCAAGAGACCTTGGAGCTTGCTTAGGGTGACCTCTTCTTTGTTCATGTGGTAGGTCATCCTAAATTGGTTGTACATCGGAGGCAAAGAGTGAAGCACCATGTCGATCGCCAAGTCCTCACCGAAGTCAACATTTAACTTACGAAGGCGGTCGACATACCTTTGCATCTTTTGCAAGTGCACGGTAAGAGATTCTCCATGACCCATCTTCGCGGAAATCATGTTAGTGAAAATCTCATACCTCTCTTGTCTCGCGTTTTGGTGGTACCTCTCCAATAAGTCTTGGTGCATCTCGTACGGGTACATGTCCTCGTAGGACTTTTGGAATTCGGAGTTCATGGTGGCGATCATGATGCAATGTACCTTCGTTGCATCTCGCTCATGAGTTTCAAAGGCGGTGATTTCGGCGGGAGTAGCAATTTCGGGGTTGATTTTCTCGAGCTTCTCATCGAGGACATACTCCTTATCCTCATAGCGAGCAATGGTGCGAATGTATCTTATCCATTCGCTAAAGTTCGTTCCATCGAAGGTGACCTTTTGGCAAAGGCTCATCAACGTGAAAGAACTAGCAGCAGCGTTGTTTGCGTTTGACATCTATAATTAGAAAAGGACAAAGATAGATTAGAATAAGAATCCCTAATTATCACCCAATAAGAAAATTAGGGCTAGGATCCAACAACAACATTTACATACTAGAAAAGGGATGCCGTAATCTAACATGCAAATGAATTGAAGGTAAGTGAATGACGATTCACTAATTCTCCATCATAAAACTTACACTATTAGTCCTAAGTGTTTTTGAGAATTCCTAGGTTCGGATGAGATTCATTGAAACTATTCAATGGCATGTTTAAATCTCGATATGCCCCTCTTGTTTGTGACTGGGATGCCGAGGATCACAAAGTGGGTGTGAATTACCATGCAAATTCACATGGTGCCTTCATTGTAACAATCACCTATTCGATGTGCCGGTAAACCACACACGCTCCATCGAACTATTATAAACAATGAATCACCCTTTGCCACCTTCGCTTAGAACCAATTAGTGTGCCGGTAAACCACACACGCTCCACTAACATCTTAGTAAGGTGCAAAGTGTAATTTCATGGGATTGCATCAATTCACTTTTCCTAAAGTAACTAGGATTGGGAAATTTTAAAATATATGTAGTTACTTTATATTTCTTATTATACTTTTAATGAGAGAATGAGATTGCCCTATCCTACCCGTTCGGCTAACGACCCTCCACCAATCAAGCAAGCGGTGGGTGTGAGTGTACACCCATTAAGCGCCATTTTATAGGACGCAACCTTATACCCACCTTATAGATCGGCTTCGTGAATGAGGCCTACTAACGGTAAGACTAGCATTTAGTTATACATATATATATATATATATATATATATATATATATATATATATATATATATATATATATATATATATTATTCTAGTAATATCATATTTGTATAGTGTTGTATTTTAAAACTTTTAAAATCTAGGGTTTGAAATTTAAGTTGTCTAAATTAAAACTTTTAATCACAAAAGTAAATTTCAAAACATGAGGGTAGGTTTTTAAACATTTAAAACATGGAGGATCAAATAACAAATAATTCCAATTAACAATTAATATCCTAATTATCTATATTTGATTTATTCAAGATTTCTTTGAAAGATAATTACCAAAATAGTTAAATAATTAATTAATTATCATATAAGGAAATTAAATATTTAATTAGTTGATAATTACCTTTTTCTAGATCAAGATAATAGTCATATTTATCATAAAATCGGATTTAGGTTGATCTATTATGATTAAGGTAAGTTTCCATAAGATAAACACAAAGAAATCCCGAATCTGGCCATTCCTGACGCTTTGACTCGCCGAGTGCTCCAAGGGGACTCGCCGAGTCAGGCCTACTCGCCGAGTCCACCTTGGGACTCGCCGAGTCAATGACACAGAAACCAAAAAATCGAATTTTGCAGGTTTGTCTCAGTTAATCAAGCAACAATTTAAAGAAAACCAAGCCAGGCTCTGATACCACTGTTGGGTTTTCGCCATAAGAACTTTCCTATGTGCGCATGCAAAACCCTAATGCTTGGATCTAGGCTTTCTAATAAACATGCATTGAATCCAAGTCTTCTAATGACTAATTAGGTTAAATAACAACATTGAAACAGATCTAGAATCATACCTTTGAGTTCCTTGTTGATCTTTAGGTCTTGGAGCTTCTAGAGTCACAAGTGTCACTCCTCTAATGGCTTACAAACACCAATAGCAATAAGAATGATTTAGGAGAGAGGAGAGGGGAGGAATTCGACCAGAGGTTCCTTGCTTTAGGAGATGTGTCGAATTCTCTATGCCTTAGGGTCTATTTATACTTGTAGACTCCTTAAGGGTTACAACCTAAACCCTAATTGGATAATCTTCTCTTAAGGCTATCCAAATCCATTCCTAAGATAATCATATGGACGATTTTAGCTATCCTAAACCTCTTAGAATTCGTCCATACCATATCCAAATGGATTTACAGTCTAAAGCTTAACTATCAAACAATTGACAGTTTATACCCCTTTATTTAATTAATCTCTTTAAGTCACCAAATTAATTCTAATTAATTCTATGACTTATATTAATCAAATAACAATATATTATTCATTATATTATTCACATAATATATTAATAATATTTACTCTCTCTTAATAAATCATCCTATCAAGTTGCTATGGTGAAGGCAACCCAAAAGGACCATGCACAACCGGATCAAATACTTGCCTAATATAGTTGCAGCCTTAGACACTATTCCAACAGATATCACGATGAATTTTATCACGAAGCTTCCCAGGACCACGCGTGGAGTAGATTCGATTTGGGTCATCGTGGATCGATTGACCAAGAGTGCTCATTTTATTCCGATTCAGGAGAGCATATCGGCCGAGAAATTGGCCGACATCTATATTAGGGAGATTGTGGCGCGGCACGGGGTGCTAGTATCGGTTATCTCGGACAGGGATGTGCGTTTTACTTCCAGGTTTTGGAAGAGGTTTCATGACGAGTTGGGCACTCGTTTGCATTTTAGCACCGCCTTTCACCCGCAGACAGATGCTCAGAGCGAGCGGACCATCCAGACTCTGGAGGATATGTTGCGGGCGTGCGTGCTAGACTTCGGTGGTAGTTGGGATACTTATCTTCCCTTGGCTGAGTTCTCATACAACAACAGATACCACGCACGGTTGGAGGTGCATGACCCTGATATGCTGGGGTGAGGTTGGCCAGAGAGTCATGGGGAGCACCGAGGTGGTGCTCAAGACGACCGAGAGGATCCAGCAGGTTCGGAGTAGGTTTCAGACTGCTCAGAGTCGATAGAAAAGTTACGCCGACAAGCGTCGATCCGACTTGGAGTTCCAAGTCGGGGATATGGTTCTCCTGAAGGTGTCGCCTTGGAAAGGCGTCATTCGATTCAGGAAGCGGGGCAAGTTGAGCCCGAGATTTATCGGACCGTTCAGGGTTGTAGCCCGGGTGGGCAAGGTGGCGTATAGGCTGGATCTGCCAGTCGAGCTCAGCCAGATCCACAACACTTTCCATGTTTCTCAGCTGCGGAAGTGCCTAGTGGACGATTCAACAGTAGTGCCGATAGAGGATATACAGGTTGATGACAGCCTGAATTATATTGAGCGCCTAGTCGCAATCCTCGACAAGAAGTCGAAGGATTTGAGGAACAAGCGAGTGGAACTCATGAAGGTGCAATGGCAGCATCGGAAGGGATCAGAGTGGACTTGGGAGCCGATGGAAGAGATGATGGAGCATTACCCCGAGCTGTTTCAGAATCGAGCAGCAGACTTCGAGGACGAAGTCTAAAATAAGTGGGGGAGATTTGTAGCACCTGGTTCCTAGTATGTAAGATTTATTTGATTATTTTGTATTTTGGCCTTGGACTCAGCGAGTTGGAGGCCCGACTCGCCGAGTAGAGACGAGACTTGGGACGCGGTTAAGTTAGCGACTCGGCGAGTCCATATTATGGACTCGGCGAGTCCGCGCTGTCTGATGAAACCCTAATTTCCAAGGGTTTGCACCCTATTTAAACAACCATTTGCGCCCCAACTCCGCCCCATTCACTCTCAGAGCCCTAACCCTCGTTCAAAGCTTTATTCCTTGAGAGTTTGAAGCATTCCTTGTGTGTTTTGAAGTTTTGGAGAAGGGAGAAGACTGGGTCAAGAAGAAGAAGAGGAGGTCAGCCATCTTTGAGCAATCTCAGAGTTTCCCTTGAGGTAAAGCTCGATTTCCCCCTCTATTTTCATGCTTATTGTTCCTTATAACTCCATTAAAGCCCTTTTTGATCCATTTCCAAGCTTATGTATGTTTGTGGACTCGTAATAAGCTGGGTAACTCCTAGATCTAGGTGAGATCGAGCTCCAAGAGCTTGGATCTACTGCCTTTATGGACCCATGTTGCATGTACACCCTAGATCTACCCTTTTTGGTTCATTTTGATCCCTAAAACCCTCATTAGTGAGTATCTACACGTAAAGTTGGAAACTTTACGTGTTATTCATGCTCTAGGAACCCAGATCTATGGATAGCATAAGCTGGATTCAAGCAAAATCGACCATATAGAGACTGCATGGTAACGACTCGACGAGTCGTTCATCTGACTCGGCGAGTCTGCTCGCGAGTCTCCGAGTTTGTCCCCTTTTCGTTGTGTCGAGTAGAGTAGTGAGTCACGGGGTGTGACTCAGTGATTTGGAAGCCGAACTCATCCATGAAGAAACTCGGCGAGTCATTGCCCTGACTCGGCGAGTTCAAGGCAATCTCCTTAGATCAAGATCAGACTCGGCGAGTTGTTCATACAACTCGGCGAGTCGCAGTAGAAGTGTTCATCGGATGAAGATGAACTCGGCGAGTTGTTCATACAACTCGGCGAGTAGGATGAAGGACTTGAACATCAGTTTGCAAGGAGAACTCGTCGAGTCAACGCCTAATTCGATGAGTAGAGACGGGATCCAGGTCAGTCGATTAGACAGGGACTCGGCGAGTTGGCGAGCCAACTCGGCGAGTCGGGTCAACTGAAAGTTGACTCTGACTTTGACTTGGGGCATGATCAGGGGTAAAATGGTCATTTTACCCAAAGGACAGTTATCAGTGCTTGATTGAGTATGTTGTGGGAATTACAGCCGGAGGATTTCCGGAGCAGCAGCAGCAGTAGTAGGCAGTCAGTTCCCGATTAGATCAGCAACTACTTCGAGGTGAGTTACCTTCCAGTAGCGGTGGGTCTACGGCCACAATGTCGGCCCACCAGTAGGAGTCGTATGTTAGATGATTGTCTTTGTGATATCATCTAGGTTTGCTACTACCTGATATGTTATATGCTAGCATGATATGTTATATGTGATAGAAGTAAAGATCGGTTGTTAGGACCGAAGGGTAGTTCAGACACCCCAGAAATGTCTGACAGTATGTGATGATATGTTTGCATGCTGGCTAGTTATGTTATATGCGATAGAGGTAGTAGGAGGGGACCAGTCCCCGAGTTCGGTTGTTAGGACCGAAGGGTAGCCCAGACACCCCAGATATGTCTGATAATATGTTATGTATGATATATGTGTAAGTAGCAGTAGGGGGTGAGATAGTCCCCGAGGATCGGTTGTTAGGACCGATGGGTAGTCAGCACCCCATAATAGCTTGACACGGGTAGTCAGCACCCCAGAATGGCTTGACATGGGTAGGACGGCACCCCAGAATGGCCGCACGGGTAGTCGGCACCCCAGAATGGCCATACCGGGTAGTCAGGCACCCCAGAATAGTCTGGCAGAATGTATGTTATGTGTTTGTATGGTATGTTGTACGATGGGGGAACTCACTAAGCTTTGTGCTTACAGTTTACAGTTTTGGTTTCAGGTACCTCTTCATCAAAGGGGAAGGAGCTGGCGCGGTAGCGGCACATCATGCACACACATTGGTTTCCGTATTTACGAGATTTCTCTGGGATTTATACTCTGATATTTCGATTGGTTGTATGATTTGGCTTTTCAGACATGGTTTACGTTGTGATGTGGTTTGATCAAACAATGTTTTTAATTATTAATGTTTTCTAAAGTAATGTTTTAAAAACGAAATTTTTGGACGTGAAAATTGGTTCGTTACACCTAAAACGTGTGAAACCCTAGAAAAAGTCTTAGCCACGTTTTTGGGTCATAAGGGATGTATATATAGTTAGGCTATTAGGGTTATCTAACAAGGAAACCCTAATTTGGATGCTTAAGCCCTAAGCAACCCATGGATCCCTTTCCTTAAGGCCTTGGACGATTTCTTATGGGCTTCCCCATAGAATTCGTCCACTCCTTAATATAAGGCAATCCATGGCCCAAATTGCAATTATCTTATAATTACAATTCCAGTCCCTTAAGTTTAATTAATCTCTTTTAGTCACAAAACTAATTACCAATTAATTATTGACTAATATTAATTAAACAATATGATTTCTCCTTTAATATATTATTCTCATAATATATTAATAAATCATATTTAATCCTTTGTCTCCATAATTCATCCTATCAAGTTGCTTTGGTGAAGGCAACCCAAAAGGACCATGCACCATCGGGTCAAGTACATACCAAAATAGTTATGGACTTAGACACTAATCCAACACAACGATCCAACATCGGCTAGCATTGGTGTCTGTAACCCCAAAGAACTCGGGCGCTCCACATACCTTGAACTCCCGGAAAGAGGGAACTCAATCCTCAAACTGACCCGCAACAATCACAGCTCGAAATGACATGAGCCGCTCCTTCATGATCTCCAAAATCCCCACCTTGACGGTACCAGAAATCACAAGGGTAACATCAAGTATGCCGCGAGTAACTTCGGTTGCGATAAGCTCACACAACCTCTCATCAATCGGTTTAGTGCCTGAACCTGAACCCGAACCAAAGCCCGAAAATGAACCTGAACCTCCACAAGTAGTCATCACCATCCTCAAACTGAAAATAGAACATAAAAGAAATCAATCAAAGAGATTTGAGGGGACTCCTCAACACCAGCCTCCTTAAAGGTTCCAGATTTGCACTCGTCTCAAGTACAGGTCCTATGTTTCCAGTAGTATGGGCTTAATACTACCTTCCAAACATACTTGTACCATCCTCAAGGCCAATATGATTCCTCTAAGTTACCACACTACAACCATAACAACCTATGCTATATAGCATACATATCATAGACTCTTCTAGAAACCCTCAACCTCTATCACTAGCAATACCAAGAACCTCAATCAACACCGTTGGTTGCCTATGCATGCAAGTTGTACACAAAATAGGATCGCATAGACTGGCGAATGATGATTCCACCCTAAATCCATGTAACAACCCGTTATTTTTCAAGTCAAGCTCTATGAATAAAATTCAAGGTTTTGTTCATTTCGTTTAATTCATGAGGGTTAGAAAATGATTTATATATATATATATATATATATATATATATATATATATATATATATATATATATATATATATATATATATATATATATATTATAAATGATGTTTTTATATAAGTATTTAGAAGAAAATTCACTTAAAAATCAACATTTCTCTCTTTGGAATCGAGAACCCTCGCACCGAAAACCCTTCTCGGCCGTAAACTCCTCGGACCGAAAACAGATTTCGGCCGAGAACCCCTTTCCAGCCGAAAACTCAACCGCAATATATATTTTCACTCGAAAACTTAGTCATTTTCTCACCTTTCAAACCAAAAATACACTCATTTTCTCTCAAACATCATCCAAGAACCTTCAAACATTAAAGAAAAATCCTTCAAATCTTCATATTTTTCACCAAGAACACCAAGAACAATCTTCAAATCTTCAAGCTGACCGAAAACACTTGGACCAAGAACTCGTTTACGACTGAAAACACCATAAGACCGAGAACCTGGTTCTCGGTTGAGGTTTTAAGACCAAAATCAAGGATTTTAGTGAAGGCTAGACCAAAAACCATCTTCAACACTCCAAATCATTCTCGGTAATTATTTCTTATATAGATCAAGTGTTGTTTAACACTTTAAATAATTATTTCGCTAATTTAAATACGAATACATGTATAAATAATATTAGGATATCGTTATCCCCACGTATGCTAGCCTGAGGATCGTCACTATAAGTTCACAATCCAAGCTCGAACACACTATATGTGAGTTCATATCCCTACTTTTTCATTATTTTTACTGGTTTTAGGGGGGGGGGGATAGAAGTAAAACACAAGGACTCTTGTGAAAATATTCAAATGATTTCAAAACTGTTTCAAACCATTGCAATTACTTCAAACTGATTACTACTACATTTTTAACAAAATATACTCATATATATATTTATATATATAAAGAAGATCCAACAAACTTAGAATTGGAAATTTCGTCCCAAATCCTGTTCCTTGTTAGGTTGTGGGTTTAGGATAGTATTCTTATTCGACTGCCTTTTCATTCTTGATTATATATTAGGAATATATGCGAGTAGAAAACATATGGTTTACCCTTTTGTAACATGCAGAGCAAAAGGGAATTTTATACAAATCATTTATTACTATTTCTCATTCACTAATAAATTGCAAAGGTTCTTAGTTCATCACAGAGTATACATTTAAACTATAATAGGTATAGTTTGTTAATCGCTACACTATTTTACATATTCAAGAACGCTAGAAACAAGTATATAAACTATAATAGGTATAATCTATGGAACACTAATCTAATTCACTAATTCAAGGATACATTACTAAATAATTATTTAAGTATAATTATTTACATTACAAAGTACACTACTACAAGGTAATATATACAGTTTCAAGTACAAGAGAACACTACTACATTACACATAAACTAGTTAATACAGGGTCGTGAGACACTACTTCGGGGTACCCATCAGGGTACAACACTAAGTCCTATAAATTATAACCATAGTCTCGTGGAGGGAGAACGTGAATTTGTGTATAAATCTATATGGGACTGACAATCCCGCCCCTAAGCTGCTTGCAACAGCTAGGCCGACAGGCCTGGGGTGAGAAATGTCATAACATTCAAACGCCTGAGGAACGTCGTAGAGGCCACTAGTCATATCAAAATGGTTATATGAAACTCACAATAATATCAACTAAAATATTAGTTTACGGGATTAACACAACTTCAAAGGTTTTATTTTAAATAATGAAACCATAGTACACTACTTTACACTAGTACACTACTTTACATTATAGCTGGTGGATTCCAGGCATTCATATAAAAAGGTTTTTCATACAAACACTACTACTATGATACACTACCTCTCTAAGTACAAGGTACACTAATACAATATACAAATTGAAGAAACATTCATGACATAACTTTATTAATTAATAAGACTACATCTTTACTAATATAGACTATGGTTAACTACTTCAAAGTACAATTCACTATTTCAGAATACATTTTTAATCTTAATGTCTAAGACTACATTTCATTCACTAAAGAAAATAATGGATTTTCTGGTAAAAGACAATAACATTTTTAGGGAACCAAAACAAGTTTTACATCTCATAAACATACTTATGAACTTAGCAACTTAAATGTTGATACACTTTCAAAATCATTTGTATTCTCAGGAAACCAGTAGACAGGTACACCCGTATGATTTTGAGAAGACGGAGCTTTATAGAGTCGCGTCTTTTATACATTTTGTTATACATTTTTAATGTCATACAAGCTATGCTATGAAAAGATTTAAATACTATATTTTATCAATGTAATGGTTGTGTTTATTTTGATTACTATTATACAATTGTTGTGATACTGTACTTGACATCCTGCGTCCCCGAACGTTTCTTCCGTTCCGGTTTGGGGGTGTGACAAATTGGTATCAGAGCATTGTTTATAGTGAAGTAAGTATATCAAACCTTACATGATATACAACTATAAACACTATGGGTCCGAAGCGCTCTAAACTAAAAGTATACTTTTAAAATATAAGTATTTTACAAGAAGTATGCGAATATGCATACATACCAGAAACAGTACCACAATAAGAACTACATAAAAGTATTTAGGATGAGTACGACACTACGGTTAAACCTAGATAGTTATGTAATCATATCTGGAATAAATATAACCTGATCAACTATATTTATTCGAGATACGACCAACATGTGTTTGGGATTGTTCGTGGTGTTGCGACAAGTCTAAAACTTACCAACACTATATACAAAGAGAAACTCTAGAACCAAAGCTAAAGTTAAAATACTATAGGAGTATTTTATGGCACTATAACACTATACATATTCATTACAAGTATTACTAATTCACACAATTGAAAATCTGTGATTATTTGCTTATTTAGGAAATCTCTATTGTAAATCGCTGATAGAGCACTATAAAAGTCAAGTTATGATGCGTTTAGGACTAAGATATATCTTGTTCAATATCACCTGACTCATGACCACTATACAGGACTTATCATCATTTCCTCTTGAATCTTTTTAGAAAAAGGTTCCTTTGAAGAAGTCCAACAGGAAGAAAAATATCCCTCCAACAAATCCATCACCGCCGCCACCTCCTCAGTATGACCCTGCTGTCTTCTAAGCAGCAGTAACAGCCGCCGTGGCTGTCGTTATATCACAAATCAATGAAAGTGGCGCTAGCGGGGCGGGTAGTGGTGCCAACCCTTCTCATCACGGGGATAGTCATGGACACCCGAGGGCGTGTGCATACAAGTACTTCATGAACGCTAAACCCAAGTCCTTCGATGTCACTGGAGGCATCATTGATTTAACGCGTTGGTTCGAGAAGATCGAATCGATATTTGAAATATGTGCGTCCCTCGATTCTATCATTGTGAAATTTACAACATGCACTTTCACAGACCGAGCCCTCACTTGGTGGAACAGCCAAGTCAAGTCCCTGACTCTCCTAATAGCCAATGCTATGAGTTGGGATAATTTGAAAGAACTAATGCTAGCGGAATACTGCCCAAGGGGCGAGATGCAAAAACTAGAGCAGGAGCTCAGGAGTCTGAAGATGACGGGCTCCGATATCGCTGCTTACACAACTAGGTTCAGTGACATGGCTCTTCTGTGTCCCAGGATTGTCACCCCGGAGAGTAAAAATGTTGGATTAGTGTCAGAAACAACCAGGAAGACGTAATGGAATTCTGGGAGACCATTCCACATGGACACAAAACATGAGGTATTATGTTACTAGCTCAATCAACTTTTAGAAAATATATTGAATTACCTTTATTGAAAATAGCTAAGAATATTGTCCGTATTTTATTACGGCAATCTACGGAATAGGATGAGGATTTCCAAAATTGGAATAGAGAAATTTATCTAAAATGCGGCTTTAATGGTCTTCAATTCTCAAAAATGAAATTTCCTAAAAATTGGTTTAGTGTCTAAGTCCATAACTATAATTGGTATGTACTTGACCCGAGAGTAGCATGGTCCATTTGGGTTGCATACCATCAGAAGAAGTTGTTTATGATTTATTAATATATTATAAGTTCTAATATATTAATATAAAATCATATTATTTAATTAGTATTGATCAAGAATTAATTAGGAATTAATTTTGTGATCAAAAGAGACTAATTAAATATATGGGGATTGATTATGTAAATCATTCATTCTTGTAATGTGGGCTTATGATCCATAGTTCGTTATGTTGGGCTAAACCCATGTGGTGACCCATGGATGATCCATGGAGATTTAAACCCATGGAGCATGAAGAATATGGAAATTCATGCACATTAGGGTTTACATGGTGTAACCCTAATGTTGCCACACTATATAAGAAACCCCTATCTCATGAAATCGCCCCCATGCATGTGTTCTTGGAGAGCCATAGCCAATTTTGAGTGTAAGACTTCCTCTCTCAGGTCATCCTTTGTCCTAGATGTGTTGTCATTCCATTTGAGGCATTCATACTATTGGTGCTAAGCTCTTAAAGGTTTAAGGATTCTAAATACACTAAAAGGTATGTCATCTAACTTGAATTTCATGTTGTTTGTGCTTCATTGTATGCTAGTTAGGATGATGCTTGGGAATATTGAATGTATGCATGTATAATAGAGAAAACATAGATCCAAAGCGTCTAGGGTTTCATGTACACCATAAGAGTGTTAGAATGCTTAAAACCCTTCAGTGGTATCAAAGCCTAGGGTTGTTTTCAATTATACTTGATTCTATTTGTTGTTTAAGCTTGAAAAATCAATTTTCTACTGTTCTGGATAATGGACTCGCCGAGTCCACTGGGGCACTTGCCGAGTCCAGGCACAATTCTGACCAACTCGCCGAGTTTGTTCTTGCACTCGACGAGTTGGTGCTCTAGAATGCAGATTTTCGATGTTTTTGGATTGGACTAGGATCATTACCCTAAGCTATTTTTGAGCTTATAAACCTGTTTTTTGATGTGGTAATGATCATGCTTATCCAATTTATAAGATAAGTGTCAAAGTTTCATGTTTTGTATTAGTTTATATGATTATGCTAATTACATGAAATTTGTTTTATATCAATTATCTTGTTCATATGAGTTTAATCTAGATCATGGACATTATTTGACATGCTTGTTAGTTTATTTGATAATCTTTATGGCCTTTAATGTACTCCATAACTTGTCCTCAAGTTATGGAAAATGAAAAGTTTTTCTTTTAAAAGACTTCATTAAACTCATAGGTTATGGTCTTGAAGAGTTTTTTCCATAAATGTTTTTATGAACTCCATAACTTGTCCTGAAGTTATTGATTTCCAAGAGTCTTTTCATTAAAGCCCATATTAAACTCATATGTTATGGATTCCAAAGGGTTTTGAATAGTTCAAAACTTGCTGTCAAGTTTTGTAATTTGTAAATGTAGAGTCTTCTTTTGACACATTTAGTTCCAAACCCTAGAATTTTAAAAGTTTAAAATTCAATCCTTATACTATTATATATATATATATATATATATATATATATATATATATATATATATATATATATATAAGAGTAAACAGTCTTACCATTAGTAGGCTTCATTCATGAAGCCGGTTTATAAGGGGGGGTATAAGGTTACTGCCTATAAAATGGCAGTTTAATGGGTGTCCATTCACACCCACCAGTTCCTTGACTGGTGGAGGGTCGTTAGCTGAACGGGTAGGATAGGACTGTAATTATCCCTTCATTAAAAGTATAATGATAAATATAAAGTAACTAAACACTTATAAATTCCCAAATCTTAGTTACATAGGAATGCGAATATGGTGCTAACCCATGAAATTGCACTTTGCACCTTGTTAAGTCGTTAGTAGAGCGTGTGTGGTTAACCGACACACTAATTTGGACTGACAGTGTGTGACAAAGGGTAGCTTGATGTTAATCATAGATCAATGGAGCATGTGTGGTTAAACGGAACATTGATTAGGTGGTTGTAACATTAGGTGTACCAATCTAATTTGCATGGTTATTCACACCTTGTTTGTGATCCTCGGCATCCCATTCACAAACTTGAAGGGCACAATCGAGATTTAAACATGCCATTGAATTGGTCAATGAATCTCAAAGGATCTAGGAGTTTCAATTCACTTAAAACCTAATTTTTTTTTTTCGTTTTTTGTGGTGGAAATTGGTAAATCGTCATTTACCTACCTTAAATTATTTTGCAGTTTGGATTACGACATCCCTCTTCCAAATTGTAAAATATTGTGTTGGGTCCTAGGCTTAATATTTCATTTGGGTGTTATATTCAGGACTAAATCAACCAAATTGAATTTCTCCCTTGTAGGTGTCCGCCTCAAACAACTATGGTCTTTCCAAATCTTCTAGAACAAGCTTTCGTTCTGAAGCTGATGTTCCACAATTGGATCGTGGAAGTGAAAATCATACTTCTCTTCTTATACATCCTCTAATTATTCTCCCTGACCCACAAGCTCGAAGACTTGAAAAGTTCAGGATCACTCAATCCCTATTGAATAGTAAACACAAAGATGTAAGGTCTGTATGTACTCATGTCTTGGACATGAAGCTGCATATTGATAGGCTGAGGATGTTGGGTGTCTTCTTCCCAAGGAAGTTGGCTATTGACTGGGTTCTTCAGTCACTTCCTGAGTCGTATAGTGAGTTCGTTAAAGACTACTATGTGACAGATCACGACATGACCCTATTTGATCTCACCTATTTGCTAATTGCTGCTGAGTCAGCAATGATTTTGCGCAATGTGTCACACCCCCAAACCGAATTGGTGGAAACATTCAGGGGCAGAGGGCGTCATGTACAATATCATAACAATGCATAATAGTAAAACAAGCAACAACATCCATTGCATTAATAGAATAGTTAAATACATGTTTGTTCTTTAGTAAAGTTTAAATGACACCAAAAATGTATAAACAAAATAATGACGAGTCTTGAATCCACTCCGTCCATCAAAAGCTTCATGGGTGTACCTGTCTATTGGTTCCCTGAGAATACAAGTTATTTTGAAAGAGAGTCTCAGCATAAAATGCTGATGAGTTCATAAGTGTTTAGTGTTATTTATAGTAACTAGAACTTTAAATGTTTGTATTAAAACCTTGAAATGTTTGTAAAGTTTTCCCAGAAAATCCTATATTTCTTGCTTATAGTGAAAAGTGACCTTCAACCCGAGGCCCGACTGTTTACATGTTTGTTTTTTTTTATAAAATGTAATGTTTGCATATGTACTTGGATAGTATGAAAAATTATAGTAGTACTTTATATCTGTATAAAAGTATGTTTTTCCTGCTTATATGAAAGTATGTTTTCCCCATTTATTGCTATCTTTTATTAGGAAGATAGTATGTTTTAACCCAACCGTACCACTACTGTATAATGAAATGAGAAAATGAAGACTCCTAGTCGTATTAAATGAACTATACGCATTGGGGAGTCTTATTGTCTTTAAAACCGATTTGGTTAATTAAAGAGTTAATATGTGATGTAGTTGTAACCATGCTCATTGATGACTGAATACACGACTACCTTTTGGCATTAAAAATAGTAAGGTGCACATTTTGTCACCCCCTTGGCCTTACCGGCTGGGACTGTAGCTAGCAGTCGGGTTGTTGGAGTGTCTGTTCCGTATAAATCTATACACACAATGCCCGCTCTCCCTCCAGGAGATTGTGGTTACAAATGTGATACAACAATGTATTGTTGTATCTTGAAGTAGTATTTCACATTCTAGTTTTCATGTTCTTTCTGTACTTATATATATATATATATATATAAGTTCTTTCCTGTTCTTGTATATGTATATGTATATGTTCTCTCCCGTTCTTTGTATATGTATATGTTCTCTTCCGCTCTTTGTATATGTATATGTATATGTATTTGTTCTCTAAACTATACCTATTATAGTTTAATAGTGGTTTAGTTTTTCCTCGATTTATAGAAAAGAGTTAAATGTTCAGCTTAAACAATTGAGTTAAGTATACTTTTTAAAGATAAAATTTTATATTCATATATGTATTTAACATGTATAGTTATGAGTTAATCGACAGTCAGACTAGTGTATCCTACCCTAAGCCCACAACCAAACAAGGAACATGAGTCAAGATTATCAACAATAGTCCTAAGTCTACTAAAGCATACTTATACACTAATACATAAATGATTACGGTTTTGATAGTAAAAGAGTTTGAGAAAGAGTTTAAGAGTAGTTTAAAAGAGTTTTGTAATAAAGTCTAACAATATTCTAAAAGTAGTTTAAAATGAGATATTTGACAAGTATGAAAATGTTTATATTAACACAATTTAATTGTGTTCAACTTGTATTCCCCCCCCCCCCCCCCCAAAAAAAAAGCATTTAAAACAGTTTAAAAGATTGGTTGCAGGGGTATGAACTCACCTGAAGTGAGTGGTTTGAATGAAAGATCGATAGGGGATGTTGAGTGTCAAGTGAGCCTCGAACACTAACGGATCCTATTTAGCATGTAATACCACATATATGTATCAAATTAGGTACACCACAACTAGTGATGATAGGAAAACACCCTAGGGACTTGGAAACACTTGTACCCAAGTTTTAAAATCACATGTGATTGAATGAGGGAGGTTCACGGCCACACTAAGGTGTGTACGACCATGGCTGTATGGCCCATGAGTGTACGGTCGTACACTCATGAAGAAGTGTGCATTTGATGCGTCTTTAGGGCCCCAACTAGCATCAATGAAGTGTTCTAGGTCCCATGCATAGTTTAATGGAAGGTTTAAGGCCACCAATGAGCATTAAAGATGGTTTACGGCCCTATCAGGTGTGTACGGCCATACAAGGGTGTACGGTCGTACACCCTTCATGTTAATGCTAAATTGGTCGATTTCAAGGTAAACACCAAGCATTTCTAGTAGATAACAAGCATAGGAAGCAGTTACTCACGATTTGAAGCTTGAAGAGGGTTTACAGTCGCCAAGAACTAGTGTGTGTTATTGGTGTTCTTGGTGAAAGATGAAGATCTAGCCAAAGATGTAATTAATGAGATGAAACATGGATTCACCACTAGACAAAAACAATGTAGCAAGAAATCAAGGTGGGAAATACTTACATCTTTGAAGATCTTGGTGAGAAATATGATGATAGTTGAGAGAGAATTCCAAAATCTAGGCTTGGAAGTGTAAAAAGTGTTGGATAATGGCTAAGTATCACTTATATAGGGAGAGTGTACGGCCAAGAGGGGGGTGTACGGTCGTACACCCATGTGTATGGTCGTACACTCCTCCTGAAGGAGTGTTTGGCCCGAAATGTAACTTTATGACTTTGGTAACACATCCCTTAACCTCAACCTTGATTGTAATAAGCTTAGGACACTCAAACAGATCCTAAACAATGCTAAAAGATAGCAAAACAAGTCTGACATTAATTGAATTGAATGGCTTATATAGAAAAGAAATTTCGGGTTGTCACACAATGGTCAAGCAAATCTGACTGAAAGATCAACATCCCCAGCTGACATGGACATCCCAGAAAAGATTCCTTCTCCCAAAGGAAAGGAATTGGCTATGGTCAAAAGTTTTGATCATAAGAGAAAGGCCAATTCTAAGACTGTTCCATGTGAGCCCGTGTGTTTCTACTGCCAAGGAAATGGACATTGGAAGCGAAGTTGCCCTAACTCCCTAAGAAGTTTAATCAGATTGTATGGTTCTGCTATAGGTAAGTCTACTATCTAACTCTATTAAGTTCCTAATTGTTGATTCTTAATACATAATGTGACAAGGTTGCATTTTGATGTTCTGTAGGATCAAGCAAAGGGAAGGAAGCTTAAAAGTAAGAGTATGTTGAATCTGTCCACGAAGATGGATTTCGATCGCATGGTTCGAATATCGGATTTTTGAGCTGCTGCTTAGGAGTTATGATAGATTGCTTAGAAACTTGTAATAGCATAGTTTTCATTTGAAATTGCATTGTAAGGAAAAGTTTTTTCCGCACTTTATAAAGAAATAATTTTTTTGTTTTATTTTATTATATCTCCTTGTAATGGCATTTGTGACAATTGGTGTTTGTATGTTTCTAATTTTAGCAATATGGATTTGATTCTTTAAATTGTGGTAGTGTCAAAATTTACCAAATAAGGAAAGAATCTCATCACCCAAGTTTCAATTGGACAAAAACTTGGAATCATGCAAGTTGTATTGTATGATGAATGAGAATTTTCATCTTTGGCAAATTAAGACTAATTCCTTGGTCACATGTATACGTGAGTCAAATGAAAGACTAAAGGATCGAGTACACATTCTTATGCACTGGTAAAGTCCACTACAAAGAATGAAAAGACTATTCGTCATGATTTACTAAGGTTTAGAAAATATGGTTATGCTTACAAGTTTAAGCATAAATTCTGAAACATTGGATAAGTTTCAATGTATAGCAGAACGAATGAGTAGAATCAAATTAGGCAGAAGGATAAAAGTTTCTCCAATCTGGGAAGATGGGAGAGTACTTTAGTATCATGTTTTATGATCATATTAATGATTAAGGAAAACCATATCACAATTGACCCTTTAAGGACATCTTAGTGCACTCTTATGGCTAAGAAGAGGATTCATAAATTGTTGAAATGGTTAAATCAAGAAGATGAGTCATACTTCGTTCCAAAATAATTCTTAGAGTCATACTCCAAGAATGTAATTTGAGTGACATAATCTTAAGAAAGGTTTAAAACACTTGTCAAATGTAGAGTAAAATGTTTCTAACTCTTGTACATTTGAAATTGGTAAGTTGTGATGTCTTGGATAAGACAAAGACCAACTATGACCAATTATGTGAAGTGTTTGTCTTGATAAGAATCCACACTAACTCTTGAATATTTGTTTGTCAAGGAATGGTTCTTGACAAGAGAATCTTATATGTTAAGAGGACAGTGGGAGTCTTAAAGATCTTGACAAGTTTCAAGAACTAATCAAGTATAAAAACCTATTATTTATCACTAGCACACGACTTGAGGTTTGTAACCTATCGTGTTGACATATTCTTATTTCTGTGCTCATTCCAGTCAAAGTTGACTAGGCATGTGAGTTGTATGAGTTCTCATTTTTTCTGCATAAGGCAAAGCACCTGGATCAATGAAAGTTTTATTGATCAGTCAGGGTAAACTGCTTAACAACTTGGAAGACATGGTAGGCCCTTGTGCTACCAAGTGGCAAGAAATTAAGATTAAAACATGTTCAATCCATAAGAGTTTGGATTTGTCCCTAATCTTGTCTTTTGATTATGGTTTGAAAAATTCACATGGATAGGAACACATACACCATAAAATCTAAGTGTCATAAGGTTTCTCTCCGATTCATGAAAATGATGGTGAGGAAACGCTTTCACTAAGTAGATTTTAAGGAGACAACAGTTGTGATATTTGCATTGTCAAATTTGATTATGATTACGACATCCCTTTTCATAATTCGAATTGTGAGCAATGGAAAAAGGTCTAAACATTTGAGACTTATTGGTGTAAGTTCATAAATAGTTTAGACACACATTTGAGCTATCTAAGGAAAGGTGTATAAGCTTGAAAGGCCTAGATAAAGTCTTATAAAATCATCTCGCGTTAGAAATCTAAACTTTGGTAATGAAATTCAATAAGTATTGATTTCTAGAAGTCCAGCTAATTTCTGACTACATGTCAAAGCTAGTGGGAGCATAAGTATTATGCTAGTAAGATAATAATTATTATGCTAGTGGGAGCATAATCGATTATGGTAAATGTTACAAGTTAGCAATGTTAATTATAGAAAACAAAAGTTTCAATTTGCAAGTTGTAGAGTTTGAAAAGTTGTTTTTCTATAATTAAGGGAGAGGAAATTATACTTCATTTAAAATCTAAAATCTTAGATTGTGAGATTTTAATCAAATTTAGTCATGACTATGTTAATTGCGTTCTCAAAATTCGATTATGATTACGACATCCCTTTTCATAATTCGAATTATGAGAACATGGCAAATAGAAATATTGTAGCAAAAGACTGGTTATGTATCATGTATTTATGAATCGTGTACAATATGTTTCGGGTATAAGAACGATTACATGTGCTATAATATTTATCCATTCTAAAATTTTCCAAATGCCTAGGGCATTAAGAGGGAAAAAGGACTAGAATCGGATATGACTAAAGTGGTTAAACACATGTTAAGGACAATATAAGGTTCGCCAAGGGTTGGTTGTGTAAGTATAGTTGGAAGTATAGTAATGGATGGACCATATTGACATTATTATGAATAGATAGGAGTCTATTAATAATGAATTGCCGTATGGCAAATATGGAATGTTTCATATTGGGAGTTGAAAAATAGATAAGAAAGTTAGAAACCTTTATGCAAGAAGGATGTTCAAAGGAATGTACTTTGAATTTGAGACTTCATTTCCATGGAATTCTTGTGTAACAATCTCCTAAGGAACATTTTGTAATATCATTGGTCAAGTCTCTATGACTTTTGGTACCTAGACATTATAAAAGAATCATTGCATGATAGTTTAGAATCTAAAACTTTCGAGCAGTGACAAGAATTTGGAATTCTTACACTTGTAATAAGGATTTGGAATTGTGAAATGAGCATCATTGACATGTTTTTCAATTGATCTATTTCACAAAGTAAGGACCATAGAGAAACATAGTGTGCATGCTTGGAGCATGGCACACCTATTGTTCTGATTCAAGTATTAAGTTGATCATTCGAAACATTATACAATGAATAATGAGTAATCAATATGACTCAAAAGTTTTTGGGCCATATAGGATTAGTATTATTCTTGTTTTTCACCTTGCACGTTTTGACTTCCCGAATAACTAGGTTATTCTAACCATCCACAATCGATCATACTCTGGAAGTAGGTATTGAGACAAGACTGTCATGAATGGGTCTGTAGTTTGTCTAGGACATAGCTGCAATGTTCATGAGTGCTCCTCGAATAAGATTCGAGTATTGGATTCAACCCACACTCATCTGAATCACATCATGGATTCTATCACGAATGATTGTGAGATGATAATATCTTATATTCTTGAAACGGAGACGTGTGAGTTGTAGTTGCGAGTCGGTTGCACATTGACGTATGTAAACGCACCATTAACTTGCTGTTATAAAACATATTGTTGTGTGTAATTTGGTGAATAAGTACAAGCAAGCATTTGGATTGAATTTTATCTGTTCCTTTTACCCCATGTGGATAAAAGCGATATATGTGGGCTCCTCGATGATTTAGTGATGACACCCCTAAGTGCTTGGGCAAGCCTGGACTGATTTGATTTGTTCAATTACCCAGTCTTCATAAATCGAAAATCGGGAAACAACAGATGGACAGAGAGAATGATTATAATCCATGTCTCAATCTATATGATATCTGGAATTGAGGAATATATGGTCCTTATCTAATGGACGCGTCACTGACTAGATCAGAGTTCGACAGCGACTTTTAAGAGCTACGATTGCTAGTCGGGTTGTGGAGTCGTACTTGTAATAATACTAATTAGAATTATCCAAGTGGGAGACTGTTGGATTAGTGTCTAAGTCCATAACTATAATTGGTATGTACTTGACCCGAGAGTAGCATGGTCCATTTGGGTTGCATATCATCAGGACAATTTGATAGGATGGACTTTTGAGAAAAGGTTATTTATGATTTATTAATATATTATAAGTTCTAATATATTAATATGAAATCATATTATTTAATTAGTATTGATCAAGAATTAATTTTGTGATCAAAAGATACTAATTAAATATATGGGGATTGATTATATAAATCATTCATTCTTGTAATGTGGGCTTATGATCCATCGTTCTTTATGTTGAGCTAAACCCATGTGGTGACCCATGGATGATCCATGGAGATTTAAACCCATGGAGCATGAAGAATATGGAAATTCATGCACATTAGGGTTTACATGGTGTAACCCTAATGTTGCCACACTATATAAGAAACCCCTATCTCATGAAATCGCCCCATGCATGTGTTCTTGGAGAGCCATAGCCAATTTTGAGTGTAAGACTTCCTCTCTCAGGTCATCCTTTGTCCTAGATGTGTTGTGATTCCATTTGAGGCATGCATACTATTGGTGCTAAGCTCTTAAAGGTTCAAGGATTCTAAATACACTAAAAGGTATGTCATCTATCTTGTATTTCATGTTGTTTATGCTTCATTGTATGCTAGTTAGGATGATGCTTTGGAATATTTAATGTATGCATGTATAATAGAGAAAACATAGATCCAAAGCATCTAGGGTTTCATGTACACCATAGGAGTGTTAGAATGCTCAAAACCCTTCAAAAAAGGTGGAAAGATACATATGGGGATTGACACCCCCGACCCAAGGAAATGTTTTAGCTGCCGATCCACTTACTTTTGACGGTGCAAAGCGTTTGTCGCAAAATTTAATAGATCACGGAGATTGCCAAGACTCCGTGACAGTTATCCCTGAGCAACCCAAGGAAAGTAGTGGCAAGAAGAAATCCTGGAATAAAAGAAAAGGGCAGTCATCTCAAGAGCCCTCGAAGAAACAACAAACTGTGGCAGTTCGTGCTGCTACTATTCCTGCTACTCAAACACCTCCCAGTCGATATGCTAGGAACCTCTCGAAATGCAACAAATGTAACTTCCATCATCATGGACCTTGGCGAGAGTTACAACACACTAACTGCAGTAAAAAGGGGCATACAACTTGATTTTGTAAGACGCCAATCCAACCAACCAATCAGGCCCCTAGCCGAGGAGTAAGCTAAGCTTGCCATGGGTGTGGTGAAACTAGGCACTACAAGAGGGATTGCCCTAAGGCAAGAAATGCTGGCAACATAGGAATAGTGCTAGCAATGGGCTAGGAGGAGGCAGTAGTGGATCCTACCGTAGTCACAGGTACGTTCCTCCTTGATAATTCTTATGCATGCATTCTCTATGATAGTTGTGCGGAGAGGAGTTTCGTTAATCATAAATTCAAACACTTACTTAAACACTAACCACAACCACTAAACAAAACATTCACCGTCGAAATGGATAATGGGAAGAAACAGAACACTAACGACATATTCATAGGCTATAACCTCACACTAAACGACTATTCTTTCCCAATAGACCTTATGCTGGTCTCCATAAAAAACTTTGATGTCATCATCGACATGGATTGGTTAAGTCCCCATCGTGCTGATATCCTTTGTTACAAAAAAGCCATTCACCTTAATCTGCCAAGTAGTGAAACCCTCATTATTTACGGTGACAAACCCAGTATGAACCTACGCATTATCTCTTGTATCAAAGCCCAAAAATATATGCGGAAAGAATGTCACACAATCCTAGCCATGTAATCAACGAAAAACAAGAAGTAAAAGACCTCGAGAGCATTCCTAAAGTTTGTTATTTTCTTGATATCTTTCCCGAAGATCTTCTAGGAGTTCCTCCTGAACACCAAGTCGAGTTCCGAATCGACGTAATTCTTAGAGCTACCCCCGCCAAATTCCCGTATCGCCTAGCGCCAGCTGAGATGCAGGAGTTATCCAGCCAATTAAACGAACTGCTCAGTAAGGGATTCATTAGAGTGAGCTCTTCACCCTGGGGAGCACCGATATTGTTTGTGAAAAAGAAAGACGGATCGTTCCGTATGTTCATATATTACCGCGAATTAAACAAGCTTACCATTAAGAACTGATACCCTCTTTCACGAATAGACGACCTCTTCGATCAACTCCAAGGAGCCAGCTACTTTTCAAAGATAGACCTGAGATTGGGGTATCACCAGTTACGAGTCCATGTGAATGATGTTCCTCAGACGGCATTTCGAACTCGTTATGGTCACTACGAGTTTGTAGTAATGCCCTTCGGTCTAACGAATGCACCCGCGGTATTCATGGATTTAATGAATCAGGTGTGCTGTCCCTTCTTAGACAGATTCGTGATAGTATTCATAAATGATATACTTATCTACTCGCGGAGTAAGGAAGATCATAGCCAGCACCTGAGACAAGTCTTAGAAACATTGAGGGCGGAAAAGCTTTATGAGAAATTCTCAAAGTGTGAATTTTGGATTAGGAAGGTAAACTTCCTTGGTCACGTGGTCAGCAAAGAAGGAATACATTGGACCCTTCCAAAATAAAGTCAATCAAGAACTGGTCAGCACCCAAAACGCCTTCAGAGATCTTTCAATTTCTAAGACTTGTTGGCTACTACCACAGGTTCATACAAAACTTCCCCATAATTGCTAACCCGCTTACCGCCCTGACTTAAAAGGGTGTAACTTTTAGCTGGGAAGAGAAACAAGACACTGCATTCCAAACATTGAAGAAAGCCCTGTACAGCGTGCCTATCCTATCACTTCCTGAAGGGATAGAAGATTTTGTGGTATATTGCGATGCATCCAATCAGGGGCTAGGCTGTGTACTCATGCAACGAGGAAAGGTTATTGCTTATGCCTTGGGACAACTTAAAGCACACGAGATCAACTACACCACTCATGATCTTGAGTTAGGAGCAGTAGTGTTTATTCTGAAGATCTGGAGACATTACCTCTACAGTACCAAGTGCACCATCTTCACCGACCACAAAAACCTTCAACATATATTTGATCAGAAAGATCTTAACATGATATAAAGACAATGGGTAGAGCTACTCAGTTATTACGAATTCGAAATTCGCTATCATCCCGGTAAAGCCAATGTAGTAGCAGATGCCCTTAGTCGAAAGGAGTACTCAGGTTGTAGAGTGAAGGCACTAACCAATACCATCCATTCGTATCTGTCCACACAAATCAAAGAGGCTTAGTTGGAAGCCTTAAAGCCCGGAAATGTGGTAGATGAAGCCTTAAGAGGAATGGAGAAAAACTTAGAAATCAAGGATGATGGGGTGGGTTACTTCATGAATCGGATCTGGACACCGAAGTTTGGTGGATTCTGAGAGATTGTCATGAATGACGCCCACAAGACATGATACTCCGTTCATCCAGGTTCAAATAAAATGTATCTGGATCTCAAGAAACTCTATTAGTGACCAAATACGAAAGTCGGGATTGCTACATTTGTGGGCAAGTGCTTAACTTGCGCCAAAGTCAAGGTAGAATATCAAAATCCCTCAGGTTTATTACAGCAACCAGAGATACCCGAGTGGAAGTGGGAGCGGATTACAATGGATTTCATAACCAAGTTGGCCAAGACCCCAGGTGGTCATGACACCATTTGGGTAATCGTCGACAGATTAACCAAGTCTGCCCACTTCCTACCAATTAGGGAAACAGACAAGATGGAGAAACTGACCAGAACTTACATCAAAGAGATTGTACGACTGCATGGTGTGCCAATCTCTATTATCTCTGATAGAGACAGTAGGTCACCTGAAGATTTTGGCAGTCTCTACAAAAATCTCTCGGAACTAGACTGGACATGAGTACAGCCATCCTCAAAATGACGGGCAGAGTGAGAGAACTATACAAACCCTAGAAGACATGCTAAGAGTCTGTATGATTGACTGTGGTAAAGCATGGTATACCCATTTGCCACTAATCGAGTTTTCATACAACAATAGCTAACACTCTAGCATCAAGGTTGCCCCATTCTAAGCCCTATATGGCTGCAAGTGCAGATCCCCTCTGTGCTAGGCTGAAGTAGGAGACACACAACTAGCTAGAGGCCAAGTTCCTAACAGCACTCTCACTGACCCAGAGATCATACAGGAAACCACAAAAAAGATCATACAAATCCGAGAACGACTGAAACCCTCTAGAGGCAGACAAAAGAGATACGCAGACAAGATACAAAAACCCTTGGAATTCCAGGTGGGTGACCGTGTTCTGTTAAAGGTCTCACATTAGAAGGGCATGATACGCTTCAGGAAGCATGGAAAACTAAATCCAAGGTACATAAGACCATTCGAGATTCTCGCTAGAATCGGTCAAGTAGCTTACAAACTCCGTCTACCACAAGAACTTAACAACGTACACACTGTCTTCCACGTGTCAAATCTAAAGAAGTTTCTATTAGACGAAACTCTTGTGATTTCACTCGATGAGATCGAGGTAAAAGAGAGTCTTAACTTTGTGGAAGAACCCATAGAAATTATAAATAGGGAAGTCAAACAAACGAAACAAAGTCGCATACCAATAGTAAAGGTTCGCTGGAATGCCAAGCGGGGACCTGAATTCACTTGGGAGCAAGATGATTAAATGAAACAAAAGTACATGCACCTTTTCCCTAGTCCATAATGTACTCTCTATAGAAAGAATTTCAGGACGAAATTCCCTCTAACGGGGGGATAATGTAACAACCCGTTATTTTTCAAGTCAAACTCTATGAATAAAATTTGAGGTTTTGTTCATTTCGTTTAATTCATGAGGCTTAGAAAGTGATTTATATTATATATTATATAAATGATGTTTTTATATAAGCGTTTAGAAAAAATACACTTAAAAATCAACACATCTCTCTTTGGAACTGAGAAACCTCGCACCGAAAACCCTTCTCGGCCGCAAACTCCTCGGACCGAAAACAAATTTCGGATGAAAACTCAATTGCTATATATATTTTCACTCGAGAACTTAGTCATTTTCTCACTATTTTTACTGTTTTTAGTGGGGAATACAAGTAAAACACAAGGACTCTTTTGAAAATATTCAAATGATTTCAAAACTGTTTCAAACCATTAAAATTACTTTAAACTGATTACTACTACATTTTTAACAAAATATACTCATATGTATATATATATATATATATATATATATATATATATATATATATATATATATATATATATATATATATATATATAAAGAAGATTCAACAGACTTGGAATTGGAAATTCCGTCCCAAATCATGTTCCTTGTTTGGTTGTGGGTTTAGGATAGTATTCTTATTCGACTGCCTTTTCATTCTTGATTATATATTAGGAATATATGTGAGTATAAAACATATGGTTTACCCTTTTGTAACATGCAAAGCAAAAGGAACTTTTATACAAATCTTTTATTACTGTTTCTCATTCACTGATAAATAAGGTTCTTAGTTCATTACAGAGTATACATTTAAACTAGAATATGTATAGTTTGTGAATCACTACATTATTTTATAAATTCAAGAACGCTACATAAACAAGTATATAAACTATAATATGTATAGTTTATGGAACACTAATCTAATTCACTAATTCAAGGATACACTACTAAATAATTATTTAAGTATAATTATTTACATTACAAAGTACACTACTACAAGGTAATACATACAGTTTCAAGTACAAGAGAACACTACTATACTACACCTAAACTTGTTAATACACGGTTGTGAGGCACTACTTCAGGGTATCCATCAGGGTACAATACTAAGTCCTATAAATTATAACCAGAGTCTCCTAGAGGTAGAACGTGAATTTGTGTATAGATGTATACGAGACTAACAATCCTCTACCTGAGCTGCTCGCAACAGCTAGGCCGACAGGCCTAGGGTGACACATGTCATAACATTCCGATGCCTAAAGAACTTCGTAAAGGCCACTAGTCATATCAAACATGGTTATATGAAACTCACAATAGTATCAACTAAAATATTAGTTTAAGGGATTAACACTACTTCAAAAGTTTAATTTTAAATAATGAAACCATAGTATACTACTTTACATTACAGCTAGTGGATTCCAGGCATTCATACAAAAAGGTTTTTATACAAACACTACTACTACAATACACTACCTCTTTAAGTACAAGGTATACTAGTACAATATACAAATTCAAGAAACATTCATGACATAGTTTTATTTATTAATAAGACTACAATTTTACTAATGTAGACTATGGTTTACTACTTCAAAGTACAATTCACTATTTCAGAATACATTTTTAATCTTAATGTCTAAGACTACATTTCATTCACTAAAGAAAATAATGGATTTTCTGGTAGAACACTATAACATTTTCAGGGAACGAAAACAAGTTTTCCATCTCATAAACATACTTATGAACTCACAAACTTAAATGTTGATACTCTTTCAAAATCACTTGTATTCTCAGGGAACCAGTCAGGTACACACACATGATTTTGAGAAGACGGAACTTTATAGAGTTGCGTATTTTATATATTTTGTTATATATTTTTGATGTCATACAAGCTATGCAATGAACATATGTAAATACTATATTTTATCAATGTAATGACTGTGTTTGCTTTGATTACTATTATGCAATTGTTGTGATATTGTACTTGACGTCCTCCGCCCCCGAACGTTTCCGCCATTCCGATTTGGGTGTGTGACATTCCACAACACCGTTGACTTACTAGCTAGCAGGCCTCGCCTCTCAAGGAGAAGTTGAAATTTCGAATCTTTAGAAATATTTGGTTTCTCAACAAATATGTCATTAGAAATAATAAATTGTTTTTTAGATGAGTTACAAATGAATTAACAAATATTTATCCTTGAGAGGCAAGACATGTCACATTGTTTTTAGAAATAACCATTTGATTGATTTAAAAATTAGCATGTCACATCATTTATTAGATGTTTTGGACAAGAGACTTACACTATGTCTTTTTCTTTCATTTTAAAATACATGTGTATATTAAATACAACAAACATTGATAATACAAAAAAGAGAATCATTGACTTACTAGCTAATACGACCCACCTTCAAGTGATAATTTCGACTCTTGCCTTTGTTTTTTTTTTTTTTTCATTTTAAGTTATTACGTTTTAAAATACCTATTCGTGACTGGTCAATGTCTAAAATGAAACTTTTTCTAAAATGTAATGGCAAATGGAAAACAAAAAATCTTAGGGCTAAATGCAAAGGCATGCGTAAATATTGAGGTTAAATGCAAACTGATGCATAAATATTGAGGCTAAATCAAAACTGATGCGAAAATGTTGGGGCAAAATAAAAACCTAGAAAAATGCAAAACTCACATATCATCATGTCTTGATGATGACCGGTCAAAGGCCCGAAAATAAAACATTTTCTAAAATATAATGACAAATGAGGGGGAAAAATAAAATTGAGGCGACAACAGAACAAGGTCGTATATAATGACTTTTGTGGCATAAACTCTTATTACAGTTATTACAATTAAATATTATATAAAGTTTAATAAAATGAACAAGACAACAATAAAACGACATGCGGAAGAATTATATTTTAAAATAACTATATAATAACATATAATAAAATAAATGAGAATATACATTATTTATTAAAATAGAATTATAGATCAAATATGATAATCGTTCATAAACTTAACAATCTTATTCGGTATGTTTTATTTTCGGAAGTTGCCTAGTATTACTTTGTGTAGACAAAGTCCTATTTAACATGTATAAAAACAACAATAATAATTCTATTTTTTTTTTCTATTAAACTTCATATAAAAATGATTTGTTTTTGGTTGGAAAGCAGAATCCTATTTTAGGAAATAATTTATTAAATATTTTGGAAGGCGTAGAAAAAGTGATAAAGACACATTTGTGTGGCAGTTGGCAAGAATCACACGACTCGCACCCCACTGGATAAAGTGCACAATTTACATACGATATTTTACGATATTTTGACACTTCAATATAACTTATTTGTATCGTATCGTATCGTATCAATTACTCGTCTCCATCATGCTTTATTTTTAATTTAATATATATTTTTTTGAAATTATGCTTTCCATGTAATCACCATCACATGTTGCAGTTTTATTGTCGCTTTCCTTATTTTGCAAGATAAAGAGCTAAGATCTTATTCATTTTCATTTACAAAAATGTAATATATTTCATTTTAAATCGTTTGTTTTACAATTTAAAATTAGATTTTTTTGTAAAACGGCAAAACCTTTTTACTTCTTACTAATCATTCCTACAAAATGGTTGAAACTCGCGAATATAATTTTAAAAGGTTTGCTACAGCGGATCAATATGATAATTATTTAAAAGAGAAAAAGAATAAGATGATTTTGGTCCATAGATTTTTTAAACCTAATTATCATAGAATTTTTTTTTCTCTTTTTTAATTAATTATCATAGAAATTATTTTAGGTATTTAATTAATTGTTTTTTTTAAGAGTATGTGTAACAAGTCAAACGGTGGATTGTAACATAGGATTCTCAATTAAAAAAGAATATGTTAATAATTTCTTTTGATTAATGGTTAAATATTTGAAGTGACAATTAAAAGTTAGATGACAATTGAAACACTAATTGTTAGATTGTAAGTTAACTTATAAAACCAAATGGCTTGTAGGATAAATGTATCATTGATGGAGGAAAGGTGTCCATTAGCGATATGTCGAAGGTTAAAGTATTGTTGGATATAATATAAGTATTTTATGAGTAGAATAGAGAATAGGGTGTTTCACGTACTAAATAAAGCTAACTTATAAAAAATAATATTTAGTAAAATAGAAAAAATATAGTATAAAATAACATAAAAAGACATGTAGAATAATAAAAAAATAACATTTTGTAAAATAGAAAAAATACAGAGTAGAGAATAGGGTGTTTGACGTACTAAATAAAGCTAACTTATAAAAAATAACATTTGGTAAAATAGAAAAAATATAGTATAAAATAACATAAAAAGACATGTAGAATAATAAGTTTTTTAATGATTGATAAAAAGTACATTAGTGATGATAAAAGAAAAATCTCAATAAGTTCGTTGAAACGTTAATTTTACTAGTTATTTCCTAAAAAAATTACATATTATTTTTTAGTTTGTCAAACATGACAATCTAAAAAAAACTCGGAAAATAAGCTAGTTATAGCATGTCAAAATTAGCCTAAATATTTATTAGTAACTATATATATATATATATATATATATATATATATATATATATATATATATATATATATATATATATATATATGTCAGATCCGTTGAGAACCCTGTTGGGATATTTATTGTGTTGTGTCAATTTTGTTATGCTTATAATTAGTCTTTATTATTAGCGGATTAGGCCTGTTCATCCGTCATTATGAGCTAGGGTTAGACTATAAATATTACATGCATGTATTGTATTAGGGTTAATCGTTTTTGTGATTCCCTACCGTGCCTTTACATAGAAGTTCTTCATCGAGCTCTTCTAAGGCATTGATTTTAATAATTTATCACCACTTTGATCATTGCTCTTATTGTTTGATTTACATTACTGTTGAGAATCTATCGATCTATTTTTAATTGTTCCAACAAGTGGTATCAGAGCAGAAGATTGTGTAAACCATACACAATTCTCCTGTTGAGTGTTATTAGGGTTTTCCGCTTTTATTGGATCTATTCTTGCCGTCTTCATCGTTTTCATCGACTGTAGACGTTGGATCTTGATCCTTATTTTGCCATAGTCTTACACATTTGATTCTTCTAAGGTTTTAGTAAATCAACAACATGCAACACGACGATCCACACACTCTATCTTTCAATCTTTCTAGCAGCATCGAATCTACTACCAGGATCCCTATCCTTTTCCCATAAGACTATCAAGTCTTTGCTTTACACTTCGAAGACTATGTTTTAGGTATCGAAGACAATGGAACAACAATATGGCAAGCCATGACAGAGGGAAATTTCATGCACATGGGAACTAGGAGAGTTATCAAAACTCAAGCAAGATACAATACTCTTCTTATTGACGTTAAAGATATTCCTCAGGATGAAAAGGATAAACTACTAAGCAACATCAAGGCAATAAGGATAATCAGGTTCACTCTACCTCCAGATACGTTTCGTCTGGTGAGTACTTGTGAAACAACGAAGGAGATTTGGGACAGGCTGAAAGAACTCTATTCGAGTGATGCAGATCTTGAGCATTTTGTTCAGACACAATTTATTTTGGAGTTTGGTGCCTTTGCTTATCACAACTGACATTTTGCTAGGAAATTCTATTCCCATGTAAACATCATCCATTGTAAAAGTTGGTACTCTAAGTGAATGCTATACTCCATGCTCATTCAAGTACATCTCATATGTTCAAATAAGGGTTGGAAACCCTAAAAATCCCGGTTCAAGTTCTTTATGGACTAGGATTTTCTTACTGGACCTAACGAACCAATAAACATTCAATTCGACTATTTTGGGCCTAAAAACCCTAATTGGGTTCTAAATGGACCCACATTCATAAAACTTAACATATTGGGATATGTGGACCTAAAATAATTCATGTTATCCCTATTGGGCCAAGTTGGACCATAAACTCCATTTCCTTGACTCTAATGGGCCATGGACCATCTTAACGGCCCAATGGGCCGAAAAATAATTATTAGGCCTATGAAATTCGAACAAAGCCAAGAAATTGAGCCCATCACCATTTTCCTTCATTCCATTAGGCCCATTCTCGACCCAAGAAGAAAAAAAATGGGAAAGGAGGATTTGCCTAATAAATGACACCTAATCTTTATTTGTTGGATATCCATGCACCTCTCACACCACCATTAATAAAACTCTATATCTCCCTCTCTCCCCTTTTATTCTCTCGGCCAAAGGAACACACACACACACACTTCCACTTTCAAACCCTCTCAAAAATCATCTCAAAAACACTTCCTTCACCCATAGCAGGTGAGTTCATACCCCCTTGTTTTTGGTTTTTACTTTGTGTTGGGGGAGAATACAATTTGTGTTGTGTAGATCTATGTGTGTATGCATGAATATGTGTGTTTTTCATGATTTATTTGGTGGTTATGTGTTATTTACTTCATAAATCTAAAAATATGTTAAGAATATTAAGTTTATCACTTGGATCTACATGAAAATCTTGAGAAAAATATGTGTCAATCACATATAATACATGTAAACTTTTAGATATGGGATTTATACACTTCAAATAGAAAAAACAAGTGTTCGGAACAAACATGAATAACTTATACTAAAAAATCAGCTTTTGACAGGAAAGTTTTAGGCCAATCTCGAACTGTTTTGACCCCCTTAATGGAAATATTTTTAAAAACTGTTTTACATGAAAAGAGTTCATATTTATACCTTTAAAATGACTACTCTCACGTTTTCATACGATTTTTCTACAGTTTTTGGCGAATTTTACAAAACTGCCTATCATATTTGAAATAATTTCGGACCAACCTGTGAAGCTGAGTAATTTCACACTAGTTTGAGGCCATCAAAAATTATGAGAAAAATTGTGAACAAAGTAGACAAAATTTACAAACTTCCAAAATTCACGGATCCAAATTTCAACTTACGATGATTTTTCTACAAAATTTCCAACAACTAGGTCAGAAAAGCCCAAAACCAGAAAAATGTGTGTTTTCACAAGAATCAAGCCAAAAATGATATTTTTGACAAAAATGAGTTTAAAATGTTATTTTTACTAAAAATAGTCACCAACACAAGTTTTGAACAAAATGGAGACTAAAGTGTTATTCTTACAAAAATTGGGCCTTAATTGTAAATTTTTGGTTTATTGGGCCAAGAACGTCATTTTTACAAAAAGTGGTCTTTCATGCTATTTAGTGAATACTTGAACCAAAACCAACGATAACTAACAAACGGATTAATTTGATCATTTTCTAGGTTATTGGGCCTTAATGGCCCATTTTTATGTGTGATAGGTCCTGTATACTATTTATATGTTTATTGGGCCTCATTGACCCATTAACATGTGCGACGGACCTTGGATACTATTTGTGTGCTATTTGGGCCTGTAAATACCTCACATGTGAAATGGACCTTAGTTGTCCTTTCATATATATATATATATATATATATATATATATATATATATATATATATATATATATATATATATATATATATATATATATATATTTCGGGCCCATGTTATATAATTTCATTCCAATTTGGGCATTTAAATGATTTACATGTTTAGCGATGCCTTAGTGGTTCACTTACATGGTTCATTGGGCCTGGAATGAGATTATACCTTTCTTCGCGTAAATTCGATTAAGGATCTAGTGAGTTTTGTTGGTTGGCACCTATTAAGTGTACGATCGTAGCCTTTAGTTATAACCAGAGTCTCTTGGAGGGAGAGCGGGGACCTGTGTATAGATCTATACGGGGATGACACCCCACCCATGAGCTGTTCGCTACAGTTAAACTAACTCAGTCTAGGGTGATGAAAACCTTATAATCAAAAATCACAACCGGCGTCCAACAACGCCAAGACAGGAGAAATTGTTATTATTTAGTATGGTTATGACGACTCACTTAGAGGAATTAACGTTATGAAGTTTATGGAAGACCATTCTCTTTTCTCTTGGATTACTCGGAAACATTCTCGTACTGGTACTCAACCTCGGGGGTTGGTATGGCAGCTTTCTCTTTTACAGACAACATCGGGTTGTCTGGGAACATTCTCTTTACATGCTCATTACATTCCCTCTACATTCTCTTTACCCCTTTTAGTCATATAAACAAAAATATACATGCATTAATACAAGATCTGACACAAACATACTAAACAGTTTGTAGAAAATATCGGATTTTCTGGTGGTTTCAAAGTTATACAAATCATTTTCACAAATATGCTTTTGAAGTCACCAACATTATATATGTTGACGTTTTTCAAAATAATTGGTATTCTCAGCGAACCGTTGAAGCAGGATGAACGAAACAAACTAATGGATATTGTGTTATATTTTGTTTCATCATACTTTTACTATTTTGGCATGTAATATTCAAATACAATACTCGATGTAAACAATGAATGTTGTTATATTACATGTGTGATGATGATGATGTTATGTTTCAATTATATACTCTGTAATGATATTTCAAGATGAAGTCACGCACAAACCTTTGGACGTTTCCGCCGTTTGGTTCGGGGTGTGACATTGCTTAAAAGCCAGATGAGAAACTAGATCAAACTTTTACTCGTTTTAATCATCTTCTAAGCAGGATGTTAAAACACAAGATCAGACGTGAAATGATAGAGAAAAAGGTGACATTCATGAACAGTTTGAGATCAGAATGGAAAGCAGTAGTATCAACTGTAGAAGCTCATGAGCAGTTTAAGAATTACATTTTGGCACAACTAGTGGGTATTTTGAGATCCCACGAAGATGTAGTGACGAAAGACATTAAGATTGTTTCCAGTATGGGTCCTTTGGCCCTAATTGCGAAGGGCAAAAAGGTGGTAGAAGAAGATTCGGAGTTCGATCTTTCTGATTGCGAACTTACAAAAGAGGAATACACTCTAATGGTGTCAAATCCCAAAAGGTTTGTGTTGGGGTTCGAAGGAAGTGAGATGTCGAAATTGTCTTTGTTATCTATAATATCGAATATTGGATTATATTTTATTTTAAGGACTACTTTAGAGTCAAAGCTTAGATGTCGAATGTCCTTATACTTTTTGTGCTTTTAGTTTTCCCTATAAACATGGGAAGGATACTTTTAGAGGTTAAGAACTTTTCTTTGATTGTAATCATTTTCTCTTTTCTCTTGTATTCAAATGATAAAACAATACAACGTGCCAAACAAATTATATTTAGATCTCGTGCTCTTAATCAATTCATACTCTGATTCTGTTTCATTACTCGATTCAATCGGAACTACAATTGGTATCACAGCAGGAATCAAACAGTTTTTGATCTAATTTTCATTTGTTTCAAAAGCTTTTTGAATCTCACTCTAGATTCAAAAGATTCCGCTCTTTTAATCCTGAAAATCTTTGTAGATCTTCAGTTTTGATTTGATTTTGTACTTCGACTGACTAATCGAGTGTTCGGTTTACATTTGTTGTTTGATTGAACTTGTTAATCCTAAATTTCTCAAAGCTTTTCTCTGAATTCGTCCGTACATCCATGGCGAACTTCAACATGAATACTATGACTTCTTACTCTCATCTGCTAGGATCTTCAACAAAGATTCTTATGCTTATTCCAGAGTATTACAATCAATGGGCAGATCGTATGGAGGATTAATTGAACAGAATCGATGAAGAGCTATAGAAGTGCATTACTGATGATGTTCTTCCTCCTTCTTCTGTTCAAAGCATCGGTACTTCTGCATCAACTCAAAGTGTTGTTGATCAAACTACAAAGTCATAGAAGAACGAGAAAAGATGCATGAGAGAGCTTCATGGTGCTCTTCCTCCTATTGTGTATAATTACGTTCGAACCTGCAAAACCTCAAAAGAAATCTGGAATACGCTGAAGGAAAAGTACCAAGGTAGTGAGAAGACTAAAATCATTTCAGTCAAGCAATGTCTGATTGAATTAAGAGAATTCAAGCAAAAAGATAGAGAATTGATCAAAATGTATTATGACCGTCTAAACGAGCTCATCTATAAGTGTAATAGGTATGGAATTACCAGGTGTGATATGTAATACAACCTTACTTTCATTATGGGGATTCGTAAGGAGTGTAGGAATGTGAGTTTGATGATGAAGACACAACAAACTTTCGATTTGTTAACTCTCAATGAACTTTACAATATGTTAAAAGCTCATGAAATTAAAGTGAATGAAATATGTGAAGAGTCAAAGATCAATATGGGTGGTCCATTAGTATTGGTTTCGAAAGTATTAGGAAGAGCAGGTGAGAAGGAAGTTACTGAGAAGGAAAGTTCCGAAGATGAAGGTATTATCGTCAACTCTGATGACGAAGTAGTGGCTTTTTACTCTAACAATAGAGTAAAGAAGTTTTATAAGAAGCCGTTCAATGCAATGTCAAAAGTTGGGGAAATGAAGGGAAGCAATACTGGAAAGGTTAGTGATGATAAGAAGTTTGAGAAGAAAGAGGCTAAGGGTGAAGATTCGAAATAAGAGAAAAAGCTAAAGGGTGATTCGGGAATTGATTTTCACTACTGTCATGGTGCAAATCACATGGCTAATGACTGTATGTTGAAGAAGAAAGAAGAAAAGAAGAATAGGGTTAAGGATGAGGCATTCTATTCTGAAAGGCTACAAGAAGTTAGGGCTAAGTCGAAGGGGTTGTCACTGGTAGCAAAAGGAGAAGATGAGGATGAGGGAAAATACCATATATGGTCTTCAGGCTCGGATGATGAAGAAATGAGGAATCCAACGCATGGAGCCATGTTCGCGAGGTATGAGGAAGATGAAGAAGAGAAAATCACTAGTAGTTTCTTTGTTTCGACATCAAGAGACAATGCACCAATGACTTCGAAGGTACGTTCTCTACTTCAATCCTTTAATATTCCTTCAAGTGCTTATAATTTTGTGTTAACTGAGTTTGATGCTGCTATTACTTATGTTAATAATCTAGTTATCTCTACTAGCAATGATGCTAAAAATTCTAATACTCAGTTACTAGAAACCCATAGGATGTTAGAGGCGAAGAACGCTAAGATAGATCATCTAGATTTGCAAATAATGATCATCATGATTAATAGAGATAGTTTGAATACCGATAATAGGATTTTGTTAAAACAAAGGAATATTTACTGTAATTATGCTAAAAGACTCTATTGTAAATTGACTGAGTTGCATCACTCTAGCGACATAAGTAAAGAACAACATAGGAAGCTTCTACCATTCTTATCTTTCGAAAGGAAAAAAGTAGATTCAACTTCTTATGATTGTGAGATGACTATTTCTGACTTTGATAAAGTTCCTGATAATAGATATCCCTATGGAATAGTGAAAATTGATGAACATCTAAATGCTAATGATCTTGTTGATATAGTTAATAAGACCTTGACTGTAAATGAACAAATCAAGATTTTGAAAAAGACTGAGAATTCGACTTCTGAATCCCAAAACAAATTTGCCGATATTGAAGATGACAATCTTAGTGAAATTGAAGCAGAGGAAGATATTGACTGTTCTCAGTTATCTGTCATTAATGTTAAATCGTTAGCTAAGGGTACAAAAATATGTCATGATTTGAATATTAAAGTTGACAAAGACCAACCCTCTATTTCGAAAGTTTTTGATCATAGCCATATGATTGTCGAAGATAGTTAGACTGATAGTGACGATGATGAATATGTTTTGAAGGAGACAACTAATCCAAGTGTTTTGAAAGAAACAAAAATTCCTCGAATTTTTGAAGATCGGGTGTATGAAGAGTCAAAGAAATTTGAGATAATCATGAAAGAAAAAGGTCCCATTATCTTGAACCTAATTTTGCGGTTTATCCAAACTTCAAGTGTACTGATAATGTTGTCTTTCCAAACCAAGTGTTTGTCACAAAGGGTGATGGCGAAAGTGTGAATCCAGGGATAAACAAATTGGTTGAAGAGGATAGTAAGAAAGCTTCAAAGGAATGATTTTTCTCTAATCAGAGCACCATTGAGAATAATCTTACCAAAAATTCATACACTTTTCAAAGACAAAAGCAAAGTCAGACTTGGATGGTTAAAACTGAAACGACAAAGGTTGAAAAACAAACAAACATTAAAGTTTCTGAAAAACTGTGACAACCGTCAATTTTCGGTCAAGTCAAAGTCAACTAAAGTCAACAAGTCAAACCGGTCAACTCAATTTGCCCGTAGGTACTAGAGTTTACGTTATGTAATTTCTAAACAACTCTCTATTCTAATGAGAGATCTTAAATCGAAAAGTGCGTACATCTAGATCTCCTTAACCTAAAACGGTGGTACGTGGAGAGCCAAATTGATAAAACAATGTTACATACTCATCGGGAGTATGCAAGATCCTTAAACAAGGCTTAACGGGGTTTACGGACCTTGCATTGCGAAGCCGGGCACTCAAAAAGGTCACCAATGAAACCTCTCTCAATCGTTTTCACTCCATCTCTTCTTATCAGAAATCTCTCCCAAATCTCTCTTTGTATGAGAAACCTCTCCAAGAATGTCAAATCTCTCCCAAACCTCTCTAAGTATGTGAAATCTCTCCCAAATCTCTCTTTGTATGAGAAATCTCTCCAAGAATGTCAAATCTCTCCCAAATCTCTCTAAGTATGTGAAATCTCTCCCAAATCTCTCTTTGTATGAGAAACCTCTCCAAGAATGTCAAATCTCTCTAAGTATGTGAAATCTCTCCCAAATCTCTCTTTGTATGAGAAACCTCTCCAAGAATGTCAAATCTCTCTAAGTATGTGAAATCTCTCCCAAATCTCTCTTTGTATGAGAAATCTCTCCAAGAATGTCAAATCTCTCTAAGTATGTGAAATCTCTCCCAAATCTCTCTTTGTATGAGAAACCTCTCCAAGAATGTCAAATCTCTCCCAAATCTCTCTAAGTATGTGAAATCTCTCCCAAATCTCTCTTTGTATGAGAAACCTCTCCAAGAATGTCAAATCTCTCCCAAATCTCTCTTTGTATGAGAAATCTCTCCAAGAATGTCAAATCTCTCCCAAATCTCTCTACGAATGTGAAATCTCTCCCAAATATCTCTTTGTATGTGAAATCTCTCCAAGTATGTCAAATTTCTCCCAAATCTCTCTAAGTATATGGAATCTCTCTCAACTTTCTATAATCACTCGGGGCATTCCGACCCTTGAATTTGGCGAAAATAGCCCAAAAGCGGAAGTCTACGCGAAAAACGGGCTTGAGGAACCGAAACCCCTCTTAGGAACCGAAACCCCTCTTAGGAACCGAAACCTTCTGAGCCGAAGGCTGCTGAACCGAACCCGAAAGGTCCTCTCAGGGCCGAACCTCGCATGCCTCAACCGAACCCGAACGTTCGGCACCTTTCGGATCTGACCTCTTCTCTTCTAATGGCTACCGAACCTTCTCTTCTGATGGCCTGCCGAACCCTCGCTTCTGACCTTCGGACCGAGCCCTCGGACTAAGCCTCGCCTTCGCCTTCTTCTTCTGGCTCGCATTCGCTTCCGGCTCGGCACCAGCCTGACCGAACCTCGGCCTAGGACCGAGAGGTCTCGCTGGGAAGCCTTTTTCTCCCGGTTTTCGACTAAATTCGCGTTTTAGGCCCGTTTTTAATTGTTTTAACATGAGATTTTCACCAAAAACTTTATTTTAACATATAAGGACCCTTAACTATTAATTAATCACATTTTTAAGGATAAAACCTTATCCAAAAGAGGGTGGGTGAAGTACAAAGGTAGAGTGTTGACTTTACTTATTTCTATGACACAAGCAACCACTCCCATACCCACTCCATGTCACTATTCACCACCAGCCCATCCCTAGTCACTTCATAGGTCCTTTCTCACTATTTTCAACTATTCCCACGTCCTTAGGGCTGGAACATTCATCCTCTCTCCTCACACTTTAATCATTATCTCATTTTTACCAAGAATCACACTCCAAACTCTCTCATCTTTTTCTCTCTAATTCGAGAATTTGAAGGTATACTCCAAGACTTTTCTCCTACAATTAGTAAGTATCATCATCTTTCTTATGATTATTACACATCCTCCTACTCAAAATCATAAATTGCTTACACAAACATCATCACATTCTTGTTAGATCTTCGAATCTTCAAGTGATTCTTCAAGTGTTCTTGGGTTGAACACTTCTCTTCTTCAACACTTACCTACTGAAATCACTCAAGTGAGTTTATACCCCTACATTTTCATGTTTTCTCAAGTTTTTAGGGGGGGAATACAAGTTAAAATACCAGGAACATAACTAAACTTTTCTAACAACCTTCATCAGAAACGTTCAACTCCATTCACGGACTGTTTTGGACGACTTAAACATTTTTTTTTTCAAAACTGTTTTAGGTGCAAGTAGTTCAAGTTCTTAGCTTTAAAATGACTACTTGCACATCTCCATACGATTTTTCTACAATTTATGGTGAATTTTACAAAACTGCCTATCATTTCAAACACCAATCCGGACCAGTCTGTGATTATGGACCTTTTCACCCAATTTAAAGATCATTAAAAATCATGATAAAAATTATGAGTAAACTAGACACATTTTGGGAACTCTCAGAAGTTACGGATTTAGTTTGACTTCGTATGATTTTTCTATGGCTTTTCTAAAACAGTGCAGGAAGGTCTAATTTAGTTAACATCATATAATTTTCATAACACTTTGTATTATGTTGAGCAAAGTGTATAATAATAAATTCTAAGTATTGAATGTGTTTCTTTGTAAATTTTATCATCATAAACTGAAAATAAGTCATTCATGATAAGATTATTCATTCATTTAGAACACGTATATAAGCTATAATAAGCATAGTTTAATGGATTTCATAACACTAACGCTTTTTCATAAAAGAGTTCTTATATATTACAAACATTTTGGATAAAACTATAATAGGTATAGTTTATGATACATCACATAACACACACGTACAAAAAGGGTACATTCATACAGAAAGGTTTTACACTCACGCACACAACTCGTAAACTTGTTAACCTAAATTGTGAGACAATCTCTTTCCGTACATCCGAGTGCGGGATATAAATTCCTGTTAGTTATAATCAGAGTCTCCTGGAGGGAGAACATGATAGTTGTGTATAAATCTATATTGGGTTTGACACCCCACACCTTGCTGCTAGCTACAGTGGGACCTGCAGGTCTACGGGTGACAAATGTCATTTCAGTTTTACGATGCCTGAGAAACGTCGTGGCAGGTTCATTTAGTCATAGTATGATTATAGCGACTCACATAGGGATATAACAATACATAAAGTTTACGGGATTTTTATAAAACTTAAATGGGTTTTATGTCGATTTTAAAATCACTTTTTATCTCAATAAGTACAGATATTACTGTACACTTTCGGTTTTGGTATTTATGACTACACATCATTTGAAACCACATTTATAACTTTAAGTATGGACTATACTTGTTATTTTCTCGGTCCTGAGATTTAGGACTACATATACATAAAATATTAACAAACATAAGAATTTACGGGAATTTCATTTAATTCAAGCGCGTTTATGTCAATTTAAACACATATCATTTTCTATTAGTAAGAGAGGTTACTTATACATTTTGGTCTTCGGTTATAAGACTACATTACATAACTTTTGTAAGGAAAATATTGGATTTTTCTTGGTATCATACATCTCTTTACAAAGATCGATTTTCAAACTCTTACTGTCAAAAGCTTATGAACTCACCAACCTTTGTGTTGACACTTTTCAAAACTACTTGTATTCTCAGGAATTCAGTGAAACAGGAAATCAACCACGTTTTGAGGATGGGACGATAAATCGTCGAACAGTTCATTTTGTATCATAATGTAATTGATTTGAATCATGTAAACATATACTTTGGTGTAATTTTTTTTCAATTATATTTATGATGGTTGTATTTACTTTGAGCACTATTATACTTGTTGTTGTGATACTCTACATGAAGTCCTCCACCCCCGGACGTTTCCGCCATCCTTGGTTTAGGGGTGTGACAAAAACCTAATTGAAAAAGTTCAAAGTCAAAAAGAAAATATTCAAAAGATTTCACAAGAAAATGGAATTTCAATGAATAAAGCAAGAGATAAGGCTTATTGGAATAATTATGTGTCTAAAAAGAAACAACAAAATTTTTCTTCTAAGAAGTCTGAAAAGAAAAACTCTGAATTTGTTAAGACACAATCAGAAAAACCGTCTTTTGGTGACAAGAAACCGATGTCAAAATCATCACAATCACAAAAATATTTTTCAAAAAACAAGGAACATGTTTCGAAACCAAACCAAAAGTCTAGTGTTCAAACTTCTTATCATGAGAATTATGTGAATAATCAACAAACCAAAAGTTATGTTAAGAGTTCAAACAATCAAAGGTTTTCACAAAATACTTTTCAAAGAAGTGATTTTCGATCAAATGAACAAAAGAGTTATCATCGGGTTCCTTATCAAAATAAGTTTTCGCATTCACAAACAGTCTTTTCAAGAAATAATGTTAGTTATCAAAACCGATTTCAGAATTGTTTTACTCCTCATGTTTCAACAAGAAACTTTGAGAAATTGAAAGTTCAAAGGAGGAGAAATGAATCTTTCAAGCCTGATCAACCTCATTTTTAGAATCCACCTTCGAAACAATTAGTGAAAGCTTCATTTGTTAAAGGAAAAACAAATGTGAAAAATCTCAATCATTGGTTGGAAGGTAAGGGAAAGAGATTTCAATCTGTGAAATTCTCTCAAGAACAAATGAAGGATGTATATGAAAAGTATTTGAATGAATCATCAAATGAAAGTTCTTCTTCGAAAGAATCAAATCCTTTTGTTAAAAAATTGAGAGCAATTTCCAAAGAAAACATCAGTAATAAAGAAACTAAGAAGAATGAGGAGAAAGTTAATGTCAACTTTAAATCTTCAAATGATTACATTTCGATACCCTTAAATAATGACATAGACTTAATTGATAGTGTCAAGACAAAAGTTCGAAATTGGATAATAGGTTCTTCATTTCACCAAGCATTTTATTCTAATAATGAAGGACCCAAACAACCTCGGGGACCTAAATTCTTTAATTGATTGCAGGTATTGAGTGACGAGCAATATGATGATAAATGGTATATTGACAGTGGTTGCTCTCGTCACATGACTGGGAAGAAGGAAAATTTGAGAGATTTTTGAAGTCTGGACAATGCTGGTGTGGTGAAATTCAGAAATAATAACAAGTGTCAAGTCAAAGGCTATGAGAAGGTGACCAATGGGAAGTTTACAGTTAATAGAGTTGCTTATGTCGAAGGTCTTCAACACAATTTGATCATTGATTTGCAACTTGTCATGGGCACTGGCAATCAATTTGTCTTTAATGAAAAATGAAGTGTCATTTCAAACATCAAAACAAAAGAATTTCTTCTTAAATCAAAGCGAAAAGGAGACATGTTTATGCTTGACATCAAACCCATTGTTGGTGTTCCTTTTATTTGTCTACTTTTGAAGGCTTCCTCTTCTTTAAATAAGTTGGCTGTGGCATCAACGATTGTCTCATTTAAAAATCAGAACAAATTGGTGGTAAAAGATCTTGTTCGAGGTTTGCCTGTATTAAAATTTGATAATGATACTTTATGTGTAGCTTGCGAACAAGGAAAACAGCATCGACAAGGTCATCTGATTGTGATTGATTCCAAGATCGTCAAACCTATGGAACTTCTTCATATTGAAGTTTGTGGTCCTTCGACAGTTGAAACACTCAACAAGAAGATGCACATTTTGGTTATTGTTGATGATTTTTCTAGATTTACTTGGGTATACTTTTTGCGTTTGAAATGAGAAACAGCTCAAGTGATGATTGATTTTATCAAACATATCGAATTAAGTTTGAAGAAAAAGGTTTGAAAAATCAAGAGTGATAATGGATCTGAGTTCAAGAACAAGGTTCTAGATTCGTTTTTGGCTGACAAAGGAATTTCACACAACTTTTCCTCTCCTTACACACCTCAACATAATGGTGTTGTCGAAAGGAGAAATCGTTCACTATGTGAAGCAGCAAGAGCGATGTTGACTTACGCGAATCTTCCACAATATCTTTGGGATGAAGCTGTTTCTACCGCTTGCTTTACTCAAAATCGGTCTTTTATGCATAGAAGATTTGATATCACCCCTTATGAAATCATTAACAATAGGAAACCGAATGTAAATTTTTTTCATATTTTTGATTGCAGGTGCTTCATTATGAATCTTAAGGATAATCTTTTGAAATCTCAGTCTAATGTTGATGAAGGAATATTCTTAGGTTATTCTCATAATTTTGTGGCATACAGGGTGCTCAACAAGCGAACAAGGAAGATCGAAGAAACCGTTAATCTCTCATTCGATGATCACTATATCAAAAGTGTCGAAAAATGTTTTCCACAAGAACCAATCATCAATGAATCAAATTATGAATTTGAAAGTATTAATTCATTCGATGTTGATTATGATTTAATTTTTGGTATTCCTGATAGGGCTATTGATGTTGAAATTCATGCTGAGGATAATCAAATTCCTGAAGCATCGAAGCACTCTACAGATTCGACAGTGATACCATAAATTGCTGATTTGCACTCGACAAAAAATTATCAAGTTAATAATGAAAGTTTGCCGGTTTTACAAACTGATCAAGTGGAGGGGGAGCACTTGAATCCGACTAATCATGTTGAGGGGGAGCATGCTTTCGAGGGGGAGAGAATGATGAAACATTCGAAGATGCACCGTTGGACTTTGATCCAACATATCCTTTGATGGACAGATGGACTCGAAATCATCCACATGAACAAATTCTTGGTGATCCATGAGCTGGAGTATTAACAAGAGCTCAGATTCGTGCAAAGAATGAGGTACTCAATACTCACCAGGAATTTTGCAGGTTCAATGTTTTTATTTAGAAAATTGAACCGAAATCAGTCAAGGATGTTATGTAACATCCTGATTAAGTTGTTTCTATGCAATCTGATCTTGTTGAATTTGAAAGAAACAAGGTATGGAGATTGACTCCCAATCCAAAAGATGTTTCTATTGTGGGCTTAAAATGGATCTCTAAAAATAAAACTGATAAAGATGGTAATGTTGTTCGAAACAAAGCTAGGCTTGTAGTTAAAGGTTATTCACAACAAGAAGGTATAGACTATGAGGAAACCTTCGTCCCTGTCGCAAGACGCAAGGCAATTCGAATGTTTTTAGTCTATGCAGCGCACAAGGATTTTTGTGTCTTCCAGGTGGATGTCATGTGTGCGTTTCTCAACGGTGAACTCGAAGAGACGGTGTATGTTGAACAACCTCCAGGTTTTATTAACAAATAATTTCCTGATCATTGTTATATCTTAGATAAAGCTGGTTATGGGTTAAAACAAGCACCAAAAGCATGGTATGCAACTCTTACCAATTTCTTAAAGAAATTGAAAGTTAAACAAGGATCAATTGATCATACTCTCTTTCGAAAGAAAGTTAGGGATCGTATCATGCTTGTTCAAATTTATGTTGATGATATTATTTTTGGCTCTACTGACCCTGCTTTGTTAAGAGAATTTGAAAAATTGATGAAAATTCAATTTGAGATGAGTATGATGGGGAAGATCAACAATTTTCTAGGATAAAAATTCTTCAGAGTAGAGAAGGAATATTTATCAACCGAGAGAAGTATACAAGAAATCTGCTGGAAAAATTCGGAATGACGAATAGTACAATGTTTAGAGTACTGATGGCTGTTAGAACAAGGCTTAGTCCATTGTTGGATAAACCATCAGTAGACCTCACATCGTATCGAAGCATGATAGGTTCGTTACTTTACCTCACGGCAAGCCGACCTGATATTATGTTTTCTGTGTGCAATTGTCCTAGGTACCAATCGAATCCCAGGGAGCCTCATCTAACTGCTGTCAAGAATATATGTCGTTATCTTAAAGGAACAACTTCGTTAGGATTGTGGTATCCTTCGATGTCAGGTTTTTTCATGCAAGCATTCTCAGATGTTGATTTAGGAGGTTGTAATCTTGATCGAAAAAGCACAAGTGGTGGGTGTCAACTATTGGATGAGAAGTTAGTAAGTTGGCAATCGAAAAGGCAAACATTTGTGTTGATTTCCACAACAGAAGCAGAATACGCTACTACTGTAGCTTGCACTTCACAAATCATATGGATACAAATTCAACTACGTGATTATGCAATTAACATGAAGAAAATTATGTTGTATTGTGACTCACAAAGTGCCATTCACATCTTCCATAACCCTATGCAACATTCGAACACTAAACACATTGATCTTCGTTATCATTTTATAAAAGATCACGTTGAAGATGGAAACATAGAGGTTCATTTTGTAAAGACCACTGATCAGTTTGCTGATATCTTTACAAAACCATTGGATGAAAAATCTTTTGTAATAATTCTAAATGGCTTCGGAATGATGGATGCAAATTCAGTTCCTAGTCAGCTTTCGTTAGAATGACAAGCCAAAGTAGAGAAAAGATGTCGATTCGGCGGTTACTGTTCATAGTCAACGCTTCGACATGCTTCTCTTTCCACATCATACTCAATGGTTTGACAAAAATCTTTGTTACTTTTTCTATGTTTCAAATTTTCGTTAGTCAGGTACAATTCTTTTGTTGTTTGTTATTTTTTATCAAAATCGAAAACAACAAAAAGATTTTAATTTTTGTATTTCATTATCAAAAATTAGAAACAACAAAAAGATTTTAATTTTTGTATTTCATTATCAAAAATCAAAAACAAAAAAAAGATTTTCATTCTTGTCTTTCTTTGTCAAAAATTAAAAAATCCAAAAATATTTTTGTGTTTTGTTAATATTTACTAGTACAGATTTAGCGAAGATTTTTGGTGGTTCATGCTTGCTGCTTGAGGGAAAGGTATATTTTCGAAACTATGTCTTAGTTAGGATGTCCCTAGAAGCATGCTGCAGCATGTAGACCCAAGCCTCCAAGACTCAATGGGTTTCGAAGCCTTAATGGATTTCTCATTCTGAGGATTCTTCCCAACTAGGCTATATTCCTATCAGTCATTGAGCTACCATACTCTACTCAACTGAGTTTAGAGTTTTCTGCTTGGTCAGTATATAGCAGTGGTACTTGTGATTCTTTAAACCAACATTTTTCATCCTAAAGTTATTTCACGATCACACACAATAACATATGTCCAAGAGATTTCTAGTATAAACCAATCAGGATCTAGACATATCAAAGCTTTGTGTTTATGATCTAACATCATGAGACCGTGATGGAAGTGAAACCCAAACTTTCGAACTATAAGGAATTGATGGGGAACTTTGTTTCAGATTTTAATGAAACTTTTGTTTCAGTACCACTTTTCGATACTTCAAATCATATTATTTCTTTTTGCGTGGTCTTGTTAAAATGTTCAAAACCCACGACATTTTTACCAAACAAGATCCAACCATACTTTTGTTTTGAGGAATATGATTTCTGTGTAAGTATCTATCTGATTCTTTGTCACTTCAAATATTTTTCCAAGTCATACTTGTCCATAATTACACTGGTCAAACAAGTAATTTCGTTTACAATGTATCACTCTTATGTTTAGATGTGATCCGTAACGAAATTCTAATCCAACCCATAAAGCCTTATAAAAGATGCCCTTCGATACTTCTTAATAAGTATTCGATTGTACTTCACGGGAAACCACACAAGCTATTGATTATCTCTCTAGGGAAAAGTACTCATCACGTTTTCTTGACATCGCGTGCTTTACGGCTACAGGTACAACTTTCAAGGAACACGTGGCATGCTATTAATGATAACCGGTTGGGATTCAAATTGTGATTACATATAAAAAGGGAATTAGGGATTTTCTTCCACCTTTACTCTCATAAAAATATTCTCAGACGATTTGTGCTATTATACTCTCTGTTCTTCCAAGTTGTTTCCAAAAACCCTAACAATGGCTACTCATCAATCGCAAACCACTGACGATGTTTCATCGCAACCTCTAATGAAGATTCAAAGCACAAATTACCAAGTTTAAGGAGATGAAAGTGTTTATCTAGAGGAATTACAAATGCTCATCGTGGCTCTCAAGAGTTTTGTTTTGTCTACTGCCATGTTCAACTCTTTTTTTCATTCCTATGTCTTGGTTATCTTTGGCTGGTTCTATTGCAACATATAGCAAAACCATGATGATTGTTACTTTCCAATTGATGAATGACAAGAAGTTTAGACTGTCGAAGAAGTTATTTGCCCAAATCTTGAACATTCCTAATTCTGATCTGTTTTACAAAGTCGCGAATGAATAAGTGATTCACATTTTCAATGAGATGGGTTATCAACCTACTCTCACCAAGATTAGTGAGTTCAAGAAATCAGGGTTTCAGTGTATTTGGAACTTTCTCTTTGGAATCTATCTTCGATGCTTGACAAATTAAAGTGTAGGATTAGATAAAGCTTAGTTGGAAGTATACGCAATGGTGGCAGGCATTTATTATGACCTACAAGTAGATTATGCTACTCAACTGTGGGATGAATTTGTTAAAAGTATTGGGAATACTAATGCCAAGGATGGGATTTCGTGTGCTAGGTACTAGAGTCTTATTCTTCAGTTCGTGTATGATAAAGAGGGTATTCTAGTACGTAAAACAAAGAAACTGTTGGGTTTACTTTCTATTAGTTTCCTAAAAGTGTTGAAGATGATGCTGAAGTTTTTCCGAGTGTTGCTAAAATTCCAGATGCAATGCTTCGAAAGGTTGATCCTATTAATCCTGTCTTGGTGAATTACTTGACGACGATCAATTCGGATATTGAAACTGGGGTTTTGTTAACAAAGAAAACTGATGGTCCTTCAAAGAAGCGAAGAGGATCTAAGAAGGAAGCTCAACCAAGCCCTTCGAAAGTTAGTCCAGTTACAAAAGTGGCGAAATCCCTAAAGAAGGTTACTGTTTAAGTACAAGCTTTGAAGAAAAGCTCAACGCCAGTAGTTACTAAAACTGTTAATCCTTTGAAGAATGTGGTACCTTCGAAGACTGGTGTCTTAAAAAGACTCAAGAAAATGGCTCATAAACCTCGCCATTCTCCTGAAAGGTCTGGAAGTTTTTCACCATCTATTGTTCGAAAGCCACAAATTGATAGAAAGGGTGTTGTCATTCGTGAAATACCCACACATGTTTCTCCATAAATGAAGAAAAGGAGAGCATAAGATATGGCCAAGAAGATCTCAAAGAAACAAAGGAAGCAGAGGAAATTAATCATTTAAGATGATTCAATGAATGATGAAGTTGTACCTGAATCTCCACTGAACAAGGATTAGACGTGAAATTCTTCATCTGTGAGGGATTCTCCAGTTAATTCAAATCTCGAGGAGACTGGAAATCCTGATGTCACTGTGAAAACTTCTATAGTGGACACAACCATCAATCAAGGTGAACAACCAAAGATTTCAACTCCTGAGCAGACAATTGTCATACCACCCGAAGTTTCGACTATCGAATCATTTCATGAGGAGATTCGAACTTTTGGAATCATTGCAAATGTATCTGAAACGGATGCAATGTCAACAAGGGTGATGGAGTTTCGACAAATGAAGCCTAAGGTAACCCTTTTCTTGTTGTTTCATCTATTTTTGAAACCCCCATTATTGATACTTCAGTTTCATTACCACCATACATTGTTCCCAATACATCTCATATCTCTTTATCTACTCATTCTCATACTTTCGATACTATTATGCACTAACCTATTACATCCTTATTCCCATCATAATCCACCGAAGAACCCAAAACAGTTCATGATGATGAAATTGATGATGGAGGGTTCGTTGGTTCCTTTGTTGATATTAAGTTTGATCCTGAAGAGGAAAATATTCCCGAAAATATGCTCATGTCTGGGAAGCAGTTCAAAATCTTAAACCGCAAGCTCAACTCTCTACTACAACTTCAAGCTGATGCTTGGGGTAAACATTCAGTTTATGGTATCGAAGTGGATGTTATGCTGAAAGCTCAGGAGCTTCGTCTTCTCAACAAAATTGATCAGTCTGACAAGAACATCGAATTAAGGGTCAAGGCTCAATCTGAAACCTTTAATGGTGAATTGAAGGGATTAAAAGTAGTTTCCAAGCAAAGACATGTTTTGTTTGTTCAAGATGTGAAGACTGTTCAAGAGGATGTCAATCGAAAGATTAAAGAATTTAGATCAGATGTAGCAAAGGAGTTACAAGAAGTGAACAATAACTACTCTTCGATTCTTGTGAAGGTAGATATTATTGCCGGTGATGTAACCAAAATAGTTGAGTGTTACAATTCCATGCTTCCGAAGATGGATGCCTAAGCTGAGTCTGAGTCAAAGCAGTTTGGGAAGATTGATTCATTGTTGGTTGAGTTGAAAGAAATGGTTTCGAAGTCTAGTTCTTCATCACTTTTCAATCCTGAGTTTTTAACTCAGAAGTTTCAATTGCTTGAGTCAAATTCATTCTGAATTAGCTCCACTTTCGAAACTATTGAACTTACGACCAAAGGATGCCCCACCTGTTGTTACAAGGGTGTAAGGGGAGAAAGAAAGGTGGTTGGTGCAAGTAAAGGCGAAGGAGAATCTGGAAAGGCAAGTGGTGATGCGAAAGTTGTGGGAAAAGTCCTGACTACTCAAATTCCTACAATTTTGCCAATGAAGACTCATCCAATTATTTCGACAGCTACTACAAGAAGACCTCTTGCAAAAGGGATTGTTATTGGAGGTTCTAGTTCGTCTTTGAAACCAAAACCTACTGAAGCAGAGAAAGGCAAAGGAAGAGGTGTTGTTATTGAACTATCAAAGGAAGAAAGAAAAGCATCTGTTGAAGTTGAAATGGAAAAACAACTTCATATTCAGAGCATTCTTAGGCTTCCTCAAAATGATCCTCCAACTTTAAACAAAGGTGATCTAAGGAAACTACATAGCTATGAAAATATTGAAGCTATGGTAGTACATGGAGAGATGTATGATTTTGAGAAGAATCCGAAGAAGAGTTATGCAATAGAGAATTCAGATATGAATCAATTGGAATTTCCTATCAGCAAGATGATGTTTATTACTTCACAATATCAAATTGTTGACAAATTCGGTGACAAGGAAGAGTTCAAGAAGTTAAAACTTCGATTTCATGTTGTACTTAGGAAAGAGGAAGAAAACGTTTGGTCACTCATAAAAATTGTTCGAGTTTTGAGTATCTCCAAAGATGTTCTACTCAAGGGTGTACTTCAAAATTATTGATATCACGTGGTCAGAATAAACAATACCAAATTCAACTTTTCTGTTGTTGATTTCCCACTTATGAATCTGAATGACTTAATCTCTGTTGCGAAGATTCTTAAGGTCAACAATGAAACGAAACGTCAAGGTACAAGCAAAGAAGAATATCAGCTGAGTCTTGCTCATATCAAGCTATTCATCGACATTTATTACGACTGTTTGGCCTTGACAGATGTCGAATTTGCTTTGGCTATGGGTAAAGAGATTACTGTACCACATTCATTGTTAAAGAGCAAAGCCGATTTACAGCCTTATGATGATGGAAAAATTTGTATGAAACCTGTTGGAATGATTTTTGTTGGAAAAAGGAAGAAGGGGAGAAAGACAAAGTTTTTGTTTTAATCTTGCGATGTGGAAAGATATACGACAGCACAGTATATGAACTTGATGGTTCGTATGAATCACTGCAAGAAGAACAACGAAGGAGATAAGGCTGAATTGAAGAAAGTGATGAACTAGTATGCATAAATTTGGAGTTCGATGCATCAAGCAATCTAGATGTTAATGACTTAGAGTCAACACTTCTCACAAAGGGGGAGAATGTTGGGTTTCAAAGGTTGTGAGATGTCGAAAAATTATCTTTGTTATCTGTAATGTCGAATATTGGATTGTATTTTATTTTAAGGACTACTTTAGTGTCAAAGCTTAGATGTCGAATGTCCTTATACTTTTTGTGCTTTCAGTTTTCCCTATAAATATGGGAAGGATACTTTTAGAGGTTAAGAACTTTTCTCTGATTGTAATCATTTTCTCTTTCCTCTTGTATTCAACTGATAAAGCAATACAACGTGCCAAATAGATCATATTTTGATCTCGTGTTCTTAATCAATTCATATTCTGATTCTGTTTGATTACTCGATTCAATCAGAACTACAGTTTGCAAAGAAGAACTTTGAACATCTCAAAAATAGGAACTGGCAAGGGAATTACAATTCAGACAAAGCAAAGCATGAAAGCCTCAACAACTCGCATAAGATGAGGTGAAGAAAGAAAATATATTGATGGGAGATTCTAGCTATGACTGCAACTATTGTCATGGAAAGAATCATTTAGAAAAGGAGTGCATGTTAAGGAGAATGACTTAGAAGAAGGAAGAAGAAGACGATTAAACTTACTATCTCCGAAAGATAGAAGAGATTAGAAAGAAAAAGAGTGCGAATAACACTAAGCCTGCTTTGATTGTGCAGGAAGATGAGGACGAGTTTGGAAGAGTTGAAGTTTGGTCGACTGATTTGGAGGATTAAGAGGTTCGCAAGCCCACACATGATGAATGTTTCATGGTGAAGCCTGAGGTCCCTGAGTACTAAGGAAAATATTTAATGGTTTGCAATGATGTATCAGAGCAAAGAGGATACACTACTGACAGCGGCCAAGCTTCTGACAACTGTTTTGCTGCGAGACCTGTCTCTAAGCAGATCAGTGAGTGCGAGAAAGTGATCAGCGAGGTACAATCAATTCTTGAGTCTCTTAATATTCCTGTGTCTTGGTACAAAACTGAATTAGATGATTTGAAATTGCCTTGTTTCCAATTTCAGTGATAGCTTAAAAAGAACCCATTTAAGTAATTCTAACTTAACTGATCAAATCAATAGGGTAACAAACAAGAGTGAAAAGAGATGGATATGGATTGAGAAGTTGAAGTTAGAGCTGTCTAGGTCTAGGGATGATATCATTTATTTGTAACGAGACAATTTAGGGCTATTGAAACAACGAAATATTTTTTTGTTTGATTGCTAAACGTCTTTATTTTAATATTACTCAGCTGCATATTGATTGTGAAATAGGAAAAAATATACACAAAATGATTTTGCTATTTCTTGAATTGAAAGAGGACAAAATCGATGCAGACTGCTACAAATGAGAATCCACTGTTTCCTCTGACGATGTCTTTGATTCTTACAAAATTAGACTAGACAAAATTGAAGCTTACATACATTCCAAAGAACCTAAGGACATGCTGAAACAAATTTTGAGTGAAAAAGATAAAGAGCAAATTTAATATGATATTGTACAAAAATTTGACTCATTGTGCACTAAATTGAGTTCAGAAAATACTATTGATGTTTAAAATGTATCTGAATTTGATGATAAAAGTGACATGAGCGAAATTTTTGTGGAGGATGAGATTGAATGCTCTAAATTTTTAAAACGTGAACATGAACCAAAGAAAAATCTGATTTCTGAAAAAGTTAGTTGAGTATGTATTTCTGAAAATAAAGGTTCAAAGGTTTTAAAAGAAAAAGGCAACAGTTTTTCTGAAAATTCAAACTGTTCCGAATTAGGTTTTTGAAACTACTGGACTGAACAAAAATCAGACCACAAAATTATCGTCCCTTGTAGAAAAAGATAATGCAGATGGGTGTGACAAATTATTTTGGTCTGCTCCCATTGATAATGCTGATGAAACCAAAGGACTTTCAGATATGACCTCTTGGAAGACGAAAGGGAGATATGTGGCAGAACCACTGAACAAAGTTACCTCCAGTTACGAGAAAGGCAATCCGAGTGGAACCAAAAATGTTCCAAATGATAAGTCATCCGAACAGACTGACACTCATGTTAGAAAAGCGAAATCTAGGGCTAGTATTCATAAGTCAACTGAGGAATTTGTTACTAAGAAACTTCAACGAAATGCTAGATATAAGAAAAACCTAAAAGAAAGAAAGCATTTCTGGAAGTATAAAAGTTCGAATTCTATCAATCAAGAAAGATCTATAAATCCGAATGCGAAAGTTTCTTCAAATCTGAATCCCAAAAAGTTTTCAAAACCACAATCTTCTTCTCCATAGACTTCAAAACTAAAAGTTTTTCAAAAACCATCATTTTCAAAACAAACGAAACCTTTGGAAAAGACAAAACCTATTTTTCTCTAAAACTAAATGTTTCAAAATTTGCCAACACGTCGAAAGATGTTAAGGGCATAGGAAAAGTTGTTTCAGAATCTAAAAATCCCTTCCAAAAGTCCGAAACACACTTGAAAAAGGAGGAAAAGAAGTTTGAGAAAAAGGTTGCCAAGCAACAAATTGAAGCTAAACAAAGAAAAATTTCTTTTAAAGAAAAGAATCCTAAAGATAATAGGATTGTTGTTTTCAAAATCACGAAAGGAGAGAATTCCACTTTGGTAAAATGATCTTACTTGGTTGATGAAACTATAACTTTACCTGTTTCTAAGAAAGCCTCATGTGTATCCAAACAGCTTTGGGTTCCTAAATCTCTCTGAATTTTGTAGGTGATTTGTGACGAACAGTTCTACTCCGAATGGTGTATTGATGGTGGTTGTTCACGTCACATGACGGGAGGGAAAGAAGAATTAAGGGAATTCAGATCACAGAAGGATGGGGGACGAGTCAAGTTTGGAAATAATTCAACCGGGGAAATCAAAGGATACGACATGATGACAAATGGGGAATTCTCCATTCAGAAGGTAGCATATGTGGAAGGCTTGCAACATAACCTCATCAGTGTATCTCAATTGGTTGTAGGTACTGGTTTGAAAGTGTAGTTCAATGATGAGGGACCAAAAATTATCGAAAAAAAGTCCAAGAAAGTACTTTTGAAGTCCAAGAGGAAAGGCGAAATGTATCCGTTGAATCTGAATCCTATCAAAGGAAGGCCTGCCATATGCCTTATTACGAAGCATCTTCGGATGATAGTTGGTTGTGGCACTAAAGGCTCTCGCATCTCAACTTCAAGGATCTTAACAAAATCATACTTGGCGATCATTTGCGAGGACTTCCACTTCTGAAGTTTGAGAAAGAACATCTCGGTGTCGCCTGCGAACTTGGCAAGCAGAGTAGAAAGAGTCATTCAACAATCATCAACACCAAAGTGATCGAACCACTTGAACTATTACGTATAGATCTTTGTGGTCCCTCTGACATCGAGAGCATTCGTGGTAACAAATACATACTATTAATTATTGATGAATTTTCTAGATTTACCTGGGTTTATTTTCTTAACAGAAATCAGAAGCTGCTTCTAAGCTTAAGGACTTTCTCAAGCAGATTGAGCTTCAACTGCGAAAGCTAGTCCAGAACGTTCGCAGTCATAATGATTCAGAGTTTAAAAACCAAGTGTTTGAAGAATCCTGGCCGGAAAGGGAGTTTCTCATAACATCTCAGCTCCTTACACTCCTCAACAGAATGGAGTCATTGAACGAAGAAACCGGTCTCTGTGCGAAGCTGCGAGGACCATGTTATCCTTTGCGAACTTACCACTGTACTTCTAGGTTGAGGCGATCGGAACAACCTGTTTCACTCATAATCGATCACTCATCAATAAACGATTTTCCATCACTCCTTATGAGATTCTAAACAAACGAAAACCTAATGTCAAGTTCTTTCATGTCTTTAGTTCCAGGTGTTTTATCTTCAATTCTAAAGAGCAAAGGAAGAAGTTCGACATGAAAGCGGACGAAGGAATATTCTTGGGGTACTCTCTGACTTCGAAGGAATATAGGGTTCTAAGCATAAAGTCAAAAAAAGATAGAAGAAACCTATTATGTTACAATTGATGACAACTATCTGAAGAAGTACCAGAAGACTGATTGTCAATCAGAGGAGATTTTCCCATGGCAAATCCAATGAAAATTCCTATTTCAAACCTTTACGAGGAATTCATGAACATGCTTGACGAGTCAGAAAAGGCGATCTCTTTGGAATCAAAAGCAGCAGATAATAAGGAAGATGAACTAAAGAAGATCATTAATGATGCTGCAAAAGATCTTGAATCTGAACCACAAAATACGAAGGATCTAGGAGTTCACACTAATATTACGAGGACTTCTGTAGTTCCAACTCAGACACCACCCACTTCTACATTCCAAGGGGAGGGCTCCACTTCAACCTCCACATTAGATACATCTGTTGAGAGGGAGCATTCAAACCCCGAATTTGGTACTGATATTCCGAACCAGATGGAGAATCCAATTCCGAACGTTGAGTCATATGCAGATTTTCAGGGGGAAAACAACAATGAAAATATCGACTCCGACAACGTTCAATCATAATTAGAGGATGTAAATGCCGAATTAGATCCATCCTATGATCTGAACTATCCTCCTTTGACCAAATGGATAAAGGATCATCCTAAAACACAAGTAAACGAAGAAGCATCGTTAGGAGTTCTTACGAGAGCACAACAAAAGGCAAAGTAGACAGCATTGTTCTCCAAGATAGAATTTTTCATGTTCAATTCGTTTATCTCCAAAATTGAGCCCAAAAATGTTAAGATTGCTCTTGATCATTCTGATTGGGTGCAAGCAATGTAGGAGGAGCTCAAGGAGTTTGAGTGTAACAAGGTTTGGAGACTGATTCCCACTCTGAAGGATGCTATCGCAGTCGGTTTAAAATGGGTGTTTTGGAACAAGCTTGACAAGGAAGGGAATGTTATCTGGAATAAATCTAGGTTGGTTGTGAAAGGATACTGCCAGGAAGAAGGCATAGACTCCGAAGAGACATTCGCACCGGTTGCGCGGCTTGAATCTGTTTGCATTTTTATCGCCTATGCAGCTCATAAGAACTTCAAAGTTTATCAGATGAATGTTAAATGTGCATTTCTGAATGGTGAGTTAGAAGAAACCATCTACGTAGAGAAATGTAACATCCCAAAATTCAAGACCAAAAATTTTGTTTTTATTAATTAAAAACCACTTAATAAATTTTGCTCAATCATTTAATAACAATCTCAATAGGACAATTATCAGAGTTTTACATCCCAAAAATCATCTAGTGCGGAAAACATGGTGTGATGCGTTGCGATCGCCCCGAGCTCCCCAGATACCACATACCACACATATCAACTGATCCATACATGCCATACGTAACCATGAGCCATACATAACAATCATATCCATAATCAAGTAAGGTGCTATGTGCCAAACATAGTCTTGTTGTTAAGCCACGGGCCGCACGTGGTCTTCCTTGTCAAGCCTGGGGCCACTCCTTGGGTCTTACAGACAAGCGCCAAGGGCCACCCCTGGCCTTCCATGCAAGCATCACAAAGACAACTATACATACTACTCTACTAGGCTACTCAGCATACGGTGTGCCAGGAGCCACCTCCTGGTCTTTCATACATAACAACATATAGTGTGCCAGGAGCCATCTCCTGGTCTTTTATACATATTGCCTAGGGCTAACCCCAGGGTCTTCCTACAACACATAAATAAATACAGTGTGCCAGGAGCCACCTCTTGGTCTTTCATGCATAATGCCTAGGGCTAACCCCCGGGTCTTCCTACCATACATAAACTAAATGGGTCGGCATTATGGCCGTAGACCCATATAAAAAGTAAGGAGACTCACCTCACACTGCTGAAGATTCGCTGAACACTTCTGACTACTAACTGGCACTTCTGAACTGCTGACCCTTCGGCCTCCCGAGTAATCAATACCTAAAACAACATTTAGACCATCATAATCCAAAATTCAACCCTGGTCAAACTTGGTCAAAGTCAACGGTCAAAGTCAACATCCAGTTGACCTGACTCGCCGAGTTGGTCTACCAACTCGTCGAGTCCACACCCCTACAACCCAATACAACCCTCGACTCAACTCGTCGAGTCTAGCAATAACTCGACGGTTTCTCCTTCAACCATACAATCGGGACCAACTTCATCCGACTCGCCGAGTTCGACCTTGAACTCGTCGAGTTCATCATCTACATAAGAATGTGTCTAGGCTATGACTCGCCGAGTTATATGAATAACTCGTCGAGTCCATCTTCATAAACTAAGGAGATTGCCTTAGACTCATCGAGTTCTTCCTTGAACTCATCGAGTACGATGAACTTCATGACCATTATGGACTCGGGCCGACTGAGTCCCTTTCCAAACTCAACTCATACCTTAACAGAAGGGTTTTGGGGCAAGAACTGGCCTGACTTGCCGAGTCCCACAACTGACTCGCAGAGTCACTCTATGTCCAACATTATTCAGACGATTTCAAACAAGATCAAGGCAGCTAAGGCCCAGATCTGGCCTCCTAGGGTCGGGATATCACACAAAGCTACTACCTTTGCACCCTTGCATGGCCCTTTTTGTTTAAAAGGCCATAATAACCACTTAAACTTTGCATGGGGAGTTCTATTGGCATAAAGCTTCCACCTTTATGCCTTTACTACTCTAAATACTCCTATATCTGAAAGGATCTACCAAATCCCACCAAGAAATCATTCTTGGTCCATAAGCTTCATAAATAGGGATATAAAGAGATCTATCAAACTAGAAGTCAAGGAAAGAACTTGATTACCAAAATGAACAACAAATGGAGTGAATCTTCTGGATCTACTCCCTCCTCCTTGACCCTCCAACCTTCTTCTTGTTCTTCCAAGCTTCAAAATGCATCAAGACTCACAAAATGGTTCACAAACTCAAGGGAGACTCTAGGGTTTCGTTTTGAACTTGAGAGAGTATCAAGGGGGGTGAAGAAGGGTTGTAATGTTCTTTAAATAGGGCACCAATCCCGCATTTAGGTTTTTCCCAAAACCTGGCCAACTCGCCGAGTCAGTCCTCTGACTCGTCGAGTAGGTCACTTAAGCTGTGACCAAAATTGTGCTCCTACCCGTCGAGTCACCCATCTACTCGATGAGTCACACCCTTATTTGAGGTTTTCTTCTCTTTTCCAGCCTTCTAAATTCAGGGTGTTACAAAAAACCACCAGGTTTCATGAAGGAGAAGTATCCAAACCATTGCTACATTATGGATAAGGTTGTGTACGGTTTGAAACAAGCTCCTCGAGCATGGTATGAAACCCTTACCTGATTTTTACAACAATCAAAGTTTAAACAAGGATCGGTCGACCTAATCTTCTTTCGTAAGAAAGATGGTGACCATCTAATGGTCGTTCAAATCTATGTTGATGATATCATTTTCGTATCGACCAATCCTAGATTGACTGTTGAATTCCAAAAGTTGATGGAGACTAAATTTGAGATGAGCTCAATGGGTCCTATTAATTTTTTCCTTGGTTTAAGTATTAGACAGAGTTCGGAGGGGATTTTTATCAACGAGGAAGCCTACACCAAGTCGTTACTTGTGAAATTCGGAATGGTAGGAGATTGACGCGTCAAGGTGCCGATAGCATTCAGAACGAGGCTAACACCGTAGTTAGACAAACCTGCAGTGGATATTACTATCTATCAGAAAATGATTGGATCATTAATGTATCTAACATCCTATCGACCAGAAATAATGTTTGCTATTTGTTATTGTCAAAGGTTTCAGGCGAATCCTCGTGAACCTCACATGACTGTTGTGAAGAATATTCTGAGATATCTCAAAATATCATCTTCTCTCGGAATATGGTATCCTTCAAACTCCGGATTCTTTGTGTAAGCCTTTTCAGATGCAGATTTAGTCAAACGCGGTCTCGATTGTAAAAGCACTTCTGGGGGATGTCAGTTTCTAGATGGCAAACTAGTAAGTTGGCAATCAAAGAAACAGAATTGCGTATCCTTATCAACTGTAGAAGATGAATACATCGCAGCTGCATCATGCACTTCGCAAGTCGTCTGGATTCAAAGCCAACTTCGAGACTATGGCATCAACATGAACAGGATTCCACTCTACTGTGATTCAGAAAGTTCTATTCGGATATGTCACAACCTAGTGCAACATTCAAAGATGAAACATATAGCACTGAGGTATCATTTTATAAAGGATTATGTAGAAGATGGGATGTAACACTTGGTTCCCGGTACATTTTTAAATTGATTAATTGCATGTTTTTACACTGAGACTCGACGATTTAGGGGCTCAACTTGTCAAGTAGACTAGACTTTGGACACGGGTTTTAAGTAACCTACTCCACGAGTGGAGAGCCCAACTCGACGAGTAGGACTGTCTGGATGAAACCCTAATATTTAGGGTTTGCACCCTATTTAAACACCTTATCTTGTCCCAACCCAGCCTCCATCGTCCCTCTCAGTCCAGAAAAGCCCTAACTCGAAACCCAATCAATTATTGAGTGGTCTTGAGCTTTTGGTGCCATTTGTGTGTATTTTAAGTTTTAGAAGAAGAAGGAAGCTTTAGAGATCAAGAGGAAGCAAGAAGATCTAGAGATTTTGACACATTTCCAGTTCATTTGAGATATAAGTCTGGTACCTTGACTATTCATTTCTTAGATCTCCATTTAGGGCTATTTTCTACCTTTTCTAAGCCTTAGAAGTGGCATATTCGAGATTCTGTGGTTATTAAGGGGTATGGCTTCAGATCTGGAACCATTGACGGTTCCCATGGAATAAAGGTGCCAACTTTATTATCATAAGAGCCCCATGCATATTGTAGACTCCATTTTAGGGCCATTTGAGCCAAATTCCACATGCATGAACGTCAAGTTTGTAACTTTACATGTATTATGGACCCTAGGAGCTAGATCTGTGTTTTGGATGTGTTAAACCCAACTGAAACCAACTGTATGGACATAGACTTTGGGGGACTTGGCGAGTCGTCCATGGGACTCGATGAGTTGGGGTATGGTTCCCCAACCCTTTTCTATTATGATCGAACTGGTTGAGTCTGGAAGAGGACTCAACAAGATAGATGTGAATCTGGACCAAAAGATCATGGAACTCGGAAAGTTCAAGAACAAAACTTGGTGAGTTCAAGAACAGAACTCAACGAGTTCAAGGCAAGTCCCAACTGTATGAAGGCGTACTCGATGAGTTCATATAGAACTCGGCAAGTCCAGGGCTAAAGGTGACTTCTTGCATGAAGAAGGACTCGACGAGTTCAAGGATGAACTCGACAAGTCAGTTGTTGAAGGTCCCAACTTAGCATGAAGTAGTACTCAATGAGTGCGTGCAAGACTCGGCGAGTAGGATTGAGGTCTTAGTGATTTGAGGAGTTGGGGACTCGACGAGTTGTTGGGTCAACTCGGCGAGTCGAGTCAACCAAACGTTGACTTTGACCCAGAGTTGACTTTGACCAAGGTATTGACCTTGACTTTGGCTTTGAGGTGAGTAACCCTTGTAGGGGTTAAGAGTATGTAATGATAAATTAAGGAAGGTTACTATATGTAGGAAATGAGAGGAGTTGATCCCGACAACAGGGACAGTTCAAACACTTCACGAAATTAAGGTGAGTTACCTTCCAGTAGAAGTGGGTCTAAGGCACCAAGGCCAGACCACTAGTAGAGTTGGTTGGTAGATGATTATCTTTGTGATAACCATCTAGGTTTGCTACTACCTAATATGTTTATATGTTAGTATGATATGATGTTATGTGATAGGAGGTAGTAGGGGAATAGTCCCCGAGTACGGTCGTAAGGACCGAAGGGTAGGTCAGATACCCCAAATTTGTCTGGTAGGGTAGGTCAAGCACCCCAGAATTGCTTGACATGGGAGGTTGGGTACCCCAAAATTGCCTGGCAGGGTAGGTCAGGCACCCCAGAATTGCCCGACAGTATGTTTGTTGTATGGTATGTGGTATGATGGGGGAACTTACTAAGCTTTGTGTTTATGGTTTTCATTTTTGGATTTAGGTACCTCTTCGTCGAAGGGGAAGGAGACGGCATGGTAGCAGCGCATCGCACACACATGATTTCCACATTTTGAGATCCATGGGATTGTACTATGATATTATTACTATTGATGATATGATTTTTGAGACATGTGATTATGGTTTTAAGGTTTTATATGACATTGATGATGTTTTTCAGTAAACGGATTTGTAAGTAACATAACTAAAAACAAAATATTTGGTCTTGAAAATTGGGATGTTACAAGTTGGTATCAAAGCCTTGGTTTGAGGGATTCGGACACACTCTCGGGTGTGTCTGAACTCAAACTAAGGACTTGGAATGGAAGATTTTCAAAAGTAGGAATTATTTTCATAAAAAGGAGTTTGAAAATAAATTGAAAAGAGAAAAGAACTTTGAAAAGAACATGGTGTGGGATGCGTGTGACCGGCCGAGCTCAAGTAAGTTTTCCCCAAGATACCCATACATTTATGTTATGATATGATATGATTATGAGAAGTGCACCCTAGAATAGGGCTAAGGATATAGGAGGATGCCTGATATGCCTGTTGTATGTGATTAGTATTGAGTAGTCAGTGATATAATGGCATGGATAAGATATGCTTGGTTTGGGGTACTCAATGCCTGAATGTTGCTTGCTTTGTGCTTTTAGGAGTCCTAGTTATCTTTATTTAACTAGTAGACGAATACGTTAAGTTACATATTATGAGGACTAAATATTTTCAGAAGGTTAGGTCTAGCCCTTTTTTGCAGGTCTTGTTTGAGTCCAACCATTGTAGGACATAGCCTCTCGTTCGATGAATTATCTGGTCTTAGTAATATGTAATGGTATTCGCGAGCTAGTTAGGGAGAGATGACAGGGACTTCTTATGCAGCTGATGGCGGAGAGTGGGTTGGAGAGTTACCCTAGGGTGAGCCTAGGATGAGATTACCACAAGAGTGTAGCAGTAGCAGTATAAGGGACTTGGTAAAGCCATGGCGATCCTTGGGGAAAGTACGGATGGATGTGGAAGGCGGTATGGGTCCGTACTACTGAAAGCAGAGGATCCGTACTCGAGTCAAGGAGGGCCAAGACGGAACCAGGGAACTTGTAGAGTGTGTGAGACCTCTCGAGATTATGTATGAACCTGATGATTATGTGTTTTGGTTACAGAATGGTGATGATTACGTGACACAAGCAGGAGGATCGGGATCAGGGTCCAGTTCAGGATCAGGTTTGGGATCCGGTGCCGAGCCAGTTGACGAGGGACTACGTGAGTTCATTGCTTTTGAGATCACTAGAGGCATCCTTGAGTCGACCCCGGTTATTTTCGGGTCGATCAAGGAAGGGATTATGGAGCTGATGGAGGATCGCCTCAGGGCGCACACTGTCCTTTAAGGACTTTAAGGGATGTGGTGCGCCAGACTTCCATGGGGTGACGGACCCCATTGTTTCCAGGAAGTGGATCGCAGACATGGAGTCTGCTTAGTTGAATAGCTTCTACCCTGAGGGGTCGAAGGTTCGATATGCTGTAGGGTGTTTAAGAGACCGAGCTCGAGATTGGTGGGAGGCGGTCAGTGATTCGTTAGGAGCCCTAACGGCTATGACCTGGTCTGACTTTGTGACCAAGTTTAGGGCTGAGTTTGCACCGGCTGTGGAGCTCCAGCAGCTGGCCAGGGAGTTCCTCGACATGAGGCAGACGACAGAGACAGTGACGGAGATTATCGCCAAGTTCCGAGAGAGGGCCTTAGAGCATCTCTGGAAGAGGAAGGCGGAGGAGGGGCAGGTTACTGGGGTTTCGGGGAAGAAACCCAAGGGATCCGACACCAGGTCGAAGGGCCAGCCGGGCCAGAGCCGCTGCAGCAAATGCGACAAGCCGCATAAGGGAGTTTGTTGGTTGGGATCATCAGGCTGCTACAAATGCGGCAAGACTGGGCATTTTAGTAGGGAGTGTAGCGCCCCTACAACCACTATTCAGACATCAGAGTTGTTGTGTTTCCACTGCAACCAGCAAGGCCATAAAAAGGCCAATTGCCCTAGGATGACAACAACAGCAGCACTAGTGGCGGCACCAACTCCAGCGACCATGCGGATTACTGATGGTCGACAGGGCAAGTCAGAGATTCCAGTGGTGAGGAGGCAAACCTTCCAGTTGACTACGGAGGAGGCACGCGTCGCACCCGATGTGGTAACGGGTATGATTTCTTCTCCCTAGCTCTTATTTTATGTCGTTTATGATATTTATGTATATTTTTATGTGATGTTTAGGATCGTTCCATGTGAACGGTATCCCAGTTCAGGTGTTGTTCGATTCGGGGGTTACCCAATCATTTTTCTCTCTTGCCCTTAGCAAGAGGTTTCCTGAGTCTTCGGGCATGTTGGATATCCCTCTAGAGGTCAAGATTGTTGATGACCGATCAGTTCGAGCATCAGAGGTTTTCAGAGATTGTGTTTTGAGACTGTTCGAGGAGCGTTACGTGGTAGAATTGATTCCAATACCATTGCATGGGGACAAGGTCATCATCGGTATGGACTGGTTAAGACCTAATGGGGCAGTGATCGACAGTGCGCAATAGTTGGTTCGGTTCAGGACCCCAAGTGGGGAAGAGTTGGTGATTCAAGGCGAGAGGCCACAACGCGGGTTCGCCTTATGCTCAGCAGCGAGGGATAGGCGCTACCTTCAGCAGAGTTGCACCGGATATGTCGCCTACATCATGGATACCTGGGAGGAGGGTAAGGCGACCGTGAGTGATGTGTCGGTGGTGCGAGAGTACCCGGATGTAGTTACAGAGGATTTTTCTAGGATACCTTTGGACATGCAGGTGGAGTTTAGGATCGATATGGTCCCTGGTGTGGCTCCGATATCCAAGGCACCGTATCGGTTGGCTCCTCCCGAGATGCAGGAGTTGTCTACACAGCTGCAGGAGCTGTTGGACATGGGGTTCATCAGGCCGATCAGTTCACCCTTGGGAGCCCTGATTTTGTTCGTGAAGAAGAAGGACGGGTTGCATCGGATGTATATAGACTACCGGGAGCTGAACAAGGTAACGGTGAAGAACCGTTACCCACTCCCGAGGATTGATGATCTCTTCGACCAGCTACAGGGGCATCTTGGTTTTCCAAGATTGATTTACGGTCAGGCTACCACCAGACGAGGTTCAAAGATGAGGACGTACAAAAGACTACTTTCCAGACTCGCTATGGCCACTACGAGTTCGTGGTGATGCCCTTCGGGCTCACCAATGCTCATGTCGCGTTCATGAACCTCATGAACCATGTATGCAGACCGATGTTGGATCAGTCTGTGATAGTTTTCATCGATGACATCTTGGTTTACTCCAAGACGCAGGAGTAACATGAGGAGAACTTGTGGGAGGTGTTGGATACCCTGAGGAGGGAGCTTGTACGCCAGGTTCTCCAAGTGTGAGTTCTGGTTGCACGAGGTGCAGTTCCTTGGGCACTTTGTCAACCAGAACAGTATTTTGGTCGACCCGACAAAAGTGGAGGTTGTGATGAGATGGGAGGTTCCTAAGACTCCATCTGAGATTCAGAGTTTCATGGGATTGGCAGGCTATTAGCGGAGGTTCATTATGGACTTCTCCAAGATAGTCGTACCCTTGACCCGACCGACGAAGAAAGTCGTTGTATTTTGCTGCGGGCCTGAGCAACAGGAAATGTTCGAGACTTTGAGACAGAGGCTATGCGAGGCGCCGATCCTCGCCCCGCCAGAGGGCGTGGAGGACTTTGTGGTATACTGTGGCGCGTCCATCACAGGGTTGGGGGCGATATTGATGCAGAGATGGCATGTTATCGCTTATGCTTTGAGGCAGCTAAAGCCTCACTAAGTGAACTACCCGACGCACGATTTGGAGTTGGGGGCAGTTGTCTTCACCCTCAAGAATTGGCGACACTACCTATACGGGCTTTGATGTAAAATTTACACGGACCACAAGAGTTTGAGGTACCTCATGGATCAACCAAATCTGAACATGAGGCAGCGTCGGTGGCTAGATTTGGTGAAGGATTACGAATATGAGATCCTCTACCACCCGGGGAAGGCCGATGTGGTGTCGATGCTCTTAGTCGCAAGGTTGCCCCGATCAGAGATATCTGTCTGCGGATGACAGTAGTGACCCTACTGTTGGAGCAGATCCAATAGGCCCAACAGGAGGCTATGAAGGAGGAACATCGGAAGAGCGAGCGTATTGTGGGGCAAGTTTCCTCCTTCGACTATGATATTTGTGGGTTATTGACACTACACTGTAGGGTGTGGATCCTGTATCATGGAGGTGTGTGCCAGGTGTTGATGGAGGAAGCACACAAATCTAGGTTTTCTATTCATCCCGAGACGACGAAGATGTATAGAGATCTTCGTTCTGACTACTGGTGGCCCTATATGTAGCAGGATGTAGCCTAGTATGTTGAGAGATGCCTGACCTGTAGGAAGGTCAAGGCTAAGCACCAGCGGCCTCATGGCAAGACACAACGGTTGGACATCCCTATGTGGAAATGGGAAGATATTACTATGGATTTCATCACAAAGCTTCCCAGGACCGCACGGGGAGTGGATTCAATCTGGTTCATCGTGGATTGGTTAACCAAGAGTGCCTATTTTATACCAATCCAAGAAAGCATCTCGGTCGAGAAGCTGACCGATATTTACATCCGAGAGGTGGTAGCTCGGCACGAAGTGCCAGTCTCTGTGATTTCAGACAGAGACGCGCGGTTTACTTCTAGATTCTGGAAGACGTTTCACGACGAGTTGGGTACTCATCTGCAATTTAGCACCGCTTTTCACCCGTAGATGGATGGTCAGAGAGAGAGGACCATCCATACCTTGGAAGATATGTTGCGGGCATATGTTCTAGACTTCGGTGGTAGCTGGGATACCTACCTTCCCTTGGCAGAGTTTTCCTACAATAATAGCTACTACGTGAGCATCGACCGCCCTCCCTTTGAGATGTTGTACGAGAGGAAGTGCAGGACCCCGACTTGCGGGGGTGAGGTTGGGCAGAGAGTCCTAGGGAGTACCGAAGTGGTACCCAAGACGGCGGAGAGGATCCAGCAGGTCTGGAGCAGGCTTCAGACTGCTCAGAGTCAGCAGAAAAGTTATGCCGACAAGCGCCGTGTGAACCTGGAGTTCTTATTCGGGGATATGGTACTCCTGAAGGTTTCCCCTTGGAAAGGTTTCATCCGGTTTAGGAAGCGGGGCAAATTAGGCCCTAGATACATTGGTCCTTTCAGGGTTGCAGCTCGAGTGGGTAAGTGTAACATCCATAAAATTTAAGCCAATTTAAAACGTTTTAATCCATTTAAAAACCATTAAGTTAATATAACTTGTTTTCAAAATAGTTTTAAACATCAGAGTATTCCCAGAACCAAATCACAAAATCATGAGATATGAGGAGCGGTACGATCACGCCTTTGCCTTGCCACGATCACCTGATGTACCTGAAACAATAAACTGAAACCGTAAGCTCGAAAGCTTAGTGAGTTCCCACAAAATACCCATACAAACATAACCATACACATACAACAATAAAATCATACAATGGGTTCGGTCGACCATCAGGTTGGAATACCCCTGGCCCTCAACCGTTGGGTTGGAATACCAACATACCACGAGTCCAATCATCCTACCAGGATGGCATACTCTCGGCCAACAACCATCGGGTTTGAATGCCCATACTCCTACAAATACAACAACTACTACTATGGGTCCAATGATCCCTCAGGATGGAATACCCCAGGCCCACAACCACTGGGTTGGAATGCCAACATACTATGAGTCCAATCATCCTACCTGGATGGAATACTCCTGGCCCACAACTATCGGGTTGGAATGCCCACATACTATCAAACATGTGCACTTAGCAGATAATCACACAATAGTCCACATCAACTACGTACTAGGGCCCTATCATCCTACCGGGATGGAATACCCTCTGCAAATGTTCAAACATTATCACAAGTAACCTCCTACCAGCATACAGACAGTCCGACCAACTACAGGTCACTAAGCATAGCCACATCCAGTCTACTAGGATGCCGATCTAACCAGCCATACAAGCATATAATAATCCATTCTAGCAGAATACCAAACTAACATATCACAACAACAATTACTCAACTAACAATTCAAAGGGCCGGCCTTGGTGCCTTAGACCCTTGGTATAGTGAGGATAACTCACCTTGAACTGCTGAAACACTGCTGGAACCCTTCTGGCTACTATCTGAAAATCCCCGCACCGCTGCTCCTCTAGATCCCTGAACTATCAATGCCACAATAACACTTAGCCCAAAACAATATCTTTCTAAGGGTAAATTGACCATTTTACCCTTAACCCAATCCGGTCCATGACTAAGGCCCAACACTAGGTAAGCTTCTCAAGCCTACTAGTGACCCGCTAATGGCCCAATATGCTACATTGGGTCCAATCCCTTAATGAGCCTCACCCTAAGCCCAAAAATATTCCTTGGCCTATATAATATGATTTCTAATAGCCACTAAGGCCTAAATACCCAAACATGACCAAACCACGACCCAAAAACTCATGATCCAAACAGACAGAGTACGCGGGTCGTACCCCCATGTACGCTAAGCGTACAGTCAAAATGGTGAGTACGTTGGGCGTACCTGCACATACGCTCATCGTAATTCCCCTGTTAAGTGATTTTTCTATTAGGAGCTGAATACCTCGATTCATAAGCTACCAACTCAGATCCAAGTCTTATTTCACGCCATAAACCATAAAGTTACTGACTTGGTGACTTTATATGGCCCAAACCAACTCAAACTCCCAAATAATCTTCTACTTCCATAAAGGGGACTAGATCTCATGCATGGACTTAATAGGACCATAAAGGTTGGAAATTTACTGCTTATCGGACTCATATGACTCTAAGGGAGGCAACCCTGGTCTTAGAAACGTGCTTAAGTCTCAAAGACCCAATCTTGGGACTAAAAAGTCCATAAACTTGAACTAAAGGAGAGCTAAGAGATTAATCATCAAGCTCAGAACTTTTTACCTTGAAGAGGTCTGAAATGAAGCACTTATCCCAGATCTACAAGCTCTAGCTTCCAAGGTTCCTCCTTGCCAACCTTCTTCTTTTCTCTTCCAAGCTTTAAACCACAAAAAAATGGGTTCTCCAATGTCAAGATCCACAAAATGAGGGTAGGGACGTTCTAGGGTTTCTTCTGAGGTTGGGGAGGCTGAAATGGGGCTAGGGTTAAAGCCAACATGTCCTTTATATAGTGCTCAACCCAAAAATTAGGGTTTCATGACTTTTAGCGTACGTTGGGCGTACCTTCATGTACGCTAGGCGTACGCCTTGAACATCCGCGACCAAGTTGCCCCATTACGCTGGGCGTAACCCAACTTACATTGGGCGTATCCACGCGTGTTCCAAACATGCATGCATGGCCTTCCATGCGAACTTTTCTCCATAAGGGCCATTATTTCCAAATCTTCAAAGTGTCACAACTCCTTCATTCTAAATCCGTTTCTGATGAACTTTATATCCACAGAAAGGTGGTGAGAAGCCCTACGCTTCTAACAGCACGACCAGGTCTGATACATTCTCGTATGAAACCCATTGCCCATAAAAGACCGAAACGCCCTTACCCTTGATCTCGGGAATCCATAAATAATTACTTTTTAGAACGGGGCGTTACAGTAAGGTAGCTTACAGGTTGGATCTGCCAGCCGAGCTTAATCAGATTCACAACACCTTTCACATCTCCCAGCTACGGAAGTTCCTAGTAGACGACTCAACGTTGGTACCACTAGAGGACATTTAGGTGGATGACAACCTGAACTACATCGAGAGACCAATAGCTATCCTCGATAGGAAGTCGAAGAAAATGAGGAACAAGAGGGTCGAGCTGGTGATGGTACAATGGTAGCACCGCAAGGGCTCAGAATAGACTTGGGAGACGGAGGACGAGATGAGAGAACACTACCTGAAGCTTTTTCCGGAAGCAGCAGTAGACTTCGAGGACTGAGTCTGAAATAAGTGGGGGAGAGTTGTAACACTCGGTTCCCGGTATGTATTTAAATTGATTAATTGCATGTTTTTACACTGAGAGTCGACGAGTTAGGGGCTCAACTCGTCGAGTAGACTAGACTTTGGATGCGGGTTTTAAGTAACCTACTCGACGAGTTAGAGATCCCGACTCGGCGAGTAGGATTGTCTGGATGAAACCCTAATATTTAGGGTTTGCACCCTATTAAACACCTTATCTTGTCCCAACCCATCCTCCATCATCCCTCCCAGTCCAGAAAAGCCCTAACTCGAAACCCTAATCAGTTATTGAGTGTTCTTGAGCTTTTGGTGGCATTTGTGTGTATTTAAAGTTTGAGAATAAGAAGGAAGCTTGAGAGATCAAGAGGAAGCAAGAAGATCCAGAGGTTTTGGCACATTTCCAGCTCATTTGAGGTATAAATCTAGTACCTTGACTATTCATTTATTAGATCTCCATTTAGGGCTATTTTCAACAATTTCTAAGCCTTAGAATTGCCATATTTGGGATTTTGTGGTTATTAAGGGGTATGGCTTCAGATCTGGAACCATTGAGGGTTCCCATGGCATAAAGGTGCCAACTTTCTTGCCATAAGAACCCCATGCATCTTGTAGACTCCATTTTAGGGCCATTTAATCCAAATGCCCCATGCATGAACGTCAAGTTTGTAACTTGACGTGTATTATGGACGCTAGGAGGCTAGATCTATGTTTTGGATGTGTTAAACCCGACTAAAACCAACTGTATGGACATGGAATTTTGGGGACTCGGCAAGTCGTCCATGGGACTCGATGAGTTGGGGTATTGTTCCCCAACCCTTTTCTGTTATGATAGAACTGGTTGAGTCTTGAAGAGTACTCAACAAGATAGATGTGAATCTGGACCTGGAGATCATGGAACTCGACGAGTTCAAGAACAGAACTCGTCGAGTTCAAGGCAAGTCCCAAATGCATGAAGGCGTACTCGACGAGTTCATAAGGAACTCGAAGAGTCCAAGGCTAAAGGTGTCTTCTTGCATGAAGAAGGACTCGACCAGTTCAAGGATGAACTCGTCGAGTCAGTTGTTGAAGGTCCTAACTTTGTATGAAGTAGAACTCGACGAATGCGTGCAAGACTCGGCGAGTAGGATTGAGGTCTTAGTGTTTTGAGGATTTGGGGACTCGGCGAGTTGTTGGTTCAACTCGACGAGTCGAGTCAACCAGACATTGACTTTAACCCAGAGTTGACTTTGACCAAGGTATTGAACCTGACTTTGGCTTTGACCTGAGTAACCCTTGTAGGGGTTAATAGTATGTAATGATAAATTAAGGAAGGTTACTATATATAGGAAATGAGAGGAGTTGATCCTGACAACGAGGACAATTCAGACACTTCATGACATTGAGGTGAGTTACCTTCCAGTAGATGTGGGTCTAAGGCACCAAGGTCGGCCCACTAGTAGAGTTGGTTGGTAGATGATTGTCTTTATGATAACCATCTAGGTTTGCTACTACCTAATATTGTTATATGTTAGTATGATATGATGTTATGTGATAGGAGGTAGTAGGGGGAATAGTCCCCGAGTACGGTCGTAAGGACCGAAGGGTAGGTCGGGCACCCCAGAATTTCCTTTCAGTATGTTTGTTGTATGGTATGTGGTATGATGGGGGAACTCACTAAGCTTTGTGCTTACTGTTTTCAGTTTTGGTTTCAGGTACCTCTTCATCGAAGGGGAAGGAGTTGGCACGGTAGCAGTGCATCGCACACACATGATTTCCGCATTTTGAGATCCATGGGATTGCACTATGATATGATTACTATCGATGATATGATTTTTAAGACATGTGATTATGGTTTTACGGTTTTATATGACATTGATGATGTTTTTTAGTAAACAGATTTGTAAGTAACATAATTAAAAACAAAATTTTGGGTCTTGAAAATTGGAATGCTACATGGGAACGTCGAAGTACATTTCTTAAGATCCTCTGAACAACTTGCTGATATCTTCACGAAAGCCTTACATGAAACTACCTTAAATCGAATTCTACAAGTCTTAGGAATGATAAAAGCAGAATCTGTTCCAAAACCATCTTTGTAATCGAAATGCATCTCTTAAGTTCCGAACCAGTTCGAACCCTCGAAGGTACTCGCAACTCACTGTTCACACTCCGAATGGGTCTGAGCGCTCGGAGCAACTCGTAGTCTACTGTTCATCTGGGACTTGAAACTTCATATATCCTTTATATATGATGTATTTTCGGTATTTTATTTTCAGTTTTTATTTCTTTTTCGGAAAAACTTCAAAATATAAAAATATTTTATTTTCTGCTTTTTATTTCTTTTTCAGAAAAACTTCAAGATACAAAAATATTTTTCTTTTTTGTTTTTGCTTCTTTTTCAAGAAAATCCAAAATCCAAAAATATATTTACTTTCTTGTTTATGTTTTATCTTTTCAGAAAATCAAAACCTCCAAAAATATTTTTTGTTTTGTTTATTTGTGTGTAAATTTTTTTAGGTACTTTGTCGTTACTACAATTTGAAATGATGGGGCAGGTTTATAACTATGATTCTATGTATTAGGTAAGTGTCCCTATAAGCATGCTGCTGCATGTTGACCAAAGCCTTTATGACTCTATGTTGAATCCTTAATGAAACTTTCACTTCGAATGTTTCTTCCCAATCAGGCTAATATTCACATAAGTCGTTGAGCTACCTTACTCTTCCCATATCAAGTTTAGAGTTAACTGATTAGTCATTCACAATATAGAAAATGTACATTTCTATCTTCGGAACCACCTTATCTTTTCTCCATTACCTTCACTTCCACCTTCGTAACCTTTAAGACTCTCATAAATTACCACTTAGGTTTATGGTTACACAAATTCTGTGTTTATGATCTCCAAATTGTTATCACAACGATTTGAGTGAAACCCAAAATCCGAATCCTTTTTATGAATTGATGTTGAACAATAAATATGTTCTAGATTTTTCACCATGGAATTGACAACATTCAACCCTCGCGGTTTGTAGCTTGAAATCTTATTATTTTTATTTTTTCCAGATCTTAATTGAATGCTCTCGACCTAATACATTTCTTCCCAATAGATCCAGTTTTTTTTCTTTGAGATTTCGACTTTGTCTTGCCACTTAAACGAATCCGAAGCATACTTGTTATTATGACTACACTTGTCATACAAGTAATTCTTCTATTATTTTGGACTTATGTTGAGTTTCGTAGTTTGGTTGAAGCAAGGCCACCCATTAAATCCTAATGAAAAGAAGCCTTTCACTATTTCTCCATAAATAGATGATCGTAATTAAATAGGAAACCATGCAAGCACTTACAAGTCTCTCTTGACTCCGAAAGAAGAGATCGTAACGACCCAATTTCCAATAGAAAATTTTCATTTTAATTAATCAAAAATGTTTTCCATAAACCATAAGACCTCATTACATTTGTTTTCAAATCCATACATCAACAAACTTTATTTCAAATATCAGAGTGTCCCAAAACAAAAACGTCTATGAGAGAGTGCATGTCGCGCCATCAAGCCTTGCCCTTGCCCTTGGCTCAGATGTACCTGAAACAAATCCACAAACTGTAAGCTAATTTTTAGTGAGTTCCCTAGAGCATACCCCACACACAATCCACATAAACACATATCATATTAGCTATAAAAGCTACATATACCACATAAGCCATGCATACAAACATATAAGGATGTCATGGGCTCCTCCTAGGGTCTTTAGTTGGAAAGCCATGGGCTCCCCCACATGGTCTTACATCCAAGTGCCATTGGCTCCCCCCATGGTCTTCCCTGCAAGTTTCACATATATAGATAGCATTGTTGGATAAGGTGTCTAAGTCCATAACTATTTTGGGCTTGTACTTGACCCGACCTGGCATGGTCCATTTGGGTTGTATGGCACCATGCAATTGGATAGACTAAATGAGAGAAATAACACTTGGAGATTATTAATATATTATAAGTTCTAATATATTAATAATATTATTTGATTAGTTTGATCAAAGAATTAATTTGGAATTAATTAAGTGATCAAAGGATAACTAATTAAATATATTGGTTGATTATGTAATTCATCTATATCTTGTATAGTGGGCTAAAAGGCTCCATGGATTATCAAGTTGGGTTCTACCCATAGGATGCTCCATGGATGCTCCATGGGAGTTACAAACCCATGGGTCATGGAAATGAAGAGTCATGACACATTAGGGTTTACATGGTGTAACCCTAGATGTGTCAACACTATATAAGAGTCCCATTCTCCACAAAATTGGCTACACAAGTTGGACATAAGAAACTAGAGGGCTTGGCCGATTTTGAGAAGTGTGTATTATCTCAAGAGTCTTTCCAAGAGCATTTGGTGTTGTGTGAAGCATTTGAGGCATCACACTTGGGGTGCTAGGCTCACAAGGTTTCAAGGAACACAAGCAACAACAAGGTAAGTTATTCTATCTATGATTCAAGTTAAAATTGTTCCCCATGTATGCTAGATAGGAATATAACCTTGGAATTCAACTTTGCATGATAATTAGACAAACATAGATCCAAGGTTATTAGGGTTGCATGTACACTTAGGAAGTGTTAGAATGCTCAAAACCCATCAGTGGTATCAGAGCCTAGGCTTGTTTGTTTGTTATTTGTGCTTAAAAGTTGAAGAAAGTCGAAAATTCTGATGTCTGACTGATGGACTCGGCGAGTCCATGGGGAGGACTCGTCGAGTTCATGTGTATCTTCAACCTACTCGGCGAGTAGGTTTATGCACTCGGCGAGTAGGGTCGACAGAGTGCAGAATTTCGACTTGAGTTGCTGGAAATGGATTAGAATCATTACCCTAAAATGTTTTGGTACTTGAAAACTTATTTTAGAAGGTGTAATGTCTTTTCTAACTCATTTACAACAACTAGTTATCAAAATTACAAAGATTAAATGTGATTTTGATTCTTGAAAGTGTTCATATTCATATTCTTGTTCTTATGATGTTTAGATGATCATAGGAATTATTTGTAACCTATGTGGTAGATTAATTCATGATCATAATGTGTTTTAATGGAGTCCATAACTTGTCCTCAAGTTATGGAAAACCAAAAGTCTCTTGGATTAAAAACCATTAAAAGAACACAAGAGTTAGGAAAAATGAAAAGTCCTCATTTTATTACTCTATTAAACTCATAAGTTACAAGAAATGAAAAGTTTTGGAAGTTTACAAAACTTGCCCTCAAGTTTTGGAACAAGTAAAGTTAAGTTAAAACTTTAGTTCCAACCCCTAGAATTTTAAAAGTTGAAATTCAACCCTTATACTTATATTATTATGATTTAATAATTATATATATATATATATATATATATATATATATATATATATATATATATATATATATATATATATATATATGTATAAGAACAAAGTCGTCTTACCGCTAGTACGCCTCATTCACGAAGCCGGTCTATAAGGTGGGTATAAGGTTGTTGCCTATAAAATGGTGACTTAATGGGTGTCCACTCTCACCCACCGCTTGCTTGATCGGTGGAGGGTCGTTAGCCGAACGGGTAAGACAAGGACTTATTAATTCTCATTCAAAGTATGATGAATATTATAAAGTAACTAAATGTTTTATTAAATTCCCAATCTTAGTTACTTTAGGAAAAATGTGAATAAGGTGCTATTCCATGAAATTACACTTTACACTTTGATTAAGTCGTTGGTGGAGCGTGTGTGGTTAACCGGCACACTAACTTGGACTTAACAAGGTAGGTAAAGGGTGACTTAGGGTTTATTATAGTATCGATGGAGCGTGTGTGGTTAACCGGCACATCGATTGAGTGATAAACTTTAAGGGTACCTAGTGATTTGCATGGTTACTTCACACCTCGTTTTGTGATCCTCGGTATCCCAGTCACAAAACTTGGAGGGCACACTCGAGATTGAAACATGCCTTTGAAAAGTTCATTGAATCTCAAAGAATCTAGGAATTTCTAAGAACCATTCAAAAACCTAATACTAAAATATTGCGGTTTTCGTGGTGGAAATTGGTGAATCGTCATTCACCTACCTTTCAAATATGATATAGCTTAGATTACGGCATACCTCTTCTAAGTTATATTATATTGTGATTGGATCCTAGCCTTAATATTACATTTGGGTGTTTTATTAAGGACTCTCTTATCTAAACTAATCTTGTCCTCTTTTCTTCAGATGTCTTTCACCAATGCTTCTGGCTCTAATCCTAATGGCTCCTTTACCCTTATGAACTTGTGTGGGAAAGTCACCTTTGATGGATCCAACTTCAATGAGTGGATCAGAAACATCAGGATGATTACCCGCTACGAGGACAAAGAATATGTCCTTGACAAGGAGCTTAAGGAGATTGATGAGTCCACTGCAACTCCTCAGGAGATCGCTGAATTTCGGGCACATGAAAGGGATGCTACGAAAGTGGCTTGCATCATGATGGCCACGATGACAGCAGAACTCCAAAAGTCTTATGAGGATTTCTACCCTTATGACATGCACCAAGATTTGATGGAAAGATACCATCAAAGTGCACGACAAGAGAGGTATGAAATCATCTGCTCCATGATAACAACCATGATGAAGGACGGGGAATCCGTCACGAGCCACATGCAGAAAATGCAAAGGTATGTGGATCGTTTGCTGAAGCTTAATGTGAACTTCCCGGAGGATCTTGCAATAGATATTATTTTGCATTCCTTACCATCGTGCTATGATCAATTCCGCATGACATATCACATGAACAAGGAAGAAGTCACCCTCAGCAAACTTCAGGGACTTCTCAAGACCGTAGAATCAGGTCTTAAGGGGAAGTCGGTTGCTATCACTCCTACTCAAAACTCTACTCCGGTTTTGGCAATCGGGAAAAGTCGAGGGAGGAAGAGAAAGAGCTCTTCTAAGGGTACCAAGGTTCGGACCCTTGATGGCTCTTCTTCAAGTGGAACCAAGAAAGGTTTCATTACTCCTTCTTCTGACCCAAAAGAGGCTGAATGCTTCTATTGCCATGAAAAGGCTCATTGGAAGCGGAACTGCCCAAAATACCAGCAAGATGTGAAGGATGGGAAAGTTAAACCCAACCATGCAGGTATTTACACTATCATTTCTAATAACTCACCCCATTCTAATTCTTGGGTCCTTGATACCGGTTGTGGTATTCATATTTGTTGTGACTTGCAGGGACTAAGAAGAAGTGAGGATGTGGAGCAAGGAAGGATAAACTTGATCATGGGGAATAGGAAAGCTATACCTGTTACCAAGATTGGAGTTTATACTTTATCGCTAAGTAGTGGGTTTAGTTTAGATTTGAATAAGTGTTGTTATTCGCCAGGAATGGCAAGAAATATTATTTCCTTTCATGCTTTGTACAAACAAGGGTTTACCTTTTCATTTAATAATGAAGTTGGTTCTATTGATGCTTTCTTTAATAATGTTCTTTATTTTAAAGCATTACCTTGTGATGGTGTGTATGAAGCTGTATCTGTTGTAGATAACTTAGGAAATAATGTTTTGTGTATTGATTCTACTAATAATAACTTGGATAAAGCATCATTATGGCATTGTCGTCTTGGACATATAAGCAAGAAGCGCATAGGCCAACTCCAAAAGGATGGAGTCTTGGAGTCGTTTGACCTAAAGTCAGATGATAGTTGCGAATCATGCTTACTTGGAAAAATGACAAAGTCGTCCTTCACAGGTTCGTGTGAGAGGGGTGAAGGTTTGATGGACCTTATACACACGGATGTGTGTGGACCATTCAAACATGCCACAAGGGATGCTAATCGTTATTATTTGACTTTTACTGATGATTATAGTAGATATGGATATGTCTACTTGATCAAGCATAAGTCAGAGACTTTCGAGAGGTTTAAGGAATTTAAACAGGAAGTCGAGAATCAATTGGGCAGGAACATTAAGATGCTTCGATCTGATCGTGGTGGTGAGTATCTTAGTTCAGAGTTCCTCGACTATCTAAGGGAATGTGGGATAGTCTCACAATTGACACCTCCCAGGACACCACAGTTGAATGGTGTGGCTGAGAGGCGTAATCGAACCTTGTTAGATATGGTTCGTTCCATGATGAGTCGAGCTACGCTACCAATCTCATTCTGGGGGTATGCCTTAGAGACTGCCGCCCATATTCTTAATCTAGTCCCTACAAAGAAAGTTGCCAAAACTCCTCACGAGATGTGGACTGGTAAAGTACCTAAACTAGACCACATCAAGATTTGGGGTTGCGAGGCTTTCGTGAGACGCGAGACTCATGATAAGCTCGAACCTCGAAGCGAGAGGTGTATTTTCATCGGTTACCCACAGCGATCCTTTGGTTACCTCTTCTACAGACCTAGTGACAATGTGGTCTTTGTAGCAAGAAGAGGAGTCTTTCGAGAAAGAGAGTTTATAAGCCAAGGAGACAGTGGGAGGCAAATTGATCTTGAAGAAATTCAAGAATCAAGCGGTGAAGGAACTTCAAACTCTAGCCCTCAACTTGAGGAGGAAACTCCTGTTGAGCAAATTGACAAATCTGTACCTCTGAGACGTTCCACGAGAGTTAGGAGTGCACCTGAGCATTACTATGGATTCCATATTACTGCAGAAGGTGAGACACTTATTAGTGATGGGACACTAGTAAGTCAAGATGACCCTAACAGCTACGAGGAAGCCATGGCAGGCCCCGAGTCTGCTAAATGGAAAGAGGCTATGGATAGCGAGATACAATCCATGTATGACAATCAAGTTTGGAACTTGGTTGAAAATGTACCAGGTCGTAAGACAGTAGGGTGCAAATGGGTCTTCAAGAAGAAGACCGACATGGATGGTAAAGTACACACTTATAAGGCTAGACTGGTTGCAAAGGGCTTCTCTCAAATTCCTGGAGTGGACTATGATGAGACCTTTTCTCCGGTAGCCAAGATTAAGTCTATTCGGGTTCTGTTAGCCATAGCTGCATTTCATGATTATGAAATATGGCAGATGGATGTCAAAACCGCTTTCCTTAATGGAAAGTTGGCTGAAGATGTTTACATGAGTCAGCCAGAGGGTTTTGTCAGCAACGAGTACCCTAATAGAGTGTGTAAGCTTGAGAAATCCATTTATGGATTGAAGCAAGCACCTCGCAGATGGAATCTTTGCTTTGATGAAAAGGTCAAGGAATTTGGCTTTTCTAGGAGTGAAGATGAATCTTGTGTGTATGTCAAGGCTAGTGGGAGTATAGTTAGCTTTTTGGTATTGTATGTGGATGACATACTACTCATAGGAAACGACATTCCAACCCTGCAGGAAGTAAAGTCCTGGCTTGGGAAGTGTTTCGCTATGAAGGACCTTGGTGAAGCTGCCTATATTTTAGGGATAAGGATCTTGAGAGATCGGAGTAAAAGACTAATTGGACTTAGTCAGAGTACCTACTTGGATAAGGTGCTGAAGAGATTCAGCATGCAGGATTCCAAGAAAGGAGAGTTACCCATCCAGAGTAACACCAGATTGAGTAAGACACAAAGCCCTAGCACTGAGGCTGAGATAGCAGAAATGAGTCGAACACCTTACGCTTCGGCTGTAGGATCGATCATGTATGCTATGACGTGTACTCGACCCGATGTAGCTTTTGCCTTGAGCATGGTTAGCAGGTATCAGGCGAACCCTGGCAAGGCACACTGGACTGCGGTAAAGAATATCCTCAAGTACCTACGGAGGACTAAGGACTGGGTTCTTACCCTCGGTGGGAGTGATGACTTGAGAGTAGTAGGGTATAGTGATGCTAGCTTCCAGACTGATAGGGATAATTTCCGCTCTCAGTCGGGCTGGGTCTTTACCCTAAACGGAGGAGCAATTTCTTGGAAGAGTTCCAAGCAAGAGACAGTGGCTGATTCTAGTTGTGAATCAGAGTATATTGCAGCTAGCGAAGCAGCAAAGGAGGCGATATGGCTGAAGAACTTCATTGGAGACCTTGGAGTTGTACCAGCTATTAAAGAGCCAATGGAAATTTTCTGTGATAGTGAAAGTGTTGTTGCCTTAGCCAAGGAACCAAGGGATCATGGGAGATCCAGGCACATCGACAGAAAATACCACTTCATTAGACATCGGATCGAAGAAGGACACCTCGTGGCAAAGAGGGTATCATCAGATGAGAATCCGGCAGATCCCCTCACAAAGGGACTGACTCGGGTTAAGCATCTACAGCATGCTCGGAGCATAGGGCTGAAGGATGATATTAGATTTAGTAGTTAGATAATCTCGAAATTTGTAAAGTGTAATTGACAATTGATGATGAATAAAAGTGTTTTATTTATGAGTAAAGTGTTGCTATCTCTTGTCGATCGTTTACTATATTTCTTTTGCATGTTTTGACTTCCAGAATAATTTTGTTTGGTATAACATATTATTCAAACCTCCACAGTCGGTCATATGTTGGAAGTAGATATGAATCAAGACTGTCATGTTTGGTTGTAGAGGTCTTGGACAAGGCTACAACAATCATGAGTGCTCATAAGTTCTAAGCATTGGACTCAACCCACGCTCACTGGAATCACTTCATGGAATTCTATCTCGAGTGATCGTGAGACGGTAATATCATATAAGTCTTCAAACCTAGAGATATGATTTGTTACTTACAAGCTGATTATGCATTGACTGTACGAAACCGCATTGGTAACTCGATGTTATAAAACGTACTTTTGTGTGTAATTCAATGAGTGGTAGAACAAACATATGAGTCGAAGTTTATCTGTTCCTTCTTGGATTAGAAGCTGATATCTGGGCCCCTCGATGAATTTGTTTTGACCCATGTACCGGGCCCAGTCAGAACTAAGTTGATGTGTTCAATTAAGTTCTATGTCAAACAAATCAGAAATCGGGAAACAAACTGCTGGACAATAAGTAAGACATTGTTCCATGTATTTGTCCGGCTGATATCTAGAACGGAGGATTATATGATCACTTATCTTAAATGGCGTACCATCATCTTCTCAGTTCCGAGAGACCTTGAAAGAGCTACGATTGTCGGTCGGTTCCTGAAGTACTAGAGATATAGTTATTAGACTTATCCAAGTGGGAGACTGTTGGATAAGGTGTCTAAGTCCATAACTAATTCGGGCTTGTACTTGACCCGACCTGGCATGGTCCATTTGGGTTGCATGGCACCATGCTATTGGATAGACTAAATGAGAGAAATAACACTTGGAGATTATTAATATATTATAAGTTCTAATATATTAATAATATTATTTGATTAGTTTGATCAAAGAATTAATCTGGAATTAATTAAGTGATCAAAGGATAACTAATTAAATATATGGGTTGATTATGTAATTCATCTATATCTTGTATAGTGGGCTAAAAGGCTCCATGGATTATCAAGTTGGGTTCTACCCATAGGATGCTCCATGGATGCTCCATGGGAGTTACAAACCCATGGGTCATGGAAATAAAGAGTCGTGACACATTAGGGTTTACATGGTGTAACCCTAGATGTATCAACACTATATAAGAGTCCCATTCTCCACAAAATTGGCTACACAAGTTGGACATAAGAAACTAGAGGGCTTGGCCGATTTTGAGAAGTGTGTATTATCTCAAGAGTCTTTCCAAGAGCATTTGGTGTTGTGTGAAGCATTTGAGGCATCACACTTGGGGTGCTAGGCTCACAAGGTTTCAAGGAACACAAGCAACAACAAGGTAAGTTATTCTATCTATGATTCAAGTTAAAATTGTTCCCCATGTATGCTAGATAGGAATATAACCTTGGAATTCAACTTTGCATGATAATTAGACAAACATAGATCCAAGGTTATTAGGGTTGCATGTACACTTAGGAAGTGTTAGAATGCTCAAAACCCATCAAGCATAACACTTAGCATGACTAACTATCATACCACGTATCTCCACAATCATCAAGTGTACCGCATATCACAAAATGGGTCAGCCTTGGTGCCTTCGACCCATTGGTATGGTGAGGAGACTCACCTCTCGTGAATTCTAAAGTGGCAAGCTAACATCTGATAAATCCCACGCACTAATTAAACTCAATTGCCTATAATCATCATGTGATTAACTTGTCACAATCCCGAAATACCATAAATATCCTCAAAGTCAACCTTGGTCAAACCTGGTCAAAGTCAAGGTCAACAGTCCATGTTGACCTTACCTCGTCGAGTGCATCCAACAAGTCATCGAGTTACCTGTGTAACTCGTCAATTCGCTGAGTTACCTGTGTAACTCGTCGAGTTCCTCAATGTCAAGAAGAACGAAAACCCATGTAGACCGAAAACTCCAATCCTTCACATAAATCACTCGGAATCTCAAAAACGGGTAAACCCTACCCGACTCGTCGAGTTGGCTAAGGGACTCGACGAGTTCTTTTAGTCCTTTTTGTGTTCAAATGTTTTAGGCTACCCCAAGGCTCCAGATTGTAGATCTAGTCTCCTAAGGCATGGTTTCCACGTAAAGTTGCAAACTTTACGTGCATGCAAACTCTTAAATGCCAAAACCAAGCTAAGGGAGGGTTTTTAGCCAAATAGAAGGGCCAATGCTTGATAAATTTAGTGACTTTATAACTCTAGGGACTTAGAGGAGTCCAAATCTGAAGTTACAACTCCAGATCTTACCCAACACCCGAAATGCTTCACAAATATACTAAAAATGGCCTTAAACCCAAGAAAAAGGGGATCTAATGCTAGAATGATCAACGTAACAACTTGTTACCTTCAAATGGATGCCCAAACATTGTAGATGATAGATCTACACTCTCCTTCCCGTTCCAAACTTCTCAACCTTCAAACTTCTTCAACAAAAGGCACCAAAAGCACTTTCTTAGTCTCATAAGCACAAGGAAGCAACAAAGAATGGCTAGGGTTTCTTCTCAGAGTAATGGAGGGGTAAGGGAGGCCAAAGCATGCAGATTAGGTCAATTATATAGGGTCTAAATCCTAAAAATTAGGGTTTTCCTTTATAGTGCCTACTCGTCGAGTCGGGGCCTTCCGACTCATCGAGTAGGATCTAAATCTCGCGTCCTCATAAATGATCTCTACACGACAAGTTGGAGCTCCCCAACTTGTTGAGTCCTAGCATAAAAACCTAAAAACTTGGAAAATTAAATGATACCTAGAACATGTGTTACAACGGTCACACTGTATAAAAGGGAAATCGATGCTTCATTATCATTTACCACTTTCAAGCTTTCAAATTTTCCGGCAAGAAAAAATCTCTCTTTCTCAAGCATTGTTCATCTTCTCCGTCCGCATCAATGGCTGCTTCATCAGAAACTCCATCTGTGGCGGACCAAACCGCTTCATAACGATTGTTGAACATCAAAGCCAACCAGAATCTCATCTTGGATCTTGACTCATCGAAATACACTATCTCTCTCCAGCTGATGATTGAGTGTCTTCGTCACTCTCCTTTGGCTCCGGCTCTCACCATGGCGGAGGATGTCCCCTTGGTCCGTCTATCCAGAACATACTTAACTGCAAGTTATCAGGAAGGTGAGTCTGTGATTACCTTTGAGATCAATTCCCACAAAACATCAATCTCCAAGTCTCGATTCAACCGGTTGCTAGGGTTTTCTCAAGCTAGGGATTTGGTTGATCCGGAGTCCATTTCTTCTTATGCAATCTGGAGATGTTTTAACAGATGGGTTACGTAGGAAATCTCACCATCTTATCCAAGTTCAAGAAGCCCAACCTACCTTCGATGTGGAATGGCCTCTTTACCCTTCTCTTCAAAAGTTTTTCAGAACGGGTCACGGGCTCAGATAGTGCAAGTAAGATTTTTTGCTCTATAATCTACGGACTTTACCATGGAATCAACATGGATTATGGTTCCATCCTTTGGGTATAACTTGTTTAGAGTACTCTTTCTATGACACGACACTCGGAGATTTCGTGTGCTCGGTTCTGGTCCGTCATCGTCCACATATCCATCTCTAAACTCAAAATACCAGTGACTGAGGGATGCATCATCGCAGCTATTCCAATCTTTCACACTTTGAACTTCATTGTGTCTGATCCTACAAATTTCACCTTTGTCGGATCTCTTCTAGAGGCAATGCTCAACTGTATTCCAATAGACAACAAGCTCATCAACAAGTATCGAAAGACACCTGCATCAGGTCCTCGTCCTTTAACACCTGAGATGCAAAAGGCTTTGGAAGAAGCGAACAAGCCAAAGAAGGGGGGTAGATGAAAGCCGAAGGATGGTCCTTCCAAACTAGCTCAAACTTCGCAGAAGAAAGTCAAGCAGGCCGCTCGTATCTTCTCCAGTCGTTGAAGAAGCTTCAGATTCTCAAACCATTTCTGATGTTCAAAGATTAGAGCAAGTCCGGCATGAAACTAAAGATATTGCAGTCAGTTCACAACCAATGGTCTTATAGCCCATTCCTACTCAGACTTCTACGAAGGTAACTTCTCCGATTCCTACCTCTATTCCATCACCAAATGAAACTTTTCATGTTCCTTCTCCTTCTCCTCCACCTTATCCTACTGCTACTACATATACACCCATCTTTACACCGATCACCATTGCTCTATGTCTGAATGTATCCGTGAGAGTCTCGCAACCATAGATCTCCATCGCTCATACCACTCCTCTTTACACCGAATCCACCGCTACAATGACCACAACCACGAGTACACCACCAATAACTGTCAATGTATCTGATATGGGGGCAGGTGCTTCTGGTGTTACGATCGGTCCTAGTTCTACTCAAATCTCACCACTTCACAATGATGATCCGGATACCATCTTTGGAGATGATCATGATGATTTCCAAGACTTTCATTACAGCTCATTCAATGTTCAACCATCCAGTGATGACAAAGATGAACCTATGACGAAGGAGCAATTCAAAACCCTCAATGAAAAGTTGGATACTCTACTTGAGTCTTCCAAAACTTCAACAAACACTGAATACACCTACGAGTGTGTCAAGGCTATAATCGCGACCTTCACAAAGAAGCATGCCAAAAGTCTTGATGCCTCTACTAAAGTTGTGGAAAATTCTGAGAAGACCATTCATGAGGCGACTGAAAAAGTAGAAAAACTAGTGAATGAGGTTACTAAGTTTATGGTGGATTTTCGATGATCCTTAGATAAAAACACTGAAGCTACGAATAAAATTATTACAAGTCTTGGCTCGAATCTTCAAACCGATAAAGTTGCTCATTAAAAGGTTCACACTGACATTCAGGCTGATAATGCTGAGCTACAAACTTCTATTTCTTTAGGCTTTATAAGCTTCAACAGGACCACACTATCGAAAATTCTCTTATGGATAAACTCGCAGTGAAAACCGAGAAGATTAAAGTTCTTTCTATGCTACTCTCGCATGCACAACAACATAATGATGAGCTCATGTATGAAAAGGTTGTCATAAAAAGTTGTGTTGGAGAAGTTAATCAATTCTTGCAAAATCTCATCGATACTCGTGACTCTTTACTCATGATCTCCGTTCGCCAACATCTGGCTGATAAGCTTAAACCCGTCTTCTCAATGCTTAATTATATAGAAGGTGTTTCGGAGTCTAGATCACTTCTTAAATAAGGGGGAGAAGTCAAGAAACCAGCTTCTGATGGTTCTTATGAGCAAGAACAGAAACTGACTCCAAATGATCCGAAGGGTAATGAAGCTTTAGGATCAAAAGGCAAAGGAAATTTGATCGATGATGATGATGATGAAGAAGAGGATGAAGATGAAAAGCTCAAATGAAAGCCTCGTGATAAAGAGCTTGTACGAGAGGAAGTGCAGGACCCCGACTTGCGGGGGTGAGGTTAGGCAGAGAGTCCTAGGGAGTACCGAAGTGGTACCCAAGACGGCGGAGAGGATCCAGCAGGTCTGGAGCAGGCTTCAGACTGCTCAGAGTCAGCAGAAAAGTTATGCCGACAAGCGCCGTGTGAACCTGGAATTCTTATTCGGGGATATGGTACTCCTGAAGGTTTCCCCTTGGAAAGGTTTCATCCGGTTTAGGAAGCGGGGCAAATTAGGCCCTAGATACATTGGTCCTTTCAGGGTTGCAGCTCGAGTGGGTAAGTGTAACATCCATAAAATTTAAGCCAATTTAAAACGTTTTAATCCATTTAAAAACCATTAAGTTAATATAACTTGTTTTCAAAATAGTTTTAAACATCAGAGTATTCCCAGAACCAAATCACAAAATCATGAGATATGAGGAGCGGTACGATCACGCCTTTGCCTTGCCACGATCACCTGATGTACCTGAAACAATAAACTGAAACCGTAAGCTCGAAAGCTTAGTGAGTTCCCACAAAATACCCATACAAACATAACCATACACATACAACAATAAAATCATACAATGGGTTCGGTCGACCATCAGGTTGGAATACCCCTGGCCCTCAACCGTCGGGTTGGAATACCAACATACCACGAGTCCAATCATCCTACCAGGATGGCATACTCTCGGCCAACAACCATCGGGTTTGAATGCCCATACTCCTACAAATACAACAACTACTACTATGGGTCCAATGATCCCTCAGGATGGAATACCCCAGGCCCACAACCACCGGGTTGGAATGCCAACATACTATGAGTCCAATCATCCTACCTGGATGGAATACTCCTGGCCCACAACTATCGGGTTGGAATGCCCACATACTATCAAACATGTGCACTTAGCAGATAATCACACAATAGTCCACATCAACTACGTACTAGGGCCCTATCATCCTACCGGGATGGAATACCCTCTGCAAATGTTCAAACATTATCACAAGTAACCTCCTACCAGCATACAGACAGTCCGACCAACTACAGGTCACTAAGCATAGCCACATCCAGTCTACTAGGATGCCGATCTAACCAGCCATACAAGCATATAATAATCCATTCTAGCAGAATACCAAACTAACATATCACAACAACAATTACTCAACTAACAATTCAAAGGGCCGGCCTTGGTGCCTTAGACCCTTGGTATAGTGAGGATAACTCACCTTGAACTGCTGAAACACTGCTGGAACCCTTCTGGCTACTATCTGAAAATCCCCGCACCGCTGCTCCTCTAGATCCCTGAACTATCAATGCCACAATAACACTTAGCCCAAAACAATATCTTTCTAAGGGTAAATTGACCATTTTACCCTTAACCCAATCCGGTCCATGACTAAGGCCCAACACCATAAAATGAAAGGCCCAACACTAGGTAAGCTTCTCAAGCCTACTAGTGACCCGCTAATGGCCCAATATGCTACATTGGGTCCAATCCCTTAATGAGCCTCACCCTAAGCCCAAAACTATTCCTTGGCCTATATAATATGATTTCTAATAGCCACTAAGGCCTAAATACCCAAACATGACCAAACCACGACCCAAAAACTCATGATCCAAACAGACAGAGTACGCGGGTCGTACCCCCATGTACGCTAAGCGTACAGTCAAAATGGTGAGTACGTTGGGCGTACCTGCACATACGCTCATCGTAATTCCCCTGTTAAGTGATTTTTCTATTAGGAGCTGAATACCTCGATTCATAAGCTACCAACTCAGATCCAAGTCTTATTTCATGCCATAAACCATAAAGTTACTGACTTGGTGACTTTATATGGCCCAAACCAACTCAAACTCCCAAATAATCTTCTACTTCCATAAAGGGGACTAGATCTCATGCATGGACTTAATAGGACCATAAAGGTTGGAAATTTACTGCTTATCGGACTCATATGACTCTAAGGGAGGCAACCCTGGTCTTAGAAACGTGCTTAAGTCTCAAAGACCCAATCTTGGGACTAAAAAGTCCATAAACTTGAACTAAAGGAGAGCTAAGAGATTAATCATCAAGCTCAGAACTTTTTACCTTGAAGAGGTCTGAAATGAAGCACTTATCCCAGATCTACAAGCTCTAGCTTCCAAGGTTCCTCCTTGCCAACCTTCTTCTTTTCTCTTCCAAGCTTTAAACCACAAAAAAATGGGTTCTCCAATGTCAAGATCCACAAAATGAGGGTAGGGACGTTCTAGGGTTTCTTCTGAGGTTGGGGAGGCTGAAATGGGGCTAGGGTTAAAGCCAACATGTCCTTTATATAGTGCTCAACCCAAAAATTTGGGTTTCATGACTTTTAGCGTACGTTGGGCGTACCTTCATGTACGCTAGGCGTACGCCTTGAACATCCGCGACCAAGTTGCCCCATTACGTTGGGCGTAACCCAACTTACATTGGGCGTATCCACGCGTGTTCCAAACATGCATGCATGGCCTTCCATGCGAACTTTTCTCCATAAGGGCCATTATTTCCAAATCTTCAAAGTGTCACAACTCCTTCATTCTAAATCCGTTTCTGATCAACTTTATATCCACAGAAAGGTGGTGAGAAGCCCTACGCTTCTAACAGCACGACCAGGTCTGATACATTCTCGTATGAAACCCATTGCCCATAAAAGACCGAAACGCCCTTACCCTTGATCTCGGGAATCCATAAATAATTACTTTTTAGAACGGGGCGTTACAGTAAGGTAGCTTACAGGTTGGATCTGCCAGCCGAGCTTAATCAGATTCACAACACCTTTCACATCTCCCAGCTACGGAAGTTCCTAGTAGACGACTCAACGTTGGTACCACTAGAGGAAATTTAGGTGGATGACAACCTGAACTACATCGAGAGACCAATAGCTATCCTCGATAGGAAGTCGAAGAAAATGAGGAACAAGAGGGTCGAGCTGGTGATGGTACAATGGTAGCACCGCAAGGGCTCAGAATAGACTTGGGAGACGGAGGACGAGATGAGAGAACACTACCTGAAGCTTTTTCCGGAAGCAGCAGTAGACTTCGAGGACTGAGTCTGAAATAAGTGGGGGAGAGTTGTAACACTCGGTTCCCGGTATGTATTTAAATTGATTAATTGCATGTTTTTACACTGAGAGTCGACGAGTTAGGGGCTCAACTCGTCGAGTAGACTAGACTTTGGATGCGGGTTTTAAGTAACCTACTCGACGAGTTAGAGATCCCGACTCGGCGAGTAGGATTGTCTGGATGAAACCCTAATATTTAGGGTTTGCACCCTATTAAACACCTTATCTTGTCCCAACCCATCCTCCATCATCCCTCCCAGTCCAGAAAAGCCCTAACTCGAAACCCTAATCAGTTATTGAGTGTTCTTGAGCTTTTGGTGGCATTTGTGTGTATTTAAAGTTTGAGAATAAGAAGGAAGCTTGAGAGATCAAGAGGAAGCAAGAAGATCCAGAGGTTTTGGCACATTTCCAGCTCATTTGAGGTATAAATCTAGTACCTTGACTATTCATTTATTAGATCTCCATTTAGGGCTATTTTCAACAATTTCTAAGCCTTAGAATCGCCATATTTGGGATTTTGTGGTTATTAAGGGGTATGGCTTCAGATCTGGAACCATTGAGGGTTCCCATGGCATAAAGGTGCCAAATTTCTTGCCATAAGAACCCCATGCATCTTGTAGACTCCATTTTAGGGCGATTTAATCCAAATGCCCCATGCATGAACGTCAAGTTTGTAACTTGACGTGTATTATGGACGCTAGGAGGCTAGATCTATGTTTTGGATGTGTTAAACCCGACTAAAACCAACTGTATGGACATGGAATTTTGGGGACTCGGCAAGTCGTCCATGGGACTCGATGAGTTGGGGTATTGTTCCCCAACCCTTTTCTGTTATGATAGAACTGGTTGAGTCTTGAAGAGTACTCAACAAGATAGATGTGAATCTGGACCTGGAGATCATGGAACTCGACGAGTTCAAGAACAGAACTCGTCGAGTTCAAGGCAAGTCCCAAATGCATGAAGGCGTACTCGACGAGTTCATAAGGAACTCGAAGAGTCCAAGGCTAAAGGTGTCTTCTTGCATGAAGAAGGACTCGACCAGTTCAAGGATGAACTCGTCGAGTCAGTTGTTGAAGGTCCTAACTTTGTATGAAGTAGAACTCGACGAATGCGTGCAAGACTCGGCGAGTAGGATTGAGGTCTTAGTGTTTTGAGGATTTGGGGACTCGGCGAGTTGTTGGTTCAACTTGACGAGTCGAGTCAACCAGACATTGACTTTAACCCAGAGTTGACTTTGACCAAGGTATTGAACCTGACTTTGGCTTTGACCTGAGTAACCCTTGTAGGGGTTAATAGTATGTAATGATAAATTAAGGAAGGTTACTATATATAGGAAATGAGAGGAGTTGATCCTGACAACGAGGACAATTCAGACACTTCATGACATTGAGGTGAGTTACCTTCCAGTAGATGTGGGTCTAAGGCACCAAGGTCGGCCCACTAGTAGAGTTGGTTGGTAGATGATTGTCTTTATGATAACCATCTAGGTTTGCTACTACCTAATATTGTTATATGTTAGTATGATATGATGTTATGTGATAGGAGGTAGTAGGGGGAATAGTCCCCGAGTACGGTCGTAAGGACCGAAGAGTAGGTCCGGCACCCCAGAATTTCCTTTCAGTATGTTTGTTGTATGGTATGTGGTATGATGGGGGAACTCACTAAGCTTTGTGCTTACTGTTTTCAGTTTTGGTTTCAGGTACCTCTTCATCGAAGGGGAAGGAGTTGGCACGGTAGCAGTGCATCGCACACACATGATTTCCGCATTTTGAGATCCATGGGATTGTACTATGATATGATTACTATCGATGATATGATTTTTAAGACATGTGATTATGGTTTTACGGTTTTATATGACATTGATGATGTTTTTTAGTAAACAGATTTGTAAGTAACATAATTAAAAACAAAATTTTGGGTCTTGAAAATTGGAATGCTACATGGGAACGTCGAAGTACATTTCTTAAGATCCTCTGAACAACTTGCTGATATCTTCACGAAAGCCTTACATGAAACTACCTTAAATCGAATTCTACAAGTCTTAGGAATGATAAAAGCAGAATCTGTTCCAAAACCATCTTTGTAATCGAAATGCATCTCTTAAGTTCCGAACCAGTTCGAACCCTCAAAGGTACTCGCAACTCACTGTTCACACTCCGAATGGGTCTGAGCGCTCGGAGCAACTCGTAGTCTACTGTTCATCTGGGACTCGAAACTTCATATATCCTTTATATATTATGTATTTTCGGTATTTTATTTTCAGTTTTTATTTCTTTTTCGGAAAAACTTCAAAATATAAAAATATTTTATTTTCTGCTTTTTATTTCTTTTTCAGAAAAACTTCAAGATACAAAAATATTTTTCTTTTTTGTTTTTGCTTCTTTTTCAAGAAAATCCAAAATCCAAAAATATATTTACTTTCTTGTTTATGTTTTATCTTTTCAGAAAATCAAAACCTCCAAAAATATTTTTTGTTTTGTTTATTTGTGTGTAAATTTTTTTAGGTACTTTGTCGTTACTACAATTTGAAATGATGGGGCAGGTTTATAACTATGATTCTATGTATTAGGTAAGTGTCCCTATAAGCATGCTGCTGCATGTTGACCAAAGCCTTTATGACTCTATGTTGAATCCTTAATGAAACTTTCACTTCGAATGTTTCTTCCCAATCAGGCTAATATTCACATAAGTCGTTGAGCTACCTTACTCTTCCCATATCAAGTTTAGAGTTAACTGATTAGTCATTCACAATATAGAAAATGTACATTTCTATCTTCGGAACCACCTTATCTTTTCTCCATTACCTTCACTTCCACCTTCGTAACCTTTAAGACTCTCATAAATTACCACTGAGGTTTATGGTTACACAAATTCTGTGTTTATGATCTCCAAATTGTTATCACAACGATTTGAGTGAAACCCAAAATCCGAATCCTTTTTATGAATTGATGTTGAACAATAAATATGTTCTAGATTTTTCACCATGGAATTGACAACATTCAACCCTCGCGGTTTGTAGCTTGAAATCTTATTATTTTTATTTTTTCCAGATCTTAATTGAATGCTCTCGACCTAATACATTTCTTCCCAATAGATCCAGTTTTTTTTCTTTGAGATTTCGACTTTGTCTTGCCACTTAAACGAATCCGAAGCATACTTGTTATTATGACTACACTTGTCATACAAGTAATTCTTCTATTATTTTGGACTTATGTTGAGTTTCGTAGTTTGGTTGAAGCAAGGCCACCCATTAAATCCTAATGAAAAGAAGCCTTTCACTATTTCTCCATAAATAGATGATCGTAATTAAATAGGAAACCATGCAAGCACTTACAAGTCTCTCTTGACTCCGAAAGAAGAGATCGTAACGACCCAATTTCCAATAGAAAATTTTCATTTTAATTAATCAAAAATGTTTTCCATAAACCATAAGACCTCATTACATTTGTTTTCAAATCCATACATCAACAAACTTTATTTCAAATATCAGAGTGTCCCAAAACAAAAACGTCTATGAGAGAGTGCATGTCGCGCCATCAAGCCTTGCCCTTGCCCTTGGCTCAGATGTACCTGAAACAAATCCACAAACTGTAAGCTAATTTTTAGTGAGTTCCCTAGAGCATACCCCACACACAATCCACATAAACACATATCATATTAGCTATAAAAGCTACATATACCACATAAGCCATGCATACAAACATATAAGGATGTCATGGGCTCCTCCCAAGGTCTTACTCCAGGATGCCATGGGCTCCTCCTAGGGTCTTTAGTTGGAAAGCCATGGGCTCCCCCACATGGTCTTACATCCAAGTGCCATTGGCTCCCCCCATGGTCTTCCCTGCAAGTTTCACATATATAGATAGCATTGTTGGATAAGGTGTCTAAGTCCATAACTATTTCGGGCTTGTACTTGACCCGACCTGGCATGGTCCATTTGGGTTGCATGGCACCATGCAATTGGATAGACTAAATGAGAGAAATAACACTTGGAGATTATTAATATATTATAAGTTCTAATATATTAATAATATTATTTGATTAGTTTGATCAAAGAATTAATTTGGAATTAATTAAGTGATCAAAGGATAACTAATTAAATATATGGGTTGATTATGTAAATCATCTATATCTTGTATAGTGGGCTAAAAGGCTCCATGGATTATCAAGTTGGGTTCTACCCATAGGATGCTCCATGGATGCTCCATGGGAGTTACAAACCCATGGGTCATGGAAATGAAGAGTCATGACACATTAGGGTTTACATGGTGTAACCCTAGATGTGTCAACACTATATAAGAGTCCCATTCTCCACAAAATTGGCTACACAAGTTGGACATAAGAAACTAGAGGGCTTGGCCGATTTTGAGAAGTGTGTATTATCTCAAGAGTCTTTCCAAGAGCATTTGGTGTTGTGTGAAGCATTTGAGGCATCACACTTGGGGTGCTAGGCTCACAAGGTTTCAAGGAACACAAGCAACAACAAGGTAAGTTATTCTATCTATGATTCAAGTTAAAATTGTTCCCCATGTATGCTAGATAGGAATATAACCTTGGAATTCAACTTTGCATGATAATTAGACAAACATAGATCCAAGGTTATTAGGGTTGCATGTACACTTAGGAAGTGTTAGAATGCTCAAAACCCATCAAGCATAACACTTAGCATGACTAACTATCATACCACGTATCTCCACAATCATCAAGTGTACCGCATATCACAAAATGGGTCAGCCTTGGTGCCTTCGACCCATTGGTATGGTGAGGAGACTCACCTCTCGTGAATTCTAAAGTGGCAAGCTAACATCTGATAAATCCCACGCACTAATTAAACTCAATTGCCTATAATCATCATGTGATTAACTTGTCACAATCCCGAAATACCATAAATATCCTCAAAGTCAACCTTGGTCAAACCTAGTCAAAGTCAAGGTCAACAGTCCATGTTGACCTTACCTCGTCGAGTGCATCCAACAAGTCGTCGAGTTACCTGTGTAACTCGTCAATTCGCTGAGTTACCTGTGTAACTCGTCGAGTTCCTCAATGTCAAGAAGAACGAAAACCCATGTAGACCGAAAACTCCAATCCTTCACATAAATCACTCGGAATCTCAAAAACGGGTAAACCCTACCCGACTCGTCGAGTTGGCTAAGGGACTCGACGAGTTCTTTTAGTCCTTTTTGTGTTCAAATGTTTTAGGCTACCCCAAGGCTCCAGATTGTAGATCTAGTCTCCTAAGGCATGGTTTCCACGTAAAGTTGCAAACTTTACGTGCATGCAAACTCTTAAATGCCAAAACCAAGCTAAGGGAGGGTTTTTAGCCAAATAGAAGGGCCAATGCTTGATAAATTTAGTGACTTTATAACTCTAGGGACTTAGAGGAGTCCAAATCTGAAGTTACAACTCCAGATCTTACCCAACACCCGAAATGCTTCACAAATATACTAAAAATGGCCTTAAACCCAAGAAAAAGGGGATCTAATGCTAGAATGATCAACGTAACAACTTGTTACCTTCAAATGGATGCCCAAACATTGTAGATGATAGATCTACACTCTCCTTCCCGTTCCAAACTTCTCAACCTTCAAACTTCTTCAACAAAAGGCACCAAAAGCACTTTCTTAGTCTCATAAGCACAAGGAAGCAACAAAGAATGGCTAGGGTTTCTTCTCAGAGTAATGGAGGGGTAAGGGAGGCCAAAGCATGCAGATTAGGTCAATTATATAGGGTCTAAATCCTAAAAATTAGGGTTTTCCTTTATAGTGCCTACTCGTCGAGTCGGGGCCTTCCAACTCATCGAGTAGGATCTAAATCCCGCGTCCTCATAAATGATCTCTACACGACAAGTTGGAGCTCCCCAACTTGTTGAGTCCTAGCATAAAAACCTAAAAACTTGGAAAATTAAATGATACCTAGAACATGTGTTACAACGGTCACACTGTATAAAAGGGAAATCGATGCTTCATTATCATTTACCACTTTCAAGCTTTCAAATTTTCCGGCAAGAAAAAATCTCTCTTTCTCAAGCATTGTTCATCTTCTCCGTCCGCATCAATGGCTGCTTCATCAGAAACTCCATCTGTGGCGGACCAAACCGCTTCATAACGATTGTTGAACATCAAAGCCAACCAGAATCTCATCTTGGATCTTGACTCATCGAAATACACTATCTCTCTCCAGCTGATGATTGAGTGTCTTCGTCACTCTCCTTTGGCTCCGGCTCTCACCATGGCGGAGGGTGTCCCCTTGGTCCGTCTATCCAGAACATACTTAACTGCAAGTTATCAGGAAGGTGAGTCTGTGATTACCTTTGAGATCAATTCCCACAAAACATCAATCTCCAAGTCTCGATTCAACCGGTTGCTAGGGTTTTCTCAAGCTAGGGATTTGGTTGATCCGGAGTCCATTTCTTCTTATGCAATCTGGAGATGTTTTAACAGATGGGTTACGTAGGAAATCTCACCATCTTATCCAAGTTCAAGAAGCCCAACCTACCTTCGATGTGGAATGGCCTCTTTACCCTTCTCTTCAAAAGTTTTTCAGAACGGGTCACGGGCTCAGATAGTGCAAGTAAGATTTTTTGCTCTATAATCTACGGACTTTACCATGGAATCAACATGGATTATGGTTCCATCCTTTGGGTATAACTTGTTTAGAGTACTCTTTCTATGACACGACACTCGGAGATTTCGTGTGCTCGGTTCTGGTCCGTCATCGTCCACATATCCATCTCTAAACTCAAAATACCAGTGACTGAGGGATGCATCATCGCAGCTATTCCAATCTTTCACACTTTGAACTTCATTGTGTCTGATCCTACAAATTTCACCTTTGTCGGATCTCTTCTAGAGGCAATGCTCAACTGTATTCCAATAGACAACAAGCTCATCAACAAGTATCGAAAGACACCTGCATCAGGTCCTCGTCCTTTAACACCTCAGATGCAAAAGGCTTTGGAAGAAGCGAACAAGCCAAAGAAGGGGGGTAGATGAAATCCGAAGGATGGTCCTTCCAAACTAGCTCAAACTTCGCAGAAGAAAGTCAAGCAGGCCGCTCGTATCTTCTCCAGTCGTTGAAGAAGCTTCAGATTCTCAAACCATTTCTGATGTTCAAAGATTAGAGCAAGTCCGGCATGAAACTAAAGATATTGCAGTCAGTTCACAACCAATGGTCTTATAGCCCATTCCTACTCAGACTTCTACGAAGGTAACTTCTCTGATTCCTACCTCTATTCCATCACCAAATGAAACTTTTCATGTTCCTTCTCCTTCTCCTCCACCTTATCCTACTGCTACTACATATACACCCATCTTTACACCGATCACCATTGCTCTATGTCTGAATGTATCCGTAAGAGTCTCGCAACCATAGATCTCCATCGCTCATACCACTCCTCTTTACACCGAATCCACCGCTACAATGACCACAACCACGAGTACACCACCAATAACTGTCAATGTATCTGATATGGGGGCAGGTGCTTCTGGTGTTACGATCGGTCCTAGTTCTACTCAAATCTCACCACTTCACAATGATGATCCGGATACCATCTTTGGAGATGATCATGATGATTTCCAAGACTTTCATTACAGCTCATTCAATGTTCAACCGTCCAGTGATGACAAAGATGAACCTATGACGAAGGAGCAATTCAAAACCCTCAATGAAAAGTTGGATACTCTACTTGAGTCTTCCAAAACTTCAGCAAACACTGAATACACCTACGAGTGTGTCAAGGCTATAATCGCGACCTTCACAAAGAAGCATGCCAAAAGTCTTGATGCCTCTACTAAAGTTGTGGAAAATTCTGAGAAGACCATTCATGAGGCGACTGAAAAAGTAGAAAAACTAGTGAATGAGGTTACTAAGTTTATGGTGGATTTTCGATGATCCTTAGATAAAAACACTGAAGCTACGAATAAAGTTATTACAAGTCTTGGCTCGAATCTTCAAACCGAGAAAGTTGCTCATTAAAAGGTTCACACTGACATTCAGGCTGATAATGCTGAGCTGCAAACTTCTATTTCTTTAGGCTTTATAAGCTTCAACAGGACCACACTATCGAAAATTCTCTTATGGATAAACTCGCAGTGAAAACCGAGAAGATTAAAGTTCTTTCTATGCTACTCTCGCATGCACAACAACATAATGATGAGCTCATGTATGAAAAGGTTGTCATAAAAAGTTGTGTTGGAGAAGTTAATCAATTCTTGCAAAATCTCATCGATACTCATGACTCTTTACTCATGATCTCCGTTCGCCAACATCTGGCTGATAAGCTTAAACCCGTCTTCTCAATGCTTAATTATATAGAAGGTGTTTCGGAGTCTAGATCACTTCTTAAATAAGGGGGAGAAGTCAAGAAACCAGCTTCTGATGGTTCTTATGAGCAAGAACAGAAACTGACTCCAAATGATCCGAAGGGTAATGAAGCTTTAGGATCAAAAGGCAAAGGAAATTTGATCGATGATGATGATGATGAAGAAGAGGATGAAGATGAAAAGCTCAAATGAAAGCCTCATGATAAAGAGCTTGATGAAAACCTGCGAATTGCAAGAGAAGCTGATGCTCGTGAAAAAGAGCTTCGTGATGCACAGGTAACATTGGAGACTCAAAAGACTCTTTTCCCTCCCTGGACCATGGAGCGGATTATGAACGAAGCTATCGACAATCCGAGTACTTACTGGTTGGAGCCAGTACTTTGTTTGATCTAGAGAACACTTTGGATTCATAGCTTGATCTACCAATTACTCCGAAGGCATTCCTGTTTCGTTTTTTTGATAAAATTGAGAAAGCACCCACTACAGACTACGACATCAATCATTCGCTTTTCTCTTTCTACCTCAAGCACGGGAAGCCTCAGTATCAAAATTGGAGTTCAAAGAAAATTACAGCTGTGAAATTCACTGGGCCAATTGAAACGAAGAGCTTTATCAATGCTAAATTCAAAGTTGACTGTCGAGCAGAAAGTTTAGTTTTTGAGTTTACACTCGCAGACTTGCCGTGCCTTAACCCATATGATTGGATTTCCTTGTTCCATCTCTTATTAAAGGATGAACAGAAATTCGAACCTCTCATGGTACATCTCAAAAGGATGTTGATCTCCTACATTCATGAAGTTTCGAAAATGGATGTGGAGATAGCGGTTGTTTTACGAAAGAAACCAACTGTGCTACCAAAAGAAGCTCTGAATAATGTCTCCAAGATGAGGTTGGGAAGAATTGAGAAAGATAAATGGAGTGTAATGTTTTAGCAAAGCGCTAGAGATGGATCAAATATTCAGAAGTGTTTATTTTGCTTACCAAATAAACATCTTTACTCTTCTTCCTGTTTGAACTACATTGTGTGATAACTGATTAATGCAAAGCGAACGATGCTGTCGCCAAGAAGTGCTTTGCAGATATGATAAAGTGGTAGATCTCAGTTCACAACACCTTGCTTTGTTTAATTCTGAAACTTTTCAAGGTTCAGAAGCGGGTTCAACAGTGAAGAATCTTCCTTCCTTATTGACACAAAGGAGGAGATTATTGGGATATTTATTGTGTTGTGTCAATTTTGTTATGCTTGTAATTAGTCTTTATTATTAGTGGATTGGGATTGTCCATTCGTCATTATGAGCTAGGTTTAGACTATAAATATTACATGCCTGTATTGTATTAGGGTTAATCGTTTTTGTGATTCCCTACTGTGCCTTTACAGAGAAGTTCTTCATCGAGCTCTTCTAAGGCACTGATTTTAATCATTTAGCACAACTTTGATCATTGTTCTTATTGTTTGATTTACATTACTGTTGAGAATCTATTGATCTATTTTTAATTGTTTCAACAAACTCATAGTTTCCCGAAAACCCGACAACTAAAGGTGGAGCGTTAGATCAAAATTAATTCATTAAGGACACGATCGTTATCTTACCAATCTCCTTTTATGTTTAGTTTTTGTGTTATTGGAATATTAATAAAAATGTCTAAAAATTAATATAAGAAATCAAATTTTTGGATTTTTTTTATAAAAATATAATAATGTAGATTTTTTAATTTTTTTTTTTGGAAAACATGAATTTTAATATATATATATATATATATATATATATATATATATATATATATATATATATATATATTAAAATCCGCATTTAAAAAAAACTGAAATATTTAAAAAAAAAACAATATTTTCTTAACAAAAAAATCCACGTTTCAGTTGCGTAGATGCATTATTTTTTAAATGTATATATGCATATTTCATATACTATAATATTCATAAGTAATCATAACAAACTCATTTTTATTACTAATCTATAAACACAATAGTACATTTATTTTATTCAATACAAAATAAGATATAAAAAAACAAAAAATGCTACAAAATTACAAAGTGTTTTCATTCTTTGTTTCAAGATTTCCATATTTCCTTCAATCTATCACTTTTCACCTCTTCAGTATTTACCATAAATACTTCCAAATCTACAAGAAAATTAAAAAAAATTGATTAATGCAAGAACACTTTACACAAATTCATGTGTATATATATAATGTAAGATTCACATGTGCTTATATCATGTAAGATTCACATTTTATGATATAATGTGATATTCACATGTGACTGTATATTTTAATATTCAAATGAGAATTTCACAAGAAAATTAAAAAAAATAACGAAAAACACTCACATAAAATGAATGTTTGTATATAGACGTAAATCATATGTGATTCAGTTTTTATTTTCATGTGAATCACATGGAATTCATATGTGACTCACTTGTGATTTACATGTGATTCATATGTGAATTACATGTGAATCACATGCATATGTGATTCATTTGTGATTTATATGTGAATTAAATGTCATTCATATGTGAATTACATATGATTCATATGTGACTTACATGTGAGATTGACATTTGAATCACATGTAATTCATATGTGAATTACATGTGATTTATATGGGAATGACATGTGATTTTTATCGATCGGACATCCTAAGGTCACCAACCTTCTAGGTTTCTGTAGAGGAATTATATGTGAATATTATAATATATACGATGCAAAGCATATGGGATAGTATTAACTACCAATAAAGGAGAAACAAAATCATTGAATTGATATGTGACTTCTACTCACAAATAAACGGATGTGACCTGAGCACCAATATTCACAAAACATTTTGTTGATAATCCATTTCTGAACACTACATCAAGGCCTTCCCGAATTAATAAGTTAAAACAAATTACTATGAAATCTAAAAAAACCAAGGCTAATAAAATAACATAAATAAATGACATGAAAAGCATTGGTTTTACTTTTGAAGTTTTTAACAAGTAAAAAATAATAATAATAATAATTTACCTGGTGGACTACAGTTGAGCTAAACTGAAAGTCTCTTAATACAATAGATAATATTTCCTTGATTTATGAAAAAATATAAACCGAAATAAGACTTATTTCCCACGGTGTTCTTAAACATTGTACATATGTTTTTTAGGCCATAATCATAAATCAATACATACACAAAATAAAAACGAAAACATACTTAACTCGGTTGTCAAATGTTTAAAGAACTACAATAAGAATAGAAGACATGTTTCTTTCACTATAAGGAATATGTAGTTTCTCAATCAATACCCACTTCCAAATAGCTTCTAGGTCTTCAATTAACTATAAAGAAAAAACATGTATGAAATAATCAAAAACTAAAATAAATTTGATGATTGATGTACAACAGTTAATGGAACCAGGTCATACATAAATAATATGATATGAAAAAATAAATTTTAAAACACAGGTGATAATAGTCCATGCATACTTTAATTGCGACTCATTTTTTCAAAAAGCAAAAAGTTAATGTAAATGAAAAAAGAAGAGAACGCATACCTTCTTTGTAGATTATGAAAAAGTAAACCAACTATATGATGATGAAGTCTGCACCTCAGGAGTACCTAAATTAATGTTAAGAGTGAACATCAAAAAGTAGACATAATTTATAATTGTATAATTAGGCTTTTACACTTTTTTGTAACTAAAAATAGGATAAATAATCATTACCGTTTGTTTCAGGATCAATTTTTGGATGCTTCTTCTTCTGAACACATTGATAAACAAGTTAATTTTCAAGAAAAATATTTAGTTTTTGGAGCATAGTGGCATGAATACACCTAAAGTGAGAGAAAGGTATACATACAGCTAGAAAGACAACCAAAACATCCATCACATGCAGTTTCAAAATTTACACACGAATATGCTCCAATTAGATATCAATTACAAAATAATAATATGGAAAATCAGAACCTATGTGTTTCGTTTTGTTAATCTCCTTCTACATATATGATCGAAAACAAGGGAGGTCAATGGAGACAGAAGGGGGATGATGAGGAAGGCGATCAACTTGAGTGACGATTATCGGAGGCGACCATGGATTGCAATAAACTTCTGCAAATCATTTGATTCTCCTCGTGAACTTCTATTCTGGAACTACCAAAAAAATCCATAACTCCACCCTAGGGTTTGCTGCTATAGATTCCAATAGGCGAAGAATGAAGGACTTTTAAGTAGAGCTTCTCCGAATAGCGAAGACAACGACAATCAATGAGACATCAATTTGTCGGAGGCAAGTCGTCGATGACGGTAGATCGTGGCTTGAGATATATATATATATATATATATATATATATATATATATATATATATATATATATATATATATATATATATATATATATATATATATATATATATATATATATATATATAATAGTTTTGCGACCCATGTATTCCATGTGTTAATTTTAAAAAAAATGTTAGATATAAAAGTCTAAATATTTGAGAAATTTAAATTTATTAGAAAATAAGAAAAATAATGCATTTTTAGAATTAAAATGTTTTTTTTATATTTTAAATTTAAATAAATAAACAAAAGAAATTAATAAGCTTTAATTTGAGAATTTTGAAATTAGAAGGTAAATCCATTAATGAAATTTTTATTTATTTATTACTATATTTATTGTAATTATTACATTAAAATATTATGTGAAATTTAATAAAATAAAAAGCCAATAAAATGACATGTGGAAACAAATTAATTCAAAATAACAAAAAAAACGACATTTGGCAAATTGAATAAGAATGTGACACGTGACAACTAAACCTTCATTTATTAGAGTAGAGATATAAAGGTAGATTCAAATGTTTCTCACATCTGTTGTGTGCTAAATTTGCACTAATAAAAATTTATTAAATATTAAATAATTATTTAATCAAATAAAGATAAATATTAAATGATTTCCATAATTATATGTATATTAAACGATATCCAAAGTTATAATTCTCCTTTTATGGAAACAAATTGAATTTTTCATTAATGTTAACAATTATATATTTTTTTTTCAGAATAAATTCGTATTTAGAAGAATGAGAGTGTATTCTAGCAGAATAAGTGTGTATTCTAGTAGAATACACTCCCGTTCTTCATATTCCATGTAACACCCCGACTCGTAGGTATGAGTTTTAAAGCATTTCGTACATGTTATGAACCTACTCGACAAGTTGGTTGCCGCAACTCGTCGTGTAGAGGCGGGTTGGCCTGCGTGGATTATTAGACCTACTTGACGAGTCGAAGGACCCGAACTCGACGAATAGGAGCTGGGGGATGAAACCCTAATTTTTAGGGTTTGCACCCTATTTAAAGGACCTTAAGTCCTTACCTCCCGTCCCTTATCACCCCTTGACGGCCAGAAGGAACCATAATCTCTATTGACATTGTTCTTGAGTGTTTGTGAGGATTAAAGAGTTCTTTTGGTGTGTTTAGAGAAAAATGCTTGGAGTATACAGAGCTTGGAGCATAGAGGAGCTTGTGGATCTGACTCTACTTCATCTTGGCATCATTTTGAAGGTAACTAGTCGTTACCTTGGCTTATTTTTAGCTAAATCTTTTCATGGTTGGGTTTGAGGCCATCTTTAGCATTTATGTGAGCCATTTTGGGTATTAGCCATGATCAAAAGTTGCAACTTCAGATCTAGACTCCTCCAGGTCTCAAACTCATAAAGCTATCAACTTTATCTCATAGGAACCCCTCACCATGCCCTAACCTCATTCTAAACTTGGTGTTAGTGTTCTAAGCCTTTAAGACCTTGCATGCACGTAAAGTTTGCAACTTTACGTGGAATCTATGTCTTAGGAAGTTGGATCTACAATATGGAGCTTTGGGGTGGTTAAAAACGTCTGGATAAGAAATGGGCTGCATGAACTCGATGAGTTGCATAACTGACTCGACGATTCGGATGAAGATTTGCCCGTATTTGATTCTGCATGAACTCGACGAGTCACTAATAGGACTTGATGAGTCAGTTAGGGTTTTTCCCGACATTTTGGACACGCATGGACTCGGCGAGTTGTCTGGAAACTCGGCGAGTCAACTAGGGTTTTTGTGATTTCTCGATTTCTAGAAGGACTCAACGAGCCAGTGACTTGCACTCGATGAATTGGGTCAACATGGACTGTTGAATTTGACCGTTGGCTTTGGCTTTGACTTTGACCAAGCGTTGACCAGTTTGACTTCTGGGGGCATTTTAGTAAATTGGGAATTTATGGAAGTTGTTTTATGGTGGATATAGGTGGTGGAGTTTGTGGCTGTGATTCAACAGTTTGACCTTATCACTACAGTTTGACAGTTATGAGGTGAGTTTTCCTCACTATACTCCAGGGTCTAAGGCACCAAGGCCGACCCTTTTTGGATTGCTATCCTGATATGTTATGCTAGTATGATCTGTTAGATCTGTATCCTGGTAAATAGGATGTTATTATGCTATTATGATCCGTTAGATCGTTTTATTTGTCTATAGATTGTTATGTGATTATCTGATATATGTGCACATGTTTGATTGGTGGTTAAGGCTTATCCGCTTTGTGCGAGAGCCAACAGACCTAGGCATTCCAACCCGATGGTTGTGGGGCATGAGTATTCCATCCTAAGGATGATTGAACTCATAGTATGTGGGCATTCCAACCCGATGGTTGTGGCCTGGGGTATTCCATCTCGAGGATGACTAGACCCATAGTATGTTGGCATTCCATCCTGATGGTTGAGGGCATGGGGTATTCCAACCCGATGGTTTAAGGGTGTTATATTCAATGCAATTTTATTGTATTTTAAGTGAGTGAGTACTGAAACAAAACACAAACCCATACATAAAAACCTAGATACGAATTCAATCTGAAAGAATGTTATTGCTGACATTAGTGACAAATTTAATTAGTTTCCATAAAAAGAGAATTATAATTATGGATATCGTATAATGTACATATAATTGTGGATATCATTTAGTATCTATTTTTATTTAATTAAATAATAATTTAATTTTACAAAATTTCTATTGGTGCATTCTAGCATACAATAAATACAAGAAACATATTAACCTAGTCATATATATATATATATATATATATATATATATATATATATATATATATATATATATATATCCTCTTTAATAAATGAATGTTTTTTGCTAGTTGTCACATTCTCATTCAATTTGTCAAATGTCATTTTGTGGTTATTTTGAATTAATTTTTTTTTCCACATGTCAATTTATGAGTTTTTCTATTTGATTAAATTTCACATAATATGTTAATGTAATAATTGCAATAAATGTAGTAATAAATGGATATTAATTTCACTAATACACTTACCTTTTAATTAATTTCAAAATTCCCAAAATTAAACCTCATTAGTTTCTTTTTTCTATTTAAATTATTTGTTTAAATTTAAAAGATAAAAAAACATTTTCATTATAATAAATCATTATTTTTCTTATTTTCTTATAAATTCAAACTTCTCAAATATTTTGACATTTGTATTCAACTTTTTTTTTTTAAATTAACTCATGTAACACATGAGTTTCACAACTAATATATATATATATATATATATATATATATATATATATATATATATATATATATATATATATATATATATATATATATATATATATATATATATGTTACCTAATAAATGAAAATAATTTTGCCATTTGTCATCTTTTTATGCATTATGTCACATGTCATTTTATGGTAAATTTAAATTAAATTATATCCAAGTCTCATTTTGTGGTTTTTGTTCATTTTATTAAATTTCATGTAATACTTAAATGTAATAAATGGAATAAGAAATATATATCTAACTCATTAATACAACTTTTCTTATAATATCTAAATTTCTAAATTAAATCCGATTATTTTAGTTGTTTATTTATTTAAATTATTAGTTTAAATTTAAAAGATAAATAAGCATTTCAATTTTAACAATTAAATATTTTTCTTTTTTTTCTTATAAATTTAAATTTCTACATTGTTAGATCTTCATGTTTGTATATATTTTTTTGATAAAGTCATGTAATATATGAGTCTCACAACTAGTATCCAACAATAATTATCAAATCATAGTATATCCCAAGATCACCAAATCAAATCCTCTCTCTAGTGTGTACGGGTCACGCCGACGCCTTTCCACGGTCTTCGCTAGTACCTGAAACACATAACACAACAACTGTAAGCATAAATGCATAGTGAGTTCCCCTAAATACCGCATACAACTCATACACCAATCGAGGCTATAATACGACCCTCCGGTCGATGTGTCTCAGTGGGACCCTCCAGTCCCGTGGCTCGTTGGACCCTCTGGTCCGTTCATAGCTCGTTGGACCCTCCGGCCAGTCTGTATCGTTGGACCCTCCGGTCCGGTCTATAACATCATACAACATACATATAACACATAGCACATAATCTCATACATAACACATAAGACCCTCTAGTCAACATATAATACCACTCTAGGTAACGTATAGTGAGAAGACTCACCTCGTGTAACTCGGTAACTCGGAAATCTCAAACTCAGAGAAATAAGACCTAGCCTCCTCCTAATCATATGAAATAATCACTTATCATCAACATAATTCCCAAGGCTAGACCATTTCCTCTAATCACTCTCAGGAGAGGTAAAAGACCGTTTTACCCCTTACTTGGCTCAAATACACTAAAGTTGACCAAACCCTAAAAGTCAACAAAAGTCAACCCTCCGGGTTACGCTGCACGTACCAAACGTGTACGCTGGGCGTACCCAGAGCCTTCACAGAATCGGGGTACACGGCCCCTTACGCCGAGCGTACTGGGATTATGCCCAGCGTAATACCCAACTTCCTCATCCAACTCATTTAGGTCTTAAACAGTTAAGATTTTCATCCAAAATTCAGATCTGACCCTTCTAACATGACTTAATCCATAAAGTTGAATCCTTTAAGCCTTTGCATGGCTGTAAAGGTCACTTTGACCTCAAAACACCTTTCCTCTTTCCATAATGAGACTATAACTCATGCATGACACAAGATCTACGTCCAAGACTGGATTTTTATGAATCCTTAACACAATATACACTAGAAAAGGTCAGATCTAAACTCATGGAGACTCTTTGCACATAAAGTCTCCAACTTTGAACCAAAAACCCTAAAAATGGTCCAAAAAGAAAAACTCATGAAGAACAAGGAAAGCTTTGAGCATTTTACCTCAGAAGTGATCTCCAACCACTGTAGAACTCGGATCTACACTTGTTCTTCAACTTTTAGCTCCAACAATGGCTCCTTCTTCTCCTTCTTTATCTTGAAAAGGTAACTTCAAGCTCAAAAACACACTTACAAGCTAAAGCACAGATCTCAGCTCTCTAAGGACTCACTCAAGGGCGTATGGTGGCTAGGACAAAGGACTACATGTTCCTTTTATAGCACACAAGCCCGAAATTTAGGATTTGCATCTGGGCTCACTACGACCAGCGTAACCCCTGGGTATGCCCAGCGTACCCGGGCGAGTCCGCGTTCAAATTAAGCGCGAGAGTACGCGCGGCGTACATCTCAGTACGCCCAGCGTACGCACCAATCTCGTATACAACTTTAAGGGCCAAAACTGACAATTCTCCAAAATAGAAGGATCACAAAGCTTACCTGGATTCCAGGCTGTTATAGTATATATATATATATATATATATATATATATATATATATATATATATATATATATATATATATATATATATATATATATATATATATATATTCAAACTTGCCAAAAAGAGGAACATGAGTAAACTAAGCATTATAATTTATAACTGATTTTATTTTTGAAAAATTTATCTATTTTTGAAAAATGACAACTTATTTTCGGATGCTACCTGGACCTGATTTTCAAATTCGGGATTTTTTTTTTTGGCTTTTTTTCAAAATTTTTTCAAAGAAATCTCCCTATAGTGTTCGAAATGTCTATTTCAAAGTGTTTAATATCACCGTTTTTCAATCAAAATGTCTTATTTTGTTAGATTAAAGTATAAAATGAATTTTTTTACTATGTTTGTTTAACTTTTTGTTAGATTAAAGTAAAAAATGAATATTTTTCTTGAAATTCCAGAATTATTTATCCGATTTCTGACTTTTTTTTGGAATTCCAGATTTTTTTTTCCCGAACTCCGAAATTTTTGTACGGGATGCGGAATGTTGGTCCGAAATTACGGAATATTGGTCCGGAATTCTGGAATATCAGTCTGAAATATATATATATATATATATATATATATATATATATATATATATATATATATATATATATATATATATATATATATATATATATAACAAAATGTTTTTTCTCATTCCAAAATGTTTATTTGGGACTAAATGGTTATTTTTTCCAAAACATTTTTTAGTATTTTTTTCTAATACATACTAAATTGTAGTTAGATTACTTAGTTTCCAAAAAAAGAAAGAAATTTTTATTTCCAAAAAAAGAAAGAAGTTTAAATCGTAAATAAATACCTAGGTAAGAATTCTCACATATCCCCTTTAAAACACATCAGATGGCCTGGAATAGGCCCTCTGTATAACTACGAAATATAAACTTATTATGTAACATCCTTTTTTTTTTTTCTTAACAAGGTCTTGTAAGTCTATGATTTTATGTACATCGATGTAAATTTAATATTAATTAGCAATTAAAAGACAATTAGCAACGTCAAAATCAACAATTTGGAAAAATAAGATACATAACATGTAACCTATCTGAATCAAAGAAATCAACTTCTTTTTCAAATGTGTGTTTCAAAAGTTTTTAATCTTATTATCCATTTTTCCTGATAAATGAGTGGCGATCAACCAAAAGATACATAAAATATACACATAACAAGATCACCCATTACTCAAAACTTCAAAACTTCAAAACTTTTACTTGCGAGTGGATTATCTACATGAGCAAGCAGTGGATTTTGGTAAAACATGTGAAAAGAACACCATAAATACATTAGATTCCATCAATATGCACAAAATGCTCAAAAATGGTAAACTTTTACCTATGGTAGGATCACTTGCATGAACAAGGGTAGATTTTGATAGAAAACTACAAACAAACGACAAAAATCATGAATCAACAAAAAGTTAGATATATTCCATGACAAACAAATAGCAAGCGTAGTCGGAAAGTGAGCAGTTATGTGAATCAAGATGCTTGTGCTTAGATTTATATTAGAATCAAGAGGGAAGATTTAGGAGGCATATATGTAAATTTGGAGGGATCTCATGCGAAATGAAAATTTTGAACAAAATTTTTAGAAGGACGATTATATGGTTCGGTTTCACATGATTTATTGGTCCGGTTTCTATTGATTTAATGGTGTATTTTTGAAGTAATGCACCAATAAATGCGTCTTTATGCCTTTTACTACGGTTAAAAGAAAACCACACCAACAAATACTTTAAACGGTGCTATTTTTTGATTTATTGATGCAAAAATGTTTTAATGGTGATGTTTTAAGCTACTATTGTACCAAAAAAATAGATTTTGTACTAATGACACAACATTATAGTCGGCTTTTGACAATCAAACCACCACATACAGTGCACTGCAATATTGTACGATCAATAGATATTCTTCTTTAACGAAGATAGGGATCTATTAAAGTCCCGTTACAGCCCAAACCGCAAAATGTACCGACTTTCATTATATAAAAGAATACGCCATTCAAAAAAAAAAAAAAAATACAAGAAAAAAGAATACGACGTTTGTAAGTAAGAAACCTTATTGTCTAGAAGAACTCGCACTTATCAATCTTTGGAATTGATAAAACTTATTGACACTTTAATTCCTTATGATCAATCTTTGGAATTAATAAACGGAAATATGATAAAAATGTAATTTCCTTATACATCATTGGTACTTTAAAATTTCCAAAACGTAACAACTCTGTCAACTCATCGTAAAATGTTTTAGACAAACTTTTCAAACAGTTAAATATATTCATCGAATTTCAAATATTAATTTACCAACTTCTATTTTATTAATGTACTCTTATATATAAATAAATATAAACATAATACTTTGAATGAAGATTTTAATGACAGAAAGATTAGGAGAAACGTAAGTTTTATATATTTGAAACTTATATCCACTGATATATAAAAATCTATTTCCCACCAATTCGTTCAAGCCAAAAATCTTGTATTGATAAGTAAAATCATCTTCAAAATTGTAACGCCCGATTTCCAGGTAATTTCTTAAATTCAAAGGGGTCGTTTGGTTTGTTGGAATCAGAAGGAATTTGAATTTAATTTCATCACTTTCCTATGTTTGATTCAAGTTTTGAGAAGGAATTGGATTCCTAAATGTGTCAAACTTTCCTTTCATTGAGGGAAAACAAATTTCATCTAAAAAACGAGGAAATTCAAATTTCTTCAAGTGGAAATGTTAAAGATTATCATATTACTCATTTCGTTTTTAACAATAAATATGAAAAACCTCCGTCACTACTCGCGACCACCTCCACCACAACATTCGCCACCACTGCCCACTACCACCCACCACAGCCACCTTCGCCACCACCATCGACCACTACCACCGCTTCCGTTACCACCACCACCATCGCCGACACCACTACCACCACCACCGTCACCATCACTACCACTACCAGCACCACCTATAACCTCAGTTACCACCACCCTACCTCTATCGTTGTTACTACTAACTCTATCATCAACACCACCACCTCTAATGCCACCACCACTACCACCATCGTCGCCACCACCTAGACCCACCGGACCACCACCACCACCGCCACCACTAACACCCACCGCCGCAACCACAACTGCCTCTACCATCAACACTAGTGATACCACTACCACCACCACCTCCACCTTCGTTACCACCATACATTGCCGCCATCACCACTACCATCGCCGCCGCCACCACAACCATTTACTATTTTTATAATTTATAAATATATCTTTACATATAATTATAAAACAAAGTAAAAGTAACCAAAAACCAAGAAGGATAGTTATGTTATTTTACACTATTACAATTCTATTTTTCGCCAACCAAACAAAATATAAAATTGAATTCAAATTCCATTTACGGGTAACCAAACAACATATTGAATTGGATTCCAATTCAAGACAGATTCCAATTCCTGAACAGATTCCAATTCCTTCAAAAACATTATGTGAACCAAACGCCGCCAAAGTATTTAATTATTTTGTTTTGTGGCCTATTATGTGAGTCAGGGCCGGCCCCGAGATTTCGAAGACCCTGTGCAATTTAACAAAATATAGGCCCTAAAACATAGAAAACCTAAAATTTAAGCAAACCAATTATATTTTTTCATATTCTATTGCCAAGTACTCCACATAAATTAACATTTCACTCAATATAAATACACAAAAAATAAATTTGCTTCTACACCAAAACAACCATCATTCTTTTAATCATTGAAACTCAAATGCAAACTATAACACCTCTGTCCTCTAAAAAAACAAATGAAATTAGAATCTTATAATCACAAACGAAAAACAAAAACCTACCTTCTAACTTTCAATAGTGCAAACATATCTAAAATTAGAAACCTCTAAACCTTAAAGTTGGATTGAAAATGGACAAATTGTTCCATCAATTCTTATGAATTCCAGACAACATAAAACAGTAAGAATGAAAAAAAAAAAGTCTAGTTTACTTCTACACAATATAAGAAACGTATCAGTCTATCGGATTGATAACAAAAATGTACAATACCTTTGATTTTTTAAACTTCAAGAAAATCTTAAATCAAAAAGTTCTAAAACTCAAAGTTAGATCAGTGGGCTGATTATTTCTTCAATTTTTTGAGTTCAAGAAAACAATAATTAGAAAGAATAAATAAATACTTCTAAACATAAGAAATATACCTGATAGATAAAAAATGTATAAGACCTTTTGATTTTCGTCCCTAGACCTGATCCAAGATTCTGATTTTTGAAACCTCACTTCTGATTTCAGTTTGCTTTAGATTTTTGAAGCTTGGCTCTGAATTCCGAATCACTAATTTTTTAAGATTTATGAACAAGGAATTAAGAAGAAAGAAAGATAAATTGAATGCTTTGATTGAGTTATATCCTTCTTATTATCGAGGATTGTGGAGTAGAACACCGTTGCTGCTAGCCATCGTCAACTTGTTCTTGTCTTCTCGGTGCCTAAATCGTAATCATCATTATCAAGAACCAAAACATCGTTCCCTTTTCCCAAACGTTTATGATTCCCACTCATCTAATTTCTAATTCTCGCTGCCCCTGCATCATTTCCTTTATCTCTTGATACAACGTACATGGCCAAAAAACTGAAAATACCCTAATATAAAATCTGGAACAAAAAATGGGCCCTAGATTTTAGTAGGCCTTGTTCTTAAGCACACCTTGAACACCCCTTGGGCCGGCCCTATGTGTGCATGTGGGGTGTACCTTGTCGAAGCTTGGACACGGGTTTTCCCCCTAGTATATTGGGCATACCTATGGTACACAGGGTGTACTCGAGTCAGTGACAAACTATAAAATTTAGGGTTTGGACCCTATTTAAGTTCCTTATAACCTTAACCCTCTTCTACCCTCAGCCTCCTTCATCCCAAAGCAGTTCCCACGAAACCCTAGCTCCTTTTTGGAGAGTATTGAGCATTTTGTGTGTTTTAGTGTGTTTTTTGTACATCATGAAGAAAGAAGAACCCTTTGGAGAAGCACTTGTTGATTTGAAGCTTATAGACCCATACCTTGCTCACCTTAACCATTCTTCTAAAGGCATAAAGTCTCAACCTTGTTGATTCACATCTTAGATCTAGTTAGTTTAGGTTTTTTGGCATATTTTGGTCCCTTGGGTTCATTCATGTGAATATAAGTTACTCTAGAAGCTTAGGATAGTAGATTTTGATGTTTTGAGGTCCCTAATTAATAAAAATAGCATCTTGATAGATTTTGCTCAACCATGCATGAGTTGATGGTCATAATATGAAGTTAGAATGTTAAAAATGGGTGTTGGTCCTATTTGAGCCATGCAAAGGTTTCAAGTTGATGACTTAAGGCAGTAAGTGCTTAATGTGAATATTGGCCATCAAGGGAGTACGTGGGGCATACATATGTGTACGCTTAGGGTAATGTGCTCAATGTAATGCATTCAAAACCCGTTCTTTTACCCTTGATGTTAAGGTTTGTACGCGGCGCGTAATGGTGGTATGCACGACGTACTCACCAGAAGGTCTCTTAGGTCATTTGTGGGCTTTGGGTTTTTGTGCCTTTCTTGGGCTTTGGATCTTTAGGGCTTGGGTCATTGGTTAGATGGGTCACTTGAGAGAAGGGTAAAAAGGTCTTTTACCCTTAACATGTTAGGTGATAATTTGGGCCACTTATTAAGGGTTATTACCCTGATTATTTATTAGGGTTAGTTTGAATGTGTCACTTAAGGAGCCATTGTAGCAGCAACCTGTGTGTGTGTGTGTGTGATTGTTCATCATTTGATTAAGGTAAGTCTTCTCATAGTGTTTTGGCGGTCTAAGGCAACAATGCCGACCCATTGATTATTTTTATTAGAATGTTAGCTATCTGTGTGACTCTTGCATGTATTATATGTGTTTGTATGTATACCAGGCGGGGCCCGATGCTAGGCGGGGCCTGATGTGTGTATTGGGTGGGGCCCATCTCATTTTACAGACATATATTTACTGGGTGGGGCCCATATCATGTTACATACATATATTTACTGGGCAGGGCCCAATTTCGGGGGAGGCATGATGGATGTTAGGAGAGGCCCATTAGATGTATGGTATGTGGTATTTTGGGTAAACTCACTAAGCTTTGTACTTATGGTTTAAGTTTATGTTTCAGGTACTTCCAGCTCGAAGGGGAATGAACCAACCTGATCGTAATGCATCCACCCATGTTTATCATATTTATGATTTTAGGATTGTACTATGATAACTATTTTTACATTGGCATACCTTTTTATGGTTGATATGAATATTTGATGGATTTTGGTTGACTTAATAATGATAATTTTTTATTCGTGATTTTTGGGATGTTACAAGTTGGTATCATAGCCTTGGTTTGCGGGATTCAAACACACTCTCGATTGTGTCTGAACTCAAACTAAGGATTTGGTAAGTTTTTCATAAAGAAATGATTTTCTAAAAGGATGACATTTACTACTATAAAAAAAGGGTGTGATGCATGCAATCGGCCAAGCTCAAATAAGTGTTCCCTAAATACACATACATGTTTGTTTGATTCAGTATGTGAATATGTGAGTAACATGCTAGATTAGGGCTAAGCATCTGCTTAGGATTTGTATGATAGGAGAGATGCCTTGTATGCTTACTGTATGAGCCCTTAGAACTGCATGCTAGTATGGATTAATGATGATATGTTAGGATAACCCGTTAGACAGTGATTTGGTTAGAACTCGATGCTCGAATGTTGCTTGCTTTGTGCTTTTAGGAACCACTTCTAGTGCTAGCTGACTATCAAGCAAATATGTTAGGTTACATGTTGCCAAAATTAGATAAGTTTAGGTTTAACTCTATTGCGCAACTCTTGTTTGATTCCAACCATTGTAGTATGATACCTTGCAGTTGAAGAAGTATCTAATGTTTGTGGCATGTAATTATATTCGTAAGGTACTTAGTGGGTGTTAGTGGGGGTTTCTTCTGTAGCTGATGGAGGATAGTTGCGGGAAGGGAATCTTAAGAAAACCCATGAAGAGTGTTAGAGTTAGCATATACATTGTTTAGGGAGTCACTTAGGGGAATCAGGACGACTCTTGAAGAAAGTACGGATAAGAGTGAAAGGTAGTATTAGGTCTGTAGTAATGGAAACACAAGATCCGTACTCGAGTCAAGGGAGTCACGAGGATACTAAAGGACCCACTTGGTGTTAGATTCTTCGAGTGTTTTCCTGAGGGTTTGTAACTTTGTATGGTTTATTTTTATTATGGTGGTCACTCAAGGTCGTTCAGGTCCTGGTGATTGGGTTCGAGCTCTGGAGCCGGACCCTTAGATGATCAAATGCGGGAGTTCATTTCATATGAGATTACCCACAACATTTTGGAGCATACTCTTGTGATCTTTGGTATGATCAAGGAGGGTATCATGGAGATTTTGGATGAGCGTCTAGGCACATTTCACAATGAGATGGTGACTATGGTGGGTGCATGCTCGCTGACTTTCCGAGAGTTTCGTGCATGTGGGACTACTCAGTTCTTTGGAATAAAGGAACACATTACTAGCAGACAGTGGTTGATGGACATCGGGAACGCCTTCCAGACTAGCTTCTACCCCCGAGGGGTCGAAGGTCAGATTTGCATCCCGTCTTCTAAAGGACAGAGCCAACGATTGTTGGGAGGAGGTGGACTATGATTTGGGAGGTGAGGCAGTTGAGACAATGTCTTGGAATGAATTTGTTATGAGATCCAGGGATGAATTTGCCCCCGTGATTGAGCTTTAGTAGTTGACGAGGGAGTTTCAGGACCTTCTCCAGACTAGCAAGACCGTGGCGGAGATCATTGCCATGTTCCGTGATAGGGCCTTATTGGTTATGCAGTATGTGGTGGACGAAGAGATGAAGAAAGCTTGGTACCATGATATGTTGAAGGATGAGATACAAGAGTTTGTGAGTATGTCTAGTTGCAAGACATTGGATGATAAGATAGTTCGGGCTTGCGAGCAGGAGATTGATCTAGAGACTGTGAGGAAGAGGAAGCCGGTTCAGGCACATGTATTGGAGGGATCGGGGAAGAAGCCCAAGGTCATGGATTTGAGATTGAGGGGCTAAAAGGGTTGGGGTCGGTATGGCCGGTGTGGCAGAACGCATGAGGGAGCTTGTCGGGCAGGTGGTTCTGGCTGCTTCAAGTGTCGCAAGACTGGTCACTTCAGCAAGGCTTATACTGCCACCACCACTACCAAGGGATCAGGTTTGATTTGCTTTCATTGTAATCAGAGGGGCCGCAAGAAGGCTGATTTTCTGAGTTTGGCAGTAGGGGAATGGTGGTAGTACCCGTTTCGACAATATTGAGGATTATCGACGACCACCAAGGCAAGGCAGAGGTGCCAGTGGTGAGGAATCGAGCTTTGCATTTGACAGTTGAGGAGACTCGCATAGCTCTAAATGTGGTTACGGGTATGTATTTCTTCCCCCTTTCATTATTTTCTTTGAGGTTTATGCTTATTATATATAATTGTTGTTATATATCGACGTTCCTAGTGAACGGTGTTCCAACTTTAGTTCTGTTTAATTCGAGCGCCACTCTATCGTTTGTATCTCTTGTGCTTAGAAAGAGGTTTGGTGACTGATATGTGCATATTTAGTTCATATTAAGTATAGATTTTTTATTCATTTATTATCTAAATTATTGCATTTTATGGACAAAAGGTACTTAAAAGTGTTTGAATTATATTTTCAGTCTAAAAATGAAGCTCGGAAGCAGAAGGAAGCGGGAGAAGCAGTTGAGAGATCAAGAATGGAATAAAGAAGAAAAACACCAAAAATAACACCTACTCGGCGAGTAGGGTCGACTACTCGGCGAGTCTGATCGAAGAATCGAGAAGATAATGACTCGGGATCCCAGAGACTTATCACAATACGGGGACTAAGAGATGGACTCGACGAGTCGCCACCTGACTCGACGAGTCGATTCATATATATAGAGATAACTCCTCAGAACGATGGGGAGGAATTCTGGAATGATTCAGAAGAGTTTAGCTGCGATTGAGAAGGTAGAAAAACCCTAGAAGACGACGAGAGAAGCTAGAATTCAATCTCAAAGAATAATTGAGGCAAAATTTCATCATTCCACTTATTCTTTTGTTTTTTCATTATGGTTAAACAATTTGACTTTGTTTGTTTGCTGTTATTTACTTCAATTATGAGCTAAAACCTTTAGACTTCTGTTTGGGGATACAAAGTTGACAATATGGTTTGATTGATTGGTAGGATTAATTCTAAGTTGGTGAATTTTTGTTATTTTAGCTTGCTAAAGAACCTTGTATGTGAATAATAATTAATTTTCTGTTAATAGGAAGATAATTGATTAGCATGAACATCTATTGATTATTAACCTCATATGCTATGTGATCACTATGCCATATGTCTAGGATTAATGAATATGAAACTAGAATTAATAAGAAAATTGAGTAAATTCATGTGCAAGCTTGTAAGATGACCATCAAACAAGAAGTTAATTAAAAGAATAAATTAGTTAACTATTCCAAGTCTAAATTAACCCGAATAATTAATCTAGTAAATCTAATTAAATTAGACAACTAGCCATTGTTTAAGTTAGTTTATTTGCTAAGGATTAGTGTAGTGAATGTGAATCTAATCACTTGAATCGGTAACCAACGAAAGAATTAATCCATTGCACCATTACCTTGAAATCAACCATAGAATCAACTAAGTTGAACTAAAGAGAAGTTCCCTTCCATTTATTGAATCTAGTTAGTATTTTGTTTTCTAGTTTTTAAGTAAGTAATAGTTAGTAAGTTTCTAGTCTTGTAAAACTAGATAAAACCCCTACTTATTAATTAACTTAGATAAAATTAGTTTTTAATTTTAATTTGCCGTTTCCTGTGATCGATACCCTGCTTATTTAACTATACCACAATTGATAGGTTCACTGCCTTTTGTGTGTTATTTGATAATTAAAAGTAAGTTTAAAACTAAGTGAGTTTGCACACATCAAGTTTTTGGCGCCGTTGCCGAGGAACGGTTCTAAAAATTAACATTAAATTCTAATTTAATCGATCCTTTGTGTGAGATTTATCTCACACAAAGTTATTTAAGAAGCAATTCAGTAAGTAGAATTAGTTTTAATAAAATTCCATTTTTAGAGTAACTAGAAAAATTTTCTGTTTTTTGCCTTGAACTCGCCGAGTGCACTCGTGCCGACTCGGCGAGTACATCGCTGTTTCAGTTTTAATATTTTATTTTATTTTTGTTCCTTTTACGCATTTTTCTATTTTATTTACAGTTGTTTCATGACCCGAGGATCTGATACACCTCTGGTCCCCCCTCTTGAAGACCCGAAATCCGCACTAAGGAAGAGCAAAGGCAAAGCCATTGGAGAATCCGCTTCTTCAAAGAAATCGCCACTCAAAAACCTCAAGTCCATGTTCAGCAAGAAGAGGAGCAGCAAATCCGGAGCATCCAGTGCCTCTTTGACTATTGAAGACCCAATTCAAGAAGATATCGAATACGAGACCGAGGAAGAAGAAGAACCCACATTCGAGCACGACTCCGATTTTGAAGACGATTTAGTCACCACTATGGCTAATATCGATGAAGTCCCCATGGGGGAATGGAAGAAGAGGATGCACGATGACACCGGCCCGGGACTTGTGCAGCCCGCAATTCCCGCAACCGCCACTTTCGAACTAAAAGGCCATATTCTCACTCAACTCAAGGAGATTCCTTTTTATGGGAAGGATCACGAAGACGCCTACAAACACTTGGACGAAGTGAATGATGCGGCCGACTACTTCAATGTACCGAATGTCCCCCGCGAGACCCAGCTTCTTTTCATGCTCCCAGTCACGTTCAAAGGAGCTGCAAAGGATTGGTTAAAGTCACTTCCTCCCGGATCAGTCACCACATGGGCCAAGATGAAAGAGGAGTTCATAGATCACTTTTGTCCGCCCTCCAAAATAGCCAAGCTAAAGAAAGCAATTGCCAACTTTGAGCAATAGCCTGAAGAATCTCTTTATGAAGCATGGGAAAGGTACAAGAGTTTTCTTAGAAATTGCCCACATCACGACCTTAATAGCCAACAAGAGGTCTCCATTTTATACGATGGAGTTAATGTCACCATAAGGCAATTGCTAGATTCTCAAGGTCCACTCACGAAGAAGGTGCCCCCGGTAATCAAGGAGCTAGTTGAAGAATTCTCTAAGCACTCTAGAGAATACCACAGTCCAAGAAACGAAGTAAGTCGGGGAGTAGTGAACGCGACAAATGATAGCATAGTGGCGGTGATAGCTAAGCTTGATAGTCTTGATAGAAGAATGACAAAAATGGATCAAACAATCCATGCTATGAGGGTGGGATGTGAAAATTGTAGAGGGCCCCATCTCACCAAGGATTGTGATTTGGATGAGAATGGAAATAAGAAAGCTCAAGTCTTCTATTCAAGTGGCGATCGATACGACGAGAATTGGTGAAAACCTAAGAGGGAATGGCTCCCATACGAAGAGTATAAGAAGGCCAAGGAGGAAAAATACAAGCAGAAGGAGAGGGGACTATATCAAAGAGAAGAACTGGTAGAAAAGAAAGCTGATTTGGAAGAAATATTCACTAGATTCATAGTCGCGTCCAAAAAGAGACACAATGATCACGATGCTGCAATACATGAGACCAGAAACATTCTAAGGAATCAGCAGGCATCCATTCTCAACATTGAGAAATAGCTGGGACAGCTTGCACACCAAGTGAACGAAAGAAGACCGGGTCAACTTCCAAGTAATACCGAAACCAATCCGAGAATGGAGAATGTGAGTGCAGTGACCTCCAGTAAAGAAGAAATTTTTACAGATGCACAGAGGATCTCCAAGAGGAAGACAAAAAGGGCAGAAGAGTCGGCTCCAGCAAAACCCGACCTGACTCACCGAGTCCCTCTAATGGACTCGACGAGTCCGTGCGTGAATGATAAAACTGTCAGTCCTTTAAAGCCATATAATCCTCCTTTGCCATAACCAATTAAAGGCATGCCTGCAGAAAAAGTTGAAGCATATAGAACCTTCATGAAGCATGTTAAAGCCCTCCAAGTTAATATGCCATTTGTGGAAACGATGCTCCAAACACCAAAATACTTCAACTTGCTAAAAGGTCTTTTTGCTTCTAGGAAAGATTTGGCTGAAGTCGCGGATATACTATTGGGTGAGCTACCCGAAAAGAAGGCCGATCCGGGGAATATTATAATTCCGTGCCAGTTTGGTAATGAAGTTGTCACCCAAGCATTGACCGACTTGGGTGCAACCATCAATCTGATGCCTTTCACTTTCTTTAAGAGGTTGAATTTACCGGAGCCAAGACCGGTAAATATGAAGATCCATTTGGCAGACAAGACAATAATTCATCCACAAGGCGTTTGTGAGGATCTCCTTATTAAAGTAGACAAGTTTATATTTCCGGTAGACTTTGTGGTGGTTGACATGGAAGAAGACCCCTAAATTCCAATCATTTTGGGGAGATCATTTTTAAACACCGCATGTGCCTTAATTGATGTATGCGAGTCTACATTAACATTGAGGGTGGGTGATGAGTCTGTAATATTTAAAGCTTTACCAGAAGCCAAGCAAGAAGAGGAAAGAAAAAGAAAACATCTCATTTATCCATTTGGATGATGAGATATTACAAAAAGAACTTGAACTTTTGCAATAAGAAGATCCAACCAAGTTTCTGCTACATTTTGGGGAGGATGGAGATGTTAACAAGGACTTGGAGGAGTTAGAAAAGCTACTGGAAGAAGCCGACTCAGAAAACACCCAAGAAATGGTGGAATACGATCAGACTCGCTGAGTCACTTTACTGGACTCGAAGAGTCCAGTCGAATTTGATAATAACTTGGACGGTTTGGATCTGCTGGTTGCTAGTCCTCTGTATAATCTGGATTTGGAAAATTTTCCTCCTTTTTTAGGAGAACAAACAGAAAAAGAAAACATGGATACGGAAGTTCAACACGTCTATATAGCATGTCTTAATGCAATTACACTTGAAGATGGGGTGAGCACAGAAAAAGAAGGGGAGGCAAAAGAAAGGAGTGTGAAAGCTGATCAACCATCCATTACCAAACCTAGAGCACGCACCTTCACAAAATACGAAGTAATTCAGTTTGAAGGAAAAGAAGTGCAAAAGAAGGTGAAAACGAATGGGGTGAAGAAGAAAAAGAGGAGAATGGAAGCCCAAGCAGCTGAGAATGATGTTATGAAAAAGAAGAGAGAGGAAGCAAAACGGGCTTACAAAAAGAAGATTCACGCTTATAAAACGAAGTACAAACCACAAAAGACTAGACGTGCATTCCCGATGCTGGAAGATGACGAGACGTAGACGGGAAGGAGTCCAGCTAACGACTCCTTAAAAAGAAGCGCTTGGCGGGAGGCAACCCGTTATTTAGAGTTTGCTTTCTTTTACTTTTTTTTAGTTTTGTTTGAAAACTTTCCTTCGTTTTTAGACTTTTAATTCTCCAATGCATCGGACATGTCTGCTTGAGAGTGCGTATGGACTAAGTGTGGGATGAAATAAATTTCCTTTTCTAAATAATTGACAAAAGTTTATAAATTTTGAATTTTTTTTTGCAAAAGACTCACCGAGTCTGACCCCGACTCGACGAATCGGTATTATTTATAGAAAAAAAATATTGAAATTACTTTTATAACCGGTAACTAGGGTTTTAACCCTAATGAATCAGTTTCTTTTTCACACACACTCGTCGTGCGCCTCTCCCTCAATTCTTTCTCAAGCATTCAAGTGTTCCTCTTCCATTATTCTTCAAAATTTTCAAGTTTCATCACAAAAGGTAACAAATTTCTTCCTCTTTTCTGTTAAAAGTATGATTTTAAGGCTATCTATGATGGAAATTGCATAGAAAAAACCGATTTTGAAAATTATTAAATTTCTAGGGTTTCGATTTTTCATGAATTATGATGTTTTGCATGCTTATTCTTACCTAATACCTTATTAAACATGTGTCTAGACAAAACCCTTGAAGAAATTTTGAGATTTCCTGGTCCAATTTAGACCGACCCGCCGACTGACTCGTGCAGTTCTTGCGACTTGCCGAGTCGAGTCGAGAAACATGTGCATGACGTTTTTTTTTAATTATAATCTATGTTTCTAGGTTTTGTATCTTTGTTTTGCAGAAAGAATGTTCAGCAGGGGGCAAAGTTCTGGGGGACACCAAGAGGACTTTCCTTGGTTAAATTTCCCACAAATTGAGTCCGCTTCAACAATGCGGAAGTGGAAGAAGAAGTTAGCCGACATAAGGAAGAAGGAAATATACGTGCCCAATAGGATAGATTGGGATTGGTTGCAGGGAATACGCTATGAAGAGGAGTTAGCTCCGTATCTTTTAAAGGAGTTTACCTATGAAGGAGAAACAATGATTCGTGATGGGTGGAGCCGGGTCTTTCGAATTCAAGTGCCGGTGTATTTGGAGCTATGCCTAGAGTTCTTCTCCACAGTATCTTTCACGGGGGGAGTGGATTGTTATCACCCAACAAGTTTCAGTTTCTGTCTTGGGGGTGAATTTCATCAATGTCCTGTGCTCGACCTTGCCTGTCGATTGGGAATTTATGACCAGCCCTTGGTCTCAACAGTTGTTTTTCGGGCCTTTATGGAGCAATCCCACATGGTGTTTCCCGATGGAGTTACTAGCACGGGGTGGTGGAACACGATTGGCAACAAAGTTTATATTCCGAAATCGGCACAAGAGGGGAACATCCGATCACCTACGCACCGCCTTATTCATCGTCTCATTTCATCCACTATCAACCAAAGGAAGGATGATGACAAGGTTTCTAACCTTGATGTCTTCTATTTATGGAGCATTATCACACTCGACATTTTTTGCAATATTCCATGGTGTTTGGCTTCATATCTATCGGAGGGTGCGGTTAAGGATCACAAAACTTCTCGAATCAATGGTGGTATGTTTATCACCCGGCTAGCCAACTCGTTTGGGTTGATGACCCGTGGTGCATGGAACTTTATGACGATGATTCCTACATCTCCATTCAATCCAATTCTTTTCCAGCGGGCCAGGATTATTGAAGACTATGGTGGTGGTCATTATGCTATCCCGCATGATGATCCGGTAGTTGGTCCCGAAGCACCGGGAAGGAGGGTTCGTTCGAGGAGGGAGCGGGATGTGGAGGAAGAGCCGCCGGTGATTCCGGTTGATAATGAAGAGGTACCAATGGATTGGTACAATGTGGAGATGAGGCGGCTACAAGATCAAATGGCGCGGGGCATTAATTTTAGCAATCAATCACATATTCGGCTTTTCGATCACTTCAACATACCGCATATTGATGGCGGTAACTTTCCGTACATTCCATCGTGGGACGAGGTGATTAGTGCAAGAAGGAGTGGTGCGGGAGGAAGTGGAACAGCAACGGATCATGACAAGGAGGAGGATTAATTTCTTTGCATTTTTATTAGACAATTTTCAATTTTTATGTTTTTGTTTTTTATTTGGTTTGTTTGAATGTGTTAAGACTTTTTACTGTTTTGTTTAATGTGTGTTTGCTTTGATTATTTTTCAGAATTGAATTAGGAATGCTTGCATAGGAGGGTTAAAGTTATAGAGTAAAAAAGGGTTATAAGAGTGATAGAGAGTCAAGAACGGGAAGCATGAGAGTCAAAGTATCGAGTCCGGTCCTTAGGGACATGAGCGACTGAGTCCAGAAGTGAGGAGAAAGTTTTGAAGATCTATTGCAGGCTGGAACAAATGCAGAATTCCAATTTTTTTTCGTCCAGCGGTCTACTCGTCAAGTACACTAAACTGACTCGACGAGTCGCCTTGTATTCTCACACATACGAAGATGTCCGCATTTATACTCGACGAGTCACATATATGACTCGACGAGTCATTCATTTTTATACCGAGAGGACTGCTGATTTGATGCTGATGAGTGTACCAATTGACCACTTATTCCTCCATATCGATTCTTAAAGATCTTACACTGTTTCCCCTGCATATTTGGAGCTGCCACATGAGATTTTGACACCCAAGTCATGGATGAGCTGTTCCCATGGCTGAAGTCAATTGAAGAAGGAGCTAAAGAAGAGAGTATCAACCTATCGACTGCTACCCCAGGGGAGTTTGTTCCAATTCCCTCTATATATTTGCATTTTTATTTTTTTTGCATAATATGCAATGAGGGCATTGCATAAAATAAGTGTGGGGTAGGGGGTTGGTTACATATTAGAAAATTTAGAATCTTAATTTAGACTAATTTTAAAAATATTTGTTGCATACCAAAAATATTACTTAGGATTTAATTTAGGAAATTTTGGTAAAAGTAAAATTAGGATTCCATGTTAGAATTGTGTTGATAATTGCATGAAGACCCAAATGTTTAGTTGAGCCTATATACGTTCTAGTGCATTTGTGGCTTCCTTATTCCAGTGAAATCATGGGACAAAAACACGACCTTGCTCAGCCCGAGGGATGCAATATGTTTAGCAGCCTGAACCTGAAATGTATCCAGGAAGATTGTTATCGTTAGCCAATAAAGGTTGAGATTGAGCGCCCCTGCTTAAGCATGTAGGGATTTGAGTGAAAAAAGTGAGGTACATGTAAGAAAAAAAAAGAGAGAATTACAAGAAAAGTTGTAAGAATTTTGGAGCATCAAAGTCAAAAATGAAATTAGAAGATGAAAATTCCAAGAAGTTCAAAAAAGTTGAAGATACCAAAAATCAATAAAGGTGGTGAATTCAAAGAGATCAAAGATCAAATTATCAAAGAAGTGAAGAATTCCAAAGAGCTCCAATGTGGTATCGAAAAGTGTAATTCTAGATTATGTATGCTTGGGTTGCTCAATTAAAAATACTTTGAGGGTAAGAGGTTTTCTGCGGACGGATTCGGAGGGTTGCATAAAATGAGCATAGTTCAGGATGAGTGGGCAAGTGTTTATGAGGATTGTGAGTATTTGGAGTATGGGAGGTCCTTAGGAAAAAATTTAGACACAAATGCATGCGTTGCGGTCTTGGCATAATGGCTGGGTTAGATTGGAGTTGTCATATATGATTCTAATGTTTTAAAATTTAGTTTTGCTTGGGGGCAAGCAAAAGTCAAGTGTGGGGTATTTTGATATGTGCATATTTAGTTCATAATAAGTACAGATTTTTTATTCATTTATAAGCTAAATTATTGCATTTTATGGACAAAAGGTACTTAAAAGTGTTTGAATTATATTTTCAGTCTAAAAATGAAGCTCGGAAGCAGAAGGAAGCGGGAGAAGCAGTTGAGAGATCAAGAATGGAATAAAGAAGAAAAACACCAAAAATAACACCTACTCGGCGAGTAGGGTCGACTACTCGGCGAGTCTGATCGAAGAATCGAGAAGATAATGACTCGGGATCCCAGAGACTTATCACAATACGGGGACTAAGAGATGGACTCGACGAGTCGATTCGTATATATAGAGATAGCTCCTCAGAACGATGGAGAGGAATTCTGGAACGATTCAGAAGAGTTTAGTCGCGATTGAGCAGGCAGAAAAACCCTAGAAGACGACGAGAGAAGCTAGAATTCAATCCCGAAGAATAATTGAGGCAAAATTTCATCATTCCACTTATTATTTTGTTTTATCATTATGGTTAAACAATTTGACTTTGTTTGTTTGCTGTTATTTACTTCAATTATGAGCTAAAACCTTTAGACTTCTGTTTGGGGATACAAAGTTGACAATATGGTTTGATTGATTGGTAGGATTAATTCTAAGTTGGTGAATTTTTGTTATTTTAGCTTGCTAAAGGACCTTGTGTGTGAATAATAATTAATTTTCTGTTAATAGGAAGATAATTAATTTGCATGAACATCTATTGATTATTAACCTCATATGCTATGTGATCACTATGTCATATGTCTAGGATTAATGAATATGAAACTAGAATTAATAAGAAAATTGAGTAAATTCATGTGCAAGCTTGTAATATGACCATCAAACAAGAAGTTAATTAAAAGAATAAATTAGTTAACTATTGCAAGTCTAAATTAACCCGAATAATTAATCTAGTAAATCTAATTAAATTAGACAACTGGCCACTGTTTAAGTTAGTTTATTTGCTAGGGATTAGTGTAGTCAATGCGATTCTAATCACTTGAATCGGTAATCAACGAAAGAATTAATCCATTGCACCATTACCTTGAAATCAACCATAGAATCAACTAAGTTGAACTAAACAGAAGTTCCCTTCCATTTATTGAATCTAGTTAGTATTTTGTTTTCTAGTTTTTAAGTAAGTAATAGTTAGTAAGTTTCTAGTCTTGTAAAACTAGATAAAACCCCTACTTATTAATTAACTTAGATAAAATTAGTTTTTAATTTTAATTTGCCGTTCCCTGTGATCGATACCCTGCTTATTTAACTATACCACAATTGATAGGTTTACTGCCTTTTGTGTGTTATTTGATAATCAAAAGTAGGTTTAAAACTAAGTGAGTTTGCACACATCAGTTACACTCCAGGGGAGCCTGATTATCTATTAGAGGTAGAGATTGTCGATGACCGTCCAATGCGGGTATCAAGGGTACATCGAGGTTACGTTCTGGAGTTATTCGGCTAGTGGTATCCAATTGATTTGCTTCCTATCCCTTTACGTGAGAGCAATGTGATCATTGGAATGGATTTGTTGAGCCCTAATGGGGTGATGATTGACTGTGGACACGAGTTAGTTCGGGTTCGAACCCTAAGTGGGGGAGAACTAGCTATTCATGGCGAGGGTGCTCAGTATGGACTGGCAGTCTATTCAGCTGTCAGAACTAGGAGGTATCTATATCGTGGTTGTTCTATTTTTGTGGCTTATGTATTGGATACCAGATAGGAGAAGAACGAGACGATTGATGACGTGTTGGTTGTTCTAGAGTATGTAGATGTGTTGCCGGAGGAGGCGGGTAGAGTTTTGCATTGATTTGGTTCCAAGGGTATCTCCAATATCCAAAGCATCCTATCGATTAGCACCGCCAGAGATACATGAATTGTTTACACAGCTACAAGAGTTGTTAGACAAGGGATTTGTCAGATTGAGTTGTTCGCCCTGGAAAGCACTGATTCTGTTTTTAAAAGAATAAAGATGGCTCCCACAAGATGTGACACACCCTGAATCCAAAAGACCTAGAAAGGAAAAGAAAATCTAAAATTCAGGGAGAGACTCATCGAGTAGGTGGGATGACTCGACGAGTAAGAGCATGATTTGGGTCGTGGGTTAAGTGACCTACTCGACGAGTCGGGGGACCGACTAGGCGAGTTGGTCAGGGTTTGGGAAACCCTGAATTCGGGACTTGGCACCCCATTTAAGCATCTTATTCTCCTCCTCTTGGTTCCATTCCCAGCCCCCATTGTCCAGAACATAACCCACGAAAACCTAGATCATTTTGTGAGTGTTTGAACCGTTATTGAGTGTTTTGGTGTTCTTGGAGGCTAGAAGAAGAAGGAGATTGAAGGTTCAAGGAGAAACTCGTAGATCCAGCAACGCCATCTCATTTCTATCATTTTCTGGTAATCAAGTCCTCATCTTGATTTATAGCTTCTTAGATCTCCTTATGTCCACTTTATGAGGGTTTTGGTCCATAAAGCTTGATCTATGGGACAAGGATGTCCCAAGCAAAGATCCTTTCAGATATGGAGTCCCTAAGAGTGTTTAAGGCATAAAGGTGCAAGCTTTATGCCACTGGAACCCTCATGCAAGCTTTAAGGAGTTGTGATGGCCTTTTAAGCCTCAAAAGGCCATGCTTGGAAGAAAAGGCAAAGACTTTATGTGTCCTTTTGGTGTATAAGGCCTAGATCTATGTTGTTATGCGTTGGATTGGAGTAATAAGAGTTTTTAGACATAGAGTTATGTCTTAAGGAGATAGGGTTTTGGCTTAACCCATTAAGATGGATTAGGAGTGGATAAAGCTGGAAACCTTTCCCTCATGAGGTCATCTTCAGCATGTAGACGAAGTTTGGGGTTTGGATCTGAAGTGTAAGGGCTTAATCTGTTAAGATGGCCAATCAGACTAAGGGACTCAGCGAGTCCAGGGAGGGACTCGACGAGTCTAAGTGAATTGTAAAGTTTTTGGTTATGCTGGAACTTGGAAAGTCTGAGGGCTGACTAGACGAGTTAAGTCGATAAGTCGCGACTTTGAGTAGCCAGTGAACTCGGGGAGTCAGGGGTCGACTTGACGATTTGGTTCACGATTTTAGTGTTCAGAGTTTTAGCACTCGACGGGTTGATGGAGCAACTCAGCGAGTTGAGTCAACTCGGAGCGTTGACTTTGATTGATGACCTGGGACTTTGACCTTGACCAGGGATTAGTTTGACTTTTGGAGGGTATTTTGGTCTAAGCGTTATTTTGGTATTGGTAGCTCAGGAAGCTGAAGGATTAGCAGTTCAAGGAATTTCCAAATAGCAGCCAGAGGGGTATCAGTAGGACTCCGGCAGTGCAAGGTGAGTTTTCCTCTAGTAGGGACGAGTTTAAGGCACCGATGTCAGCCCGTTTATGTATTCACAGTACACCGGACTCCGGTCTGATTCCGGGGTTAGCCCGGTGTAGCTTATGTGTTCCGGACTTCAGTCCGATGCCGGGGCGGTCCCGAGAAGTAGTTATGTATGCGTGATGTCTTTGTAATTCATGCATGTTGTATGTTATGAGTTATGTGTTCCGAGGCAAGCCCGACATATGTTAGTTTATATGCTATGAGTTATGTGTACCGGGATTCAGCCCGATGTCGGGGCAAGCCCGACGTATGTTAGTTTATGTGCTATGTGTTATGTATACTGGGCTTCAGCCCGATGCCAGGGCAAGCCTGATGTATGTTAGTTTATATGCTATGAGTTATGTGTACCGGGCTTCAGCCCGATGCCGGGGCAGGCCCGACGTATGTTAGTTTATATGCTATGAGTTATATGTACCGGGCTTCAGCCCGATGTCGGGGCAAGCCCGATGTATGTTAGTTTATATGCTATGAGTTATGTGTTCTGGGGCAAGCCCGACGTATGTTAGTTTATATGTTATGAGTTATGTGTTCCGGGGCAAGCCCGATGTATGTTAGTTTATATGCTATGAGTTATGTGTTCCGGAGCAAGCCCGATGTCAGGCAAGCCCGACGTATGCTAGTTTGAATGCTATACGTTATATGTTATGGGCTTCGGTCTGATGCTGGGGCAAGCCCGATGCAGATTATGTGATTATGTTATGTGTTTATGATATATGTTATTATGTGTATGTGTCGGGGTAATCCCGATGCCGGGATGAGCCAGATGCCCTATGCGGTCGGATGCTGAGGTGAGCTCGATCCCGGGCAGGAGTCCGATGTCGGGATTCGTCCCGATGTAGTTGGGAGTGGTTCCAGAGTATTGTTATTAGTGATATGTTATGTGTATGGTATGTGGTAGTTTAGGGGAGTTCACTAAGCTTCGTGCTTATAGTTTAAGTTTTGGTTTCAAGTACTTCAGTTAGCAAAGAGAAGAGCTCAGAATGATCGCATGGCACACACCACAACTTTCTAGCCTGGGAGATTTACTCTGATATTTGATAGGAGATTTTGATATGATGATAGATATTACTTTATGTTAAGAGACATGGTTTATGATTTTTATATGATGATTATATTCATGGTTTTATTAATGGTTTAAAAACAAAATTTTTGGACCGTGTTTTTGGGATGTTTTAAGTTGGTATTAGAGTCTTGGTTTGAGGGATTCGGGCACACTTTCGGGTGTGTCTGAACTCAAACTAAGTAATTGGTATAGAAATTTTCAAAAGGAAAGTCAATTTTTGTAAAAAGGAATTTTGAGAAAGGAAAAGAGTTTTAGAAAAAGCAAAAAGAAGTTTTGAGAAAGAAACGAATTTCGAAAAGAGAAAAAGGGTGTGCTGCATGCAATCAGCCGATCCCAAGTAAGTACTCCCAAATTACCCATACAAGTTTATGTTATCTGATGGTGTGATTATGAGAAATGCATGCTAGATTAGGGCTAAGGATCTAGGAGGATGAATTATATGCCTATTATATGTGCTTATAGACTTTCATGCTAGTACTGATTAGTAAGTGATAGGATAGCATGTTTAGGTTATGCCTGATTGTATGAGCCTTTGAATTGCATGTACAACTTCCTGATTAGATGATAGAATGGTTTGATTGGATTATGATGGTTAGATTTTCCATTGTCTGAATGATGTTTGCTTTGTGCTTTGTGGGACTCTTAGTGATGTGAGTTAGCTACTAAGTGAATATACTAAGACACATGGGACACAGGCCGAATAATCTTAGAGTGATGAACTTGACCCTATTGTCCAGCTCTTGTCTGAGTCCAACCGTTCAAGGGATGTGTCTTTTACTCTAAGTATTATCTGATCTCTGTTGCATGTGGCTATATTCATGAGGTAGCTAGTTGACGTTGCTAGGAATCTTTCAGCAGCTGAGGACTGGGTGAATTTGGGAACCTAGGAAAGCCTAGGATATGTTTTAGTGGGATAGTAGTGAGGATTAGTGAGACTTGGGTGTACCAGTTTGAGGAAGTAACTTGGAGGATTTAAGAGGATTGCTGAGGAAAGTATGGATAGGTGTGGAAGGTAGTATTGGGCCCGTACCACTAAAAGCACAAGATCCATACTCGAATCAGTAAGAGTCTTGTAGAATCTGAGAAGCTTCGGAAAAGAGGATCTTGAGTATATCTAACAAGAGGTTTTGTGGTTTTCAGTTTAGAGATGAGCACTCAGAGAGAGGTTCTGGTTTAGCATTCAGTCATGGCTCAGGTGGTGAGACATTGGGGGAAAGGATTGTCAAGATTTTGAGTTCGCGTTGGATTGAGGAGATGGAAGGTGTTTTTCGCACTAGTCCTTACCCCATAGGAGCCAAGGTTCGGTTCGCTTTGGGTCTCCTGTATCAGACGACATGGAGCTGCTGGGAATTGATTGCGTGGTCTATCGCGTTTTTTGAGGTGGAGACCATGTCTTGGGAGGAGTTTGTGACCCGATTTGGGGTAGATGATGTTCCAGTTGTTACAGCTTAGTCACTGGCAAGCGAGCAAGCTTGCGAGACAGGGTGTCAAACCCTGAGGGACATGACTTCCGGGGTTCGGGAGTACGAGACTGTTTTGGATCGCATTGAGAAGAGGAGGTCAGATCAGGAACACGCTTTGGAGGGTCATGGTAAGAGGCTTAAGACATCATATTATAGTTCTAGAGGACATCAGGATCGTAGCCGTTATGGTAAGTGCGGCAGGACACACGTGGGGGCGTGCAGGAGTGGTGGTGGGGGCAATTTTGGTTGTTTCAAGTGCGGCTAGTTCGGTCATTATAGCAGGGATTGTACTACCACCACCCAGGAAGCAGACCTGATCTACTTCCATTGCAGTCAGAAGGGCCACAAGAAGGCCTAACACCTAAGTTTGGTTACATCAGTACAGTTGATAGCACTTGCACCTGCAACTTTGAGGATCATCAACGACCGTCAGGTCCGAGCAGAGGCGCCCACAACGAGGAACAGGGCATTCCAGTTGATTTTGGAGGGTACGCGAGCAGCCCTTGGTGTGGCATGTGCGTATCTTTCACATTCCTATCAACTTCTATTTATGATTTATTTGCTATGGTACTACATCGATGTTAGTAAGTGTATTTCAGAATATTATGACTCCTACTTATGATTAAGTTATATGCCATTTGTATACCATGGATGTTAGAGTAGTAGTTCGAAGATGTTTCTATTGAGAGCAGGTCCTCGGGATGCAGCCATTGTAGCAAGTGGGAGTAGGACACGAGAGGTGTCCTATTAGTCTTCCAGAGTGGTTCAGATTTGGAATGGGTTAGTTTTGGGAGCATTAGCAGTGGTAAGTGTTGGTTGTCAGCAGATCGACCATTAGATGGAATAAAGGATTAAGAATCCTTTCCAAAACTGAGCAGCACGAGGAGCACCTGAGGGAGGTGCTAGGGACTCTGAGAAGGGAGAGACTTTTTGCAAGTTCTGCAAATGTGAGTTCTGGTTCGCGAGGTGCAATTTCTTGGGAACCTTGTCAGCCACAAGGGGATACTAGTCGATCCGGCCAAGATAGAGGTCATGATACAGTGGGAGATTCCGAGGTCTCCAACCGAGATTCGGAGTTTCCTGGGTCTAGAAGACTATTACCAGAGATCGATGTGGGACATCTCCGAGATTGCAGTTCCTTGGACCTGACTGACCAAGAAGTCGGTAACCTTTTAATAGGGGCCTCAGCAGCAGGCAACCTTCAAGACTCACAGACGGCGGTTGTGCGAGACCCCATTTCTCACCCTTCCAGAGGGCATAGATGATTTCGTGAGTTATTGTGATGATTCGATCACGGGCATGGGTACAGTGCGGATGCAGTGGGGTCACGTGATAGCAGGCCTTAGGGAATCAACTTGGGGATTCCAGTCATAACATGAGTTCAAGATAATGTTAGGGTGTTGTAAGTCTGCGGGTGTAGCCGTAGCATTCACTAGCAACCAGAGAGTGTTAGGGTGTTGTAAGTATGCAGGTGTAGCTATAACATTCTCTAGCATCTAGATAGTGTTAGAGTGTTGTAAGTCTGCGGGTGTAGCCATAGCATTCACTAGCAGCCATATAGTGTTAGGGTGTTGTGAGTCTGCGGGTGTAGCCATAGCATTCACTAGCAGCTAGATAGTGTTAGAGTGTTGTAAGTCTGCGGGTGTAGTCGTAGCATTCACTAGTATCCAGAGAGTGTTAGGGTGTTGTAAGTCTGTGCGTGTAGTCGTAGCATTCACTAGCAGTCAGATAGTGTTAGAGTGTTGCAAGTATGCGGGTGTAGCCGTAGCGTTCACTAGCAGTCGGATACTGTTAGGGTGTTGGGAGTCTACAGGTGTAGCTGTAACATTCACTAGCAGCCAAACATTGATAAGGTGTTGTAAGTCTGCGGGTGTAGCCGTAGCATTCACTAGCGGCCAGATAGTGTGAGAAAGTGTTGTAAGTCTGCGGGTATAGCTGTAGCAATCACAAGGTTGGCGGGCAGTGCTAGAGTGTTGTGAGTCTGTGGGCGTAGCTGTGGCTCTCACTAGGTTGGTAGATAGCATGGGAGTGCTGTTAGATCGCAGAAGGAATAGTGGTACCCACCAGTTCGGGTGCAGCAGTGGGGGCGTGACAAATCCATAGATTAGATTGCGGTTTTCCCAAGATGAATTAGACTTGTTGAGCCAGTGATCAGACTGTGAGAACACCACTACAGTCATAAAATTCAATAAGTTCAGTGTTTCAGGTAGTTTAGTGATTCAGGCAGTTCAGTGCTTCAGGCTGCTCAACATTTCAGGCAGCTCAGTGTTTCAAATAGTTCAATGCTTTAGGCAGATCAGTGCTTCAGGCGGTCCAGTATTTCAGGCAATTATGTGTTGCAAGTAGTTTAGAAGTATCGGAACGTTGTGGGAGGTTGCGGGGGTAGTTGGCCGTAGCGGACTTCGAGGACGAAGTCCAATTTAAGTGGTGGAGAGTTGTAATACCCCGAATCCAGAAGACCTAGAATGGAAAGGAAAATAAAAAATTCAGGAAGCGACTCGTCGAGTAGGTGGGATGATTTGACGAGTAGGAGCATGATTTGGGTGGCGGGTTAAGTGACCTACTCGACGAGTCGGGGGACCGACTCGACGAATTGGTCAGGGTTTAGGAAACCCTAAATTCGGGACTTGGCAACCTATTTAAGCATCTTATTCTTCTCCTCTTGGTTCCATTCCCAACCCCCATTGTCCAGAACTTAACCCACGAAACCCTAGATCATTTTGCGAGTCTTTGAGCCATTCTTGAGTGTTTTGGTGTTCTCGGAGGCTAGAAGAAGAAGAAGGAGATTGAAGGTTCAAGGAGAAACTTGTAGATCCAGCAACGCCATCTAATTTCTATCATTTTCTGGTAATCAAGTCTTCATCTTGATTTATAGCTTCTTAGATCTCCTTATGTCCACTTTATGAGAGTTTTAGTCCATGGAGCTTGATCTATGGGACAAGGATGTCCCAAGCAAAGATCCTTTCAGCTCTGGAGTCCCTAAGAGTGGTTAAGGCATAAAGGTGCAAGATTTATGCCATTGTAACCCTCATGCAAGATTTAAGGAGTTGTGATGGCCTTTTAAGCCTCAAAAGGCCATGCTTGGAAGAAAAGGCAGAGACTTTATGTGTCCTTTTCGTGTATAAAGCCTAGATCTATGTTGTTATGCGTTGGATTTGAGTAATAAGAGTTTTTAGACATAGAGTTATGTCTTAAGGAGCTGGGTTTTGGCTTAACCCATTAAGAAGGATTATGAGTGGATAAAGCTGGAAACTTTACCCCCATGAGGTCATCTTCAGCATGTAGACGAAGTTTGGGGTTTGGATCTGAGGTGTAAGGGCTTAATTTGTTAATATTGCCAATCAGACTGAGGGACTCGACGAGTCTAAGTGAAATGTCCCGTTTTTGGTTATGCTGGAACTCGACAAGTCTGAGGGCTGACTCGACGAGTTGACTCGATAATTCGCGACTTTGAGTAGCCAGTGAACTCGGGGAGTCTGGGTTCGACTCGATGAGTTGGTTCACGATTTCAGTGTTCGGAGTTTTAGAACTCGACGAGTTGATGGAGCAACTCGACAAGTTGAGTCAACTCGGAGCGTTGACTTTTATCGATGAATGTTGACTTTGACCTTGACCAGGGTTTAGTTTGAACTTTGGAGGGTATTTTGGTCTAAGCATTATTTTGGTATTGGTAGCTCGGGAAGCCGAAGGATTAGCAGTTCGGGGAATTTCCAGATAGCAGCCAGAGGGGTATCAGCAGGACTCCAGCAGTGCAAGGTGAGTTTTCCTCCAGTAGGAACGGGTCTAAAGCAGCAAGGCCGACCTGTTTATGTAGTCACAGTATGCCGGACTCCGGTCCGATGTTGGGGTTAGCCCGGTGCAACTTATGTGTTCCGGACTTCAGTCCGATGCTGGGGCAAGCCCGACGTATGATAGTTCATATGCTATGAGTTATGTGTACCGGGCTTCAACACGATGCCAGTGCAAGCCCGACGTATGTTAGTTTATATGCTATGAGTTATGTGTACCGGGCTTCAGCTTGATGCCGGGGTAAGCCCGATGTATGTTAGTTTATATGCTATGAGTTATGTGTACCGGGCTTCAGCCCAATGCCGGGACAAGCCCGACGTATGTTAGTTTATATGCTATGAGTTATGTGTACCGGGCTTTAGCCCGATGCTGGGGCAAGACTGATGTAAGTTAGTTTATATGCTATGAGTTATGTGTTCCGGGGCAAGCCCAATGTATGTTAGTTTATATGCTATGAGTTATGTGTTCTGGGGAAAGCCCAATGTCGAGGTAAACTTGGTGTATGTTAGTTTATATGCTTTGAGTTATGTGTTCTGGGGAAAGCCCATTGTCGTGCAAGCCCGATGTATGCTAGTTTGAATGCTATATGTTATATGTTCCGGGCCTCGGTCCGATGTCGGGACAAGCCTGATGCAGATTATGTGATTATGTTATGTGTTTATGATATATGTTATGTTGTGTATGTGCCAGGGTAAGCCCGATGTCGGGGTGAAACGATGCCCGATGCGGTCGGATGCCGGGGTGAGCCGAATGTCGGGCAGGAGTCCGATGCCAGGTAAGCCGATATCGGGATTCGTCCCGATGCAGTTGGGAGTAGTCATTGTTATTTGTGATATGTTATGTGTATGGTATGTGGTAGTTTGGGGGAGCTCACTAAGCTTTGTGCTTACAGTTTCAGTTTAGGTTTAAGGTACTTCAGTTAGCAAAGAGAAGGGCTCTGAATGATCGCATGGCACACACCACAACTTTCTAGCATAGGAGATTTACTCTAATATTTGGTAGGAGATTTTGATATGATGACAGATATTACTTTATGTTAAGATACATGGTTTATGATTTTTATATGATGATGATATTCATGGTTTTATTAATGGTTTAAAAACGAAATTTTTAGACCATGTTTTTGGGATGTTTCAAGATGTGCATTGATTATCGGGATCTGAACAAGTTGATGGTGAAGAACCGTTATCCACTTTCGAGGATCGACGATTTATTCGACCAGTTTCAGGGTGTGTTTTAGTTCTCCAAGATTGATTTGCGTTCGGGTTATCATTAGATGAGGGTTCGAGATTAGGATGTTTAAAAGACGGCCTTCAAGAGTCGTTATGATTATTACGAGTTTGTGGTGATGCCTTTTGGGCTCACCCATACACCAGCATTGTTCATGGATCTCATGGACCGGGCTTTCAGATCGATGTTGGACCAGTCTATCATTATTCTTATTGATGATATATTGGTTTATTTTAAGACCAAGGAGCAGCATGAGGATCATTTGTGATAGGTTTTGGATACTTTAAGGAGAGAGAGAGGATATATATGCCAAATTATCCAAGTGTGAGTTATGGTTGCGCGATGTGCAGTTTCTGAGGCACCTTGTCAATCAGAAAGGTATCCTGGTTGATCTGAACAGGATCAAGGCCGTGATGCAGCGGGAGGTTCCAAGATCTCCATCCGAGATTCGAAGTTTCCCTAGTTTAACTGGGTATTATCAGATATTTATTGAGAATTTTTCCAGGATCGTTGTTCTGTTGACTAGGGGGGAGGGGTACCTTGTTGAAGCTTGGACATAGGGTTTTCCCCTAGTACGTTGGGCAAACCTATGGTATGCAAGGCATACTCAAGTCAGAGATAAACCCTAAAAATTAGGGTTTAGACCCTATTTAAGTTCCTTGTAGCCTCAAGGCCTCTTCTATCATCAGCCTCCTTCATCACATATCAGTTCCCATCAAACCCTAGCCCCTTTTAGAGAGTATTGAGCATTTTGTGTGTTTTGGTGTGTTTTTTTTGTACATCTTGAAGAAAAAAGAACCCTTTGGAGAAGCACTTATTGATTTGAAGCTTATAGACCCACACCTTGCTCACCTTAACCATTCTTCTGAAGGTATAAAGTCTCAACCTTGTTGATTCATCTCTTAGATCTAATTAGTTTAGGGTTTTTGGCATATTTTGGTCCACTGGGTTGATTCATGTGATTATAAGTTACTCCAGAAGCTTAGGATAGTATATCTTGATGTTTTGAGGTCCCCAATAAATAATAATAGCATCTTGATAGATTTAGCTCAACCATGCATGAGTTGATGGTCATACTATGAAGTTAGAATGTTAAAAATGGGTGTTGGGCCTCTTTGTTCCTTGCAAAGGAATCAAGTTGATGACTTTATCATTTAATATGTTTCCCAAGAGCAAGATTTGTGATTTGTACGTTTGGACTTAAGGAATTAAGTGCTTAATGTGAATTTTGGCAATCAAGGGAGTACGTGGGGTGTACATATGCGTATGCTTAGCTTAATGCGTTCAAAACCCATTGTTTTCCCCTTTCAGTTAAGGTCTGTACGTGGGGCATAATGGTGGTTTGTATGGTGTACTCACCAGAAGGTCTTTTTGGCCATTTGTGGGCCTTGAGTTTTTGGGCCATTCTTAGGCTTTGGATCTTTAGGGGCTTGGGCTGTTACATCCAGTTTTGAGAAGTTTTCTATTTCAGGATTGTGGAAAATAAATGGATAAAGTAAAGGCCTTGGGCTTCAAGGGAATAGGGTTTAGAGTCTATTGGATGTTGATAATATGGGTTATGTGATCTAAGCCTTGGTTTTGTGTTTTGGAGTCAAAGGGGAAAGTGGGAAAAGTGATGTTTCAGGCTTCCTTTATGGATTATGGTTTTTAGTTGGGCATGTGTTAATCCAAAATTTAGTAGATAGAAGTTTCGGGCTCGCTAATACCTTTCTGTAGATATAAAGATCACCAAAAACATAGTTGAAAGAAGAAGTTATGATTGTTTGAAGATGGAATGGATTTGGGTGAAAACTGTCACCACATAGTGGTGAGACGGAACCATGGAGTGGTGAGTTGGGACAACAAGGTGGTGGTCACCACGGAGTGGTGAGTCGAGACCACGAGGTAGTGATCTATCAGGCCCACAACCATGATTTTAGGGTTTTCAACATATTTAAGCTTAATGTTTCACATTTTTGGGCATTTTATTAGACTCCACCACCTATAAGACCCATTGGGAGAAACCCTATCCTCCACCTTCAAGACTTGAGCCCCTCCTCTCTCCTATATCCTCTTTTGGATGCTTTTTATGATAATTTGATGAAGCACAAAGATTAAGGAAGTTATTTTGGTTGCAAGGAATGATGCTTCAAGCTTGGATCCATCAAAGGTATAACATTTTGGGGCTATTGTAAGTACAAAGTGTCAATCTTGCTCTTTTGTTCTTTAGATCTCTTCATATGTGTTTTTTTTTTGGCACTTTAGTCCATTTTATGAGTGATCTTGGAGTTAAGTGGAATCCAACAACTTTTGATCAGTTTGGAGTGTTTCTTGGACCTCATGGACTAGGAAAGTTATGATCTTTTGCTTTCCCTTTTACCCATTCAAGTTATCTTGGTCCTTTAGGTCATTTTGGTGAAATAAAGTTTAGAACTTGAAGGAGTGTGGCATTATTATGGATAAAGTTGGAAACTTTATCCTGAGACATCTTGTTGATTCAGATTTGTAAGTGGGAGACTTGGACTTAACAGATTAAGTTGAGAAAGATACATTTTTGGGTCCCTTTAAGACTTAAAGTCTAGATCTTGGTGGTTTGGAACATCTAAATGGATAAAGTTGGAAACTTTATCCATTATGAAGCCATTAGGAATCAGACCTGATGTTTTAGCTTTGGTCTTTATGAATTAAGCTCTTTTTTGAATAAAAGCTTTTTAGACTGAGGACCACAGCGTGGCCAAGGAAGGTCATGACGTGGTGGCGGGATTTATCGTGCTTGTTTTGTCTAGACGTGACCACGACGTGGTGGCATCTCTACCACGTTGTGGTAGCATATTTTGATCGTGACTGGATTATGTGGCCACGACGTTGCCATGGGTTGGCCAGCACGTAGGTGTTAATTGGATTGACTTTAACTGTTGACTTTTTGACAAGTTGAATTTTGGTCAACCTTGGGTAGCATGGAGTATTTGACTAAGGTCTGGTATCAGTTTGGCTTTAGGAAGCTTGGGTTGGCTGATATGTTGCTGTGGTAGCTGTGAGCTTCTGCTGAGTAGTTCATGTGAGTCTCCTCACTATACTTGTGGTTTGAAGGAACTAGTGGCAAACCACTAGGATTAGTATTGTTGGATGCTAGTTATCTTTGTGATACTTTCATGAAAGACCATGGGGGTAACCCATGGAAATTGTATGAAAGTTCATGGGGTAGCCCATGACACTTGTATGTAAGACCATGATTTGGCCCTTAGCATTACAAGGAAAAACCATGGGGGTAGCCCATGACACTTGTATGTAAGACCGGGATCTGGGTTGAGTATCGGTTGTTGAGGGATTTGTCAACTCATTGTATAGATTGCTATCTATAGTCTAGGATGGGCAGTTGTTGATCGGTAAATCAACTTCATAGATTCAGCCTGTGTAGATCCTCATGGATTTTGTTCAGTATTGTATTGGATTAGTTGTAAATACATTCTTGATCGTTGGTCATTTCGTTCATCGTTAATAGTTGAGGTTTTTCGAAAGTTTTGAGCTATATCCGTAGAATTCAATGGATGCGTCAACCTATCATCAAAATATGTACATTGTACCTTTTGGTTTCTGGGTATGGGTACCCTCAAATGTTGGTTAAAAGGAAGTATTGTTCATTGCATGCCCGAGTTTGGCAGATGTCCTTGGTTACTAGGAGTTCGGATGTCGGAGCGGCATTGTTTATTTTATCAGGTGTGGCTTTGGATCTATGTAGATTCCAATATTGGCATGTCGCAGCGATAGGGTTGGTATCTGGATTGATCCAACCACATATTTTATGACATTTCTGAATAATTTTGAATTTTTTTTCGAGCTAGTAACGTATTGGTGGAATCTGTTCAGTTTCAATCAAGATGTGGTATCTTGTTTCGATCGTTCATGTGGATGTTTATATTAGTGGTTGAGGTTCATCACTTCGTCATATTTGATGGTAATTCACCCTTTAGGTAAGGTTGTGGAGAAGAAGGAATATAGTGGATCTAGGGTTGGTTACGTGTGTAACGCCCGGGTTTCGGGGTTAAGCATTTTAGACGATGTAATAGTCTAGTTCAACCATTGTAACTCTTTTTGAAGTAATAAAGATGAAATATTTGAGTATATGTGAATTATGTGTATTTATGTGCTTATTACTTATTTATAAATGTATAATTCATAAAAGATAAAAATAAGCGTCAAAATTAAAGTGTGAGATAAGCCCGATATCTTTATATAAAGTTGTAGTGGTCGAAACAACGATTCTGGGGATATAAAGAACGCCGAAATCCGAGTTATAACAAAGAAGTTATGACCTGTCGAAGTTTCGCGACAGAACCGACACGATACCGGGAAGCGTAAAGAGTGAATCTAAGATAGAGCGAGATTCAGCCTTAGCGATCTAAACAAAAGTCATAGAATACGTTAAACCTAGAGTGTCCATAAAAAGAAGCCCAAATATGACTTCGTATGAGGAATTTATGATTTTTCAAAGTTTCGGAATAAGAGTGTACAGCCCGAAATTTGAATAATAGATCGAGCGGTTTTTAGCCGACACGACCTAAACGAGAATCGAAGATCTCGTTAAGAGTAGCGTAACGAGAAAAAGATGGGCGAAAACAGACATCGGGTGAAGAAGTTATGAGAATTTAACGGACCAACCCTGTCCCGGCCTGTTAATGATATAACTTTTAAAATAAAGTCAAAATTAGCCGACGGAGTCTAAACGAAAGTTGTAGAGTACGTTCCCGCCTTCGCGTGGATATAAAGAACGTAAAAAATGGAGCTCGTATGCGAAATATACGAATTTTTATAGTTTGTAGTTGAAATTGCAAAGTCTGGTAAGAACTTGATGACGTGGCAGCATCTGGGCCATCCGATGTTGGTTCAGGAGTCGCTTCGGATCACGCCACGTTGACCTTGCATACGCCCCGCGTCCGAAGAAGTTACGCCCCACGTGGATCCGGTTTGATCCATCCGATGGTGCGAGACAGCTGGCTTCGGCTGGCATTCTTATCCAAGGACTATGCCCTGCGTAGCCGAGGACTATGCCCAACGTACGTCCGAGGCTCGCGGCTATAAATACATGCGAGGGCTGCCAAGCAAATCACACCAAAAACCCTTCTCTCTCTAAATTCTTTCTCTCTCTAAGGTTCCAAACCACCCCTAAACCCTAGGAAAAATCCCTAACACCTAAAGGAAGCCTCGAGGCTCCCGGAGTCCCGAGAAAAAGGGTCTTTCGGTTACGGAAACGCTGCTCCGAGCAAAGCTTGGTTTTCTTTAAAATCAGCTGTAAGTGAGCTACACTTACGCAATTTTTAATATAGCTTTCAAAAAATTATAGTAATGCTATTAGGTCCTTAAGAGAATTATTTGGGCTATTACTATGAGTTATATTGAGTGTTATTTAACGCTTATATAATAGTAATAATAGTCAGACTATTAATTTGTCGCGGTTATCGTTAAACTAAACCCTAGTGGTATTGGTACTAGGTTTTATCGAAGGAAAATTGTTTTAAGAGTATCGAAGCGTTGTCCGAGTGCTGAGTCACCACCTTTCAGGTGAGTGCATAGTTACTTTCAGCTTCCACATAGATATGAAGTATTTTGTATAAATTACGTGCTGTGTGTGCATATTATTTGTATACTTGCTATCTATGCTGGATGAACAATTTTATACATGTTTTAAATGATTTAAACTGTATATGTATTTTATATCTACAAAATATGTTGGGTAAAAGATGGGTAGATGTAATACCTGCTGTGTGACAAAATAAAATAATGAGAGGCCTCGTTATGGATGTCATTGATGATCCAGTCATCTAGAAGAGTATAGATGACGACCACAGACTATTCTAGACAGTCCAGTGGAACACTAGCAGGCTCGCAACCTGTAGGTGTTTATTTGAACTGCGTGTTTATTTGAACTGTGTGTTCACCAGGTGTACTCCATCCCCTACATTGTTGCCTTAAGGACATTTATTGCTGAGGAATCCCCTCAACAGTAGTGTCCATCCCGATGAAAGTCCATAGACTAGGTCCCTTGTGTTAGATGTTTTAGGGACGTAAAGTGAGGATAACGGGAACGGGTAATCGGGTTCGTTCGGTTTGATAAAGTTAATAAACTTATTTATTATGGGTTGAAAACCCTATGTGCTCACCAGGCTCCCAAGCCTGACCCACTCAGTTTCTTGTATTACAGGTAGTGGTGCATGAGAGTAGATGTGATGTCTTGGGATGAGAGATTAAAGGATTTTAGGCCAGTAAATACGGAATAATGTAGTAAGTCCTATGTTGTATTGTTTATGTTTATGATATGCATCGAACATGACATCCCGAGTCTTTCTAATGAAATACAATTCTATGGAAATGCTTTTGATAAATCTTATCATATTTTGTTTTGGGACAAATTCCGCAACACTTTTATTTAAAATGTTACTCTGATTTTTTTTTAAATAAAGCATAAACAAAATCGGTCTTTTCTAGCCGTGAAAATGGGGATGTCACAACGTGGTTCCCCTTAGGGGTGTATGTTGCCGTAGTTCATCGAGTATTGTCATGAGGGGTGTGTGTGGACTGATAAGATAACAAGATAACACTTGGTTCAAATTATTGGCATGGTTCTTATTTAGTTTACATCCATTGAATTGGGGCAAGAGTACAACTGGCTATGTCATTCGAGGGTTGTGTGTGACCATGTTTTTGTCTGATTTTGCGTTGGTAGCAGCCTGTTCTATGAAAGGAATTGTGTGTTAATAGAAGGGTTTGGATCATGTTGTGTTTTTCTTAGTATTGAGAGGAATGTTGTTTGGGTTCCTACAAATTGGTGGGTTGATGATTGAAGACCTTTAGGCCCCTATGGTGCTGATCGTGGGTCTTCAGGACAATAATGGAATGACGGTAAGATCGGCATAGTACCATGACCTTATTTTTCTAATGGTTAGAGGGTGTCACGATGTATCATTAACCAGTGGTTGTATGAATCACATGGGTAGGACCGGATAGTCATTTGATTGAGAGTCTTAGGTCTCGGATCGCCGGTCTTATTCGCATGTTTGGGTGTTAGCGCGTTACTAGGCGTCGGAAGGCTCAATGACCAGCTGGTTAGGATCATGTGTGTAACGTCTACAGATTTGAGATAGTCAATTTAGAGATAATAAGTGTTAAAAATGACTTTTTTATAGAAGATTATTTAGAATAAATAATCTTAACCAAAGCTATAGTATATGTCACAAGGATTCCGTACACATAAATAACGCTAAAATCCAACTTAAAACGAAGAAGTTATGACCCGTCGAAGTTTTGCGACAAAACCGATACGGCGCCACGTATCTTAAAAAGTGAGTTTTTGATAAAATACTTTTTAGCCTAAGAGATCTAAACAGAAGTCGTAGATCTTGAGCCTAAGCCCTCCCCAACACCAGAACTGCTAACAGGTCTGCCTCGCAATGTCACCATACTGTAAATAGACCAGACAAACCATCAGAATGTGCATCAAAATATATACATCGAGGGATCACAAACTCACAAGCTTCCTGGTTTCATCGTTACTCTCCCTAAATTGAGTACGGATCCTTTGCTTCCAGTGGTATGGGCCCATACTACCTTCCACGTCTATCTGTACTTTCCTCAAGGACTTTCTTGACTCCAACAAGTCACTTATATTCATACAATTCCCCTCACAAATAAGGCTCCCAATACTAGATCTTATCCTAGGTTTTCCTAGGGAAAACCCCACACCACTCTCCGCCATTAGCTACAGAAGGAATTCCCGCCAGCTTCCTCTAACTCTCTCACAAATACAATTACATTTTACTAAAACCAAATTATTCTTCGAATGAGAGGTCTCACACTACAACTCTTGGACTCAAACAAGAGCTGCACAATATAATTAAAACCTAACCTTCTAAAATTATTTAGTTCTCATAATATAGCACATTCGCTTACTAATTAGATAAAGCCGGTTAGAACTCTTATAAAGCAAAAGGAAAGTAGCATTCAGACATCAAGTAACCAGAAACAAGAATCATCTAGTCAGGCCATCCTATTACTGATTGATAAGTACTAGCATGCAAGTCTACAAGCTTATACAATTGGCATACAAGGCATATCTCCTAGTATTATGTCTTGCAAAAGTTGATCAGATCCTTATCCCTAACTAGCATGTGATTCACAAAATCACAAATCAAAGCATATCAGATATCATGTATGGGTATTTTGGGAAAACTTACTTGACCTCGGCTGATTGCATGCACCACAACCTTTCTTATTTTAGAAAAATCATGCTCTTAAAATTTATATTTCTTTTTGAAAAACTCTACCAAATCCTCAGTTTGAGTACAGACACACCTGAGAGTGTGCTCGAATCCCTAAAACCAAGGCTCTGATACCAACTTGTAACATTCCAAAAATATGGTCCAAAAATTTCATTTTTAAATTACATAAAAGGGTATTCCAAAAAATTATCCATACAACCCAAATGAAAATAAGTATATCAACATTGTAAGAATTAAAGTGATATCTCAAAAGCGGAATACATGCGGTGTGTGGGATGCAGTCAAGCCGAGCTCTTCCCCTTGGAACCAGAAGTACCTGAAACATAAACTGAAAACCATAAGCACAAAGTGTACTGAGTTCCCCAAGATACCTCATACCAAACATATAACACATAACGGGCTCTGCCCAAAGAGTATAACAAGCCCCACCCTAACTCGTATAACGGCCCCCGCCTATGAGTATAACGGGCCCTGCCCTAACTCGCATAACGGGCCCCGTCCAATGAATATAATGGGCTCCGCCCTAACTAGTATAACGGGCCTCGCCTACATACAATTCATACTACATAATAACTAATAGCATACAGGTTAAACATCGGGCCCCGCCCAGTAAACATACAAACACATATGCATACTAGTGTCACACAGAAAATGAGTAATCTAACATAATAGATCATGGGTCGACATTGGTGCCTTCGACCCACTACACATGGTGAGGAAACTCACCTCGACTGCTGAAAATCACTGAAAAATTCATGGCTGCTGGTCCAACGAATCCCCGAGCTAAACAACACCAAAACAACACCCAATTAACATTTCGGTTCCAATCCATAAGCATAAATCCATACTTGGGCTAAAAGGACCATTTTACCCGTAACCTAGCTTGGTCCAAGACTAAGGCCCAAACTCACAATCTAAAAAGACCAAAAGCCTAACAACCAATTATGGCCCAATTTTCCAAATTGGGCCCAAAACCCTTACATGGGCCTTACCCTAAACCCCAACCACTTTCCTAGTCCAAAACACGTGCACTCAGGCCCAATAAGAACTCAAACACCCAAGCCTAAAAAGGAAGCCCAAACTCGAAGCCCAATGTGTAAAATCTCACCTGACTGGGTACGGGGGGTTGCTCAGTTGTACGCTAAGCATACACGCTATTTGGCTTGTACGTTTCATGTACAGACTTGTACGCCTGGTGTACTCATCCATTAATCCAAACTCTTCATTAAGCTCTTAATTCTTAAGTCCAAAAGTCCAAACCACATATCTGAGTCCTAATAAGTATCTAGAACCATTAAGTCATTGACTTGATGACTTTGCATGCCCCAAAAGAACCCAACTTCAAGATATAAAATTATACTTTCACCAAATGGACACAATCTCATGCATGGGGGATTCTAAACCCTAAATTTGACAACTTTATGAATCTAGAACCTCGTAAACATCAATAGTGGCGAATCATAGCTCCCGAAGTGGTATCAAACCACTAGATCTCATTCTTGGGGCCAAAAAGGAACCAAAACTCACATATAAAAGATCTAAGCCATAAATAAACAAGTTCATAGCTTTATACCTCAAACAAGCTGGAAATAAAGCAAATAATCCAGATCCACAACCTCTTCCTTGATCCACCACCTTGCACCAAGCTTCTACTTCTTGAATATGGACCAAAACACACCAAAATGGACTCAATGAGCTCAACACATAAAGGATAGGCTTAGGGTTTCGAATGTGAGGCTAAAGGGTCAGAGGAGGCTGATAAATAAGGGTTTCATAAGCCATAAAGATGAATATATGGTGTCTAACCCCGAAATTAGGGTTTTCATTAAGCCCAAATACGCCCCATGTACATGGTTGTACGCCCCGCGTACATGTTCGGAACCCCATCTAACCCCCGCATGAGTACGCTAAGCGTACCATGTGGTACACCCCTCATACTCGCTTTGTAGCTTGTATGCCAAGCATACCATTTGTTACTCCCCGCATACAATCCAAGGACCAAAATTAAATAATCAATACACAAGGGGCAAAATTGTACATACCAGGATTCCAAGTGTTACAAGATGATCATTAGTATTAGGGCAGGGTTCTGAAGTTTAGACAGATGCATTCTCGGTTTTAGGGAGCATGTTGATGGTGTTGGTTTGTGTTTTTAGTTTTGAGAATTCTCGGTTTGAGTGGTTTTCACTGGAAGTTGGGTCTTCAACTAGGTAGAGAAGATAGTTGTTGCGGTTGAGTATTTTCAAGTTACTAGGTTATTTATTGGCAATTGAGGGATACCGAGTAGTCTCTTAAGTTTTCTTTATAAGATGACTTGATTTCGAAGTGGTTAAAGGAATCTTATGGGATATGTTGCCATTCGTTTCAGAGATTCTAACAAAGATGGATTTCGAGGAAGGAATCATGTTTAAATGGGGAGAGTTGTAACATCCGGTTTCGAGAAGTTTCTTATTTCAAGATTGTGTACAATAAAGGGATCAAGTAAAGGCCTTGGGCTTCAAGGGAAAAGGGTTTAAAGTCTATTGGATGTTGATAATATAGATTATGTGATCTAAGAAATCTATCCGTTAATTTCGTTAGGAAAGAAGAATAATGATGATGGTCAGTATCATGATGTATGTTTCGGGATCCTGAGATTCCTTTAAGATCCGAAATCCTGGATAGGTCTGAGGATCTTGATCCCTAACGATACACACACTTGTTATATATGTATTGATGATATGTTAAAAATGCATTCTAGATTAGAGGCTAGGGATCTATAGGAAATGCATGATAGAATTGTCTAATTTATGATGCTTGATAACCGAGGGGATTTCTTATGAAACTAGCATTATTGTTGTATTTTTCTAGTGTATGCTGAATGATTGAACATAACTAAGATTTTATAGCTTGAGAATGTTTTATTTAGCCTTATTTCCTGTTCCTTGTTTGGTTGTAGACTTAGGGTAGAATCAATTATTTGACTGCCTATCGAACCCAATGTTATGTATGATTAGCATACACAAGGTGACTGCATAGTTAGTGGAAGTTTCATGACTGAGTGGGATTGTTGGTAAGCCAACCAGTAAGGAGATTGTTACCTACTCTTGAGAGAGTGGATAAAGGACATAAATGATGTATGTGTATCCTAGTTGTTTGGTCCTAGTGGTAAGGAATTCATGACGATCCTTCGAGACAAATACAGGAAGGTGTGGAAGGTAGTATGGGCCTGTACTACTGGAAGCACAAGACCCGTACGTGTATCAAGGAAGTCATGATTTTTGAGGATTGAGTGATCAAGTGGTGATGTAATATAATGTGATTTCTGAAGTTTTCTGGTTTATTTTTAGTATAGCGATCACGAGAGGTTCAAGATCAGGAGCTGGCGGCCCAGAGAGGCCAGGATTGACTAACAATGAGATTCACAAGATGATCAGCACTGAGGTGACTACAAAAGTTAGGGAGACAATCATGTAGATGTTTGTGATAGATTAGGTGTATAAGCCAATAATTATATTTGGTATGTACTTGACCTGGATGTAGCATGTTCCTTTTGGGTTGCCTTCACCAGAGCAACTTGACTGTGTGATTAATGGAGAAAGAGGTTATTATGGTTATTAATATATTATATGAATAATATATTAAAATATAAATCATATTAGTTAATTAATATTGGTCAAGAATTAATTAAGAAATTAATTTTGTGGTCAAAAGATATTAATTGAACCTAGGGGACTGGAATTGCAATTATAAGATAATTAGATTCTGGGCTAAGGATCCCTTAAAAAGGGATGGACGAAATCAAGGAGGGAAGCCCACACTGAATTTGTCCAAGGCCTTGTTATGGAAGGTTCATGTGGACTGCTTAAGGCCTAAGCAATCCAATTAGGGTTTTGACTGAAACCCTAGCAACTCACATATATAAAGGACCCTAGGGCTTCACAATTCGGAAACCACTTGAACCTAGAGATCAAGAGCCGATTTTGAGCCTCCTTCCCCTCTCTCTAAAGATCATTCAACTTGCCTTGGTGTTTGTGATCGATTAGAGGTATTACGCTTGTGATACAAAAGCTCTCAAAAGTTGAAGATTTTTGTTACAATTGAAAGGCAATCATCTAAACTTGTTTTAGTTATTGTTTTCGTTTTTGTATGCTAGTATTAGGGTTTACAAGCTTTGGATGATTTGCATGTACAATTACAAAAACCTAGATCCAAAGCTTTAGGTTTTGCATGTTCACCATAGGATTGATGTAATGCTCAAAACCCATCAGTGGTATCAAAGCCTAGGCTATTTTTTATTGTATATGACGCCTTGTTTGATCATTCATTGCTTGCAAAATCGAATTTTCCGCCCTCTGACAGCTGAACTCGTTGAGTCACCAAATGAACTCGACGAGTCCAGTCAGTGACTCAGCGAGTCGAAGAGTCAGAGAGTAGATCTTTCGAGATTTTGGCCTATTTTTTATTGGGATAATTACCAAAAATGTTTTTGAATAATATAATTCAATTTTATTAAATTGATATGATTATTTTTATCAAAATAGAAGATAATTATAAATTAATTAGATAATTATTGCCTTATATGATAATCTTAATTATTTGAATTATCTGACCATGAAATTGAATTAGGTCAAATTTAGATAATCACTAATTAATTGTTTAATTAAATTATTTGTAATTTGATCTAGAAAGTTTTGAAAAGTTTCAAAACTTGCCCTCAAGTTTTGGAATTTAAAATTTTTGATTAAAAAGTTTAATTTTGAAATATTTAAATTCTAAACCCTAGAATTTTATAATTTTAAAATTCAACCCTTATACTATTATAATATTATAAGATTAAAAATATATATGTATAAGATTAAGCTAGTCTTACCGTTAGTAGGCCTCATTCACGAAGTCAATCTATAAGGGAGGTATAAGGTTGTTGCCTATAAAATGGCAGTTTCATGGGTGTCCACTCTCACCCACCACTTCCTTGATTGGTGGAGGGTTGTTAGCCGAACGGGTAGGATATGGCAACCAATTCCTTGTTAAAAGTATAACGTTTAATAAAGTAACTAAATGTTTTTTTTTATAAAATTCCCAATCTTAGTTACTTTAGGCAAAATGTGAAAAGATGCTATTCCATGAAATTACACTTTACACCCTGCCAAGTCGTTAGTGGAGCGTGCGTGGATAACCAACACACTAATATGGACCAGCAACGGTGACAAAGGGTAGCTTGATGCTTGTCATAGATCAATGGAGTGTGTGTGGCTAACTGGCACATTGATTAGGTGATTTGTAACATCGAGAGTACCAAGTACACTTGCATGGTTATTCACACCTTGTTTGTGATACTCGGTATCCCATTCACAAACTTGAAGGGCATATCGAGATTTAAACATGCCATTGAAAAGTTCAATGAATCTCAAAATATCTAGGAGTTTCAATAGATTTAAAACTTAATTTCTTTTTCGTTTTTCATGGTGGAAATTAGTGAATCGTCATTCACTTAACTTCAAATTATTTGCAATTTGGATTAAGGCATCCCTCTTCTAAATTGTAAATAATGTTGTTGGATCCTACCTCTAATTTCTCATTTTGGGTGTTTAATTTGGGATTCTTATCTAATCTAAACTTTGTCTCTTTTCTATTTCAGATGTCTACTTCAAACATCAACGCTTCTGGCTTGACCCCTTCCGGCTCATTCTCACTCATGAACTTGTCTAGGAGGGTGATTTTTTATGGGTCCAATTTCAATGATTGGATCCGCAATATCTGAATGGTCACCCGTTACAAGGACAAGGAGTATGCTCGTGAAAAGGAGCTGAAAGAAGTCAATGTCAGCACTACTACTCCCGAAGATATCGCTGCCTACGAGGCTCACGAGCGAGATGCAATGAAAGGTCATTGCATCATGCCCGCGACAATAACCACGGAACTCCAAAAGTCTTGCGAGGACTACTACCCCTATGAGATGCATCAAGATTTTATGGATAGGTACCATCAAAGCGCAAGGTAGGAAAGGTACGAGATCATCGCTGCGATGATCACTACCAAGATGAAGGATGAAGAGTCCATCACGGCCCACCTACAGAATATGCAGAGATATGTGGACCGCTTGTTGAAGTTAAATGTTAACTTCGATGAGGAGATGGCCATATATATCATTCTACACTCCTTACCTCCTTGTTACAACCAATTCTGTATGACCTACCACATGAACAAGGAGGAGGTCACTCTAAGCAAGCTTCAAGGCCTGCTCAGGACAATTGAGAGTAGTCTGAAAGACAAATCCGTTGCATCAACTCCTACTACCACCCCCGTCTTAGCAATTGGGCAAGGGAAGGGTAAGAAGAGGAACGCTCCTTCTAAGATCCACAAGGGAAAGTCCCATGATGGTACCTCTTCTAGTGGAACCAAAGCTGGTCCCGCTCTACCCTCCTCCAACCCGAAGGATGCAGAGTGTTACTACTGCCACGAGAAAGGGCATTAGAAACGAAGCTGCCCAAAGTACTTGCAAGATATCAAGGATGGGAAAATAAAGCCATCCTTCGTAGGTATTTATACTATTGATTCTAATAACTCATCACATGTTATGTCTTGGGTCCTCGATACAGGATGTGGTTTTCACATTTGTTTTGATTTGTAGAGTCTAAGAAGAAGTAGGATGTGGAGCATGGGAAGATAAACTTGATCATGGGGAATAGGAAAGAGTTGTCTGTCACCAAGATTGGAGTTTACTCTTTAGTGCTTAGTAGTAGGTTAGGTTTAGATTTGAATAATTGTTGTTACTCATCAGAAATGACACGAAACATTATTTCTTTTCATGGTTTGTATAAACAAGGTTTTAGATTTTCGTTTGATAATGAAAAATATTCTATTAATGATTTCTTTAATGTTTCTTTCTATTTTGAAGCATTGCCTTGTAATGGTATATATGAATCTGTGATGGTTGTAGATAACTTAGGAAATGATGTGTTACATGTTGATTCTTCCAATAGTTTGGACAAAGCATGCTTGTGGCATTGTCGTCTTAGACATGTCAACAAGAAACGCATATCCCAGCTCCAAAAGGATGGAGTGTTGGAGTCATTCGACCTTAAGGGCGATGACGTGTGCGAGTTTTGTTTACTTGTAAAGATGACCAAGTCACCCTTCGCTGACACTTGGGAAAGGGGTGAGGGTTTATTGGATCTGATACATACCGATGTATGTGGGCCCTTTAGATCCACCATAAGGGATGTGAACTGCTTCTATGTGACCTTCACCGACGATTATAGCAGATATGGGTATATCTACTTAATCAGGCACATGTCAGAAACCTTTGAAAAGTTCAAAGAGTTTAAGCAAGAATTGAAGAATCAGTTGGGCAGTAAAATTAAGAAGCTTTGATTGGATCGAGGTGGTGAGTACCTTAGTCTTGAATTCCACGACTACCTCAAGGAATGCAGAATTGTTTCGCAATTGACGCCAACTAGGACACCGCAGTTGAATGGTGTGGGCTAGAGGCGCAATTGAACTTTGTTGGACATGGTTCGTTCCATAATGAGTCATGCCTCGTTACCTATCTTATTTTGGGGGTATGCCTTAGAGACTGCTGCCCATATCCTTAATCTAGTCCCTACTAAGAAGGTTTCCAAAACCCCTTACGAGATGTGGACAGGGAAATCTCCCTCATTGGAACATATCAAGGTTTGGGGTTGCGAGACTTTCGTAAGACAAGAGACTCACGAAAAGCTTGAACCTCGTAGTGAGCGGTGTATTTTCAGTGGCTATCCACAGAAGTCCTTTGGATATCTCTTCTATAGACCGAGTGACAATGTTGTCTTCATTGCGAGGATAGGAGTTTTCCGAGAGCGAGAACTCATAAGCCAAGTGGACAGTGGGAGGAAAATTGATCTTGAATAGCTTCAAGAATCAAGCGATGAAGGAGCCTCTAACGCTAGCGTTCAACCCGAGGAGGAAACTCCTGTTGAACCGATTGCTGAGTCCTTACCTCTTAGATGTTCCAGTAGAGTTAGTATTCCACTTGTGTTATATGGTTTTCATATAACAAGTGAGGGTGATACGTTTATTAGTGATAGTAGGCTAGTAAATTTGGATGAACCTAACAGCTACAAGGAAGCCATGGTAGGCCCAGAGTCTATGAAATTGAAAGAGGCTTATGGACAGCGAGATTTAATCCATGTATGACAATCAAGTTTGGAACTTGGTTGACAGTGTGCCAGATCGTAAGACGGTCGGGTGCAAATAGATCTTCAAGAAAAAGACTGACATTGATGGGAAAGTACACACTTAAAAGGCGCAATTGGTTGCGAAGGGCTTTACTCAAACTCCCGGAGTTGACTATGATGAGACCTTCTCACCAGTAGTGAAAATAAAGTCTATACGGGTTATTCTAGCCATAGTTGCGTTTCATGATTATGAAATATCGCAGATGGATGTTAAAACCGCTTTCCTTAATGGGAAGTTGGCTGAAGATGTTTACATGAGTCGGCTAGAGGGTTTTGTCGATGCAAAACACCCTAATAGAGTGTGTAAGCTTGAGAAATCCATCTATGGATTGATACAAGCGTCTCGCAGATGGAATCTTTGTTTCGATGAGAAAATCAAAGAGTTTGGTTTCTTGCGAAGCGAGGATGAGTCATGTGTATATGTCAAATCCAGTTGGAGTATAGTTAGCTTTCTCGTTTTGTATGTCGATGACAACTGCTTATAGGAAACGACGTCCCAACCCTGTAGGAGGTTAGGTCCTGGCTTGGGAAGTGCTTCACTATGAAGGACTTCGGAGAAGCTTATTATATTCTTGGGATAAGGATAGTAAGAAACAGGAGTAACAGACTAATAAGACTTAGTCAAAGTACTTACTTGGATAAAGTACTAAAGCGTTTTAGTACGGAAAATTCCAAGAAAGGGGAGTTACGAATTCAAAGCAATACCAAATTGAGTAAGACTCAAAGCCCGAGTACCAAAGCTGAGATAAAAGAAATGAGTCGAGTACCTTACGCTTCCGCAGTTGGCTCGATCATGTATGCTATGACATGTCCTTGCCCTGATATGGCCTTCACTTTGAGCATGGTCAGCAAATATCAAGGCAACCCCGGTACAGCACATTGGACCACAGTAAAGAATATTCGTAAGTACCTTCGGAGGACTAAGGAATGGTTTCTTATCCTCGGTGGGAGTGATGACTTAAGCGTGCGAGGGTATAGTGACACCAGTTTTCAAACCGACCGAGACAACTTCCGCTTTCAGTCGGGCTGGATCTTTACCCTAAATGGAGGAGCAGTGACTTGGAAAAGTTCCAAGCAGGAGACCGTAGCTGATTCCACGTGCAAATTAGAATACATAGGAGCGAGCGAAGTGTCGAAGGAGGCAATATGGTTGAAGAACTTCATTGGAGATGTTGGATTTGTACCAGCCATAAAGGATCCTATGGAGATTTTCTGCGATAATGAAGGTGCGGTTGCCTTAACCAAGGAACCAAGGGATCATGGCAGATCTAGGCATATCGACATGAAATATCATTTCATTAGACATCGGGTTGAAGACGGACTCCTCGTAATCAAGAGGGTATCGCAGAGGATAACCCAACAGATCCCCTTACAAAGGGACTGAGTAGGGTTAAGCACTTGCAGCATGCTAGGAGCATTAGACTGAAGGACAATATTAGTTTTAGTGATTTGATAGTTTATAGAAACTTGTAATAGATAAAGTGTAATTAACATTTGATTATTGAATAAAGGTGTATTATTTATGAGTAAAGTTATTGTCTTGTGTTAATTATTTACTATTGTTTCACTTTGCTTGTTTTGACTTCCTAAATAATAAGATTATTTAAACTATCCACATTCGATCATACTTTGGAAGTTGGTATGAAAGAATAATGTCATGAATTGGCTTGTAGATTGTCTAAGTGTTTAGACATTGCAAAGGTTTGCTGCAATGTTCTTGAGTACTCTTGAAATAAGATTTGAGTATTAGATTAAACCCGCGCTCATTTAAATCACTTCATGGAATTTATCACGAGTGGTTGTTAGCCGATAATATCATATAGTCTTTAAACCTAGATATATGGTTTATTGTTTGCAAGTTGGTTGTGAATTGATAATGCATAAACACATTAATAACTTGATGTTATAAAACGAATTGTTGTGTATGATTTGATGAGTAAATAGTAAATGCATATAAGTCGAAGTTTATCTATTCCTTTTATCCTACGAGGGTAAAAGCGACATCTTGGGCCCCTCGATAATTTGGTTTGACTTATATGTCGGGCCCGGTCAGGACTGAATTGATGTGTTCAATTTAGTTCTATGTCAGACGAATCATGGATCAAGAAACAAACTGTTGGACAATAAGTATGACTATGTTCCATGTGATTGTCCACACGATATCTTGAGAACAGAGGACTATACGATCCCTTATCTAAAGGACGTGTCAGAGTTCGACAGCGGCTTTTGAGAGCTATGATTGCTAATTGGATTTTGAAGTCGTACTTACATCTATAGTTATTAGACTTATCCAAGTGGGAGACTGTTGGATTAGGTGTCTAAGCCCATAACTATATTTGGTATGTACTTGACCCAGTTGTAGCATGGTCTTTTTGGGTTGCCTTCACCAGAGCAACTTGACTGGGAGATTAATGGAGAAAGAGGTTATTATGGTTATTAATATATTATATGAATAATATATTAGAAGAGAAATCATATTGGTTAATTAATATTGGTCAAGAATTAATTAAGAAATTAATTTTGTGGTCAAAAGATATTAATTGAACCTAGAGACTGGAATTGCAATTATCAGATAATTGGATTCTGGGTTGAGGATCCCTTGGAAAGGGGTGGATGAAATCAAGGAGGGAAGCCCACATTGAACTCGTCCAAGGCCTTGTTCTGGAAGGTTCCTGTGGACTGCTTAAGGCCTAAACAATCCAATTAGGGTTTTGACTGAAACCTTAGCAGCTCACCTATATAAAGGACCCTAGGGCTTCACAATTCGGCTACCACTTGAACCCTAGAGATCAAGAGCCGATTTTGAGCCTCCTTCCCCTCTCTCTAAAGATCATTCAACTTGCCTTTGTGTTTGTGATCGATTAGAGGTATTACACTTGTGATACAAAAGCTCTCAAAGGTTGAAGATTCTTGCTACAATTGAAAGGTAATCATCTAAACTTGTTTTAGTTATTGTTTTCATTTTTGTATGCTAGTATTAGGGTTTACAAGCTTTGGATAATTTGCATGTACAATTAGAGAAACCTAGATCCAAAGCTTTAGGATTTGCATGTGCACCATAGGATTGATGTAATGCTCAAAACCCATCAGTTTGGGTTTATCAAGACCTCCATGATTGAGTTGTTTGATGAGCGTTATGTCGCCGTCTCTGGGGCTGCTGCTGTCACAGCCACTGCAACCGTTGTTGTTGCGGGACTTTAGTGGAGGGGTGATTCAATACCAAGACTTCAGTAACACGAAGCCCAAGGATTATAACGGTGCAAGGACCTAATTGTTTCCACGAGGTGGATATCTGACATGAAGGTTTGTTTCTTTACATGTTCGTGCCCGGAGGACCAAAAGGTCAAGTTCTCCTCGAACCTTCTCCGTTTGGGGGCAAAGGATTAGTGGAAACTAGTGACCAGTGCTTATTCTCCTACGGAGAAGGCCGTCGTGAGTTGGGAGAAATTCACAGATATATTACGTACTGAGTATGTTTTGTTTGTTGAAAGGGAGAGATTAGCCCTGCAGTATCTGTCGTTGAAGCAAACGACGAAATCAATGACATAGATCACTAATATATTTACTAAGAAAGCTCTATTCTTCCCCAAGTATGTTAATTCAGAGCAGGTTCAGATGTCCCGCTACTTGAGCATGCTCAAGACTAAGATTAGGGAGTTTTTTTCGACTCAACAGTACAGTTCCCTCTCCGAGCTTCAGTCATTCTCTCAGACGAGAGAGATACAAATTGAGACCCAAGGAAAACAGAAGAGACAAACCCAGTTTAGACACAACTTGTAGTGAAGTGGTTTAAGCCCACTAATTCACGATGCAAAGGTCAGAAGGGCCTCACGTGTGGCAAGTGCGGGAAGATGCATGAGGGAGCATGCTGATCAACAACAGGGAGCCGTAATTCCGACACGGAGGGTCATTATGCGAGGGATTGTCATCAACAAGCTCCACCGCCGAGCACCAAGATTTCTTACCACTGTGATCAGGTTGGCCATGTGAATGCCAACTGTCCCTTTCCCGTTGCTAGACCAATACATGCACCGACTCCGACCACCCTTCAAACCACAAATGGTCGTCAAGGGGGGTTGAGGCCCCTGAGGGACAGGGTTCATGCGATTCAGCTTACTGCGAAGGAGGCCATGGCAGAGCTTGACGTCGTTATTGGTATGTATTAATTTATTATTCTGTAAAAGTTAATTTATGTATGCTTATGTTTGTATTCCTGATAGGTACCTTAGTAGTGAATTCCTTGCTTGATCTTGTGCTTTTTGACTCGGGTGTGAGTCGGTATTTTGTATCTCAGATCTTCGGTAGGGATTTCGATATGACCCTTGTAGAGTTGGAGTGTCCGTTGTGAGTTTCCATCGCCAACGAACACAAGGTTTCTGCTTCGAGCGTGTTTCGTGGTTGTACCTTGGAGATATTCGGGGTTCCCTACCCATTTGACCTGATTCCCATCCCTATGGGGGATGTATGCATTAGGGCTATCAAAATTGTACCATGAAAAACCAACCAACATGCTACCAACCAAACCAAGAAAGTTGGTAGCCAATATGTTTGGTTGGTAGGACCATACCAATTAAACAATCTTGGTATGGTAATGGTACAAAAGTTAGAATAATATCGTACCAACCAATTCATACATATATATATATATACATATATATATATATATATATATATATATATATATATATATATATATATATATATAAATGAAATCTTATATTTCAATCGTTAATTGTGTTTAGTGTTTACAGTATTAAAAACGTTATATAAGTTATTTGGTCGCATTAGTCAATAATTATTACCACGTTAAAGCACAAACTTAAAACGTTATTTTAGCATTAATTCAATAGATTTTTTTGTAAATTAAAAGAAATGTGTAACTAATTTCTTCACTAAACGTCAAATTACTGGATGTATTTACTTATTTTAAAATCTTACAATAGAAAATTAAAAGAAGTTGGGATATACCATTACTAATTTGTACCAACCAAACTTGTTGGTAGTCAAATATATTGGTACCAAGTATATTTTCTATGGTACCGGTAGAAATTTTTTTAAACCAATTATAGTTGGCACGGTACACGGTTTAAGGAAAAACGAATTGGTATCGTACCATTTCCACATCTAGTACATGTGATTGTAGGGATTGACTGACTAAGCAGGTTTGGAGTTGTGATCAATTGTGAGACACAACTAGGGTACCAGGGTTGGTTCAGCTTTTTGTTCGGCTTCCAGAACTAGGCAGTATCTCAAGCATGGTTGTTCGAATTATCTCGCATATGTGGTTAACACTCGAGCTGAGGAGAAGGTTGCAGTTATCGGTGTGCCAGTGATTAAGGAGTTCCCATATGTCTTCCCGGAGGAATTACGCGGTGTGCCTCCCATGAGGAAGGTGGAGTTTAGGATCGACCTGATCCCCGGTGGCGCCCTGATTATTAAGGCGTCGCACCGCCTCGCACCACCAGAGATGTAGGATGTTGGGCAAGCAGTTTATCATACTGAGAAGTTCACCCTTGGGAGCACCAATTTTGTTTGTGAAGAAGAAGGATGGGTCTCACCATATGTACATAGATTATCGGTAGTTTAACAAGTTGACGGTGAAGAATCATTACCCACTTCCAAGGATTGATGATATTTCGATCAGCTGCAGAGTGCATCTTGGTTCTCAAAGATTGATCTGAGGTAGGGATATCATCAGACGAGTTCAAAGAGGAAATTGTAGTGAAGACGGCGTTTCGAATCGCTATAGTCATTATGAGTTCGTGGTGACACCGTTTGGGCTCACCAATGCACCTATAACATTTATAGATTGATGAATCAGGTATGCAGATGCTTAACCAACCAGTTATTGTTTTCATCGATGACATTCTGGTCTACTCCAAGACCAGGGAGCAGGATGAGGAGCTCCTTCGAGAGTTACTTGGAGTCTTGAGGAGGGAGAGGCTATATGCCAAGTTCTCTAAGTGTGAGTTCTGGTTATGAGAGGTGTAGTTCTTAGGACACCTTGTCAATCAGAACAACATTCTTGTCGATCCAACCAGCATTGAAGCAGTTATGCAGTGGGTCATCTAGGATTTCTCAGAGATTGATGTTCCTTTTATTCGTCTAACGAAGAAGAGTGTGCATTTTCACTAGGTGGCTGAGCACCAAGCTACATTTGAGACTCTAAGGTAGAGGTTATGTGAGGCCCTTTTATTGACTATTCTAGAGGGCAATGAAGATTTTGTGCTATTTTATGATGCTCTGATCACTAGTTTAAGGTGGTACTCATGTAGTGGGGTAGCGTCATTAAGTATGCTTCTAGGCAGCTGAAACCTCATGAGGTTATGTATCCGACTCACGATTTGGAGTTGAGAGCTATGGTATTTGCCCTCAAGATTTCGTGACATTATCTCTATGGGGTCCGGTGGAGGATCTACACGGATCACAGGAGCGTAAGATATCTTATGGATCAGTCGAATCTGAACATGAGGCAGCGTAGGAGGTTTGACGTAGTCAAGGATTATGATTGTCAGATTCCATATCATCTAGGCAAGGCCAATGCGATCGCCAATGCTTTGAGCTGCAAAACGGTTGGTGCTCCCATTCGAGGATTATATTTGACGATGACCACTTACCACTACTGGATTTGATTAGGTAGGCTTAGGCCGAGGGAATCATGAGGGAAAATTGGAAAAAGGAGAAGATTAGGGGCCAGATTGGCATATTTACTATTGATAGTCACAGGATTATGACCAAGTGCGAATAGGTTTGGCTCCCAACTTCATCTAGGGTCCGACATACATTGATGGAGGAGGCACACAAGTCCAGGTTTTCGATTCACCCTGGAGCCACGAAGATGTATCAAGACTTGAGACTTCACTATTGGTGGCCACGCATGAAGTGAGAGATATCATGGTATGTGGAGAGACTCTTGACCTACCAGATGGTCAAGGCAGAGCACCAGAGGCGGTATGACAAGTTGCAAGCCCTAGAGGTTCCCATGAGGAAATGCACCAGATCACCATGGATTTCATCACCAAATTGCCATGGACGGCCAAGGGATTTGATGCTATACGACTTATTGTTGACTGACTGACCAAGAGTCCGCATTTTCTTTCCATTCGAGAGAGTTCTTCTGCCAAGAAGCTGGCTGACGAATATATGTGTGAGATTGTTGCTTGCCACGGTGTACCGGTTTCCATTGTATGTGATCGTGATGTGAATTTCATTTCTCGATTTTGGTAGAGGTTTCATGAGGAGTTGGGTATGAGATTTCACTTCAGCACTGCTTATCATCCTCATGCTAATGGTCTGAGTGAGCGGACTATTCAGACACTCGAGGATATGTTGAGGGTTTGTTTCATTGATTTCGGTGGGATTTGGGACTCCTTCCTCCCCATAGTTGAGTTTTCTTACAACAACAGTAATCATTCCAACATTGGTGCACCTCCGTATGAGCTTCTTTATGGGATGAAGTATCGTACTCCAGTTTGTTGGAGAGAGGTTTACCATATGGTTATGGGAATGACTAGGGTGGTTCTCCAGACGATAGAGCTTATTCAGAAGATCAGACAGAGGTTATAGACAACACAAAGTCGACAAAAGAGTTACAATGATAGGCGTTGATTTGAGTTGGACTTTTAGGTTGGGGACATGGTTCTGTTAAAGGTATCACCCTGGAAGGATGTCATACACTTCAGGAAGCGGGTAAGTTGGGCCTACATGAGGAGCTTAGTCAGATCCATAACACCTTCCATGTGTCTCGGCTTTGGAAGTGCTTGATTGATGATACGTCAGTGGTTCTGTTAGACAACATTTAGGTTGATGAGCGCCTGAGTTATGTGGAGAGGCCGGTGACTATTCTGGATAGGAAGACGAAGACCTTACGCAATAAAGTGGTACCTTAGTCAAGCTTCAGTGGCAACATAGGAAGGGCTCCGAGTTGACTTGGGAGCCCGAGTCGGAGATCCACAGGCACTACCCAAATTTATTTGTAGTTGAGGATTTCCAGGACGAAATCTAGTTCAAGTAGGGGAGAATTGTAACACCCAGTTCCAGGTAAGCATTATTTCGTAATTATCAATCAATTTGAAGGATAAAACCTTGGTCGTGATGTGAGCACTTGTGTGTCACGACGTGACGGTACCTGAATGAACGCCCATTTCCTTTTTTTGTCACGATGTGACCATTTTTTGTCACGGCATGACAGGCCTTGCGTGCCAAAACCCTAATTTTGTGTATTGTCCCCCTATTTAAGGGAGGTGAGGGCTAGGGTTTGCATACCCTCATACTCCATCACCTCCCTTCATCCTCAAGAAACCTTAATCCTCCATTTTTTTTATCTTTGAGCTCCTTTTTGGTGATTTGAAGCCTTGAAGAAGAAGAGAATGCATTTTAGTGCATCATTTCAGCTAGCAAGCCATTCCCTCATCATCTTGAGCTGCATTGTGACTCTTGTAAGTCCTCAAGTTCTTGCATTTTAGCTCAATCATGCTAGATCTAGGGTTTAGTTCACTTTTCTCATCTTTTGAGGGAGTTGAGTGTTGGAAACTCATAAAGTTGGCAACTTTATGATCTCTTATGACTCCCTTGTATCACTTTGTCCCAGATCTAGAATATTAGTGAGTTTTAGGCTCCATGCATGAGATTTGACCTCTTTTTCTTTCATTTTGACCTAGTTGGCGTTTAAGACATGCATGTCTAAAAAGGAACGATTTTTATGGTATTTTGAGAAGTAGAAAGCCTTTTAGAAAGTTTGGTTTCTTGGCTTGAAGGATTAAGAGCTTAAGGCATTAAGTTGTCTAAAGTGTTCTTCACGACATGACGAGTTGGTCACCAGGACGTGATGAGGGGCTATTTCGCAATTATTTTGTCTTCACTTTGCCATGACGGGACCAGAGGGTGCTCGTGACATGGCAACCGGGTGTATGACTTTTGAGCGTTAGCTTTGACTTTGACCATTGACTTTTTGACCAAGTTTGACTTTAGCTCAAATTTAGTGTTTTGGTCTGTATTTGAGATGTGGTCCTTGTTTGCTGTATAGGTGACATGAAAACCCAGTTTTTGGATCTATGATCAGTGTTGTTTCTACTAGGCTGTGAAGTTAGTTTTATCACTATACTTTGTACTGCAATATGTGTCCTTATATATAGGATGTTGGTATACTGTAGTGATCTGATAGATTCGTAAATATGTATGATTACATGTGTTGCTGGTTATTGTTATCTTATTGTATACGTCGACATAGTATGGTTGGGTTGAGGCGTGAAAGAAAGTTAAAAAGAAAGATTATTTTTTCTTCCTTCAATTCATCTTCCTTTCTATTCTTTGTGATTCATTCCATTAAAAATAATCAAGTATTAATATCAATTTTTTGTTCCTTCTAAGTTCCATCAACTTCGTTTCTCTAGCTTCTCTCTTTAGCCTTTAAATGAGACTCGGTACCGAACATTAAAGGTAATACATACAACCAAAGGGACCAAGATACAACTCTTAGTTAACAAATTACTCCAACCACCGACATCCCATCATGTATTTCACCACTACGACCTCGACTTCAAACCTCCTAATCCCGTTCTAAAATTAAATTAATAGACATGTTTGCAAATCAAATTTTCAACCCCAAGTTAATGAAATAAAACAAAAAGTAAAATTAAATTATCTTCAAATCCGCAAAAATCAGTACCCAAAATGATTCCAAGAAGCTTGTGTTCTTCAATGGATGATGAATCTCTCTTTCTAATCTTCAAATGACGTGCTAGACATATGGTGTCGTGATGCTGCCCATGTTTCTCGTATATGATCCCCCCCCCCCCCCCCCCTCCTCCTCTCTAGTCATCTCTCTTTCTCTTTTTCATCATAAAACCCCAAAAGAAGTACTTCTTTTCTTTTTCTAAATTTGTGCAATCAAAAAGGATCGACTAGTGTTGTCAATTCTTGTGTTTGTAATGCATGTCCCTTTCCGCATCACTTTTCATTCTTATATTCAGCAATTTAGCCAAGAGTAGAACCTCACATAGCCAAGCGTACAGCCTTATATCCTGCTTTTTAGATTCAATGAAATTGCCTTTTTCTTGCATGTGTGTAACATGTACGTGTCATAGAGGGGTATATGGCCACTTTCTGCACTAAGAAAGGATAAAGCATTGGGAGACTTTCTTCTTTCACTTCCTTTATTACACAATATTGATGATGGATGTTATGGATGAAGTCTATGGATGCATGTGAGTAAAAGAACGAATTGAATCGTTTAATCACATGCATGAGTGCATGGACTACACTTTTATTAAAAATACGACACAAGATATTATCTTTTCCATGAAATATAAAAGAAGTAGCATCAAGAAATCAAAAAGATTAACTAATTAACTCATAACTTCATATATATAACAATACTTAATCTCCATAATTAAAGATTAACAGGAAAGATTCAATCAATCAGGAGAACGTAAACAACCTCCAGGAAGAAGAAACCTAAACTTTTCAGCATTTTCAATCAAATAAGTTGGAAGATGAACTGCAGAAACTGAACGAGGAATCGACCCCATCTTCCCAATCAAGTTCTTAAAACTATATTCTTCAGGCAACATTCCATAAAGATCATCTCCATTACAAATCTTTTCCTGAATCTTTTGATGATCCAAATGTTCTTTACTCTTCACACGATCTGCATGGCTATACGCCTTCATCTTCTCCACAAACTCACTCAAATACTTGAAACAAAAACTACAATGCCACCCAGTATCCGAAAGCACAAGATCCGTTTGTCTTGAATGCATATATCTCGTACGATGTTCATTAAACACATGACTTGTCGCCTTCCATGTGGGGTCAGTTGGAAACTCGAAAGAATACAGATACTTTCTCATATCAAGATGCATGACAGGTGGCAACCCATCACACCATTGAAGCAGTTTCACAGTATTCCCACTTGGAATCTCATCAGTATCCGCTACAATCAGTAAATCGCCATTAGAGATACCTGAACTTGCAATTAACCCGTTCATGGAAACCCGATGATGTGCTTCAACAGAAAACGGATTTACGGTTTTACCCTTGGACGCTAATTTCCCAGGGAGGAAACCGTATACGATTTTATCTTCAACGAAGGAGAAACGTTCACGATTTGAAGCGAAAGTGAGATCTTTTGGGATACCTGTGAAAGTTGTGTTTGATTCAAGGATTATGAATTTGGTGACGTATGGATTAAGTTCACCCCATCTGACTTCGAGTAAGTCTAGTTCGTTGCTGAAGATGATGGCGTCGAAGACTTTACGAGGGTGAGAACGTAAGGTCCATCCATGGAGGCGGCAGAGGGTGGCCATGGAAGCGTTTTCTGCGTAGTAGTGTGGGATGTAGGTGAATGGGCGTGGTGGGGTGTCCCATAGTGGGCGTAAAAAGTAGGTGATTTTTTCGTAGTGGTTGAAGATAATGGTGAAAGAAATTGGGAGGAGGATTAAGATTATTAAGCATTTGTATCCGGGAAGATGTCGTTTAGAGACTGTAATGGTTGAGGGCATGATGATCAGAATTATAATTAGCAGTAATTAATCTTTGGATCTTGCTTCCATCATCTGAAGTGTATAAAAAGGAGATTATATGTTAGGAGATTGATGAATTTATATATTTTTTTTTAATTAGAAGACTCTCAACAAGAATTGTGTTTTTTCCCTTGGTTTGCTTGACAAAAATAGTACAGAAGCTTTGGGATTGCTGAAAGAAAGTGGATGTCGATTAAAAAATAAAACCCTAGTTAATTCTCAAGTATATCAAGATCTCAACTTTGGGATAAACAAATGTATTAATTTAATTGAAGAATAACAAACCCTAAATTACATAGGTATTTTCACAGTTTTAGCATTTCAATCAAAAAAAGACTAGTGAAATTCGTATCAAATGTGGTTAATCGAATGTGGTTTCTAAAACTCATCATGCTAATCGAAAAACTTCAAGAAATTAGCACGGGTGTTTCATGAACAGGAACATCAACCTCTAAACATGCAAGAAAAACTCAACTGAAATATCGTGATTATGAACATCTGGAAGCATGATGGATTAGAGCTCAGTAACGCATGAACACAAACACCTGGTATATGGTGTCGGCTTGGATTATCGAAAATGAAAAATTAAAGCTTTATGAACAGAGATAATTAACAACACTTTCGAGCATCAAAAACCAGAAAAGAACATACTCATCATGAATCGGTAAAATCAGTCACAACTAATAAAAATCGAATAAAAACTTACCCAAATTAATCACTGAAACCCAGGATGAAAAAAAAAATTGAACAATGTTCCTATGTATGGTGTATAAAATCACGAAATTGGGATGCAATGCATGTAAAGGATTAAGAATTGATAGAATATACCTCAATCAGACGCGTTGTGATCAAAAACCCAAATTCGAAATTACACCATTTGCTTAAATCTATTACATCGACATTGAAGCCTATGATCGAGCGTTCATTGAAGATAGATATATAGAGAGAGGGGTGAAGCGGGAGTGAATTCGTCTCGGGAAAATGTGTATCTAAGACGAGAGCAAATAGTAGAGAAACTGACAAACCAATAGCAAACAGCCACGTTTACCGAGTATTGGAAATCTGCTCAACAGTGAGCTGGTGACCGTGTACATTCCGTTGGGCCGTATACATAAAATATAACTTTAATTATATGTAGAAAAATTATCGTAAATTTTTTCAAAAACTATTCATTGTGTTTATAATAATTTATCTAAAGTCATTTTATTATTTCTTCGGTCTTTATATTTATAAAAAATTTCAGGAATACCTTTTATATTAAAAAAAATTAGTGTAAAACAACAAATATTTAATAAAATCGGTTAGCATGTTTTTACAAAATGTTAAAACATCAAATATTCAACCGGATAAAATTGGTTAGCATGGTTTTACAAAAAATTAAAACAACAAATTTTCTTTTTTACAAACTCACGTTGACACCCAAATTCAGGAGCTTCTTTTATTTTTTATTTTTATTTTTATTTATTATTTTTTCTTTTACAAAATAGGGTTATTGAAAAAAAATATATATTTTTAATCTAATGTACCTTTTAAAATATTTACCAACTAATATTTATTTTCATTTTTCTTTATTTTGTAGTTCTTAATGTTTTTTTTTAATATCTGTTTTTTTCATATTTTTTCTTTTATTTCGGTGTTGTTTGTTTTTTCGAAACGAAAATCCATAAAGTATGCAGGTCATCTCTGCAACCTTCTACATTAGAAGAGTTTGACCAAATGACTGCAATCTGTAATAAAAATCATGTTTGTTTTTTAACATTTGTTGACTGCAATAAGCTGAAATTTAAATAAACTAATTTTATAAACTGAAAATATTTCTCAAACATTGAAATTTTAATAATATTAATCTTAAAACATTGAAAGAAAAAAAAACCATATAAAAAAACAAAAATATAAATTTTCTAAAATATTATAAAAGAAACTATCAGTTTTATTCAATAAAAAAACTAACTCTAAAAACTTAAAAAAATAATAATAATAAAAAAAACAAATTAAGAAATTGTTGCAAACAATGTCTTCAAAGTTAATAAAAAAATTACACACGTTAAAAAAGATGCAATTGAAACTAAAAATATAACTAACAGAAACGGTAAAAAATTTAAAAAAAATCAAGTTATAAAAAATTATGGAAACTATAAAAAAAATTTGTATCAAATCCGTAAATCAAAGTTAAAAAAAATAATCAAGGTTTAAAAAAAAAACATCAAAGTTTACAAAAAAATTAAGTTATACCAAATTTCTAAAAAACACTTGGAAAAAAAAAATGAAAGTTAAAAAGGTTTAAACATACAAGTCAAGTGTTGCGCCACACAGAACAAGTACAAATGTTTTGAAATCTGAAACCTTCCAAAACACAAATTACTGCTAAAACGCAAGTGTCGCGTGTATGCTGCATCGTGCAGCAAAAAAATTTGATGATGTTTTAAAAAAAAACAACACCTTCACCTTTTTACTATTTTTTATATAATAGTTTTTTATTTCAGTTTTCTTTTATCATTTTTTTAATAATAGCTTTTGTTATTTCTTTTATTTCAGTTTTTTTTTAAATATTCGTTTTTGTTATATAAACTATTTTGAACATCAAATTTTTGTCATCATAAATTAAAATTACCATTATACATACAACGTATTTTAAGGTGCAAAAACTCCAACATTACACATACAATGTTTTTAAGATAAAAAAAAAACTCCAAATTATTTGTTAAAAAAAATACCATGATTAAAAAAAACTCCAATATTGTTTATTACAAAAAGAAAAGCATCACAACTAACTTGAAAAAAGAAAAATAATAAATAAACAAAAGAATACCCATAACAATACTATAAAAAATATTTTCTTTTTAATTATCTTGGTTTAGATGGACATCGTTTTTTATTATGATCCTATTGTTTATAAATTCCACAAAGGTTGGTATTTCTTCGTTTTTTAATGTCCATACCATTTCTTAGTCTTGTTGATGATGATGACCTTTTTTTATTCCGAAATAATTTTAAATTTAGAAGTAATTCTTTAAATGATGATTGCTAGTACGCTTCATGAGGAAGTAGAGAGAACTTTGATGCCTAAGTAGCATAATAATATTCAATCGAGTAGTATTTATCAACATATTGACAACTATTCAAAGAGAATTTGACACATACACTCAACACATAAGAACAATGATATTTTTATTGTCTCACACTTAACACATGGGCAAGTATTTTGTTCCAAGTTAACTACTTGCACATTTTGACCTCTTTGAGTTATTTGATGCCTAAGTAGCCAAGTTTTTTTGAGCAACCCGTATCTCCTTCCGTCATCATGTGCAAGTGTTTATTTGTAAGTGGATGACTCTCTCGTCAATGTTGAGCACGTGGATTTTGCTTCCCCATTTCTTTCATCATAGAGTTGAACTTTCGAATTTAATCTAATTCTCGGCACAATAAACTAAAGGTTTCGATTCTGAATTACGAAATTTGACATGAAAATTGTTGATGAAATGTCGTAAACAATAACTTTAAAATAAACAAATAATATAAGTTATTGAAAATGTCATAAATAATACTTCAATTAATAAGTTTCCATTTGCAACCACATTGTAATTATAACTTGCATCTTAAAATCAAATAATTGTCCTAATGTAATGGATTGCTCTAACAAAATCATTAGGGGCGGATTTAGGGGGTTCCAGGGTGGCACCGACAACCCCTAACTTTTCCGGCCGTAGTGGAAAAAATTTCGAAACTTTTTAAAATTTTTATTTTTTCTACTATCGTGCAACCCTAACTTTCCCGTGCAACCCCTACTATGAAATCCTGCGTTCGCCCCTGAAAATCATTTTGATCCTTAAAAGAATATTTTCCCAACTCTCGCTTGAAAAATCATTCTTACTTAATAATGATTGCTATAACTTTTTTCATATCTCTATAACTCTTAAAATCATACAATAATAAAAGTTGTCCATAGACTAGTAAAACTTTAAAAGTTCTCTATACACTCGCAGCAAAGCACGAAACCTCATTTCCCTCTTTTGTACTAAAAAATAAATTGCATTTGAAGAGAGAAGTGTTGAAGTGTAGAAAACATTTACTAGTTGAATTTTACTATCTATGAACAATTTGACCATCATAGATAGTTCTCTGAACTATTTGCTAATTTGGAATTTTGGTCTATTAGTATCAACACAAACTCGTTAAAATTATTTATTTTTAGAAAATGTCAATAGAAGTCTCGTTTTTAACCGATAGTTTAAAAATAAATAAATATACATTACTTTCAAAAGATTAATTTTGTGAACTCAAAAACAAAATAAAAAACTACGTCATCTGGGAATTAAATTCTTCAGAATGTGAATCTAAAGTTATATAATATCCTAAATCCTTTTATTAAGAAAGTATATCATCATAATTTTTTGTGGTCGTATTTGACAATGTCAAAATTGAAAGGCAATGGGAAAACCTCAAAAAACAAAAAACAAAAAACAAAAAAAAACAAAAAAAAACAAAAAACAAAAAACAAAACAAAAAAACAAAAAAATAAATAAATAAAAAACAAAGACCAAAAAAAACAAAAAAAAAAAAGAAACTCATTATTTTATGTTCTCATTTTTTTTTTTCTAAACTTATGATTCTTGGTTATTTTATGTTTTATCTAAAAATATAATAATACCGAGAACGGTCCATATAAAGTTTAGATAAATTAAATATCCTTTTATTTTTTGTTCCTACAAATCCCCAGATTAAATAGTGACATGTATTTAATACTCATTTAATGAAATTTTATGATATTTTAGTAAACTAATATGACATATGTCATCATTTAATTGGGTAGGAAGATTTGTAGGAACAAAAATAGGAGAATATTTAATTTCTCTAAAGGTTAATAGTTTCATATTTCAATGGATATTTGAATTAAGGGTGTCGAATGGGTAAAATTTTCAGGTTTCGGGTAGAACGGGTCGGGTGGAACAAGTATTTCCTTAAGAAAATAATATCCGATACCCGACCTATATTGTAATTTGGGTTTTTGGGTTTCGGGTATTCGGGTTTGAGGTCGGGTAGTAAAATACTCTATACAATTAACAAGTACATATATAATAACAATACAAATCATTATAATATGTTATGTACTTTTTTAATTCCATTCCGTGCGATAGTGAGAAACTGAGAATTGTGATGACGGTTCAAGACTTCAGCTTTAGCGTTATTCTCTTTGCAAGTTTGCGTCGACTGTCGAGCCGTCATTCATAAGTAGGAAACAAATGATTTTGTTTTATTTGAAGTGTGTGTACGTGACTGCGTTGTATATTTGATATTATTTAAAAAACGAATTCGGGTATACCCGAAAATAAATATTCATACCTAAAACCCGACCTATATTATTATCGGGTTAACCTATTACCCGAATGTTCATACCTGTTACCCGTTCTACCCGACCCATTATACCCGAATGCGAAACAGGTCGGGTGGGTAGAACGGTTTCGGGTTTTTTTTGACAGGCCTAATTTGAATGCCAAACATAATGTTATATTCTGGTTTTATCAAAATACATTACTATGAAATCATCAGAAAACATTAATTCGGATAAAATCAAAACGTAAAATTATTTTAATAGACAAAAATATAAAATAATAATTTTTTTAATAGTACATAAGATTTTCCAAGGTTTTTCCTTTGATTAAAAGACTGTTTATTATCATCATCATTTCCATCCTTCTTTAGTCCCTTTTCTTTGCTGAACCTTTATTTATTTAAACTGAAAATTGACAAAGTCAAACACATGAATACATTTTGAAATATTAAACAAATTACTAAATAAAAACATCTTCATCTTAAACAGAAAACCGTATTATTATTTTTCAAAACTAGAATTAACTATATCTAATTTGAAATTTAAAATTAACAGTAAGGTTTTTCATCAAGATTTTGCCATAGAGATTTTGGATATAGCAGATTTAGTCCCTAATCACTTTTGTATTTTAGATTTTTGCCATAAAGATTTTAAATATTGGTAGATTTAGTCCCTAATCACTTTTACATTTTAGATTTTTTTGAATATTGACATATTTAATCTCTATTTCGTGATTTACAAGAAACGTCCCTATAAGATTTTTTTTTTACGTTGACAGGTTTGACCCCTATGTAAAAAATAAATTAAAAAAATTATACTCGTAATTTACAAAAAAAAAAATGTCTTTATACATTTATTTACATAAACAATTCATGCACTTAAAACAATTACAAAATTAGTCTATACCCAATAAAAAAACTCATTGAATACGCCACCCACACCCCCTCCACTTTTATATATTTGCATTTTTGTTCCTTTTACGCAGATTTGGACCTAAATATACAAACTCTTGTGTACGTCAACATCAACAAGATTATAATTTTGATTTTTGACCCAAGGTTTAGTTTTTGTTATAATCTGTTTTATTTCATAATGAAGAACACACTTTTATTGATCAAACAAAAATATAAATTTCTAAATAAAAGAATAGCAACTAAACTCTAAAATCACTTGGGTTTTATAGAAATAAACAGAACAAGGTCAAACAGTTCTACTAATTCTAAACATTTACTCACATTTAATTTCCATTTCATATATACATATATAAAACCAATCTATGTTATAAAGCTTAAAATCAGATAAAAAACCAAGTTGAGTTTTTATTTGGTAATTAGATCTCTTATTTGATTATACTGTTTTTCAAGCCACAACTGGTGGTGTTCCGGGAGGAATGGCGGCAGCACCATTTTTTCCGGCGGACATGCATAGAGCTTCCGAGTAAGAAAGCACCGAGTCAAGATCAATGTGACAACTCAACTCGTTGATGTATTTGAAAAGGGTATCAAAGTCCATTAGCTCCCCCATTATTTTAATCCTATGTGTTTTTAGGATTGCAATACATATGTAAAGATGAAGATGTTCACTTGGATAATGAGTCCATAAAATCTCCCACAATCTCATTATTTCCTCGTATTCGAATTCCCTGACATAATCATTTTATAATTAATACAAGATAACATAACCCATATTATTTTATCAACTTTGTCCTCCTTTTATAGATTTTACGATTTTGACCCTATGTGTTTTTATTAATTATACAAGAAACCTTGGCTTACCTTTTGAATTGTACAAGAATCCATCGGAAACAGAATAAATAATTCAAGCAGTTGTTCTCCTCAAAATAATCGTGCAATGGTTTGTCTAGAATCTCCATCAACTGCCATGTCAAACACTCAAATTACATATTTACCCTCGTTCTCATGATCACAAAGTATAAATCATTATCTTCAATTTGAATTTGAAACCAGATTATTTAAAGTCAAGCACTCGCTCTCAATCTCTTGTGATAAACACAACCTAAATGTATAATGTTTATGAAAAACACACACACACACACACTCACACACAAAGGTGAGAGAGAAAGAACCTTTGACAATGCAAAAAATTGAAATTTCATGCCACTTTGATCATGTTTAAAATTTGGTCCAAATCGTTCCATTAAATAAACAAAACACCAAAAAGCTTCTGACTCATCCTCCATGACATAAAGTATTGGAGATAAGAAATCATTCATACCCTGTAAAATTTCATTTGTTAACAAAAATAAATAAAAACTAATATTATCTCAATGGAGTTAAAAGAATTATTACCTGACAATAACCGATTTCAAAGTTATAAAATGAGTATGTCATTAAAATATCACGAAGAATATTCACGTTTTCATTTTCATCACCTTCATAGAATGGTAGCATTCGATCAGTTCTTACCTTGAAAATAAAAAATACAAAATAATTTAATTAACATTTATAGAAATAAAAAGTCGAGAAATTTAGTGAAGAATATGTTGTTATAGTTAATTAGTTATATAACTTATACCACATCTTTATCGATAAGAAACTTTGTTTCTTTAAATTGGGTTTCTTTTATTGATTGCTCTGTGGAAATGGAAATACTCTGCAATTGGAAAATAAATAATCATTACAGAAATTAAAAAAAAAAAAAATTGTTGCTAATTAATTAATGACAAACCTGCCATTCGTTTTTTAGGGTTTCATATTCCGATTTCTTAATGGTGGAAAGATAACGCCTCTGGGTATATGTAGAATCATACGCATAAAATCCCAATAAGAATTTCCAAATCTGAAATTAAATAACATTAAATTTATAGTTTATGCTCGATTTGACAAAAAAAAACATTTAAATAAATAAAAACCTCTTTACGTAAACTATGATCCACTCCTCCATAAAAAATTCTCTTCTTTAAATCACTTGGAGACACAACTCGACCTTCAGCATCCAAAAACATTCCCCACTGCATTAAAAATTTCAGCTGTTGGGCCGATTTTGTAAAAACGTCTAAATATAAGGGGCTTTCTAGCAATTTATCGAAAAAGCAAGGTATACCTCTTCAAGTTGTAATGGAGATTGTCGTGGTTTTCCCCATACCAATGATATTTTATCGAACTGTCGATAAAAATAAAAAGTAAAAAAAACACAAGTTTAAACAATTATTAATTATATACCTACACGGATCTTAAATATAAAAAATAAAAAAAATTTCACCTGAAGAGGATCCTCGAAGTTATTTATATGAAATAAATTTGTATTTTCTGATGACCTGTGAATTAAAAACATGTGTGTTAAATAATAGTTAATCATATCATTATATCAACATATTTTTGTTACTAATAAATTATGTTTTATAATAAAAGAATAGAATAACAAACCTAACAATATAAACATGTTGTTTAATTGTAGCTAGAAATTCTTGTACGCCTCCATTGTAGAAGTAAAGTGGAGGATATGCTAAACCTGTATAAAGTTTTTAGTCATATACATGAAAAAAAATATCAATGTACTTTTATTTTTTTTTTCTAATTATAGCAGTGAAAAGTGCTTTGTATTAAAAGACATTGCTATAAATAGGAAGATTTTTCAAAGTAGAATGTTGATATAATCATACCAGATGATAGAATAACAACAGCATATTGCCACCCAATTTTTGGAGTGTGCACTCGAATTGATTGGATATCAGTAAAAGACACTGGTTTTATCGTGTATAAACTCTTGTCTGCATAAAAAATTACATCCAATTTTTTATATAAAGTATAGTGTTATTATGTATATAATATAACTATATATAAGTATATATATATACAAAAACCTCTTTCAGAAAGCCTAGCATTTGAGATTCGGCTTTTATAAGGCATCCAAGTCTATTTTGAAAAGAGAAAAAAAATATTATTAATATAAATATATTGATTGAAGATGTATTTTTACAATGAAAGTATATTACCATAAATAGTGAAGAATCTTGTTTAATAAGTTTTAACTTCCCACTGATTCTGTCAGCTGCATATTGAGTTGGATTAATTGTGACTTTCTCCTTCAAGTACACTATTTCTGCGTTTTCTAGATCACTAAAAGAGCTTTTCTTACTACTTAACATGCCCTATAACACAAAAAATATACGAAATTATTGAATTTTATAAAATATATGGGATATGAAATTAAGATTTAAGACCACAAAAAAACATGAACTTTATGGCATAAAGACAAATACTGCTATGAAGGGTGATCTATGAAGGCCTATGAGAAAATTACACGATTGATTTCTTGTTTTGATGAAGTTTCAATTTCTGAAAATTTTCGTAAATCAGCAGCAGGTTGCGTAATTGGTGGTGATAGATGATTGGATGCAGATAGCAAGCAATGGATGCTCATTAAACCATATCAATTTCACGCCTAAAAACTCATATAAAATTAAATTCCACCGTAGCTTTCACAATTGTCCATGAAAACCTAAACTCCTAATCAACCGGTTGTACTCTACAACTATAATCGATCAAATTATTCTAATCATAGTTTTTGCTAGAGATGATTTCTTCGGTAATCAAATAATACCGTAATTAAGATGTGTGTTGCTTACTTCTTGAGATGCGGCGGCGTAATCAGCGTCATCGGATAAATCCTGAGCCTCCATTTCGAGCATCGCCGCCGGGATTTGGAATTCGAGATGCTTTAGCAACTTATTCTCGAAGAAATAGCAGTGGAAGTAAGCTTCCATGTCATAGAAACTAGACTCCTCTTTTTCCCCTTTTTTCTTGACTTTGAAAAGGTTTCCTGTTTTCAAGACCTTAACACACATAAACGTGCGTACAATCATATTTTGCATGATGATATGTATAAAAGTAGGGTATTTATTCTCGGCAGATATATAGGTATGGAATAAGTATAATATAACTTGATTTTTAATAAGTTAATTTATGTATCCATACGACGTATATAAGATTGTAGTTATCAAAGATTGAAAATAAGTTATTTGGGTATTAATAGAAAAAAAAAGTCGTAACACGGATAAAACCGACAAAACTTATTATTCTCAAGAATATTTAAAAATATTTATGTCAGAATTTATTAATTTTCAGAAAAGTTCTAATATTTTGACAAAATTTTTAATAAATTTCTAAATTTTATTTTTTTATAAAAAAATCATGACTTTTTCACATTTTGAATACAAAAGCTCAAAAAACTGACTAATTTATTCATTTTAGTCATTTTTTATGTCGTCGGGAGCAAATTGTTAATTTTTCGAAAATAACTGGATTTTTTTGCAGATCTCGTCAAAATTTGTAGATAATATATAAACATATTTTTTTACGTATTTATATCTATTTTTATATATTTGTGTATTTTTTAAGTTTTTAGATGTATATATTTATGTATTTTAAATGTATAAACGTATTTTTTACTTACTTATATGTATTTTTAACAATTTTACATATTTTTTATGTATTTTTATGTGTTACGTTATATATATATATATATATATATATATATATATATATATATACACACACACACACACATACATATTTATGTATTCTTTAAGTTTTTTATATAGATGTTTATGTATTTTTAATGTATAAAAATAATGTTTTACGTATATATATATTAAGTATTTTACATATTTTTTGTGTTTTTATATGTTTTCTATGTATTATGTATTTATATGTATTTTTGCGTATTTATGTATATTTTCATTTTTTTATAAGATGTTTATGTATTTTAAATGTTTGATTGTATTATTTTTACGCATTTATGTATTTTTTACTTGAAGTCGTCTTCTCCATTTTATCTAATTCGCACAACTTCTTCAAGTATGTCTAGATGGTTTTACTAGATACCCATATATTTTAAATTTTTCTGAGAAAAACTTAAAATATATGGGTATGTAGTAAAACTATTTGCATATATTCAAAGAAGTTGTACGAATTGGATGAAATGGTGAATACGACTTGAAGTAACAAATACATAAATACGTGAGAAAAATATAGTTATACATTTAAAATACATAAACATCTATATAAAAATCTTTAAAAAAATACATAAACACATAAAAATAGATATAAATACGAAATACATAAAAAAACACATAAAAATATATAAAATACTTAAAAATACATATAAATATGTAAAAAAAGTATGTTTATACATTTAAAATATATAAACATCTATATAAAAACTTTAAAAAATACGTAAATACATAATACATAAAAAAATAACACATAAAGATAAATGATATATATATATATATATATATATATATATATATATATATATATATAATACTTAAAAATGCATATAAATACGTTAAAAATATGTTTATAAATTTAAAATACATAAACAATGTAAACATATATATATATATATATATATATATATATATATATATATATATATATATATATATATATATAACTTACAAAAAGACATAAATACATAAATATATATACATAATACATAAAAAATAACACATAAAAATACATAAAAATGTGTGAAATATTTAAAAAAATATATAAACACGTAAAAAAAATATGTTTATACATTTAAAATGCATAAAAATACGTAAACATATACATATAAAAACTTAAAAAATACAAAAGTACGTAAAAATTGATATAAATACGTAAAAAATGCGTTTATACATTATATATAAGTTTTGATGAAATCTGCAGAAAAACTCCATTATTTTGGAAAAATTAACGATTTGATCATATGACCTACTGAAGAGGTCTAAAAGGGGCTAATGTGAATAAATTAACCGATTTCTTGGGCTTTTTTATTCAAAAAGTTAAAAAATTGGAACTTTTCTATTAAAAAAATAAATTTTAGGACTTTGTTTAAAATTTTCTCAAAATATTGGGACTTTTTCTGTAGATTTCTCTCATTTCAAATAATAAGGTTTGCAAAGAGAATTCATAGATTTACAAATGTGTTAGTTGCATATAAGATTTTGTTGATGATACATTTATGGTTGCCTCCGTGGAACAAATTTTTCAAAACTAGACCAACTAAAATTGTATCTTTAAAATACCATGAGTCAGGATTGAATAGAATTTTTTGTACTTCTATTTTTATAATTTTTTTTATATATAAGTTTTGTCTATTGTACAGTAAAATATTAGGACATAACTTCATTATCTCGCATTGGGCATTAAAACTTAATGGACCGGCCTTGCTCGGATCTTCAACTGCAATTAGGCAAAGTCGAATGTCATGTTCACATTTTGTATAACCAATTGTAAAATACTAGATGTTTTTGATTCAAACATGCACAAAAGATACCGTTTTAGATGGTTTTGATAGGTTCTAGTTTGTATTATTATGGCTTTTGTTTGACTATAAGATTTATTGGACTTTTTTTATAATTTTTTGTATTTTGTTTTGTCTGTTGTATGGTAAAATATAAAGGCAAGATTTCACTATTTCATGGTAAGAATTAAAAACAAATGGATCAATCATACTTGAATCTTCAAATCCAATTAGGCAAAGATGAATGTAATGTTGACATTTTGGATAATCTATTGTAGACCTTCAACCATGATACCAAAAGTTCTTCAAATCCAATTGGGAAAAGATGAATGTAATGTTGACATTTTGGATAATCAATTGTAGACCTTCACCATGATACCAAAAGTTCACAATACATTAAGCAAACCTTAAAAGTATACAACTACAATGGTACTTTAGGGTTGAATATACTCTTTTTGACATTGCATTATGCTATTATCTTCCTATTATATATATATATATATATATATATATATATATATATATATATATATATATATATATATATACCAACAAGTATTTGGCCTAACAATATGGTGAGATGTCATCTTTTTCATGAGGTTGTTTCATGTCCCGTAAGGAATGTATGTAAATTCATGAGTAGTTTAGGAGTTGATTAGAGTGTGTATGTATGTGTAGTCGTTCTTATTATTATTTTTTTATAATGTATATGATTCTAGTGTATCACATATATTGATATTTTCTTTACTTTTGGCTCAAACTTTGCTCATAATGTATTTTCTACATGGTTATCTAAATGATTGGTATCGAAGGGAATGTGGCTTAACGATATCGATTGTTGTTGGATTATGCTATCAAGAGTGGTCACCACCATGACCACTCCAAAGTACAACCACATCATCGCCTCATCACTACCATTCATTATCACTTCCCATCACAACCCCTATGAGATGGTCATCACTCTGCCTCATCAATATCATTTAAATTATTTATTTATTTTAATATATTATTTACATAATTAAAATTTATTTTCAATAAGTTAAATAAAAATACATTAATAAAAACTAAAAATAAAGTTACATTAATAGAAACCAAAAATAAAATCTAATAACATCTAAATTAAACATAAATAAGAAATACGAAATGTCTCATTCTTCGGGAATTCGATCTTCATTTTGTTGAATACATTGAGATCTTTTTTCGAAATGTTTAGATTTGATCATCATTTGTTGTTCAGTAACAAATTTTTGTTGTTTCATAGCCAACTTTTGTTGTTCCAAAGTAATTTTTTCTTTGTGTGGGGATTTTTTATTAAAAAAATTCAAATGTAGATCGAGTTTTGATGCAATCTTTTTCGTGACATATTCACGATGTTTTTTTCCCAATGATGATACCTCTTGTCTCGCCTTGTCCATTTTATTCGTTCGTTTTAATGATACCTATGGTGTAGATTCCTCTTAATTTTCATTGATGTTGAGTCTTTTATCGGCATCCAATTCTGATGTCCTCAATCATTTCAGTCCACTTGATTGTGAAGCCGAATCTGGTTGAAGGACCCAGTTTGGCCGATTACGATATATTCACCATGCTTTTTGATGGGAAAATATTCGACCTTTGTATTTTTTTGTAAGTTTCAAGCTTCATACTTAAATTATCAAAATCGTTTGCACAACTAGTATGCATATTTTTTAGATTATTAAATATGTCATTGAAGCTCTTGCAAGTTTGCCTTGAATCACGCCATCTGCGAGTTATACCATCGGTGCTCTAGTAAATGCCTTTTCCCATTATCTTTTATTAGCATGCTAAAACTCAACTCCTAAAAAGCCGAATAAGATTGGTTCTTGCGTTGTTAAGAATCACCGAAGATCGCTATCCAAACTTGCGCCAAATCCATTTCCTCATTTTCAACCCACTTTAGTTTTCCTTTGCAAAAACCGCCATTTTATGTTTCTTTTTCGTTGCTTTTTCTGTTTCGGTACTTGAATTTTGGCAACGATTTCGTCATTATCTAAAATTTGAGTACGAGAAGGTTGTGGATGGGAAGATTTTGGTGTAAAAGATTGTGGTTGATGAAATTGGAAAAGGTTGTGTGGATAAGGGTTGGGAATTGGTTAGTGTTTTGTTGAAAGGGGTAAGGGGTTTGCTGGAAAAAGTTGGGGTTAAACTGTGGTTCGGGATTGAATTTTTAGTAAGATATTGGAAATGTACTATTGAAAATTAGTTATTGAATTGGTGTTCCTTGTAACAAATTTATAAACCCTTGGATTGAATCGTAATTTGGGGTGTTTGGAGTGTTTGGGGTCTTCGAGTATTGATCCATAGGTTTGGGAATAAGAAATAGAAAGAATTGTATAATATATAGTAGTTTGTAAAAATTGTAAAAAATAGGTTGGTATATATAGGATTTTGTTAAAAAAACATTTGTTTTTTTTTGTTGTTAAATGATCATATGAGTGTTGGAGGCATGTTCCCTTGATTTTTTTTGTTAAAGAGCATAACAGGAACTACAGACCTTCACAATGACATGTATGACGCCACACGTAGGGTGGTGTTCACCCTTATCACGCTGATAACGTGTTGGCTAATGACGCCCACTACAGACCACCTTAGTGTCCCTCAACCAACGATTGAAGGTTCAAGCTTGGGTAAAATATGTAGATTTAAGAATAGACTAGAAGGTGTGTGAATTTGTTGCTCTAGAAAACCAGAGTTTTTGTTTTAACAGTAAGGGATGGCCTTATCAATTAAAAGCTTATTATTAGTGTATATTATATTATGTATTTAGCCCAGTGTATAGATACCCCATATATATTGTATTTGTTGTAAGACCATTAGGTTACACTCCTTGTATTCATGTATATATTTGCTTAAGGAATGACATATAAATTATGGGAAATTATTCCAAGTCTAATATGGTATTAGAGTTGTAAAGGGCTCCTACCGTATTTTTTTCCCAATACATCGACACCCACTATGTCGACCTTGCTTTGCCACTGATTCCATCATCCCATTCTTATGTTGCTTTTGATCACTCTTCTTCTTCTTTAACATGATTGGTGAATCGTCTAACCCTGATGGTGGAAACATGAAGCCATACGTTGTCACCAACATCAAATCATTTGTACCACTCATTCTTGAGTTGAATCAACTTAATTATGATTCTTAGAGGGAGTTGTTAAAAACTCACTGTAACGATTTTGGTGTTCATGGCCATCTCGATGGAATCTCAAAGCTGAATGGAGATAAAGATGAAGAATAGTCCACCCTTGACTCTTTTGTCAAGATGTGGATCTATGGAACTCTACCCAATCCCTTCTCAACATGGTGACTAAACCCGACTCTACTGCTCATACCCTATGGCTTGACATTGAAGCTCTTTTCCATGAAAACAAGGAGGCTCAAATTATGGAGTTTGAAAATTAACTGAGACAAATAACCATGGGAGACAAATCGATTAATGAGCTTTATGAAAGAATGAAGGTCACACTTGTGACAACCGAGAGCATTTCGTCACTGTCCACCACTAGGAGAGAGTTGGAAAAATAAGAATCAAATTTGCCATTACATTTATTGTTAAATTGATTGTTTGACTCGAAATAAGCGTCTAAAAATTTGTACCGTCTCCAAAGTTGGTTAGCGTATTTGGAAAGTACTTATTAACATGATCCCAAGGATATAAGATTCGTAAAAATCAAATTCCAAATGAGAGAGTTATAGATTATATAAAAATAAAATCAACCGCATAATTAAAGTTAATTACATCAAAATGTCACTTAGAGATTGGTTGAGTTGACTAAAAGTGAAAAAGGAGATTTGTAGTTCCTTGAGATATAAAATTTAGGACAAAGAATACCGAAACGGGATCTGTATAAGAGAGAGATAATTTTTGTAAAATCATTTATTCCCGTTAGGCACAAAAATAAAAGTCAAAACTAGCCAAAACAACCTAACGAGAGTTGTAGTACACCTTAAGATTATTACATAGATATAAAGAGGGCTTAGACCGGAGCTCGCACGAAAGAGTTTTGATTTTTACAAAACCATTTTGTGCGTGCGAGTTGCGCGCCTATTCCCGTTGCGCACCTAACACCAGATTCAAGTAGATTGAGAGTGACATGGCCGATTGGGAAGTAACACGTGGTCGTCTCTGGATGGATTCACGATAGTCACACGCGATGTGAAAGATCCTTGTGCCGCACACACCCAAATTTCATGCTTATAAATAGAAGGCAATGCATATCCCATTCTGCACACCTTCTAAAGCCCCCTCCCTATCAACTCTTGAAACTACTGCACCCTTGGAGTAGTCCCTGGAGTCCCGAGCCCGATTCAACCCTTCACCAACGGTCTCACACGTCAATGGTGAGTTCATGACCCCATTTTATTATTTTTATAGTTTTTTTTTTGGGGGGGGGGGGATACAAGTTTATCAAACTGTTTTATCAAAATATATTTATATTTATAAAAATCAATCATTATATAAAGCATGAAACCTTAGGATAATGTAGTCATATATATTATAGTTAGTTGTAAGCTATGATATTATGCCTAAGAGTTATGATTTCTGATGGTCTAAGAAGAGATATTACCTAGATGTTGTAATGACCAATTCCCTAGGAAAACATAGTACTTAGAACTAATGTTAATCAATTATAGGGATATGCAGTATACCTAATTGTTGCTCTGCCCAAATATCATGTTTCAAATTAACCATAACGAGGGTATATATATATATATATATATATATATATATATATATATATATATATATATATATGACAGAATAATCTCTCTCTCTCTCTCTCTATATATATATATATATATAATATACATATATATATATATATATATATATATTATATATATATAATATAATATATATATATATACATATATATATATATATATATCCTCCCTAATAATAAAAAGATCTTTTTGCCACATATCACATTCTCATTTATTTTGCCACATGTAATTTTGTGATTATTTTAAATTAATTTTTATTCCACATGTCATTTTATTAAATTGTAGATAGTATTTATATTCAATAATAAATGCATATCAATTTCATTAATGAACTTTCCTTCTAATTTCAAAATTACCAAATTAAATATTCTTTAATTTTCTTTATTTATTTATCTAAATTATTTGTTTAAATTTAAAAAAGAAAAAAAAACACTTTAATTCAATATTTTCTTACTTTTCTTATAAATTCATACTTTTCAAATGTTTAGAATTTTGTATTTAGTTTTTTTTTTAAAATAAACTCATGTAGTACATGGGTCTCACACTTAGTATATATATATATATATATATATATATATATATATATATATATATATATATATATATATATATATATGAAAAAGGGAATATATGGTTGTTAGATATGTAGTGTTAGGTGTAGAACCCTTGAATAAGATGTCTTCCTAATGGAAAGTCTATCAAATTTGCTTCCCGGTTTTGACGGTTCCTTACGCCTTCTTCGCCTTCTCACCTTCTCCCTTTATTCATTCATCGTTTCTCATCTTACCAGCATTCTATATTCCTATAGTAGTCGTTCTTAATTAAAAGAACCATGTAATCAAATTGCTTTATGTAAATATTGTTGATTTTTCATTTTTTTCTAATTTTAAATATGGTTTTTTATTCATAAAATTAAATTACAATCATTCGTCTTTTTCCTACAATTAATTGTCTCCTTACTATTTGTTTCAGTTTCTTATTGATTTTCAAATCCATGATGTGGAATTGCAATCATTATTGGGGCATCGTTTCCCTGTGTGTGCCACTAACCTTTTTTCACTTTATTTAATCTAAAAATTATTATTATTATGGGTAATGGCGTTTATGAATCTATTTATGCATCGAGGCTTTTTAATGAACTGCTAATTCATAGTGTATCTTTATTATAGGACATGCAAAACATCAAAAGATACCACATGGATCAATATAAAAAAAATCATGACTTAACAGTTACAAAGTCTTAGAGTTGGTTCCATTAATTTGATTTACCTAATACACTTTCAAGAGATTTTGTAATTTAGCAAATGCAATGTAATTTACTAGATAATGGGCGTGTTTGGCACGGAGCTTTTGGAAGCGTTTGAGAGCTTCTAGCTTCTAGCTTTTGATAAACGCTCTAGTTTAAACAAAAAGCTTTGTTTGACGTTTGGAGCGTTTAGCTTTTAGTTTTAACAAAACGCTCTGATTCTAAAAGCTACTTCATGTAGCGTTTAACAAAATGCTCCTGAGCTTTTGAAATCAATTTCCATAATTACCCTTAAAAATATATTTATATATTTATTTATTTTTAATCAACTGTCCTTTTATGTAATTTTATATATTTCAAAACTTTTCGGCTACTTTTACCAAACATACATATAATAAATAAAAACTACAGCTTCCCGCTACCAGCTACCTGCTACATGCTACCAGCTACCCGCTACCAGCTAACCGCTACCCGCTTCCAGCTAACAGCTACTTTTGCCAAACACACCCAATAAGTGTTTTTCACATAGACCTATTTGATTTTTTTGCTACTATTTTCTTAAATAACATAACTGCTAGTTTATCACAAACTCTATTTTTTTCATCAGGCAGATGAAGTTTTACAAGACAAAGAATGATATGGTAACATGTAGCTGCTATGGTGTTGTCATTTCATTGGCCTCATGATGAACTTGCTATTTTTTCTATGCTGTGTTTCTTCACCTGAAATTTGGATATCAGATTTTGGTTGTGTGACAACCCAAAGTTATTCCGTTACATTACCCCGTTACCATTAACGGAATATTCCACTTAACCAAACACTTAGTTGCTACCCGGGACACCCCAAACACTTAACCAAATTGTTTTCCGCTCTTTAGGGTGCGTATACTTGTTTAATTAGTATTATATGTACTAATTGTATGTAAACATATGTTATCATATGTTAAATAGGTCACTAAGTGTGTCCAAGTCTTTACTTGACACCGAGCACCCAACCGGCGCCTTTGTCGGATCCACTTACACCAGGTGAGTCCATACCCCTGAATGAACCTTTTAAATGTTTTTATACGTTTTATAGGGGGGATACAAGTTAAACATGCTAGTTATCATGTCAATCATATGTGATTGATAACTCGCATGCACAAGATTTTACCATACTGTACACTGTTTTACCGAGTAGGATACTATGATGGTTTCAAAAAGGTTTTCATTTGTTTCAAAACTCTTACTTATACTGTTTTATCTAAATTCATTTTAAACTGGTTTATAAAGGTTCCAAGGATTTATAGTTTTTCAAACTTATTTTACCAAAGAATACCAAATGTGATTTTCCCGGAGTATAAAGGTTTTTCCAAGGTTTTCATCAAAGTTCCCTTTCACGACGTATACTTTTACTTGTTAGTTACTGTTGCTTCGCTTTTATTTATTTAAAACTCCTACTTGATAACGCATTTCCTTCGTGATACGCTTATACCGGTTATTGTCTCTATATCGCTTATACTTGTAGCCACTTATACTTGATAGACGCTTTTACTTCACCAGTTGTCGTTTCCACTTCGTGATACACTTATACTTGGTACACTTATACTTCACGATTCTATTATCCCACACTGTGTGCTTATACTTCACGACTCGGATATTCCACTGTATGCTTATACTTCACTACTCGGATATTCCACTGTACGCTTATACTTCACGACTCAGATATTCCACTGTACGCTTATACTTCACAAGTCGGTTATTCCACACTGTACACTTATACTTCACGATATGATTCCACTTGATACACACTCAAGCGTAGTTAAATGTATGTCTGTACTTGTATAGATGCATATAAATAATGATTGAAGGACTTAGGAAGGCTTGTCCGCCCTATTTCCTTTTCTTCGTTGAGAGGTGGTCTGGTGGGATCGGATGTCCATCCGAAGGTCGTTTGATTCATTAGTTATATACTATGTACACAAGCATAGACATATGGGTTTACTTCAGGCAGTTCAGTTATGAGTCTCTACCTCTAGTTTAGCACTTACATTAGAAACCCACTACCCACTATTTGGAAGTCTCTACCCACTATTTGGGATGCATCTTCAGGACATGGCCTTCTCCGTCGTCTAGTTGGTAACCAGAGTCTCCTGTAGGGAGAGCAAACATTGTGTGTATAGATCTATACGGTATTGACACCCCCGCACCCTGACTGCTAGCTACTTTCCACGACCTACCAAGCCAAGGGGTGACAAATGTCATATTCTCTAGACGCTTGTAGGGCGTCTGGTACTCTAGTGTCGGTTAGTATGGTTACGAATATCCCAGGTTGCCTTATAATTCATGGCCTTAAGGTAACGGTATTTCACCGGCAATTTACATTGTATGGTGGTAACTCATTTTCAGAGTCACACTGTTTTGACCTTGCAAGATGTATCTTTCATTTGATACTGTCTGCGGTCTGTATTCACTGTTTTAGACCTTACCAGCTGTACCTTTCATTTGGTACCTTCTGGGGTCTGTGTCTCTATTTGTTAGACGGAACCAGGCGTGTCGTTCGTTCGATACTCTCCTGGAGTCTATGATTCCTTTGCCTTAGTCAGCAGTCCTCACTGCTGAGGCATACGTTATTTCCCTGAATTCTCCTGCTTTCTTAATAATCAAATTCTGCATTTTGATAATGATAGCGATTAAGGGAAAAACTACCTTTTTACCACATAACTCTGACCAGTCTTGGTAGAAGACTGCTTTTTTAAATAAGAAAATATAGGATTTTCTGGAAAGGACTCTATTTCACTGTATACTTGAAAGCTACCACCTTTATTAAAGTTATTTGAATAAAATGCCACTAAATACTTATGAACTCACCAGCATTTGTAAAAATGCTGATACTCGCTTTTCAAATAACTTATATTCTCAGGTCAGCATTAGACAGGTACAATCCAGGGGCTTCTGTTGAAGACTATTTTGTGCCAAGCTGCACTTATATTATTACCTGTATTACTTTGTTGTACTGTTATGTAAACTATGTAAAACTATTACTATTAATGAAATGTTTTGTTGTACTTTGATTACTATAATGCATGTGTTGTGATACTTGACATGTCGTCATCCACCCCAGAACGTTTCCGCCGTTCCGGTTTTGGGGTGTGACAGATTGGTATCAGAGCATTGTTTATAGTGAGCTAAGTATATCAATTCATAAAAGATATACAGCCTATAAATACAAAGGGATAAAACACTCTGACCAAGAATTATACTTTAAAATATAACCATATTTTACCAAAGTATAAGAACATCCAGAACCTAAACACTCGAACAAAAGTATCACAAGAAGAACAATAATAAAAGTCTTCGGATGTTGAGCATTACAGTCAAACCTGGGCAGTTATGTAATCGTAAGCTGGAATAAATGTAACCTGATCAACTACATTTATTCGAGATGCGATGAACATGTGCTTGGGAGTGATAGTGTGTGCAACAGGTCTGAAACTTACCAACTAGGAATGCTAGAGCCAAACATAAAGTCAAAATACTATAGGAGTATTTTGGAACACTAAAAGATTCACACTAATCCCAAAATCATAATCAGAAAATAAGAATCAAACAAGAATTAAAATACCATTGGGGTATTTTTGGATCCATAACTAACCTTGTGTGAAGAACTAAAAAGATCCTTATTGATATACCTACAACTATAGAGGGTATACTCCCAAGGTTATATATATAATAAGGATCCCATAGGCTAAGAATGTGTGGTTTCGCTCTACTCCCTTTTCCTCGTTGGGATGTGGATATAGAGTAGTATCACATATTTGAAGGCCTATCGGATCTAAGCTATATATGATTTGTATACCATGTGTAATCGTAGCAGGACTCGATATGGATCATCCAGTGAAATGTTAATAATCTCTTAGGATTCTTTAGACATTTCCATTCTCGCACGAACCCTGTAGAAAACCCTATCCACTTCAGTGTTTAACAGAAGAGTTGAGTCCGACCCCGAAGAAGTTCATTGAGAAGATTTCCAGCTCGGAAACGAATGAACTAGGTCGAGACTATTGAATTCACCAAGTGCCTATATCTTCTAGGGACAGTGGTGAGAGATTCGCCTAAGCTTCCGAGATTCCAGTCATCCGTCATGAAGTGATGACACCTAGAGTCGGAATCAGTAGTAAGGCGGAATAGAAATTCAATATGTACACACGAGGAGAGAAGAACCCTAGGTAACTACCCGAAGGAAACCAACACCGACTTCAGTCAAAGATACGAGGCAGACAGCGGGAGCCAGTACATGGAACCCGAGAAGTGTCTTTTTCCTCGTGTTCGTCACGATAATACACCCTTAAAATAATACAATTTAGTGAGTTAGTGGTTACACTACTCACGCTATGTGTTAGGTAAATCGTCGTTTCCCGTTGCCAGTTACATGATTAGAGCGGATCCCCGCACCTCTATTGAAAGTATCTAGCCATAAGCCTTCATGAGCCTCTCTTTCCGCGGTTTCGTTCCGAACTGTTCTCAAATCTCTCCAGGCCGGAGAGTGAAACCTTTCCCAGTATAAAGGTAACATAGTAGGAATGACTCGCATCTTATGGCTTTTTCCGATAACTCATACTCCTACCTTGATCACCAGGACTACATCATAGGGATGTAGGTCAACACTCAGACAACCAGTACCCAAGGCACAGGAAAGTTTATGCCTAATATAGTCAGGACAGATAAGTCCAGGGTTAGCCATCGTCTCTCATTATCTTGTATTCCTTTCCGTGTAGGAAAAACTATGCCTCCAAAGAAGCGTAACCAGTCCACATGCGAGAAACCTACTCTCTTATTCGACGAAGCTACGTTCCAAGCTGCAGTCTCGGCAGCCGTAGCAGCTGTCATGGCTCACCTGAATGCTAACAACGCTAATGTTAGCAAGGTGCCCGTCGGGATTTCCGATCCTAACAATGGACATCAGCAACCAACACTTTCATACCCAACCACCCAAGAACCTCAACCGAACTCATTAAAGAGAAAACTGAAGATTGAGGAGGGAAGTACCTCGGCTCAAGGACCTTCCGAAGGGCAACGAGCTGAGACAGTCAGTATCCCTGCCAACCCTACCATCCCTACGCCTAGGAGATCATACTCAGGAAACCTTTCCCATTGCTGCAAGTGCAGCTACCATCATCATGGTGTCTGCCGGGAGCTCTATTGTGCTAGGTGCCACATGTTGGGGCATACTGCTCGTGTCTGCAGAACCCTGGTTGAGTTCATTACACCAACCGCCAATGTGGCGACCCGTACAGTTTGCCACCTATGTGGTGGAATGGGACACTTCAAGAAGGACTTCCCAAACGAAGGGAAAGACAAAGACATAGGAGGAGTCTAACTCTAATGCTTAGGGAGAAGCATCAAGGAACCTGGTAGATTTTTGGTACGTCTCTCGATCCCAGATAACTAACCGAGAACATTAAAAGACTAATTCAAAATGTAAATACTTCCCCATTAAGGCGAAAGTCGCAGCACTGTTATAAAATTTAAATTCATTAGGTAAAACTATAATGGCTAAACATATGTGTTACAGCCATGTATAGTTAAGATGGATAGACCTAGAGTGAGTGAATGTCGCTTCATTTCCTGTTCCTCGTTTGGTTGTGGATTTAGGGCGGAGTCGCTCAGTCAACAGTCCTCCCCACCTTAACTATACATGACTAGTATATGTTAGGCGATTATAGAAATGCCTCGTGAGAATCCATTCATGAAAAAGGTACCCTATTCAGAACACTTAGGACTCTCTATAGTTCAGCGTCGACTCTATCGGTCCAAGTATCCGCGATAGTGATACACAGGACGAAACCTTAGACGCCTAGAACTTGTGTGCCTGTTCGGCGCATGACTCTATCGATCTTCACTTTATATCATGTCGAAGTATGCCAACTTCGACGACTCTATTGATCGTGGTTCGACTTAGTGCAACCATGTGTACATCCTTAGTGCTGTGTAAAAAGAACTTTCTACGTAGCCATGTCGGCAAATAAAGGTTCTTCCGAACCTAAACCTAACACAAATAATCAAACCTAATGCGATCCATCAATCGTCCCTCTTATCTCAAACCTTCTGAAGTACCCAAGAGAGGGTACCGTACACTGTTGACCGACCCCTCGTAGTCAGATTGACACCGAAGCGAAAGGCCCTGCATGCATTCCAGAAGACGATAACCACCCGAAGCATACCTAGTAGATTCCCTAGAAAGACCCTTCATCCTATCCCATGGAACAGGAGCTAGAGTCAAGAGAACCCTACGGATTAAGCTACTATAATGACCACGAATCCGAAAATTTGTTGTCATCCCAGTTAAGCCAACATAGTAGCTAACACCCTCGGTTGATAAAGAAACCTGAGTCGTAAGAGTCAAGGACATTGACTACGACCATCTATTCACGCTTAATTCCCCAAATTAAGCATCGCAGCGAATATCCCAAAAATCCGAGAGCTGCAATAAAGTAAACTCTAAAGAAGAATGGATGAAAAGATTAAAGTTACGAGTGATGGGAACCTATACTCACTAGATTTGACCTAGACCGAGAAAACTCAGAACCTTCGGAAGAGTAGTTGCAATAGATGCTCGCACTACTCAGGCACTTCGTCCACCCTGTTACAGACTAGTAGTGCCTATGATCCTCCACCCTCTCACATGGAGGAAATCGTCGTCGCCCCGTAGACGATAGACTTCATTCTCCGAAGTAAACACTAGAATATCGAGAACCACAGGATAACCTCCGCAGCCAGGAATACTTTATTCAAAGTGCGAGCGTAGTTGCATTCAGCCTCATGACCCAGATCCCGAAGAGATTATAGACTTGACACCAGCCTTGGTGTTATTCGAGGGGTTATGCAGGAGCATACGCTTTCCGCACTAGAATAAACCAAAGACTTAGAGATTCATTGGACTACTAGGTGTTCCACGAATACTATCTCGCGCAGAAATAGTAGAACCACCTCCTGAGATAGTCCAAGACTCGTCTGGTGAAACCCTGTCTCCCCGACCCTGAGGGTTTCTGTGTCTCAAGAATCATTAGTGCAGGTTCATTTTGCACGAGCTTGAGATAGACACTCTACAGCAGACAGATAACCGCAGATACACAACCCATCCGATGACCTAGAAAGCCTCTAAAAGCCAGTTGACAGGAAACGTGAAACCAAAGACCACCCGAGCTTCCTAAGAAACAACCTAAAGGACTACACATCCAGTACGAGTGAGAACGTTAGGAACTTTGTAATGGCGATCACGCTAGTGATGATCTTGCCATAGAAGTACACTATGTTCTAAGTACTGAAAAGCTCTACCCATCCGAGAGCCTAGGGACCATCTGAGAAACCTCAGAGATTTGGTCCAACCCTCGTCAGACCACTACTACTTTCGAATATTCCACAAGTTTCATACCCGATCGATCCACTCCTTAGACTAGATATGCGATTACCCGACGTCACTCTTCATTCCCCACTCATCTCGATAGAATCCATTGAGAACCCTAACCTTGTAGATACACCAGTTGGAACCCTCTAAGCTACACGAGACGGAATACGCATATCATAGGTGAAGGTCTGTTGGAATAACAAACACAGACCAGAGTTCACTTAGGAATGCGAGGAAAAACCCAACAGGAAGTACCCTCCTACCTCTATCATTCATACCTACTTCCTTGCCTACACCTGAATTTCGGGACGAAATTCCCTCTAACGGGGAGATGATGTGACAACCCAAAGTTATTCCGTTACATTACCCCATTACCGTTAACGGAATATTCCACTGTATAAAAGTTCCGTTAATAAGAGGTCGTCAAATAAATAAATGTTTCATTTATTTATATTTGTATGTCGTTAAGTCGTAATAAGAGAAATAAAAACTCGTAGTACACATTTCCATTTAAATGGAAAAGTTAGTTTGATTATTACGACCACTAAATCGGGTGCGACCAAAAGCCCCGTATAACGACAGTATCGGGTAGAATTCCACTGAGCCCCAACTCGAACCCCTATATAAAGCTGAGTGGAGTCCATTGGAGACTTTTTACACTCCCTAAACTCTCTCTCTCTCTATACTCTCTCTAGACTCGTTTTCGACTCCAAAACCGCGATTTCCGACTCCTAAACGTAAGACCATCAACCCTAACTTGTTTTATGCGTACATTATTGTCTTTTTAGCCTAAAAATCACATGATTAAGACATGAAAAAGGAGTTTAAGGCCTAAGAGCCTCCTTAGGCCGCAAACACCCCAAAAATGGCCAAAAAGACCCGAATTTGTCCCATTGAGCCTAGGAACCAATTGAGGAATTACCCTAGGAGTGTTTGCTCATCTAAAACAATCAATTTAGGGCATAAAAGAGAGTTTACGACCCAAGAACATGCTTAGGCCGTAAACCCCTCTTAAACTTGCAAAAGTGCCCCAAAAACACTCCTAAAACACCCTAGGACTTAATACATAAATTAGGGGAATGCCATTTAGGGTTTAGATCATTTAAACACAAGGAAAGGAAGGATGAAAAGGAGTTTACGGACCAGACATGTGTCAAGGCTGTAAACACCCCAAACCAAGCCAAGATGTTGGTTTTTATCCCCCAAATGGCCTTAGACTATCATTATAAATTACTAGGAGGGTATTAGGGGCTTGAAACTTCATTAAACTCAAAGAATAAGAGTTCACAGCGGTGAACTCCCTTAGGGATGGTTCATGGGCCGTAAACTCCATAATGGAGCCCCTAAAGACCTTAAACTCATTCATGCCTTTTAGATTTGGACCTAGAATAACTCCACAAGCAAGTTAAGGCCTTAAAACACCCTAGAAACCACTCACCATGATTTTACGCCCATAAACTCATGGGAGTTGTCCCAGGGCCATAAACTCTAAGTATAGAGTTTACTCTTAGAGAGTAAGCTCCATTCCTAAGCCATTTGAGCCCTTAGTTGCTACCCGGGACACCCCAAACACTTAACCAAAGTGTTTTCCGCTCTTTAGGGTGTGTATACTTGTTTAATTAGTATTATATGTACTAATTGTATGTAAACATATGTTATCATATGTTAAATAGGTCACTAAGTGTGTCCAAGTCTTTACTTGACACCGAGCACCCAACCGGCGCCTTTGTCGGATCCACTTACACCAGGTGAGTCCATACCCCTGAATGAACCTTTTAAATGTTTTTATACATTTTATAGGGGGGATACAAGTTAAACATGCCAGTTATCATGTCAATCATATGTGATTGATAACGCGCATGCATAAGATTTTACCATACTGTACACTGTTTTACCGAGTAGGATACTATGATGGTTCAAAAAAGGTTTTCATTTGTTTCAAAACTCTTACTTATACTGTTTGTAAAATGCCACTAAATACTTATGAACTCACCAGCATTTGTAAAAATGCTGATACTCGCTTTTCAAATAACTTATATTCTCAGGTCAGCATTAGACAGGTACAATCCAGGGGCTTCTGTTGAAGACTATTTTGTGCCAAGCTGCACTTATATTATTACCTGTATTACTTTGTTGTACTGTTATGTAAACTATGTAAAACTATTACTATTAATGAAATGTTTTGTTGTACTTTGATTACTATAATGCATGTGTTGTGATACTTGACATGACGTCATCCACCCCAGAACGTTTCTGCCGTTCCGGTTTTGGGGTGTGACAGGTTGTTGATGAGTTTTATGGTTAATTAAACTTTCATATTTAAGCCATGTTGTGATTTGATAGTCATTCAAAATTATTATAGGCATCCCTCATTAGCTTCCTACACCATAAAAACAGAAACTATAGAGTCCTAAACAACCCTCCATTCATTAAATATGGAATAAAAATGTGTCCCCAACAAGGATAAAATAGGACAGCAAATTGATGTCAATTTTAAGTTGGGTAAAATTCTTCAAGGATCTGTTTAGGGATTACAACTATCTTCCTTTGATTTAGCATAATATGACATTTCACTAACATAAGTGATTGCAATTACAGGTACATAAAGAATAGTAAAATTCATCGGTAAGAAAGAAAATTAAATTATGCACATTCACTTCAAAATAAATTGCATAAAACTTGAACAATATGTACAAGGAAGATATGAACTAAAAAAATTACAAAAAATAAATAAATTAAATCAACTAGAATATATCTACTTTAATCACCACATAAGCACATTTTCAAAGTTTAATGATTTCTGCTAGTTTTTAGTAAAGTATAAACTATTGTTGTTACTACTGATGTTGCCCTTACACCAACTTCAAGCCTTCTTTCATGTTGTTTTGTTGCTTTGCTGCTGATGCCATGTGAAAAGGGTTTTCCAAAATAAAGACAGTCATTTGTACCATCAGACAAAGAAGAGAGAGTCATGCATCTCCAACACCTCTTAATTATTTGAATGAACACTCCGTCTGTTCCAATGCAGAAAGTTTTGGTTTCTTCTACATTCATTACCATCATTGTGTATGTATACCACCAGTGGAAACTGTAAAAGGAAGCATTCTCAAGGACTTAATTACTTGGAATTTAAAAAAGACAAACAAATAATGAAGGGTTTTAATTAAGGAGGACCTCATTTCCATTAAAAGTTAAGATTTATAATAACTAGTTTAAAGATGACAAATTAAAATTCAAAAATTAATTAGTGGGGCATTTCTTCAAACATTGATATGCGTCAAAAGAAACCCAGTTATCACATACAAATAACCCAATGAATTGTAATTAACATAAAATCTAGAAGATATCTATTTTTACAGGATGTAATTAGGATATACCTAATACCTACCTACTGTGTTATAAGGAATTAACAACAAATTGAAATTTAATGGTGAAAAAAAGGAAAACCTAATTGCATATCATAATAGTAATGACAAACGTGTGAAATAGAAGATGGTAGAAACTAAGAAATTAAATGGAAATGGAGAAGAGGAAAAAGAAAGAACTACAATCGACATCCTTAAAATCGGATCAACTTATATTAGGATTCCAAAGAGGGGATGTATAAATTAACTTAAACAACTTGAAATGTAAGTCTACCTTTGTAAATCGATTTAGTATTGGGTATGCAACTTGCAAAGTAACGGTGTGAAGATTGAGTACAATACTCCAAGACATTATGAAGATAAAGAAAGGAAGAAGTCATTAAATATGGGAATGCTAACCGGAGGAAAAAATAGTCGCACAAGAGAAAGACGAGATTTAACAAATATTACACTGAAACGACGACGTTTTTATAGGTTCCACACCTAATATTAGTTACCCAACAGCCACATATTCCCTTTTCCAATATATATATATATATATATATATATATATATATATATATATATATATATATATATATATATATATTGGAAAAGGGAATATGTGGCTGTTGGGTAACTAATATTAGGTGTGGAACCTATAAAAACGTCGTATATATATATATATATATATATATATATATATATATATATATATATATATATATATATACACACACACAAGATAATTATGAGATCAATAAGTTTTAATTATCAAATTTATAGTAAAAGATTTATATTGTGATAGTTATAGGAAAATACTAAGAAAGAAAGATGAAAGATAAAATACCTAAGGTCAAAGGGCTTCTAGCCCAACGGTACCGGGTGTTACCCTCCCTCCTAAAGGTTGAGGGTTCAAGTCTCATTGGAGACATATGTGGAATTAAGAGTAGTTTAGGAGTAGACCAGATTTTCCCTTCTAAAAAAAGTAAGTTGTTATTATTCATCCTTAGCCTGATTAAATTCGGTTACTCCGAACCTGTAATCGTTAATCTTGAGAGATCCAGAAAGATATGTATAGATCTATACTGGGATTGACACCCCCACCTGCGATTGCTAACTACAATACTGACAAGATAACTTTCTTTATTATTTAGACACTATTCTGTTAGCTTATATATTATTATACCACTGATTATGGGCTTTTTAGCCATTAGTCATTAGGGTTTTGTCTAGCTAGTATTTATATCCGCTTTATTCTTTGTAGTCTTTATGCCTTTCATTGAGAACCCTTGTAATTTCTCTTTATTATAATCATATGACAATGTTATCATGGTATCAGAGCAAAGGTTTGATACGTTGTTAGAAGCCTTTGTAGCAGTCATCTGTGGCGCGGATCGAAATTTTCTAGGGTTACTGTAGCAGATGGAATTCATTGTTTGTTGTTGTTGATTCGTTGTTGCTGGTATTCGTTGTTGATGTGTTTTTTGTTGGTGAATTTCGTTTGTTATTGTTGTTGATTTGTTGTTGATGTTCGATTTCTTGTTGTCCGATTGATTGCTTCTGCTGGTTTGTTACTCCTCTCATTCTCAGATTGTTATACTGTCATTGTGGTTATTTATTCATTGTCAACATGACTGGAAAGGATGATTCCCTTCAGTCAATCAGTACTCGTTTGGATGGAAATAATTATACGTATTGTAGTTACGTTATGAAGAACTTCCTTCGTAGGAAAAATATGTGGGGCTATGTCACTAGGACTAAAGCCAAACCCTCAATACCTCAAACTGAGAATTTTGATTTGTTACTTGATGCTTGGGAGACTGATAACTCCAAGGTAATTACTTGGATTAATAACTCTGTCACTCAGTCTATTGGTATGCAGTTAGCTAAATATGACACAACAAAGGAAGTTTGGAATCACTTGGAAAGGCTGTATACTCAGTCTAACTTTGCTAAACAATACCAGTTGGAATATGATATTCATGCTCTTCAACAAAATGACCAGAGCATTCAAGATTTCTATGATGTTATGTCTGATCTGTGGGATCAATTGGCTCTTAATGAATCTAAAGAGTTAAAATACTTTGAGCCTTACATTGCTAGTGTAAGGTGTTAAGTGTTGCGTTGGGTGTTTGACCAAACCACGAAGGGTTGACCACGTACGCACATCGTACCCTTTAGTACGCCCAACGTATGCGCCTTCCACTAGCTCAACCCATTAAGTGCTAATCCTTAAGCACTTTCATCCAAAATCCATATCTAGACCCTAAAAGGTATTCTTAACCATAAAGTTTCCAACTTTATGGTTTTGCATGGCTAATAAGACCTTAACATCAAAAACCCTAGCCTCTTGACCCATTAAGACAACCTATATCATGCATGGGAAGAAAATAATGTCCAAGGTCATATTTTTATAACTTAACACACCCTATAACATTTGAAAGGACAACTCAAACATCTTGGAGTACTCCATACTCACAAGGATCAAGATTTAGGACAAAAAAGGTGCCAACAAAATTAGATCTAAATGAAAAACTCATCAAGGTTGGAGCTTTATACCTCTAGAAGGTGTACAAGGTAGTGTAGATGCTAGATCCAAGGCCTTGAGTGAAACACTACAACTTCAAAGCTCTAAGAATCGAAAATGGAACTAAAAAGACACTCCAAGTTTCAAAATGCATACACACACACTTTAGGGTTTCGAAAAAAAAGGTCAAGGAGGAATGGAGGCTAGACTTAAGGAGGGGTATGGGGCTATAATGATGCTTAAATAGGGTCCAAACCCTACGTACACCCAACGTATGCAAGCCCACTAAAAAATTATGAAATTTCCAGTAGGGACTAGTTTTAAAAATTATTCAAAAATCAAGGATCAAATTGGAAATACCTGGAAATCAAGATGTTACATAGACCCAACGCTGGATAGTAGCCAAAACACCACCTTCAGCTACTACCAATAACACAACAAGGGTTGTTGGCAGCAGTCTCGTTGCCTTTGTTGATCGTTTGCCACAACCCCCTACTGTTTTTCATGATTCTAATCACATTGTTGAACTCACTCCCCCATTGCAATGGTTCCCTCCGACCACCTATGATCAACCCATCGACATTGCATTGTCCATGAACTCAATGACAATGAATGACATGCACAACTCATCTTGGTATATGGACACCGATGCTACTTCTCACATGCCTCTGACATAGGTATACTTCACTCTATTAGTAATAATAGCAAAATAAATTATGTTCTTGTTGGAAATTGTTCTTATATCCCCGTTACAGATACCAGTCGTGCTCATTTGCTCATATCTCATCGTCCCCTTCACCTACGTAATGTTCTTGTCACACCCGACATAATCAAAAACCTTATTTTTTTTTTTTGTAAATTCACCATTGATAATGATGCCACCATTGAGTTTGAAAAGTTTGGTTTTTCTATGAAGGATTTTCGAACCCGCCAAGTTCTTCTTAGATGTGATATCTTGGGTGATCTTTATCTAGATTTCTTGAAGCCCTCTACTCAATCTGCGCTCCTTGCTTGTAGTCCCACTGTAACATCCTGTTTTGAAAAGTTCTTATTTCAGGATTGTGGAAAATAAATGGATCAAATAAAGGCCTTGGACTTCACTGGAATAGATTTTAGACTCTATTGGAGGTATATGATGTTGGACAAGTGATTTAAACCTTGAATTGTTCGATGGAATATGAGGGGTAAATAGGAAAGATTATGTTTCGGGTTCCTTGCATAAATTAAGGATTTTAGTTGAAGATGATTTTAGTCATAATTATCAAGATAAACTTTTAGAGCTCATCGATACCTTTCCGTGGATATAAATATCATCGTAAACGGAGTTGAAACGAAGAAGTTATGGTTGTTTGAAGTTAAGCTGGAAACTTTGTCCATCTAAACATCATATTGATTCAAATCTGAAGGTTGGAGACTTGTATGTGACATCCCCAAAATCACGGCTAGAAAAGACCGATTTCATTTATGCTTTTTAAAATAATTTCAGAGTAAATCCTTTTTATTTAAAAGTGTTGCGGAATTTGTTCCCAAAACAAAACATGATAAAATAATATTTATCAAAGCATTTCATCAAGAGATGCATTTTCATTATATAATCAAAACTTGGGATGTCATGTTCCGATACAGACCATAAAGCATAAACGATAACATTACAAGTCATTCAACAAATATATACATATACAGACTTGTAAACAAAACAGCTCGATGATTCATCCATCTTACGCCCTTGCGCCACTTCCTGTAATACAAATAAAACTGAGTGGGTCAGGCTTGGGAGCCTGGTGAGCATATAGGGTTTTCAACCCACAATGAATAAATTATATTTAATTTCACCAACCAATCACTATCCCGATTACCCATTCCCGCTATCCTCACTTTACGTCCCTAAAACAACATCTATCTCAAGGGACCTAATCTAGGATTTTCATCGGGACGGACATTACTGCTAAGGGGTTTCCTCAACAATAGATATCCTAAAGGCAACCATGAGGGGGATAGAGTACACCGGTGAACACATCGTTCACAACACCTACAGGTTATGAACCTGCTAGCGTTCCCCAGGACTGTCTAGAAAGAGTCTGTGGTCGTTATCCATACTCCGCTGAATAACTAGATCAACAACAACAACAACATCGAGGCCTCTCATCTGTTTATTACACACCAACTATCTACCCATGTTTTACCCAACATATTAGTAGATAAAAATATATATTTTCATACATAGTTTAAAACCTGTATAGCATTTTCATTCAATACATATTCCACGTAACAGATGAGGCACACCCACATAACACGTATTTCATAGAAAATAAATCAGATCTATGAGATAGAAGAGAATGAATATACATTCACACATATAACAACAAAATTATACACATAACACGTATTTTGTATAAAATACTTCATAATTATGCGTTAGAAGAAAGTAACTACACACTGACTTGATCAGCAGATGATCGGACAACACTACGGCTTGTAGAAGTAGTATTCTTCAGCAGATCTGGAAGATCTTCACAAAAATCGAACTTCTCACGGGCAGAGCTTCGACTCGTGAATCTTACTTCTCGGGATCTTCGGGACCTCGGGACTTGCTTCGGGGATCGGGAATAATACCGGGGCTTTGGGGTACTTCTGGCACGCAAAACGATGCAAAACGGGAGAGAGAAGAGAGAAAAAGAGCAAATGAGTCGGCTGCCCTCGCATCCTATTTATAGGAGGCTGGAGCCTCGGAGTACGCTGGGCGTACAACAGTACGCGGGGCATACGCGTCCGAATCGTCATGGCATGTGTCATCCGAAGAAATCGAGTGCGAGGGACGTCACGCTTCGCTGTACGTTGGGCGTTCAGTAGTACGCTGGGCGTACTTCGGATGAGTCCGATGACTCCCCTTCGGATAATACCGGATTTTATAATTAAATTTAAATATTAATTATTTAATAAAATTTGAAAATTCATATCTTCCTCATACGAACTCCGTTTTCGACGTTCTTTATATCCACGCGTAGGTGAGACTACGCTCTACAACTTTCGTTTAGACTCCGTCGGCTAATTTTGGATTTATTTTTATTAATTATTTTTAGTAGGCCGGGACAGAAAAACTTCGTTATAAATTCATAACTTCTTCGTTTGACGTCCGTTCTCGCCTAACTTTTCATCGTTTCGATACCAACAATGAGATCTTCGATTCTCGTTTAGATCAATTCGACTAAAAACCGCTCGATCTCAAATCGAGTATTTCGGGCTGCATACCGCTAAGTCGAAACTTCAATAAATCATAACTTCTCCATACGAAGTCAGATTTGGGCGTTCTATATATATTTGGAAACCTCGTTTCAACTACTACAACATTATCCAAAGATAACGAGTTTATTTTTCACTTAAATTTTGACGCTTATTTTTATTCTTAATTAATCAGATCACATAATTAAGCAATTAAGCACAAAACACATAATACTCAAATAATACACTTCTATTATTTCAAAACGGGTCACAAAGGTTAACCTAGACTACTATATCAACATTAATGACAGGCCCGAAAACACAGGCGTTACATTGTACTTAATGGATTAAGTTGAGAAAGATGCATTTTTAGTCCATTTGAGACTTAAAAACTATATCTTGGTTACGTGGACCATCCTAATGGATAAAGTTGTAAAATTTATCCATTCTGGAGCTATTAAGAATCATAAAAATGTGACCGTGATCCCTTTCTTCCCTCCATGCAAGACTTATGATGCCTTGGTTTGTGTATTAAGTTAGGGTTTTGGTGTATGGACTCCTTCTAGCCATGGAAAGTCATAAAGTTGGAAACTTTATGACTTAGAATATTATTTGGGACTATATTTGAGCTTTAGACGTGAGATCTCAATGAAATAAGCACTTAATGAAGGAAAATGGAACTTGTCGTGTATGTTGGGCGTACTTGGTAGTACACTGAGCCTACCTGGATGGAACCTCATAACCGGGAAGGGATGTACTACGCAGAGCATAATGACTGAGTACGTTGGGTGTACTCGGTACGTGTTGACCTCCTTTGACTTTTTGACTTTTTGACCCATTAACTTTTTCGATCTATTTGAATTTTGGTCAAACTTGAGTAGAATTGAGTATTTCACTAAGGATTGGTCTTAGTTTGGTTTTATAAAGTTTAGGTTGCCTGTTCTGATACTGTGGTAGTTGTTGGGCTTCTGTTGAGTAGTTCATGTGAGTCTTCTCACAGTATTTGTGGGTCGAAGGCACCAATGTTACCCCATTGTTATGCTATAGAATGTTAATTATCTTTGTTACTCTTTCATGTGTTTGTATTAGGGATGAGAGTGGGTCCAAACGCGGACCGGTAAACCCAGACCCGAAAAACCTTGGAATCGGTTAACGAGATTTTGTAGGACCGGAAACCGGACCGGTATATAGGAACCGGTTCTAGTTCGGTTTTGGGTAAGGTACCGGGTAAAGTGGGTCTAGAACCGGAAAACCCAAAAACATTGAAGTGGGTCTAGAACCGGAAAACCCGTGGAATCCAAAATTTTTTGGTAATTACTTAGTGGTTGAACTTCAAAAAATTTCAACTTTGATATCCCAACTTCGGAGGACTATAAGTCATTGAATATTAAACAAAAAATGACAAAATTATAATCTAAAATCATGTACAAGCTCTAAAATACACGTTACAAAAAAATCTCATGATAATTCGACTTTAAACGAATTTTATAGGTATTTTTAAAATTTCACAAAATATAAAAATAAAGCTGAAAAATAAAAAATTCACAACATTTATATCACATCTTTGGGGGAATGTAAGTCAATGAATATGAAAACAAAAATGACAAAATTATAGTCTAAAATCATATACAAATTCTAAACTACACGTTGTACAAAACCTCATGATAATCCGACTTCAAACAAATTAGATATGCATTTTTAAAATTTTACAAAATATAAAAATAAAGGTGAAAAACACAAAATTCACAGCTTTGATATCCCGACTTTGATGGACTATAAGTCAATGAATATTAACTCAAAAATGACAAAATATATATTCTAAAATCATATACAAACTATAAACTACACTCTGGAAAAAACCTCACGCCAATATGACTTCAAACGAATGAGATATTCATGTTTTAAATTTTTCATAAAACCGGTTCCGACCCCTAAAATCGGTTCTTGTTCCTAACATGGTTTTGGTTCTTAAACCTGGTTTACTTGGACCCGAAGGAACCAAAATACAGATTACCTGGAACCCGGATAAATCCGTTCTTTAAACCCGGGACCCGGACCGGTTTTACATATTTCGGTTCTAACAGTTCTGGTTTTGGTTCGATTCCGGTTCCGATCCTATTTTCCTTTTCTAAATCTCATCCCTAGTTTGTATGTATCCCGGGTGGGGCCCGATGTCGGGCGGGGCCTGATGAATGTGTTGGGCAGGGCCCACCATATATGACTGATAGATCTGTACCGGGCGGGGCCTGGTGTATGTATGTATGTATGTATGGTATGTGGTATTTTAGGGAACCCACTAAGCTTCGTGCTTAAGGTTTATGTTTAAAATGTTTTCAGGTACTTCTGGTTTCAAAAGGAATGTTTGGGTTTATCGTACTGCATCCCCTAGAGATTTATTGCGCATTGACTGTCTATGATTTTACTCTGATGTTTTGATAATAATTTTATTATAATTTTCTTTGGGGATAATGAATGAATGGTTTTGACTTATTTAAAATGAAATGTTTACTCGGAAATTTTAGGATGTTACACCCATCCTATGGCACCAATGCCTTGGCCATCTAGGTCATTGTGTCTGTCAGTTTTTAAATTCAAATAAATTTATTACATGTAGTCAAAACATTAACTCGACTGCATATAATTCTTGTCATCTTAGCAAGCATGTTAGATTGCCATTTTCTTCGTCTATTTCAATTGTATCTAGTGCTTTTGATATTGTTTATTCAGATATTTGGACATCCCCTATTTCAAGTGTTTTAGGAATAAACTATTATGTTTTATTTTTAAATCATTATTTTTATTTTCTTTGGGTTTATCCATTACATATCAAATCAGAAGTCATCTCTAAATGTTTACACTTTCGTGCTTATGTCAAAACCCAATTTAATACTAAATAAAATCTTTCCAATTTGATTATGGGGGCGAATTTGATAACCAGGAATTTCACGCCTTATTTGGCCAAATTGGCATTATCTTTCGTTTTTCTTACCCCAAAACATCTCAAAAATATAGTATTCCGAACGTATGATACACACAATAAATAATATGATTCGCACCCTTCTATTTCATGCTCACATACCACCCAAATATTGGGTCGAAGCTCTCCAAATGGCATCTCATCTTCTCAACCTTACACCTTTCACATCTATTCACAATGAAACTCTGTTCACTAGACTAGAAAAATAGCCTTTTATGATGCGCATTTACAACACGTATTTACGACGCGCAATGCGTGTTGTAAAATGCTCAGACGACGCGCAAATGCGCGTCAAGGAAGGCCTTGTCATAACGAGAGACGACACGCTTTTGAACGTCGTCTATAGACGACGTGCATCTATGACGCGCATTTACGACACGTATTTACAACGCTCATTTACGACAAGCAATGGGTATCAAGGAAGACCTTGTCATAAAGGAAGACGACACGCATTTGTGTGTCGTAACCTTACGACGCACATTTATGACACGCACTGTGTATCATTAAAGCCCCTGTCATAAATGAAGATGACACGCATTTGTGTGTCATAAACTTCAACAACCATTTACGATATGCATTTACGACGTGCCTTTACGATATTCATTTATGCATAATACAAAAATATGGAAACAAATATATACCAAAACAATCAATTTCATCCAATAACATCATGTCAAAAAATTGTAATACATTAATATTAAGGGGATCGAATTGTACATTGTTATTAAGAGGTTTTCTCTAACTATATAACCTAATACTACGTTGCTATTTAAGGGCACCTTCTTGTTTCATATATCATGTCAAAAAAAAATCTTCTATATTATTAGTTTACCACCTGGTATATTGGGTTGCTGTCCACCGGGCGTGGATGGCAAGTAATGACTTGAACATTAGCTGAAACAAAAAAGAGCTTTTATTAATCACATAATCAAATTTAGCTAATTGATAGAGTTGTTATATAAATATGTTATTAACTAATATTCACTAATATTAATCACATAAAAGATATAGCACCTTAGTTATGGTTAGGATTTAACATAAAAAATGATATTTTTAAATATTTAGTGCTAAAATTAAAAACAATCACCTGTTGTGTTCCATTCCATGTTCTTTAACTTCCCATTTAGCATTAGCAATTCGATCAGCATACCTGCCAAGGGGCAGTTTAGACATTTACCAATTCATATTTTCAGACTCTATACTGTTCTTCAAAATTCACTTGAACACAGTTTCACATTCCACAAGGCGATGAGCTTCTTTTGTACACTACAACAATAGCAACAAAAAGATTTTATCTTTTATATAGAAAAAATAAACTAATCTTTTAAACTTTTATAAAAATGCATGAATTATGATACTCACATTCCATCAAAAGTTGTATGAGCAATAGCAAGTTACATCATAGCTTCCACTTCTCATATACAACGACCCCTAAAGAGTCTTAGGCTCAATCTGACACCTGACAACATGGAGGTGGTATACCACATGCATTACAAGCTCATGCCCCTGGTTAAGGTGCAATCATGAAAATGTGTAATAAAACACACAAAAAAAGGTTCAACATTAGTTATATAATGATATTTTTAAAAGAATACTATATATATATATATATATACACACACACACACACATACACACACACCTTCTGAAGCTGGTAGTCTGAGGCAATATGCTTTTGCATCATTAAAATTACATCATCATCACCATCAACTTGCAGGTAGCACAACATATGAAACAATTATCTACTGATGTCTCGGGAAAATTTTGATGTCACTCTTTGTATTGAAAGAAATTTGGTCAAAGATATTTCTCTGTCAGCTATGAGCCCCTTTTCACAACCAACCTGCTGACTTGCTATTTCTATTTTTCAAATTACTTTATATATAAGGCCATGTTTATGTAGCTAATATGTTTGGTTTTTAGATATGTTTTGATGCTTTGATACTGAACAACTCTTCCTCCAAGAGCTGCATCAAGTTCAAGTGTTTTTATGGCTGCTATACTAGCATCATCCTGTAACCAATAATTCAAAAGTTCATATGGAATTGAAAAGATATAAGTCAACTCTTAGTGAATCAAAGATTTTTGGTCAACCTTGTAAAAAGACGACATGTATCTTCTTTATGTTTTCAATTGATATTTCTATTGTTTTATGTAAACCAAGAAACCAGATAAGTAAAGAAACTAATGTGATTGAACCCAAAAGTGAAAAGAAAACGGTTTTTTGAAGATAAAAGATGTTATGTGATGAAAACTCACCTCAGTTGCATCTTTACCTATCCAATAATGGATTTCATAGCGGAAGACACCACCTTTTTTTTGTAACAGTCTGTAGAATTGATGTAAATTGCAGTATTCAGTATAAACAAATAAATAGTACTCCAAGAATAAATGATTTACTAAGTCAAATAGAGTGTTCTTTTCTTGTTAGAAAACATGGCCAAAAAGCATCTTAGATGTAAACAGTAGCTTCCTTTATCCTATGATTTACTAATTACATATAATAAAATGACAATATTGTCAATACATTGAATTAAATAATAATAAAAAAATCAAAGAAGAAAATATGAAACTTTGTTTAAGATTAGAGAACACACCTTCAAAATAATATAGGAATCCCCTGTAAAAAGTTTACTATAAGAAGCCTCCAGGATAGCCACTGGCTTAGAATTCTCAATCTTCCATACCTCAATTCCTCTAATTGTCAGTGAAGATGTAAAGATTAACATTTATTAAGAAGAAAAAAACCTGCAATCTGAAAGCATGTAATCTATGTACATATTGATGAAACTCCCAATATTCAATTACTTTTGAAGAAAAATAACTATATTTGAAGTAGCATAGTAGGGAAAAATAAAATTCCTAGTTCAGATATGTTTAAGAGAAAGGATAAGCTTTTTGTCAAGCTCCTTGAAAGACTAGATCCACTTCTCTCATAGAAACAGCCATGCTTGCTGCTTTATGCTACAGTCAGTTTGGGTCTTTATCACCAAAACCTAAATATTGGGATAGAATACCTGAAATCCACATATTTTAGACTTCACAAGATGAAACTATGTTCTTGTGAATACTTTGATTATAGGTGTGCATCAAGAATATTAGTAATAAGATTGATTTACTTCATGTTGTTCCTACAGCTGAGTTAGTTTCTTTAAACAAACATAGCATTGCAACTACACATATTTCAATTGTTCTTCTACTTATGTGACTTAATGTATCTACAACATATTGTTCATCACCAAGAGAAATTGAAAGTTATAATTTTGTATCTACATAACGGAATTTATGTAGTTTGTATGAAAATGGAGAATTCTGGAAAAGCTTTCGAAAATTTTAGGACATATTAAAAGTTTGTGTCAATCGAGGTGAACATGATCACATAAATGAATAACAAACATACGATATTGAAATTGAGACGAAACCAACGCAAATTATAATAAATGGCACGTATATATTACACAAATTCTTGGAACATATCATGAAAATGAAAAACTAACCCAATGCAAAAGCAAAATCGGAAAATGCACAAATATATTCGGATGAATTACTACATTACCGATTACCCTGAACGTGTGAATCCAATCTAAACGTGCAAAATCTGTATAAAACATGAATTGGCTTCTACAAACGCGAGAAACGGAGCAAAATTGAAGATGAGAGAGAGGATTCGGAGTCTAGAGAGAAAATTTCTGAGAAAGCGAGAAAAATGCGGCGTTGAAGGAAATGGTGAATCGCAATGTGTGCTTGGCACCAATGGAAGCTCGAAAAGTACCCATACAAACACACACCACACACACGGAGAAAGAACCGTTGGGTTTTTCATTTTCATTATTAATAAAATTAACACATAAATATTTTACCAATTTATGGATATGTAAATCGATATAAAAATCTAGAAAAAATTTCATATTGCAGTTTGAGTATAGTTTATGTAGCTAAAATGAGCAAACATTACATACATACCCATGAATGCACGATGCATAAATCATGTGCCATGTATGTCACTGCTGAATACGCTTCTGTAACCAACTAGTCCCCTAAAGCCTCAAATTAACAAAAAACGTAAGCAACTTCTTTTTATCACTTTTTTGAAAAAAAACATTTTGATAAAATGACGAAACTGACCTTGAAGGACAAGTTAATGTCATTCTAGTCCTACCAAAGTTTCCAGCAACAGGGGCCATGTCAGTAACCTCAGCTTGCCTGTGAGAAATCGCTTCCATCACCATTCCCATATGCTCTTCATTCACCTTAAATTTATAACAATTGTATAAAAAATCCATATCATTAAAATACAAATACAAATAGTAAATCAGTGTTTTTTTTTACCTCAATGGTTACTTCTTCAATTGGCTCTAGCTTCACACCTTTCTCAATCTTGTACCTAACATATTATACAAATAATAATCATTATGAACCGTAAAAGTTCATATAAGAAGTTTAAGATAGAGAAAACTTACATAACTCTTGGAGGGGATACAGAAAGCTCAAAATTTTCACGCCTCATATTCTCAAGCAAGATGCCTACAAAGTGAAGGAAGTTAGCATATATAATAATTCTTTGGTGATTTTTTAAAGAATATGATGAATTAAAGAGTATATGATATGACCTAATTGAAGTTCTCCTCTTCCTTGAACCTCATATGATTATGCTAAACTAAGGATTACATTTATGGCTAAGTTTGTTTCTGCTTCAGCCAATAGTCTATCACCAAGATGATGAGGTGTATACAAAGTACAAACATTGGATTACTTGAAAAGTTAGAGCAAACTACAAGAAGAAGAAGAAGAAGACAAGTTATTTTTCTCTTACTTGAGAACCATCAAGTCCAGCTAAAGGAGAATCATTCACACTATCTTCTTCCCCTCTTGCTGTTACGCAGGACACCAAACACCCACTCAATATGCCGCTTCTCACTTTCTTCATTCTGACAACAGCTGTGTCGTTTGAGATTCCCTATCACCGGAAAAAGCCTAACAGGAAGTCGGAGATCACTGACTCCTTTCCAACCTCCGACAGTCCTCTTCCTCCTCTACATCATTTCCCTGTCGAGTGTTACATAAACAAAGGAAAACAAGGCAGAAGAGTCGCTATCGCCAGGCAATCATTACCACCCACCACCTCGTTGCCGCCGCTGCTATGATTGGTTGTCCCCTCCATCACTGGTGCCAATCTTCCCTGCCCTCTGTCGTCTATTATCCTTATTGACCATTTCCAGAAAAGAAAAGAGAAAGGCAGCAAGCTGCTATCGTAGCTCCACTCATCGACCACCACTGCAGTTGTTGAGAATCTCCGGTCACCACCACCAGCTGCTTCTCTGATTTCATTTCGATCGTTGCTCCCTATCAGTGCTTCTTGACCCATTGTTTCTAATCGTGTTTTGAACCCCCTCCCTGCCGGGGAAAGTTCTTGAAAAAGCCCTAGCTATTACAAAGAGGGAAACTAAAGCGGAGGATGAAAAAAAAGGAAGGCGGGGTTTTTAAGTTTTTGGGATTTCATTTACCCGGATGAACGCGCACGTTATATTAAAATTTATAAAACGACAGTCTTAGACGACACACATTTTATTATAGGTGCCCTCCGTGTTTTTATTTTTTTTGTTTAGACACTAATTTCAGGGCACACAAAAATATGTGTCCTTAATCCTTTAAATTTTGCGAAATTGACATTATATTTTAGGGCACGCACAAATGCACGTCCTCTATTCGCGAGTTTTTCATTGTTTGCGCGTCATTAAAGGGCTGTTTTCTAGTAGTGGTACTCTTTCATAAAACTCCTTATTACCACCTTCACGTGTTCGGATGCATTTTTTATCCATACATCACACTTCCTCATAAACTTGCCCCTCGCTCCACCCCATGTGTGTTTCTCGGTTATCTTACTAATCACTGGGGATATCGATGTCTTGATCTTGCTATGCGGAAGATCATAATTTCTCTCCGGTAACCGATACAACTTCGGTTACCGACTCTCCACCATCCCCTTCATCCCCTACCACTCATTCCACTCTGGCACCTCCTTATACTCACCTCATGATCACACTTGCCAAACATGATATCTCCAAGCCTATCTCTCATCTCAATCTCCATACCACTACCGAGTCTCTAATTTCTAAATCCCATCTCCATGCCCTTTGTGACCCTAATTGGACCATTTCCATGTACGATGAATTTGATGCTCTTATTTCTAGCAAAACCTAGAAACTTGTCCCAAGGCCTCAAGGAGCCAATATTGTGCGTTCTATGTGGTTATTTAAAAATAAATACAGGGCACATGGATCATTAGATAGGTATAAATCATGATTTCTTGCAAATGGGAAAAGTTAGAGACCCTATATCGATTGTGATGAGACTTTCAGTCATGTTGTTAAACCGGCCACTATACGCTCAGTCTTGAGCATTGCCATATCCCGCTAGTGGCCCATCCCTCAGCTGGATGTCAAGAATGCATTATTACATGGCCAACTTCATGAGACTATTTACATGCATCAATAAGGCTTCCAACATCTAGATCATCCCGAATATGTTTTCCTCCTACATAAATCCCTATATGGACTGAAGCAAGCCCCTCGATCTTGATTTCATAGGTTCACCAAGTTTATCACCTGGATCAGATTCATTCACAGCAAATCATACTCCTCCTTATTCACATACCAGAACGACTCTCTCACTACCTTTCTTCTTCTATATGTTCACGATATCATCCTTATAGCTTCCTCGGCTGCCTTGATTTCTCGCATCATGTCTCTACTCTCCATCGAGTTTTCCATTACGAAACTCGGAGATTTTTCATATTTTCTAGGGATTTCGGCTACAAAGTATCATTCAAAGTTATTTCTATCTCAATGCAAATACGCGTTGGCATTTCTTGACTGAGCTCACATGTCTTAATGTAATCCATGTGGCACCCCTACTGACACCCAGTCAAAGTTCGATCATAATGGTACTCCAGTTCATGACTCGACCCTATAACGTAGTCTTGCAGGTGGACTCCAGTACTTCAATTTCACTCGCCCAGATATTACTTTTGTTGTTAAATAGATTTGTCTTTACATGAATGATCCTCGTGAGCAATACTTTCATGCGCTCAAACGCATCTTACGATATATTTGGGGTACTTTATACCATGGCCTTCATATTCATCCCTCCTTTACTATGAGTCTCACCACCTACTTCGATGTAGATTGGGGGGATGCCCTGCTTCATATCGTTCCACTAATAGCTATTGCGTTTATCTCAGTGGCAACTTGATATCATGGTCTTCCAAACGTCAAGCTATCGTATCTCGCTCGAGCGTGGAAGCGGAATATAGGGGTGTCGCTAATGTCGTTGCCGAAACATCTTAGCACCGCAACCTTCTTCGGGAACTCCACTGCCCACTAACCAAAGCTATCATCGTATGTTGTGATAATGTCAGCACAATCTACTTATCGACCAATCCCGTCCAATACCAACGGGCTAAACATATCAAGATAAATATACATTTTGTACGGGATAAATTCGCCACTGACAAGTTTGGTTTTTACATGTCCCTTCTAGTCATCAGTACGCAGACATCTTCATGAAGGGCCTCTCGACTTCACTCTTCATGGATTTTTAGTCCAACTTGAGTTTTCTCACTCGTGCTCCTGCTCAAACTACAAGGGTGTATTAGTGTATATTATATAATGTATTTAGCCCAGTGTATAGATAGCCCATATATATTGTATTTGTTGTAAGCCCATTAGGTTACACTCCTTGTATTCATGTGTGTATATATATATATATATATATATATATATATATATATATATATATATATATATATATATATATATATATATTTGATTACAAAATCAAATATCAATTACGAGAAATTAATCTAAATCTAATATTAATGGGATCATGTCTCTCTGGAGACATATATGGTAACTACTAGTAGATTAGTTTGTTGTTTAAATTTTTTTGAAAAAAAAAACTTGATCAATAAAAAAGAAAATTGTTCCTACACAACAATTTTATTTTTCTTTACACAACAATTTAAAAAAAAAGTAATTTGAATGAACTCCTATATACCTACGAGCCTTTATTGAAACATCGAACATCATAAGGACCATGTCTTCAGTTTGACTTACTCCTTCATTGACCATGCCTACACTCAACTATTTTCCATCAAAACCAAACCGCTAAGGCTAGATGGAGTGATGCCAAGTCTGCCACAGTCCATGTTAGTGCCACATCCAATTTGCCACACTGCATCAAAAACTTGTCATTAACATGGCATAGGTTGACACACTTGCCATGCTATAGTTTTAATTAATATATATTAAAAATAATCAATTTAACAAAATTAATTTAAAACTAAAATTTCATTAAACTTCAACGAAAATTACAACAAAAACTTAAAATTTAAAAATAAAAACATGGAAATTAAAATTAAAAAACCTAGATAGACCTAAGGGACATCTTCATTGGAAAATTACCCATTCAAATCATCAACATGTTCTGTATTAAGATCAATGTGGTTGACGGTTCGAATATGTTCCGTCAAGTCCTTACAAAGAACATGATGCATGCCAACATCATGAATTATTGCCCTCCTCGCCTCCTACCTCAAAAGTTTGTGTCAATGGAATGATCTCGTTTGCATTATATTCATATATTACATTTCCTTTGTCTTCGAAAATCATATTATGCAATATGATACAAGTATAAGTCGCCTCACTCATTTTCTTCTCCTCCAAATAAGGTGAGGGATATTTAAGAATATGACAACATTCTTTCAAAGCACCAAACGCTCCTTCAACATCCTTTCTCGCCTTCTCTTGAGCTCTCTTAAACTTCAACCTTTTGCAATCATTTAGACAAGACAATGACTTCACAAAACAAGCACGCTCCGGATATATCCCGTCCACAAGATAATATGTGTTCCTATACGACGTTCCAGAAACTTTAAAGGAAGAATCTGGTGCAATCCCGTTATACATGTCGACGAATAATGGAAACATGTTAAGAACATTAATGTCATTGAGGGGTCCAACAGAACCAAAGAATGCATGCCATATCCACAAATCATGTGAGGCCACCGTTTCAAGTATGGTGGTTGGATAAGCATCATCGCCTCGGATGTATTGGTCTTTATGGGCATTCAGACAACTACCCCATTCCTTGTGGAGGCAATTTAGGCTTCCTAATATTCAAGGGAAGCCATGCACATTTGAATGATGAACATACAACTTTGGACGTCACTACAAGTAGATTTGCGCATATATCGTGGACCATATAATTTCATGACCTACTTACAAAACTTGTGAAGGCTTTCTTATGCAGTACATTCGGACATCCTAAGACTCTCATCTAATGCATCATGGGAAGTGACATATGTTATTTGACGAAGTGCAGCAGTGTATTTGTAATGGAGTTAAACCAACTGTACCTCTAGCATGTGAACATTGTTGAAAATATGGATATGTTTATGTGACATCGTTGACGATACACAAAAATAGAGTTCTATGCATATAGAACCGTCGACAAAAATAATATCATTGAAACGTGGTGTTTTCGGCAAAGTAATCATGCATGAATCATTCATTAGCCGTCTCATGATGTCTTTGTATGTACCTTCTTTTTCTCGAGCACACATTATCCGTATTTTGTTGTCGTGGTTCTTCGATCTTTTGTTTACCTCTATGGTCGTTTCAAGCAACGCATCAAACAATGCCTGATGAAGACGATGGAGATGACATTTGTAGAGAGAATGTTTGAAAAGTAGAAGAAGGTTTTGATGTGGTAAATAAATAAATTAGGTTGTATTTATAGGAGTTTTAGAAAAACATTTAAATCAAATATAGCGATTGCCCCTCCCATTGTTTCACATTTACTCGGTCAAACTCAACATCTTTCCACCGAATTGTCGAGCAGAGCTCGGCATGCCGAGTCCTAGGCCCGGTGTTCGCCGAGGTTGCCGAGTGGGTTCAGGTCCGTCCCAGAGGGTGGGCGATAGGGGCGACCGTCCAGAACCCATCTTTTAAAGAGGCCCAAATTTTTTATGGAAATTTTTATATTTAAAAGATAGTACAAATAATTTTCTTACAATTATTGAGTTATTATAAAAAACTTGATGAAATTTATGTATTTTAAGGGCCTACTTTTTGCTCTCGCCCTGGGCCTATAATATGTTTGGAACGGTCGTGGTGGGTTGCCAAGCCTACTCCCACGAGCCTAAAGACAATGTTTTATACCATTTCATTTCAATAAACGTAACAATAAACTCTTATATCTTATATGTGTAATGAAAGGCAACACGTACTTGTTTTATAAAACAAATCATTTCATGTTATTATCAATCCTATTCCATAATATAATATATGAGTTCTGATTTCACACCTATATGGTTGAACATACAATGTTTGTTCATAGGGGTGTAAACGAGCCGAGTCGAGCCGAATACTACCAAGCTCGAAGTTCGGCTCGACTAAAATATTCGAGCTCAAAACTCGACTCGAGCCTTGATTTTAAGCTCGAGCTCGGACTCGTGAAATACTCGACAGTCTTGAGCTCTGCTCGACTCGGTTCGACTAATGTTTTAAACAAAATGAAAATCACTAAATTCAATAATAAATATTAAACATTCCACATGTAAATGTCCAAACTACCAAAAAAACCACTATTAATCACCGAATATCAATATAACATCAACCATATATGTCATAAATGAATAATTATAAAGAAATGACATATATCTTATAAATGAACAATTATAAAGAAATGACATATATGTAAATTACACTAAGCTCGACTAAGCTCGCGAGTTTTACGAGCTGAGTATTTTTGTACTCGAGCTCGGCTCGATAAGGTACTCAAGTAGCTCGAGCTCGAGCTCGGCTCGATTAAGGTTGAGTCGATTTCGAGTATTTTCCGAATCGGTCTCGAGTTTTTCGCGAGTTGGCTTATCTCACTTACACCCGTATTTGTTGATATGATGTACTTGTATATAACAACTAACAAACAAACAAGATCAAAAACGATTTATTTCCCACAGGCTACAAGTGTTGTGGAACAACACCAAGGAGCACCTTTTGAGGTTATTGAAACTCCTTATCATTGGTTCTAACGTTTTGTACAAGACGATTACCGCAATGTATAGAATATGATTAATGTTATAAAATGACACCTAATTGTATTCCGTTTCTTTTTATGTTACTACTCTTTTAGTTGTATTTAATAGAAGCTATTTTTTTGTTTTCACTTTTGCATTTCAATACAGTAATTATGTTTTATCGGATGTCACACTGTACAATTATATTATCTACTATAATAAATGAAGGTTTTTTTTGCCACATGTCATCTTCTTATTCATTTGGACACATGACATTTTGTAAAAATTTTAAATTAATTATTTTTCCACTTGTCATTTTATTGTATTTTTCATTTTATTAAATTTAAATTCAACATTTAATGTGTAAGTTAATATATATGTAAAGTATTTATTAGAAAGAGTTTATATATGTAATGTATTCAATACATTAAAGTCTCATTAATTTTAATAATTTATTTTTTTTTCATTTTTCTTATAAATTCAAAATTTTCAAATTGTTAAAATTTTATATATATATTTTTTAAATAAACCCATGTAATACATGGGTTTCACACCTAATATTGAATACAACAATAGATATCATGTAAAATTTAATATCAAATTAACGCGTTGAAATCTAGCTATTATATAGTAAGAGACCAAGTTGTGACTTAAATAAGAAACTTATAACATTCACCATATATATAAAATGCATTTAAATCACGTAATCCTATTATATCGGATGTCATAATAGAATGTCAACTTCATGCGATATAAATCTAAACGAATAAATTATATATATTGAATATAACAATAGGTATAATGTAAAACTCAATATCAAATTAACGTGTTGAAAACTACCTAATATAGTAAGGAGAGGCCAAATTGTGACTTAAATAACAAACTTATGACATTCACCCTATATAAAATAATATAAAAATCCTGATTAAAACCTATATGACTTACACATGAAAAAAGTAAAAACTATTTTCTAGTTGAAAACCAAACTAGTAACATTACATTTAAACCACTAAACACAAATTGAGGGAAATCAAGTCAAATTGCCTAACATTATATATACATTTCACAAAGATTCAAATACCTACATGGCTACATCTAATCTGTTTGTTATACCAGTATATAACCGATGGACCAATTAACATGAAAAAACCATAGATTTTTCCTACCCAAATCAACAATCAAGAAATCGAAATAAGACTAACACCATTCTTCATCATGTTCTTGAACTCAAGAAAATTGATCATACCATCTCCATCAATATCAACTTTGCTTATCATTTTCTTGCAATCTTCCAATTTCTTCCCTTCTTTAAATCCCAGCGAATCCAAAACCAATCCCAATTCCTCAACACTTATGAGCCCATTTTTATCCCCATCAAACACATCAAAAGCTTCTCTCAAATCACCATCTTCATGATCACCATCATCAACTTTATCCCCTTCTTCGTCTTCACGACTCATCATGGACTCGAAAAGCTGACAGAACTCATCGAAATCGATCAATCCATCGCCATTAACATCAACCCTTTGAACCATTTCCAACACGTCCTTTTCATTTGTTGAGATCCCGATGTTCTTGAGTGAATCACTCAACTCTTGTTTTGTGATGAACCCATCTTTGTTCTTGTCGAAAGTCGCGAAAACGCTCTTCAATTCTGCTTTTCTTTCCCTCGAATCAGGACCAAAACTCACCTTTTTCTCCATCACCATCTTGATGTTCTTGGTTTTCTGTTGTTCGACGTTTTGATTCTTGACTGAATCTTGAGTGGAGGGCGATTGAAGTTGAACTAAAGATGCGATTTTCTTTGTGGGTATTCTTAAAAGAGTCGAAACGAGGCCAATTATGAAAAGAAAGACGAGAAAAACTGTGGTTAAAATAGCCATTGAAGAAGAAGAAGAAGCTTCAATGAAATAGAGAAGAAACAGCGTTGTGTTTGTGTGTGTTGATGTGTGTTTTTGGATGAAGGGATGGAGAGAAAAAGGAGTGTGTTCACGCGTTATTTGGTGCCTTTTCCTTTCTTAATTATTAATTTTGGAATAATAAATTTTCAAGTAATGGAATATCCACAAAACGCGTAAACTGAAATAACTGGAAAATGACAAAATATTTCTTTCCATAATAAAATAAATCAAGTGACAAACAACAAAAGATATCTAAATTATAATGAGACTTTATTTGATACCTCACATTTTAATTATAAATTTAGTTTATTTTTTAAGTTTTTTAATTTGTAGTTTTTGACAAATCAAAAAATAACTTAAACTTTTTTTTAAAGTTGTTTAAACTAATTTTTTCATTAGTTTCTTTTTTTAAATTTTAAATATATTCTTGATTAATTATAAAATACATATTTTTTAGATATAATTTTATGATGCTTTTTGTTATTTAACTAATTTTTACCAAAAATCATTTTTTATCAACTAGTTTAAGAGGACTATTAATTAATCTTTTCAGTAGTACACTATACACTCAAATATAATTTTAGTTTTCTTCAAAATGTTGTGTGAATAATCTACGACTTATTATAGATATTTTAGAATAATCCCTTAAATAAAAAGTATGTCTCATTTTATTGAAACAATATAAAACAATTAATATTCCATATTCTTTGGGGAAAAATCAATATTTCTGGTTTTATTACGTGTCAGTTGTTGGGAGCATGCGCACACCCATAAACGCGTTGTTGTTTTAATGATGGTGACATTATCGTCGGATCCAAAGTTACATCTAACTTTTAATATTTATATAAAGATATAAAGTAGAGAATATAATATATAAGTGGCGTGAAAAAAAAATATTAAATCAGAAATGAACTTTTATTTAGAACGCCGAAACCGTCTTCTTATGGTTTCTAGCTCAACGATATTAAGTATCATTTTCTCTGTTTAAAGTCGATGGTCCAAGTCTCGTCTAATACATAAGGAAAAATTAGGATTGTTTATGAGTAAATAAAAGGGAAAATGACTCTTGAAGATAATTAACTTTTGTGTTTGCACTCATTTGGTCCTTTTTTTTTGTATTTAATATATCATTGAACTTGTTGTTTGTGTTCACCATAACTCTTTTGACCGACTTTTGACCTGTGATAGCCGGTCAAAGGGTTATGGTGAACATAAACAACAAGTTCGATAGTATATTGAGTACAAGAAAAGGGAAATGAACCAAATGAGAACAAATTCAACAGTTGGTTACCCTCCTGAGTCATTTTCCCCGAAAAGTTAAATGAAATTAAAGTTGCAAAATTATCAAAGACTACAACCTTCTTTGGCTATAACGTATTATGTATATGAAGAGCGTTTCAGAAGGGTAACTTCGTTAAAACATGGTCTATGCTATGCTTACTGTGGTTAGCTGTCAACACCTCTCTTCAAAAGGATATGATTGTGTATGAGAGGTATATTTATCAGCATAAACGTTTACCTCAAGGTATATTATGGTGATGTGTCTGCAAAAGCAGCATGATATTGTACATATTGATGTTGTATCTCATCCAATGAATTCGATCTTAAAGCTAAGTAAACTAAAAAATCACAGCACTTGTGATTCTACTCGTTTGTAGACTTGTCTAAAATCCATGATATGTTAATCATTCAATTGGAAATGTAAATGTAGTCATGAAATGTGTTTGCTTAGTCAAGATTCCCCTAATAAATATTCAAGTGCATTACGAAATTGTACATGTATGAATAGTGTTCTTTCATGGGTTATGTTTTGAAGAGAAGCAAAAATAAATCTCATAAAGTCATTAATATCAGTAGGAGATGACGTGGGATTTGCTGTAAATGAGTAAATAGAAAATGACACAGGAGAGTAAACAACTGTTGAGTTTGTTCTCATTTGGTCCTTTTCCTTTTTTGTACTCAATATACCATTGAACTTGTTGTTTGTGTTCACCATAACCCTTTGACCGGCTATCACAGGTCAAAAGCCAGTCAAAAGGGTTATGGTGAACACAAACAACAAGTTTGATGGTATACTGAATACAAAAAAAAAAAAAAAAAAAAAGGGGACCAAATGAGTACAAACGCAAAAGTTAATTACCCTCAAGAGTCATTTCCCCTAAATAAAATTAGTCGTTCTAAAAAAGCAGAATTGCAAAATTGGTTCTTATGGTTTCACATGTTTTTTGGATTTAATCTAACAACTTTCAAACTTGCAGATCACATCTAAAAAACCAGGTTTCGTTGTGGCTTTGATCCCTCCTCAACTTAAAAAATACCATTTTTCCATTATGATAATTTTTAGACAATACTGCAAAAATAGTCCCTATGGTTTGTATTTTTTTCGAGATTCGATTCAAACCTTGTGAGTTTCATAGAAACGATTCTTTTCATTATACTTCTTTGTAGATTTGGTTCATTATAAAATTGAAATGACTAAAATGCCCATGTAATATTTTTTTCTCTACTTTTTTTTTCTATTTAATTTAAAGTGCTATTAATTACATATATTTTCTATTTAATTTTAAATTTTATTCATTAAATATATGAAACCTACATGCCTCTCAGTCCATGTTAAAAGAATTGGCAACCACTAGTACTCTCCACCAGTCCCTGATAAATACCACAGTTTACCAGATAAATTATTGGAACTCACATCAAACTTCTTGAGATTGTTCAAACAAGGATTCAGGCAACTTGCCAATGGAATTATTGAACCCCGGCATCAAAGTCTTCCGGTTGCTCAAATTCAAAAGGGTAGCTATCGGAAACACGCCGAAGAAAATATTCCAAGAGATCAAAAAGTTGAAGAAAATAACATGATTTCAAGCTCTCAAGAACGTACCATATTTGTTGTTATCGGAAACATCAAACCATAGGAGCTCACCACAACCGTCTGAAAGTATCCATGTGTAACGTCCCAAAAGTTAAAACAAAAAAATTATATTTTTATAATAATAAACCATCATCCAAAACATGTTCATAAAACCATAAAAGATGATGAGATTAAAACTTAATCTTGAAGATCGATTAGATCTTAAACAGGCAAATAAATATTAAACAGCAAGAACACGAAAATAAAGAACAAGTCAAGAATGAATCAAACGAGTCGAATGATTAAACTTAAACCCTCAGAAGAGCTCGATCAAGAACATCAACTGTAGAGGGTTGGAAGGTTTACAAGGAACGATAAAGAAAACCAAAGCTATCGTAATTCTCTCTATTGTATTCTCGATCGTTAACCTAATTATGCATGCAAGCATATATTTATATAAAAAACCTAACAGGCTCTCGGTTGGACAGGCCCAAACCGGAGTACAAAATAAACGGACTAACAGTCGAGCCCAATGACGCAATCTTCAAACGAATCTTTAACCCAACAATCTCCCCCTTTGCGTCAATTGGAGCGAGATTTTCACTTGTTACTTGGGCCAGCAGCGGTGGCAGGTACTTTCTTCTTCACAGTATTAAACAGACGCGAGATAAGAGCCAGTATCGTCTGTCTAAACCTGATGTACCATTGGATCATATCGTTGAAGTATTTAACATCATCCGCTGCATTCTCTTTACACCTTCGGATGATCGACAACACGTGCTCTAGACAAGCAGTGGTGTAAAGATGTTTGTCAGCTAAAGCAAAGAGACATTTCTGTCCTTCTGCTCTAGTGAACATGACCGAATTGCGTCTCGGGTCAATCTTGCCCATTTTCATTTGATTGAGATCACTGGCCGATCCCACATGAGCTATCTTCGGTTTCTTCTTGAAGACAGTGGCTACCTCCTGATCCATTAGGGCTACCTCCATGATGTAACAGACTAACATCCTTTTGAGATGGTCTATAATCGGACCATATTCAGCTTCATTCGTCAAGAGGATGTTATGCAAGATGATCCAATCATGAGGATTTAGGTTCGGTAGATCTGCCAGGGATATAAGATGTTCAGTTCTTGCAGACCCTCGAATCACCTTGAACCGAACATTGATGAATCTTCCTTCGGTATAAGGCTTCAATACCCGAACATTCACTATCTTCTGGGCGCTCCATGTTAGATACTGAGGACGAGCAGCCTTCAGATAGAATTCGATCAGCTCCCTATCAACCTCAGGGTTCGGATGAGGGACTTCAAAAATATTGGAGAAGGCGTGGAAGATAAACGCCTTTTGAGTCAACGGCATGTCGAACTGCGAATCGACAGAATTATAGCAATCGAAGGAGATCACCGGCTCGAGCCATAGGATGCTAGGAGTATCTATGGCCTCCTTAATCATTCGCTCCTGAGTCCAGGCAGGGAAGAGAGTCTTCCTGCTCTCAAGGAGATCGTGGGCTTCTTTCTTCTTGCGTTCGGCTTCTTCAGCCTCTCGCGCCACACAATTGATATCATCATCAACATTGCGACTGTTTTTACGTTTCAACATGTCCGCAATGGTTTCTTTATCTTCATCTTCATCTTCTTCCTCAGCTATGTTCTTCCCTTTATCCTTCACACCCGAACCCGAAGTTTGACCAGTCGGAGGTGGTTCGGTTGTGTGAGTAGCTTTGGAGGAAGTAGGTGGTTTCGATCCGGACTTCACTTCTCCCCCTTTTTTCGGAATGGACACGAAACTAGGTAAGCCTTCGATTTTACTGAGGAGGTCCATGGCGGGAGCAAGTTTTTCAGCAAGGGTTCGCCTCACCGAATGATTGAGAATCGGATCGTGTGCTTCTAGGATGTTAGATAGGGCAGCGTATACATCCGAAACACATGTTTTTATGACCTCCCTTTCGGATCGAAGAGCTTCAAGCTGTTGTTGTGAGTTTGAAAGCTGAGTGCTCTTGACCTTGAGGGCGGTGGTTTTGCTTGCCAGAACGTCCATTAATGAGTTTTCAGCTGCGAGATCCTCTTGAAGCTTAGCGAGGCGCTCATCAATGGAGGCACGAAGGGCCGAGTTGTCATCGCTAATGGATTGGCGAAGGTTAGCGAATGACTGTAACTCCGTTGAGACGAACTTTGCCAATTGCTGAACGATTGGTTCCAAAGTTGTCTTGGTGGCATCAGCGCTCTCCTGTAAGGACTTCAACAGGGAAGAGGCGTCTGAGAATAGTTTATCGACTTTTGCGGTCGCTGCTTCACATGCTTTTGTAGAGGCGTCTATGGCGGCTGTGGCTGAAGCTATAGAATCATGCTGAGCCCTGGAGAAGGCATCAACAATCTTCTGAAGAGCGGCTTCAGAGAGAGAGGACTGGTTTTTGGAAGAAGAAGCAAGAAGTAAGTCAACCTTCTCGTTTAGCTCCTTAAGATGCTTCTTTGTCACTGGAGCATCGTCCTCTTCGTCACTTTGAACCTGAAACGGACTAAAGTAGACCGAATCGAAGGTCATGTTTTCACCGCCAAGAAACGGGTTATCTCCATCAGAGGCATGATCTGGAGATGGTGGGGGTGGTGAAGCTGGGGGTGTGATGGTTTTTGTAGGTTCAGGTTGAGTGTTGGTTGGGGTAGTTTTGGGTGGTGGTTGAGTGTGGGTAGGTTCGGTTGTATGCTGGGTTTAGGTTTGTGGTGGTTCGGTACGGGTGGTGTTTCGGTTACAGGTGGTGTTTCGGTTACAGTTGTGAAAATGGGTGGTGGTATAGGGAAAGATGTTGGAGGGATAGTGGTAGTGGAGTTTATGGTGGGAATGGAAGTAGGGATTGTTTGAGTGGGTGAAGGAATGGGTGAATTATGGATTTCCATGTCTGGGGTAGGAGATCGGGGTGGGGTGTTGCCTCTTGGAGGGGTTTCGCCTCGTTGAGAGCCGTCCAAATCCAAACTCTCGCCTTCTGAGTCACTCGAAGAGGAAGGGATGAGAAGCTTTCGCCTCGGTTGAGTCTTCCTTCTCTTCGGCTGCGGTGACTAGGCAGGTTTTGTTTGTTTCCTCTTCTTAGGAGAAGGACCTTTAGGAGCTTTGGTCACTTGCTTCCCTTTTTCCGCCTTTTTGCCCCTGTTAACCGGTTTGTCAGCATCATGGATGGACTTTAGCATTTCCGGTGTAAGTTGCCTAGGTCCAGTCGCTTTGAACTCCTTAATCGTCCGGATGAGCCTGCTGTCAGAGGGAACATTGCCATACATTGTCTCCGGAATAGAGCCAATGAACGAAAACTTGGATGCATCGGAGACGATGATCTTCGTGGTATGAGAAGTACCAACCGAGGACATCGATGCACCATCAGCAGTGGGAATATCCAACTTATCCATCGCCCATTTGGTGATAAGAATCCAGAACCGGGCAAACGACACCTCAGAATGTCGTGATGAAGAAGAAAGGCTCTGGATGAGCTGTTGCCAGAGGACCAACCCAAAGTCTAGGTTGACTCCGTTGTAAATTGCATACATAATCGACAGGAACAGTCGACTTGAACCATCGGATCATGAGCTCCTTTCAGATAAGCCCTTGAAGAGGACTGTAAACATGCCGTTCCACTGTGGCGGCAAGCAGGATTTCTTGAACTTCGCAACGGAGGTGAGCACCTCCGTGTACCCCATGTTGTAGAACATGTTGTAAAGATACCCAACCGTAATCGTCTCCGGATTAATTCTCGATGGGTCAGTAGCCAAACCTAGCAAAGTACCAAATCGTTGTCGAGAAATGGAGGTCTTGTGATCAGCAACCTCGAAGAAGACCCGCTCAACTGCTTTGTCGTAATAGGCAGTCGCATACACTTGCAAGAGAATCTCCATGGGCATAGACTCAATTCTGGAGAGAGCAGGAGCGATTTGGGAGTACTTCAGGCACTTGATGATCGGCGACATATAAGAGTCGTACGCCAGAGGGTTTAGATCGATCACCAAGCATTGTTGTGGACGAATAGGAAGGATGTGTGAGGTAGCATGGACTGAGGATGATTCTTCCATTGTTGAAGGTAGGAAGAAGAAGATGAACAGGAAAGCTTTAGGGAAATTTTTGCTCTCTTGGAAATCCGGATGCAGTAAAGAGGTAAATGGGAGTGGAGACTGCCTTTTATAGTGATTGTAAGGAGAGAGAAAAATCTGTTCAAATCTTCTATGGAAATACGAAAAGGTTTCCCGGAATGACAGATGCGTGACAGTTAAGGCATGCGATGATCACGTAGGAGAGAGAGTGTTAGATTCCTAGGAACACGCCGCCCAACAAGCGCCGTTTCAGAACAGACCGTTTCAAATCCTCACGCGCCTTTAAGTGCCAGAGAGGAATCGCTTGAAATTCGCACACGCGTCCATTATGTCAGTAAAAGAGTGGGCGTTTCAAATTCACACGCGCCCCTTTTTTTTTGTACCACCGGTTGAAATTCAATCCTTTTGTTTCCTGCCTGAGTCAGCAACCCTTCGTCTTATCTTTTGAATCGCATCTTTTGAATAAATTGTCCACGTGGATGATTGTTGATCACGTCTTAAGAATTAACCACCAATGCAATAAATTAGCCTGAAATTATTAGAACCAGATTTTTGGAAAATCAAGGATTTTCGTGCTAAGAGTGTAAAAACAAAAGAAATAAAGCAACTCTTTATAGGAATAAATGTGATGTTAATAATGACACGAAACAAATGACCTCGGGCACGAATCTCTTCCTTCAAGGTCAATAGAGACCTTAAAGTGTTAATGTGGATTCCCGTTGAATTACGATCAAACACTTATTAATAAATGTTGAAAGGCTTCTTTTAATTAGGCTACTTCAGGCTGGCTTTCGCTTTGATGCAACAATTCTAATCTTGAAATAAGAAAGAAAGTGATCAAAGTACTTGTGAGACCGGTGTAGTCTGTTGAACAAGTAGGTAGGAATTAATTTGAAATTGGCTTGGAAGATAGAAAATCTCAAAAAAATTAAAAACTGGATCCCAAGGGAAGAAATGTTATGGTGTTTAACAATTTCATAGGAATCACACAAAATAAAATTTGAGATTTCATGAGGGTACATCCGTCAATTCTTTGGTGAAAACTTGAGCAAATTAATTGTTCACCGTCAATTCAGATTTGGTGTTGAATTTTGGGTTTCACTCAGCTCGTAGTAGCACGAAACAAAGATCATAAACACAGTTGTTGTGTAACCATAAACCTCAGTGGTAAGTTCTGAGAGTCTCAAGGGTTACGTTGATGAAACGAATGTAATGGAGAAATGTAATGGAGATGGTGTAAGAAAATAAAGTACGTCAGCTGCAAAAAGAAGGACCAAGCAGAAAACTCTTAACTCATGTGAGAAGAGAGTGAGGTAGCTCACGATTAGAATAAATGTGGTAGCCTTATTGGGAAGACAAGGTTTGTTTATACCAGGTCATGAAGGCTATTATTCAAAATCTTATGAGGCTTGGGACACATACAGCAGCATGCTTCTAGGGACACTTAAGTAATCCAACAATTATATCCCCATAAACGAACGAGCAAAAATAAAATTAAAAGAGAAAAATATTTTTGGAGTTTTTGAAATAGATAATAATAAAAAAATAAAAGAAAAAAATTAAAAGATAAAAAGTAAGCAAAGAAAATAAGACTTGGAAAGAGTAAAAAAAAACTTTGGAAAACTTTGAAAAACCGAACCCGAACGTTCGGTTGGTTTCGGTTGGGAAAAATTTGAAAAACCGAACCCGAGCGTTCGGTTGGTTTCGGTTCAAGAAAATTTTGAAAAACCGAACCCGAGCGTTCGGTTGGTTTCGGTTCAAGAAAATTTTGAAAAACCGAACCTGAGCGTTCGGTTGGTTTCGGTTCAAGAAAATTTTTGAAAAACCGAACCCGAGCTTTCGGTTGGTTTCGGTTCAAGAAAATTTTGAAAAACCGAACCCGAGCGTTTGGTTGGTTTCGGTTCAAGAAAATTTTGAAAAACCGAACCCGAGCGTTCGGTTGGTTTCGGTTCAAGAAAATTTTGAGAAACCGAACCCGAACCTTCGGTTGGTTTCGGTTCAAGAAAAATTTTAGAAAACCAAGGAATTGAGACATGCAATCAGAATATACTTTTGACAATAAGATAAACAACTTTGTACAAGAAATATACAACCAAGAAAACTACCTTTGTAGTGATGAGCGAGTCAGATTATGTAACCGAACCTGAACGTTCGGTCAAGTTCGCTTCTTACGTTTGAGGTTGAGAGGTAGTTTGAGGTACTGACTCTGATTCCATCATACCTAGCCCTTGCAGTATTCTGTTGAATGATGCTTCAGGAAGAGCTTTGGTAAAGACGTCAGCCAGTTGATCAGTGGTTCTGACAAAGTGTACTTCGACGTTTCCATCTTCCACGTGATCTTTGATGAAGTGATACCTCAGTGCTATGTGTTTGGTTTTAGAGTGTTGCACTGGGTTATGACAGATCCTTATTGCACTTTCAGAGTCACAATATAATGGGATCTTCTTCATATTGAGTCCATAGTCTCGAAGTTGACTCTGGATCCAAATCACTTGAGAGGTGCAGGATGCAGCGGCTATGTATTCTGCTTCGGCAGTAGACAACGACACGCACGTTTGTTTCTTGGATTGCCAGCTGACCAACTTCCCGTCAAGGAATTGACAACCACCAGTAGTGCTTTTTCTGTCGAGTCCACATCCTCCAAGGTCAGCATCTGAATAGGCTTGAACGAAGAAGCCTGAGTTGGAAGGATACCATAGTCCTAAGGAGGTGGTTCGCTTGAGATAGCGTAAAATGTTCTTCACTGCAAGCATGTGAGGTTCACGTGGGTTTGCCTGAAATCGAGCACAATAACACACAGAAAACATGATGTCAGGCCTGCTAGCAGTCAGATACATTAGTGAGCCTATCATTTGGCGATAGAGTGTGATATCCACAGCCGGTTTGTCTAGAGATGGAGTTAGCTTGGTGCCGAATGCCATTGGGACTTTGACTTTGGAGTCTCCCATCATACCAAACTTTGCTAGGAGAGTCTTCGTGTAAGCTTCCTGATTGATAAAGATGCCTTCGGATCCCTGTCTAATATTTAAACCAAGGAAAAAGTTAATAGGACCCATTGAGCTCATTTCAAATTTAGTCTCCATCAGCTTTCTGAATTCAGCTGTTAGGCTGGGATTCGTAGATCCAAAGATGATGTCATCGACATAAATTTGAACTATCATAAGGTGGTTACCTTCCTTTTTGCGAAAGAAGGTTGGGTCAACCGAACCTTGTTTGAATTTAGACATCTTTAAGAATTTAGTTAGCGTTTCATACCAGGCTCTCGGAGCTTGTTTGAGGCCATACACAGCTTTATCCAGAATGTAGCAATGATTTGGATATTTTTCGTTCACGAACCCAGGAGGTTGCTCCACATACACGATTTCTTCGAGTTCTCCATTAAGAAATGCACACTTGACGTCCATTTGGAAAACTTCAAAGTTTTTGTGGGCAGCGTAAGCAAGAAATATTCTAACAGATTCCAGCTTAGCTACAGGAGCGAAAGTCTCTTCATAATCAATCCCTTCCTCCTGACAATATCCCTTTACTACCAGACGAGCTTTCTTCCTTATTACATTCCCTTCCTTGTCCATTTTATTACTAAAGACCCATTTGAGACCAACAACCGAGGCATCTGGAGGAGTTGGAATGAGGCGCTAGACTTTGTTCCTTTCAAATTCGTTCAGTTCGTCTTGCATCGCTTGAACCCAATCGGAGTGATCGAGAGCAGTATTAACTGTCTTCGGTTCAACTTTTGATACGAGTGAGTTAAACATACAAAACTCAACCTTTGAAAATAAGGATGTCTGTTTTGCCTTCAGTTGTGATCGGGTCAGAACCTTTTCGGAGACATCACCAACCACCTGAGAGATAGGATGATCTCTGGTCCATTTGGTAAGAGGAGGATAGTTTGGATCAAAGGTTGGGTCTAGTTCAGCATTGATCATTTCTTCTGGCTCGGATTGGCTTTCATAGTCAAGTAACATATCACCATGCTCCCCCTCGATTGATGAGCTATGACAAACTTGAGGTTCAGAGGTTTCTTGTGGTGCTGGACTTTCAGGCGTTGATGCACCTTCGGTTGGAGAAGCACTTTCGGTTGCAGTTGGACTTTCAGTAGCAGTTGTAGAGCTTGGCTCCCCCTCAACATGTGAGCTTGGCTCCCGCTCGACTGAAGCATCGTTGGATGGAGGTCCATCAGAATTCGATCCTCCTTCATTCATTCTCCTGGCAGCTTCTTCGACAATTTGCTTCATGTGGTCTACCTTGTTGTCTGCTGCGCCTGCTTCTGAGAGAGTAGCTTTCTCTCATTCGTCAAATAGCTCCAGAAACTTCTCGTATAGATTAGCGATCGAGACTGTGACTTGGCCAGTTTGAGGAAAGATGTCCCCAGCTGTGTCTTCTTTGGCCTGTAGCTTTTTGACATAGCTATCGTCAAAAGTCACGTAATAGGTCTCTTCGATTTTTCTCGAACGCTTGTTTAGGACTCTGTATGCTTTGGAAGTGAGAGAGTAACCCAGAAAGATTCCCTCGTCGGCTTTAACATCGAACTTGTTGCGGTGTTCTTTAGAGTTAAAGATGAAACACCGTGAGCCGAACACATGGAAAAATTTCACATTGGGCTTTCTGTTGTTGAGAATCTCGTATGGTGTGAGTGTGAATCATTTGTTGAGATAAGACATGTTCTGTGTAAAACAAGCAGCAGAGATTGCATCAGCCCAAAAGTAAAGAGGTAAGGAAGCGAAACTTAGCATAGTTCGGGCAGCTTCACACAAAGATCGGTTTCGTCTTTCGACAATTCCGTTCTGTTGAGGTGTGTAGGGAGCTGAGAAGTTGTGACTTATTCCTTTTTCTACTAGAAATTCTTCAAATTCCCTGTTCTTGAATTCCAGACCATTGTCGCTTCTGATGTTGCGAACGACCTTCTTGAGCTGTACTTCAATCTGCTTGATGAACACTTTCAGCTTATGAGTCGCTTCAGATTTGAGCATTAGAAAGAACACCCATGTAAATCGTGAAAAGTCATCAACAATAACAAGAATATACTTGCTACCACCGATGCTTTCGATAAATGATGGACCACACAAATCAATATGAAGTAATTCGAGTGGTTCAACAACTTTTGTGTTAATTATAGATGGATGACTTTGACGACTCTGCTTCCCCATTTCGCATGCAGCACACAAATGATCTCTGTCGAACTTAAGCAATGGAAGGCCTCGAACATGACCTCCAGTGACAAGTTTGTTGATATATTTAAAGTTGAGATGAGAGAGTCTTCGGTGCCACAACCAGCTTTCGTCAGATTGAGCTTTTGATAACAAGCATATAGCTGGGTTTCCTTTGATAGGTTTAAGGTTTAGAGGAAACATTTCACCCTTACGCTCCGATTTGAGAATTACTTTCTTCGTCTTCTTCTCAATAATTTCAGAACCTTCATCGTCGAATGAGACTTTGAGACCTGTACCTCCAACAAGCTGAGATACACTGATGAGGTTGTGTTGTAGTCCTTCCACATAAGCCACCTTCCTTATAGTAAAATCACCATTAGTTATCATTCCGTATCCCTTTATGGTGCCGAAAGAGTTGTTTCCGAACTTGACGTTGCCACCGTTTGAAAGAGACCTGTATTCCCTGAGCTCTTCTTTCCTTCCTGTCATGTGACGCGAGCAGCCACTATCGATGTACCATTCTTCGTCGAACTGCTCATCACTTATAACTTGCAAAAATTAAGCAGATTTAGGAACCCAAAATTTCTTGGGTCCATGTGAGCTTTTCATAGGAACAGGAATAGTAAGAGAGATGTCAACAAGATATGTTCGTTTTATAAGTGTTGTTTCATCTTTCTTTTTGATGGTAAAGACTTTTATTTTATTAGGATTAGGTGCGTTCGGTTTAGACTCTGGATTGGATGCATTAACCTTCTGTTTGCCTTTTTGTTCAGCTGACGAATGAGATTTTTGAGAACGAACAGAATGAGCTTTAGAGCAAGATGGAGATAAATTGGAAGAATTAGAAGAATTAGATGAATGAGAAGGAGTGGGCTTTGATTGAGATGACTTCTTGGCTGGAGACTCTAGGTGACCCTTTTGCTTTTGATCATTGGTGGGACTGACCTTGGAGTTTTGATCTCTTTTGACTTCTGAAACGAACCTTTGCTTTCGGTTGGAGCAGTTCTCTGAACCGAACCTATGCTTTCGGTTGGAGTCATTCTCAGAACCGAGCCTTTGCTTTCGGTTGGTATTCTCTTCTGAACCGAACCTTGGCTTTCGGTTGTTGTGGCTTTCATGCTTTTTGACAGGATTGTTCTCAAACTTCAGATTCTTGTCTTGATGTGAGAAATATGCATTTTGGGATTGCCAGAATTGTTTCCTTTCAGAGAGATTCTTCCTATATCTCTGGTTCCTTTGACGTTTCTTATTCCTCATCTGCTTCGGTTGATGATGAATATTGGCTTTCATTTTCGGTTTCTCCTTGGCTGGTTCACTTTGAACTGTAGGAGTTTCACTTTGAACTGAGGAACTAGAGGGAATGTCTTCTTTTGCCGAACTTCCATTCTCTTGAGGAATGTCTTTCGTACCACTAGTACTTGGCTCACCGAAATTATCTGGCTTATTCAAGGGTTCTAGTATGTATCTACCTTTACTCATCCATGAGGTTCTTTCTGATAAGCCTACCGTTTCGTTTGCATTATCTATTGGAGCTGACCAGAAGTACTCATCGCAGCCATCAACATTGTCTTCGTTTACAATAGCTGTGAGTTCAGCGGTCTGATGTTCGGTTACTCCAGTGACCTTGTACACTTGATTTGGAGTGGTCCTGACCTTTTGATATACAACCGCTTTCTCTGCTAAGATCGGGGACTTTTGTTGGGACAATCGAGCGAACTCCACTGAATTTTCAGAAATTAGATTCTTGTGGTTTTCAGGCTCGTTTTTTACAAATTCTGAGCAGTCCACCGTGTCCTCTACAGAAATTTCACTCATGTTGTCGTCCTCATTAAGCTCAGATGCATTTTCAACATCAATTTTGTTTTCTGAGCTCAAGTTGGCGTTTAAAGAGTCAAATTTTTGTATGGTTTCGGTTCTCAGTTTAAGTCTATCATTTTCATCCAAAAGGTTTTTAAGCATGTCCTTGTGGTCCTTGGATTTAATGAAAGATTCTATTTTGTCCAGTCCATACATGTAGGTCGGATTAATGTCATCAGATGATATCACACTCTCACAATTATAAGCTTCAGCATCGATTTCATCCTCCTTAAACTCAAGGAAGGGCAAAATCATGCGATGGATCTTTTGGCCTATTTCACAGTCCAAGTAAAGCTGAGTAATATTAGAATAAAGACGTCTTGCAATTAAACAAAAAACATTCCGCTGTTTTAACAACTTGAAATTGTCTCTTTGTAAATAAATGTTTTCGTCTTTTATTTTAACTAATTCAGACTCCTTCAACTCGATCCACATGCGCCGCTCCTTACTCTTCGATGACACCCTGATTAATTGATCAGTTAGGTTAGAATTGGTGACTCGAGTTTGAGTTAAACTACTATCTAGATGAGAAATTTTTGTATTAACATTTTTTAGTTCTTTCTCATATGAGGATTGTGGTACTTTAAATGAAACGAAAACCGATTGTACCTTCTTGATCAGTTCATCGAGCTCGTTGAACTGCACGCTGAGCGGTTTGGCCGTAAAGCACATATCCTGCTGCTCCTTCGGTTCATTGCTTCCACCATCAGTGTTGTATCCCCTCATCTGAGATACATCGGACACCATGAAGCACCTTCCTCCACTGCTCTCCTCCTTTGCCACGCAAGCCTTTCCATGAGAAGGCTTCCTCACTTCATCGTCTTCAGAGTCGGTTGACCAAACTTCCACTCCACCGAACTCGTCATCAGCAACCGAACCCTGTACAATAAGAGCATTCATGGAAGGGTTAGCGGTAGATTTCTTCTTCCTCATCTCATCAAGCTTTTTCTGTAGCAAAGCTTCCTCATCCTTTTCCTCATCTTTTTCAGCCATCTTTTTGAGGACACAATCCTTAGCATAGTGATTCTTCCCTCCACAGTAGTAACAGCTTACTCCAGAATCACCATATGCTTTCGGTTCCTTCTTGGGCTCTTCAACCTTCGGTTCATTATTAACCTTTTCTGAACTATAACTCCCCTGCCAGTTTCGGTTTTTGTTGTTGGGGAATCTCTTCTTAATGAACCTCTTGGGGTTAGACACCATCATAGCATAATCCTCAGACGTGAGGTCATACTCCTCCAAGTTGAGGTCTTCATCCTCCATCACAGCTTTACTTTTTGACAGGAGGGCCAGCGAACCTAGGCTTGAAACAACATTCTTTTCCTGCAGCACAATCTTCTCCTGAGACTTGAGAATACCCACCAGTTTCGCCAAAGAGTATGATTTAAACTGCTCATGGGCTTTGACTGTTGACACCACTGCTCTCCATTCTGACCTTAGACCATTTAAGAACGTAACTTTCTGCTCGATAAGCTTCCTTTCGATGTCATGTTTGATCATCCTGCTAAGAAGATGATTGAAGCGATCGAACGTCTGGGTCACAGTTTCTTCGGCTCCTTGCCTGAATTCTCCAAACTCAGATAAGAGCAAGGTTTGGATAGAATGTTCAAGATCCTCGTCTGTAGAGTACAGTTCGCGAAGTCTATCCCAAACTTCCTTTGCCGTCGTGCATGAGCTGACCAACCTGAAGGTGTCGGACTGAAGGGCGAATCTTATCAATCTTAACGCCTTGATATTACACTGGAATTTATCCTTTTCATCTTGCGCAATATCTTTGACATCCTTCAGCTGATTATTATACTCCTTTTGAGTTTTAATAATCCTTGACGTTGCAGAATGAGGAAAAGGTCCATTAGTGATTGCTTCCCATATGAGGTATCCATTATCCTCAGATCCTATAACGTAGTCTTCGAAGTGATGCGCCCAGACTTCATAATCATGGGTATATAGGATTGGAATCTTCGTGGTTGAACCGATGCTGTTGGAAATATTGATGGGATTCGATTGTGACTCGTCCATTATGATCGAAAAACCTGTTCAAAGATCAGACTTGTAATAAATCAGATTAGGGCAAAACAATAAATATCAAGATACGTCAATAATGAGATGACAGCTCAATAAATATCAGTAATTGCGGAAAAACCCTAATTGAAACCTTTTCACAGAAAAGATGTGTATCGATTACACAGCCTCCTGCTCTGATACCAATTGATGAGATTAAAACTTAATCTTGAAGATCGATTAGATCTTAAACAGGCAAATAAATATTAAACAGCAAGAACACGAAAATAAAGAACAAGTCAAGAATGAATCAAACGAGTCGAATGATTAAACTTAAACCCTCAGAAGAGCTCGATCAAGAACATCAACTGTAGAGGGTTGGAAGGTTTACAAGGAATGATAAAGAAAACCAAAGCTATCATAATTCTCTCTATTGTATTCTCGATCGTTAACCTAATTATGCATGCAAGCATATATTTATATAAAAAACCTAACAGGCTCTCGGTTGGACAGGCCCAAACCGGAGTACAAAATAAACGGACTAACAGTCGAGCCCAATGACGCAATCTTCAAACGAATCTTTAACCCAACAAAAGAAAATCAGAGTGTGTCAATAATCATCCAAATACATCAAGTCATCAAAATGCGGAACAACATGGTGTGTGCCATGCGATCAGCCTGAGTCCTTCCCTTTCGATCCGAAAGTACTTGAAACATAAACTGAAAATCGTAAGAACGAAGCTTAGTGAGTTCCCTAAAATATCACATACCATACATATATGCCAGCTCAAAGCTATGTCGGGTCTATTTCACCCCGAGTCTGTTTCAACTCATGTGCCAGTACGAAGCTATACCAATTCTATTTCACCATCGAGTATGTGACCAAATTAATACCGGGTCTATTTCACCCCTGGGTCTATTTAACCATCGAGTCCATTTCAACTCATGTGCTAGCATGAGGCTGTTATTACCAATCTCCGGAGCAACGAAAGAAGATGATCAACCAAGAACTTTCACATTACATCTAATCCCTAACAACAACTTGCGAACATGTAGGAATACGAGGAAAACATTCCCCGGATTCATTATGATACCTGAATGATACTCCCCTCAGTTCTTAATAGCTTCCTTTATCCAACCAACGGACTTACGACTCGCTAGTTCCCCATCAACGCGTCAATCCCGAGAACACCTCATGTAGAAGGAATGAACCTTTACGATCATTAGGCCCATAGCCTATGAATGGAATGCTTCCGATAACCTATCGATGCTATCGTATTCTCGTCAGTGGCCCAATCCTTTGGGTATGAAGTTACCCACCTTCCTCCGCTGCCTAAAAGGCCTAATCAACGTTCCACACATCACCAAACAAGCATCGCAATACTGAAACTCTACCATGCATGATTCCCTCTTGGAACAAGTTGCTACTCAAGAGTTTCCAGGCTCTCCTACATGACCACCAGCAGTCCTTAAGGGCACTCTATATGTGATAACCCGCAAGCATGTAACGTACAATTCCACAGGTTATTATCACAAAGCAGCATGCTCAATACCAGAACATAGATCTAAAAAAAAATACATACAAAGTCTTCAGCATGATTGGACCACCTCTCCGAGCCTTCAGCCATTCTGGACCACTCTCAGAACCTTCAACATTTCTGGACCGCCTCTCCGGGCCTTCAGCGTGTCTAGACCGTTCTCCAGGCCTTCGACCTGACTGGTACGCCCCGTTGGCCTTCAGTCTATCCGGGCCGCCCTAGGTCTGTTGAGAAAAAACCTTGAACCCATCCTGGTGCCCTGTTCATAAATAATCAGCTCTCCTCCAACCGGGCTTCGAACTCTTGATCCAATCCGCAGACTATAATCCCGGCCTAACCATACACGTTAGTCGAGCCAAAACCCCATGCTACCTTGGACACCTACAGATACACTCGAATAAAATTGCCTCCATGTGTGTGGTTGGGGAAACCCTAGACGTCATGTTGATCGCCCACCCTCTTTGGAAACCGTTACTCGGACAGCAACAGACAAAACGCTCAATGGCTGATGCTCCATTTGAGAATTCCAAATTCTCCCACACTTAAGACAATAACCACTACCTACTGGTGGCGAAACCAAAACAAGACTTAACCGTCCCAGCCAGGTATTTCTATACTTAACCATGAAATGATTAACTCTGGAATAAATAACCTGCTCAGAATAACCCTCCCGGCGCGGACCAACCGAACTTCAAGAGAAACCTGAATCCCAACTGAATACTTCTAAATCTCCAAATTACAACTACGGACCATGGAATGGCGATTCTCTATCCTAACTTCTCATCCTCAATGCATCCCTGGATCCTAACCATCTACAACCCTTCAATACTAAATTTCCATGACCCTCCTATGTCCTAACGTCTTATGCAGAAGGCAATTAAAAGTTCACAAGATAATCATAAATAGTAAGATAAGAGGTAGAAACATACCATTAACCACATCTAGTGCTATCCTGGCCTCCTCGACTATAAGTTGTAAGGTGCGTCCCTAAGCCTTCGGAGGCTCTACTCTACCTTGACCCCCGTCAATAATCCTCAGTGTAGCCGGCGCTGGAGCCTGCGCCGGCCTAGCAGCGAGCTGTGGATAATTGGTCGTTACATAACCAACCTGATGGCAGTGGTAGAAAATTATCATATCCTGAACTAGGGATGGGTGGCTATAATCCCTCACAAAATTCTCCTCATTTCCGCATTTGCGGCACACACTACTCGATCTATAAACCCTCGAGTGACCCTTCCCGCACTTGCCACAAGTGCGGCCCAACTGTCCTCCCGACCTGGAATCAACAGTCTTAGACCGCTTTGGCGCCAGCTGTGACTGTGTCGGGGCGTGCCTCTGCTCCCGTAACTATAAATCGATTTCAAACTCACGCCGCCCAGGGGCCTCCTGTAACTCCAGAAGTGTATCACAACGCTGGGTAGCAACAAACTGACGGATGTCAGTCTTGAGCATGCTCAGATAATGTGTCATCTGAGCCTGCTCGGAAGCAAACTCCAGGCAGAACATCGCCCTCTCAGTGAACATACGGTTGATCTTTGTCACCGTCTCAACATCCTGTCTCAACCTCAAGAACTCCTGAGCTAACCTCTCCTACTCGACTCGCAGAATGTAGCGAGCATGAAACATATCCCTGAACTGCTCCCAAATAACCGCAACTCTCTGATCATCAGTATACAACCCAATCATCAACCTCCACCATTCCTTTGCCCCGGACCTCAGCAGGTTTAGGGCACATCTGACCTTCTGGTCAGCAGGACATGAGCATGTGAAAAAACACCCCTCCACGTTAGACAGCCACCTCATGGCTATGATCAGATCCTGAATCCCAACAAAGTTTGGGGGCTTTGTGCTATCGAAGTTCTGGTACTGAAAATCCCGACTGGCTCCTCCCCCCACCACCGTTACAACTGTTGTAGCTGCTGTGGCAGCCGTCTCGTCAATGGCTACATAGCGCTCATCAAAATACTCAACCATGGCGGTCTTGATAGACCCAAACATCTATAGCAACTGTCCAGAAATAGTGCAGCAACCTCATCCTGTAGGATCTCCTAAATCCTGGCACTGCCGATCCCTCCTGACCGCCATCTCCTGATCCTGATTCGGTTCTAGTCACAATTCGTCTAGTAACCACCATGCTGAAAATATACTAAGAAGATATCAAACATTCTATACAATAATCCGGGAACCAACCCCCAACAAGGCCCTAGGGGTTGTGACTTCCTTGCTACGCGTATGGGTCCTATGATTTCAATAGTACGAACCCATACTACCTTCCACACCTACCCATACTTGTCTCAAGTATCATCACAATGCCCTAACAATATACGTAAGCATGGTGCGTGCTTAATCCTCACTCCTAGAGGAAGACTAACTATCTCATATCTAGACTACTGACCCCGCATAACCCAACCATGAAACTTCCACCAACCCTGCAACACTCGTGTATGCTAGCCATACATAATGCCAGACCCAATAGACTTTCAAATACCTGATCCTACCATAAGCCCTTAATCATACAAGAATAGGAAATAAGGCCAAATCAAACATTCTCAAGCTATAAGATCTTAATTATGTACAACTGTGATGCATACACTAAGCAATTGCAGTAATGATGTCAATTTCATATAAGGAAAAACCCTAGGCTACCAGGCATCATACAATTAGGCAATTCTATCATGCAATTCCGGAAGATCCCTAGCCTAGTCCTAGCATGCTGTTCTCACATATCACAAAATCAAATAATCAGTAAGCTATTTTAGGGTCTACTTATTGGATCCAGATGATCGTCCACTTACATCCTCCTTTAGTATTTTGAAAACCATTTAAAAAATCATTTTAGAAATCTTGTCCTTAGTTTGAGACTGGAGACACATGAGTGTTTCCTCTAATTCACTCAAACCAAGGCTCCGATACCAACTTGTAACACCCATAAAAATCGTGCCAATTTAAAACTTTTTATGTCATTCAAAACCCAATAATTATTACAATTTGTTTTCAAAATGGTTTCATGTCAGAGTATCCCAGAATCAAATCATAAAAACATAAGGAGGTGCACGATCATGCCTTCGCCTTTCTGCGATCATCAGAAGTACCTGAAACATAATCAACAACTATAATCCCCAAGCTTAGTGAGTTCCCCCAAAATACCAATGCCAAACAAACCATATCAATATCATATAAACAAACAACATGCATAATGAGCCATCAACCTGACTGGAGCGCCTCGCAGGGCCATCATTCTATCAGGATCGCTCTCCGAGCCATCGACATGTCTGGACCGCCTCTCAGGGCCTTCAGCCTATCTGGACCGCTCGTTGGGCCTTCGGCCTGACTAGTATGCCCTACCAGGCCTGTAGTATATCCGGTCCGCCCTGGGTATGTTGGCCTTCAGCACAAAGCAGGTCCACCTCAACCCAACCCCCAATCAAACAACCATGTGCACATAAATATCATATGCTAGCATATATAACAGTTAAACCGATCTAACATATCACTAAGCATAGCATCATCCAATATACCAGGATACCGACCTAACAGGTCACTAACATAGCATCATCCTATTTACCAAGATACCAACCTAACAGGTCACTAGCATAGCATCATCCTATATACTAGGATATTGACCTAACATGTCACTAACATATCAACATGCAATAAACCCGGATACAAATACGAAAAGGTCCAACATTGGTGCCTTCGACTCTATTAGTATAGTGAGGACAACTCACCCGACAAGTAGCTCGGGATGATAAAAGTCAAACTCCCCAAATGCAGCTCCAAACTCAATCACCTACATCCACTAATGATCCACTTTAATAAATTCCCAAATTACTAAAATACCCCTAGAAGTCAAACTGGTCAACCCTTGGTCTAAGTCAAAGTCAACGGTCAAGGTCAACAATCCATGTTAACCCAACTCGTCGAGTGTAGCCCACTGACTCGTTGAGTCCTTCAAGAACACGAGAAATCGTGAAAACCCCTAGTTGACTCGCCGAGTTTCCAGACAACTCGTCGAGTCCTACGGTGTCTAAATGATGGGAAAAGCCTAACTGACTCGCTGAGTCCATGCAGAAACCAACAATAGCTAATCTTCATCTGAATCATTGAATTGAGCATGCAACTCATCAAGTACCTTCAGTCCATTTCTTATTCAAACGTTTTTAAGCTACCCCAAAGCTCCAAATTGTAGATCTAGCTTCCTAAGGCATAGTTACCATGTAAAGTTGCAAACATTGCGTGCATGCAAGGTCTTAAATGCCAAAACCAAGCTAAGGAAGAGGTTTTAGGTAAGGGGAAGGTGCTAACTTGCTAAAGACTAGAGCTTTATGACTATAAGGGGCTAGGGGAGTCCAAATCTGAAGTTACAACTTCAGATCATGCCCAAAACCAGAAATAACTCCACAACAAACTAGAAATAGGCCTAAACCTTTGCATGAAGAGATCTAGCTATAGAAAAGTCAAGGTAACGACTTGTTACCTTTAAGATGATGCCAAGATGAAGTAGAAATCAGATCCACAAGCTTCTCTTTGCTCCAAGCTTCTTAGACTTGATGCTCTCTTCACAAAATCCACCTTCCAAGCTTCTTAACACACAAAAATGGAGAGTAGGTGCGATTAGATCAAGGGGGACGGTAAGGGAGGCAGAGGGTGGCTATGACCCTTTAAATAGAGTGTAAAACCCTAGAAATTAGGGTTTCATTTTCCAGCTCCTACTCGTCGAGTTGGGGCCCTCCAACTCGTCGAGTAGACCTCATAAATCATGCGACTTGACTAATCTCTACACGGCGAATTGGGCCTCCAACTCATCGAGTAGGCTTCCTTAATTGCATGCAAATCCCTAAAATCTCATTCCTGGAAATCGGGATATTACACCTTGGTTATAGGCCAAGTAAGAAAAAAGGTAAAATGGTATTTTACCCTGGATATTAGACAAGCACCTTAGATTCTTGACTATGGGTCGAGATCCAATTATTAATTGGATATTATTTGATGATGTTAGCGATGTGATTTTTCAAACCAACAGACTAAGATTTCATCTAAGCGATTCTGCAGCTTGAGGTGAGTTTCCTCACTATGTTTAGCGGGTCAAAGGCACCAATGTCGGTCCATGGTTTGTTATGTTTAGGATGCTAGTTGTCTGCGTGACTCTTGCATGTTTTATGTGTTTATATGATTACCGGGCATGACCTGATGATTATATTGTGTGCTATTTATATTTGTGCCTTTTAAGCATGTGTTTATATGTTATATGTATACCGGGCAGGGCCTGATGACTTATATATCTTTTCCGAGTGGGGCTCGATTCGGGCAGGGCCCGATACTAGGCAAGGCCTGATGACGAGAGGGGCCCATTATATGTTTTATATGTATACTATGTGGTATTTTGGGGAACTCGCTAAGCTTTGTGCTTATGGTTTTCAGTTTATATTTCATGTACTTCTGGTTCGAAGGGGAAGAGTCTGGGATGATTGCAGTGCACACACCACATTGTTTCGCCTTTTGTATTGCTTTGATGTACTTGGATGTTTATTGATACACTTTGATTCAATATGGTTTTTATCTTATTGTTTTGGATAATGCTTTTATTAATTTAAAAATTGAAATTCTTAGTCTTATTTTTGGGACGTTACACCAAATATGGCCCAAAAGCCAAAAGCCAACAAAAGTCAAGGCTGCTGAGTACGCCCGACGTACTCCAACTTACGCCCAACGTACGCCATCTTTGGCCAATACGCTCGACATATGAGCTAGGTATGCCCAGTGTACTCTACATCCAATCCATATCACCATTAAGTGCTTAATCAGTTGAGCTACTCTGCCTAATTCTCTGATCTGATCTGATCTCTTAACATGTAAAGTTGGCAACTTTACTCCTTTGCATGGCTTAATGGGACATAATAATCAATCAAATCCATAATAAGAACCCTAACTGATGCATGGTCCACTATAACTCATAAAAATTGTATTTTTATGAATTAAGGACCTAAAAAATGCTAAGATCTATCATCCTTATCTTCTGGAGTAGCTCATACTCTCATGCAAGACTTAAAGGACCATAAAAAGCACAAATCCAAGCACTAACTAGATCTAACAAAATGAAGCATCAAGTTAAGAGATTTATACTTCAAATAGCTTTCCAAGTTGATGATGATTCTGGATCCACAAGCTCTAGCCACACCAATGCAACTTCCAAGATTTCCTCTTCCTTCAAAATCACTAAAAACACCCTCAAAGTTCACTTTTAACCTCAAAACACTCAAAGGGCAATTAGGTTTTTGTTCTTAGGGTTTGGAGAGGTGGAGGCTGGTCATAAGAGAGTCTAGAAGCAACTTAAGGTGTTTAAATAGGTCACAAACCCTAAAATTTAGGGTTTTGCCCAACCGACCATACGCCCTGCATACATGGGCGCCTCCGTGACCAAACCAATGAGCCAGTACGCCCAGCGTGCTCGGCTAGGGACCAATTTGCAAGGATTTTTAAAATGAGGGTTTAAAATAAAAAATACCCAAAATATGAATGTTACAACTCTCCCTACTTGAATCAGACTTCATCCTTGAAGTCCGTTGCTGCGAACAACTCCACATAATCCCCCCTTATCTTGACTTTAGGCTCCCACATCCAGTCTGAACCCTTTGCGGTGCTTCCATTGCACCTTCACTAGATCCAACGACTTGTTCTGTAGGGCCTTCATCTTCCTGTCAAGGATGGAAATTGGTATCTCGATATAATTCAGGAGATCATCCACATGAATATCCTCCAATGGAACCACTACAGAATCATCAACAAAACATTTCTGCAGCTGAGAGACGTGAAACGTGCTATGGATCTGACTAAGCTCCTTGAGTAGATCCAAGCAACAAGCAACCCTGCCAACCCACGCCAAAACCCTGAAAGGACCACTGATATACCTGGGGCCCAACTTTCCTCTCTTCTTGAATCGGATGAAACCATTCCAAGCTGACACCTTCAAGAGAACCATATCCCCAACCTGAAACTTTATATCTAATCAGCGCTTGTCGGCATATCTCTTCTGCCGACTCTGAGCAGTTTGAAGTCTACCCCAAACCTACTGAATCAACTCGATAGTCTTGAGTACCACCTTAGTACTCCTCATGAATCATTGAACGACATCACTCGAACATATTAGGGTCCTGAACTTCCTCCTATAGAGCATATCAAAAGGAGTTCGATCAATGCTAGCATGATAACTATTGTTATACAAAAATTCTGCCAAAGGGAGATACGTATCCCAACTCCCACCGAAATCTAATACACATACCCAAAGCATATCCTCTAGGGACTGGATCGTCCGCTCACTCTATCTATCAATTTGCGGGTAGAAATCTGTGCTGAAATGTAAACGAGTACCCAGCTCCTCGTGAAACCTTTTCCAAAAATGGAACTAAACCGGACATCCATGTCTGAAATCACTGAAACTGGCACCCATGCTGTGTCACTACCTCCCTGATGTAGATGTTATCCAACTTCTTGAAAGAGATACTCACCTGAATCGAAATAAAATGCACACTCTTCTTCAATTGATCCACAATTACCCATATCGAATCCACTATGCGTGCTGTCCGAGACAAATTCGTAATGAAATCAATGGTAATCTCTTCCCATTTCCAAATGGGAATGTTTAACGTCTACATCTTGTCGCGAGGTCGCTGATGCTTGGCCTTGACATTCTTGCAGTTCAAGCACCTTTTCACATACCATGCCACATCCCGCTTCATACATGGCCACCAATAATTAAGACGGAGATGTCTATACATCTTTTCCAGCAAGTGGTAGTTCGAATCCCAAGTGCAGGAGAACTGGTTATTTATGGAGAGGGCACCAGGTTCAGTTCAGGGTTTTGTTTGGTAGCCTGGGCTCGTCAGTATATTCAATATGGGTGTACATGTTATTTGGCTTATGTGGTTGACACTCGAGTTGGAGATCAGATTTCAGTTTCAGAGGTTCCAGTGATCAGGGAGTTTGTTGATGTATTTCCGGAGGAGTTACCCGGCGTGCCTCCCGAGAGGCAGGTCAAGTTCAGGATTGATCTTGTGCCAGGTGTGGCCCTAATTTCCAAGACACTGTACCGCTTGACACTTCCTGAGATGCATGAGTTGTCATCTCAGCTGCAGGAGCTGCTAGGGAAGCAGTTCATCAGACCGAGTAGTTCTCCGTGGGGAGTGATGATTCTATTCTTTAAAAAGAATGATGGTTCACACTGGATGTGCATTGATTACCAGGAGTTGAACAAGTAAACAATGAAGAACCGTTATCGCCTTCCGTGGATTGATGACCTCATTGATCGGTTGCAGGGTGCATCTTGGTTCTCCAAGATAGATCTAAGGTCGAGGTATCATCAGGTGAGAGTGAGAGATGAGAACGTGGAGAAGACCACATTTTGCAATCGTTATGGGCATTACAAGTTCATGGTGATGCCATTTGGGCTCACTAATGCACCTACCATGTTAATGGATTTAATGAATAAGGTATGTAGGCCGATGCTCAACCGATCTATCATTGTGTTTATTGATGATATCTTGGTGTATTCTAAGACCAGAGAGCAACATGAGGAGCACCTTTGAGAGAATTTAGGGGTTTTGAGGTGAGAATGGCTTTATGCCAAGTTCTTAATTAAAGTGCGATTTTTTTTTACGAGAGGTCCAATTGCTTGGGCACCTCGTTAACCAGGATGGGATTTTGGTCGATCCGGCCAAGATCGAGGCTGTGATGCAGTAGGAGGTTCTAAAATCTCCCTTAGGGATCAGGAGTTTCTTGGGTTTGGCAAGGTACTATCGGAGATTCATTCATGACTTTTCTAAGATTGCGGTACCCCTCACTTGTCTGAAGAGGAAGGAGGTGGATTTCCGATGGGGCCCTAAGCACCTGTCAGCATTTGAGAATCTTTAGCAAAGGTTATGTGAGGCACTGGTATTGACCCTCCCAGGGGGAGTCGAGGATTTTGTGGTATTCTGTGATGCATCCATCACCGGGTTAGGGGAGGTCCTCATGCAGAAAGTGTTGGATTAAGTGTCTAAGCCCATAACTATTTTGGTATGTAGTTGACCCGATTATGAGCATGGTCCTGTTGGGTTGCCTTCACTCATGCAACTTGATAGGATGACAAGAGGAGAGGGAGTAGAATTTATTATATGAATAAAAGATTTGTACTCGAAAGTGGTTTTATTAATATATTACAAGTTTAATATATTATTTGGAAATCATATTATTTAATTAGTATTGATCAGAAATTAATTTGGTATTAATTTGGTGATCAAAAGAGACTGATTAAATAAAGGGGACTGATATTGCAACTAACTGTTAGTTGCTAGTTGGGCTGATGGACTCCATAGAGTGGGAGTGGACAAAATTTATGGGGAAGCCCATAAGATTTCATCCAAAGAGCTCTATGGAAGGAATCCATGAGCTGCTTAGGCCTTAAGCATGAATTAGGGTTTCCTTCAGTAACCCTAGCAGCCCACACAACTATATAAGGAACCCTTACATACGATTTTTGGCCCTATGAGTTCTATGAGAAACCCTAGCCGAAATCCATCCCTCTCCAAGTCATCTTGTTGCATTGAGTGTTTGTGATTCCATTAGAGGTGCAACATTTGAGGCACTAAGCTTTCAGAAGTCAAGAACAAGAAGGATTGTGATTGTTATTGCTACATAACAATCAAGGTACGTAAACTTTCTAACCATAATCATATGTGTTTTCAGATCTGTATGCTAGTCAATTAGGGTTTATTGCTTTGGTATTCAATGTTGTATGTTTACTTAGAAAAACTTAGATCAAAACAATTAGGGTTGCATGAACACCATAGGAATGATGTTATGCTAATAACCCATCAGTGGTATCAAAGCCTATGTTGTTTTTCTAGTTGAAAAGATGCAAAAGTGAATTGCCAAAAGATCAAAAATTCGAATTTTTTGTTGCCTACGACGCCGACTCGGCGAGTCCAGGGTGCTGTTGCCGGGATTTTTGATTTTTTGAACAGATTTTGTTAAGGATAATTACCAAAACTCGTTTTTATTCCCTAAAATCGTTTTTTTATGTTTGGAATGATTAACCTTATCAAAATTATGGATTTGGTTAAATATGGATACAATAGGATTATTATAAGTCAGATATTTGACCTAGTAAGTTTGAAAAGTTTCAATTTACACCCTTTAGGTTTTATAGTTTAAATTTGAACTTAAAAGTTTTAGTTTTTGAAATTTAAATAGTTAAACCCTAATATTTTGAAAGATTTCAAAATTTTTACTCAAAATTTGGAATTTAAAATTTAATTAAAAGGTATTAATTTTGAAATATTAAATTCTAAAACCCTAGTATTTTGAATAGTTCAAAGTACACCCTTATGGTTTTATTAAATTAATTAATTGTTTAATTATAAGAGATAATTAATGAATCCACAATAGTATGGTTTAAGATTAATCAAATTAAAAGTTTAATTTATTAATAGATTAAACCAACTAGTATTTTGAAAGTGTAAAATACATCCTTATACTATATAAAATTAAAAGTCTAATATTATATATGTATGAGTAAAGAGTCAGTCTTGCCGTTAGTAGACCTCATTCACGAAATAGGTCTATAAGGGGTGTTTAAGGAAGCGGCCTGTAAAATGACCGCCATTGGGTATCCACTCTTATCCACCGCACTCTTGACTAGTAGAGGGTCGTTAGCCGAACGGGTAGGATAAGACACAACCTTCCATTATAAGTATAATGAAATATGAAGTAACTAAACACTCTTAAATAAATTCCCAAATCTTAGTTACTTTAGGAAAAATGTGGAGTTGGTGCTAACCCATGAAATTACACTTTGCACCTTGTCGAGACGTTAATGGAGCGTGTGTGGTTAACCGACACACTAATTTGGGACTGGCAAGGGTGGCAAAGGGTAACTCCATATTTTTCATAGATTAATGGAGCGTGTGTGGTTAACCGGCACATTGATTAGGTGATAGTGACATTGGGAGTACCAAGTAAATTTGCATGGTTATCCACACCTTGTTTGTGATCCTCGACAACCCATTCACAAACTTGAAGGGAAATCAAGACTTAAACATGCCATTGAAAATTTCAATGAATCTCAAAAGATCTAGGAGTTTCAATTCATTTAAAACCTAATTTTTAATTTTTGTTTTTCCTGGTGGAAATTGGTAAATCGTCATTTACCTACCTTCAAATGTTCTGCAATTCGGATTACGGCATCCCTCTTCCAAGTTGTAGAATATTGTGTTGGATCCTTGTTGGGTACAAAGTTATCCATGTATGACTTTATAAATGGTTTGACTTTTGTAGACCCACTTGCATGTACTTTAGCCTTGTGACATGAGAGATAGAGAGTGAGAAAGAGACATGTAAACACCTCTATATAAGGTGGGTTCATACCACTTATGGAGGTGTGCTTGAGAGATGTAAAATTGAGTGTGCAAGTGTGTGTTATTTATGTAGATTTAGATCTAAATCCGTTTTTGTAACACCATACATAATCGAATGCATCTCTTAAACACCGAAATCACCGTGTTCTTTGTGTGTTCTTTAATTCCGCATGCTAAACTAAAGCTCATAATTCACTATAATCCTAGCTTCAGTATTTTATTTGGGTGCTATATTGAGGATTTTATCAACTAACTTGGATTTCTCATGTTTTGTAGATGTCAAAGTCTATCAACTATGATCTTCCTGGATCTGTTGGAAAAAGTTTTCCACTTGAAGATGATGTTCCACAATTGGAATGTTGAAATGGAAATCATAATTCACTTCCTCCACATCCTCCTATAATTCTCATAGACCCACAGGTTTGAAGGCTTTAAAATTTCAAGATCACTCAAGTCCTATTGGCAAAAAGACATGAATATGGAAAGTCTGTGTGTGCACACGTCTTGGAGATGAAGTCACACATTGACAAGTTGAAAATGTTAGGTGTTGTTATCCCGAGGGAGTTGGCTATTGACTGGGTTCTTCAGTCACTTCCCGAATCATATAGTGAGTTCATTAAGAGTAGTATATGATGGATCATGACGTGAACCTCATTGATATGACTTATTTGCTTATTGATGTTGAATCAACAATGATTTGGCGCAATGGTAAAGCAAATGTGTCTGGTAAGTCAACCTCCCAAACTTCTATGGACATTGATGGCAACATTGTAAGTCTAGAAAAGTTTTCTCTACACAAGAGAAAGGCTAAGTCTTAGATTGTCCCGTGTGCTATTTCGAAGAAGTCCCCTTGTTTCTATTGCCAAGAGAAGGGGCACTGGGTACGAAGCTGCCACAATTATCTGAAGGATTGCGTAGATGCGAGAGTCAAGATGTATGACTCTGCTTCAGTTAAAATCCAATATCTAACTCTATTAACTTCCTTTTTTTTATTCTTAATACATGGTGTGATAAGATTGCATTTTGATGATTTGTAGGATCGAAGAAAAGAAAGGAGGCTTAAAGAAAGAGTAAGCTGAGTCTAATCACGAAGAAATGGATTTCGATCGCATGATTCGAGGATTGGATTTTTGAGTTGCTTAGAGTTATGATAGATTGCTTAGGAATATGTAATAGCATAGCTTTTCATTTGAATTTGTGTTGTAAGGAAAGGTTTTCCACACCATTTTTATAAATAAAATAAATTTTGAGTTTTGTATTATTTATATCTCCTTGCAATGTCGTTTGTGAAAATTGATGCTTGTGTGTTTCTATTATAAGCAATATTAAGTGGATGTGATTCTTTGTTATGTTATTTATGGTAGTGTCATAATTTTTCAAATAAGGAAAGATTCCCATCGCTCAAGTTTCAATTGGACAGAAACTTGGAATCATACAACTTGTTTTGTGTGATGAATGAGAAGCTTTGTATTTAGAAAATTAAGACTAATTCCTTGACAAAGAGTCAAGTGAAGGACCAATACACATTGTTGTGTATTGGTAAGGTCCACCACAATATAACAATGAAAAGCTATTCCTCATGTTTTACTAAAGGTTTAGTAAATATGGTTATACTTGTAAGATTAAGTGTAATTCTGAAACATTTGAAAAGTTTTAATGTTTGGCAGAATGAAGAAGAAGAATCAATTAGGCAGAGAGATAAAAAGTTTCTCCAATCTGAAAAGAAGGAAAAGTAGTTTTGTATCGAGTTTTATTATCGTCTTAGTAATTACAGAACCATATCACAATTGATCCTCTAAGGACAACTTAGTGCACTAGTATGGCAAAGAAGAGGAATCGGAAATTGTTGAAATGGTTAAATCAAAAGGCAAATCATACTGCGTTCCAAAATCAAGTCTTAGAGTCATACTCCAAGATTGTGACTTGAGTGATGCAATCTTTAGAAGGTTCATAACGCTTAAAAAATGTGGAGTAGAAAGGTTTCTTACTCTTGTACATTTGAAATTGGTATATTGTGATGTCTTAGATAAGAAAAAAACCAATTAAGACCAATTGTGTGAAGTGTTTGTCTTGATAAGAATCCGCACTAATTCTTGAGTATTTGTTTGTCAAGAAATGTGGCTTGACAAGAGAATTTTATATGTCAAGAGGTCAGTGGGAGTCTTAATGATCTTGAAAAACTTAAAGAATTGATCACTCACTAGTTAATATATTCTTGTTTCTGTGCCATTCCAGTTTTAAGTCAACTATACATATGAGTTTTATGAATTCTCAATTGATTGCATAAGGCAGAGCACCTTGATCAAGTGAAAGTTCATTAATCTGTATGGGTGTAACATCCCAAAAATCAAAATCAAAACCAAAAATTTCAATTTTAAATCATTAATTAAACCATAATTATAAAATCATTCATCCAAAATCATAAGTCATTATCTCATATCAGAGTATCATTTCAAACACTTGATCACATACTAGGCCCCACCCACTGCATCGGGACTAGCCTGACATCGGACTTACTCCAGCATCGGGCCCCACCCAGTATCAGGCCCCGCCTGGCATCAAGCCCCACTCGGTATACATATATGTTTCTCTTAGGCCCCGCCTGTCTCTGGGCCTCGTCCGCTAAACACATAACAAATAGTTAAACATACTCTACTATACTCCTGATCTAAGGCCTCGTCTAACTTGGGCCTCGCCCCTGTCCTGCTACGGATGAGTCATGGAACCCCGTCCATGATCCTGCTAATAATGAGAGAAGGGCCCCCGCCTACACTCACCTCCTTCCTAACTTGGGCTCGCCATTGCTCTGCTACTAATAAGATACGGAACCCCATCCATACTCGGCTATTGATGAGATACGGGACCTCTCCCACACTCACCTGCCTACCAGTCACATACAAGTATCACAAAGACAAAAAGTATAATCTAACATTCAACATATAAACCTTCCTCAGGCTTGCCCCAACATCAAACCTTGGTCCGGAACCTAACAACTCTGCCACATACGAGAATCACAACTACCTTTAGCATATTACATTCCTCGAGCCTCGCCCAACACATATCATAAAAATGCCTAGGGCTAACCCCCAAGTCTTCCTACTATACACAAACATAATGGGACAGCATTGTGGCCGTAGACCCATGCGCACAGTGAGGAGACTCACCTCACACGACTGAAGATTGGCTGAAACACCACTGGCTGCTATCAGACAATTCTCCGAACTGCTGCTTCCCTAGCTCCCCGAGCTACCAACACCAACATAACACTTAGTCCCAAAATGCCCTCCAGAAGTCAAACTAAGTCAATTATGGTTAAAGCCAAAGTCAACAGTCAACGGTCAAAGTCAACACTTCTAAGTTGACCCTACTCACCGAGTTAGCCTACTTGACTCGCTGAGTTCTAGAACCCAGAAACCTTACAATTTGCGACTTGACTCGCCGAGTCACCCTATGACTCGTCGAGTTCCTCAACTTCCAAGTTGTAGTCCTGTCCAACCCATTGAGTCACCTTCTCAAATCAGTGGTTTCACTTACAACCAGAAAATGAGTTAGGGTTTACGGCCCGACTCGCCGAGTCCAACAACAACTCACCGAGTCCTCCTTGTGACACATTCATTCAGTCGATTCTAATCCATTTCTAATGTTTCTAACTCATAGATCTGGACTCCTTTGACTAGCATTACACGTAAATTTGGTAACTTTACGTTCATGCATGATGTTATGTTTCTAATTCAAGTCATGGAGTCATGGCTGGATAAAGGTGGCAACTTTGAGATCCTAAAGCTCAGAAATGTCCAGATCTGAAGTCCTTTCATCCCCCAAGGTTCAAATCTCGAAATGACCTTGGAAAGGACCCCAAAAAGTGCAAATAACAAGTCCATAAAAATATCTAAGTGGATAGAAGCCAAGGTATAAGCTTTATACCTTTAACAAGTATGAGATGTCCCAAGAACTCTAGATCTTCTTCCCTCCTTTGATGTCTTCACTCTTTGCCTTCCTTCTCCTAGCTTCAAACCACACAATTGCAAGGGAAATGTATCAAGATTGAACTAGGGTTTCATGGGTGAGGGTTTGGGGTCTGGGGGCTGAAGATGAGGCTGAGGGATTGAGAATATGATGCATAAATAGAGCACCAAGTCCCGAAATTAGGGTTTCCCAATCCAGACCAGACTCGCCGAGTCAGTCCCTCAACTCGCCGAGTCGGCCACTTAATCCGCGACATGGAAACTCGCTCCTACTCGTCGAGTTCCTCCCTGGACTCGACTCCTTGACTCCTTGACTTAGGGTTTTCCCTTTCCTTTCTTGGCCTTCTAAATTCAGGGTGTTACAATGGGTGAGCTGCTGAACAACTTGGAAGCAATGATGGGCACTCGTGCTGCCATGAGGCAAGAAATTAAGAATGAACAAGTTCTATCCATAAGATATTGGATTTGTCACGAACATTATCTTATGATTGTGGTTATGACAAATTCACATGGATAGGAACACATACACCATAAAATCTAAGTGGTAAGGTTTCTCTATGCTTCATGAAAATGATTGTGAGGAAATGCTTTCACTAGGAAGATTTTAAGGAGTTAGCTGTTGTGTAAATTGCATTCTCAAATTCGATTATGATTACGGCATCCCTCTTCATAGTTCGAATTGTAAGATTTGGCAATTAGTTTGAACATTTGAGATTTAGTGCTATAAGTTCTAGAATTGTTTAGACACACATGTGAGCTATCTAAGGAAAGGTGTATGAGTTTGAGAAGCTTAGATAAAGGCTTATCGAAGCATATTGTATTAGAAATATGAACTTTGGAAGTCAATATGTATTGATTTCTAGAAGTCCAACTGTTTTCTGAATACGTGTCAAGCTAGTGGGAGCATAAATGTTATGTTGGTATGGAAAACAAAAGTTTCAATTCGCAAAGTTGCAAGGGTTGAAAAGTTGTTTTGCTATAATTAAGGGAGAGAATATTATACTTCATTTCAAAGTCTAAAAGCTTGGATCGTGAAATTTTAATCAAATTTAGTCAAAATACATATATGGATATTATGTTGAAAAGATTCAACATAAAGGAATTCTATATATGGCAGTATTATAGCAGGAAACTGGTAAAGTATCACGTTTTTCATTATGAATCGTGTCCCGTACGTTTTGGGTATAGGATCGATTGCATATCCTGTAATATTCAAATGTTCTAAATTTTCCAAATGCCTAGGGCATTAAGAGGGAAAAAGGACTGGAACCGGATTTGACTAAAATAATTAAACGACTGTCAAATACAATCTAAGGTTTGCCAACGATTGGTCACTTGTGGACAATAGGAAGTATTGTAACGAATTGACCATAATGAGTTTATTATGATTAGATATGATTTTATTAATAATGAGTTGTCGTATGATAAATATGGAAATGTTTCCATATTGGGATATGGATATCAAGAATCTATGTCTAGATTAGAATCTTTTAGGCAAGAAGGATGTTCAAAGGAATGTACTATGAATGTGAGACTTCATATCTATGGAATTGCCTTGTAACAATCTCTAACATAGCACTTTGTAATATCATTGGCAAAGTCTTTGTGGCTTTGGTGCTATGACATTACGAAAGGATCGTTGCATAAAATGTTAAAATCCAACATATTCAAATAAGTGGTAAGAATTTGGTATTCTTACACTTATGACAAGGATTTGGAGTTGTGAAATGAGTATCATTGGAAATGTGTTCAATTGATCTATTTCACAAAGTAAGGATCATATATTAACATAGTGTGCATGCTTGGAGCATGGGACAACTTGATGTGTGCAAAAGTACCTACTAGTTTTAAATTTACAAGCCAATGAACTTAACTAGCTAAAATGCACTTAGGCAGTGTACCTAGTCAAATTATAGAATAGTTTAGGTAAGTCGGGTGTCGATCACAGGGAACAAATTTAATTAACTAATTTAACTACTAAAATTAATCTAAAATAAAACGATAATTAAAAAGGTTTTTATCTGCTTTTGCAAGTTCAGACAAACTTAAACACTTCACAAAACGGTTTTAATCAATATATTATAAATACTTTCGTTTAGTTTTGAATCCACCTTTTTCCTATGCTAAGCTCTTATTTATGGATTAATAAAGCTGGTTACCAATTTATATGTAATTAGAAATTTGGTCAAATCTACTAATATTTTCACCAATTCATGTACTACTTTGTAAGGTCCTACACAAGCAAATACAAAATTAGTTATTAATTATAATTGGGCTATGTAAGATTTGTTAAAAACTATTATGGTCACAATTATGTTCTCTAACACACTTAAATTGTTAGTTTTATCACTTAACTAAGATGTGGTTATTCCTAGCTCTAGCAATTTAATGGTCACTAAATCACCAGGTAAACAAGTTCATGTGATTTAATGGTCACTAAGCTACACTTAAGTTGAATTAAAGCAACAAAGAGAAACACTTTAACATGCTAGGTAAGTTAACCAAACACAAGCTCCAAACCAACTTTTATAAATCCATAAACTAATAAACTAAACCATAGTTATTAGGGTTTCCTCTAACTAAACGAAAGTAAAGAAGTTCAGCTACTCATATTTAAAATCAGACACACAAGCTCTTGGAAAAGTGAAATGATCAAATTAATGCAAACCGAATGTAGTGTTCTAATCTTCAAATTCTCGATCTTCAAACAATCTCTCCTTCCAAAAGGTGTTTTTCAGACTTTTCTAACCTCTAAGATCGATTATAACTCCATGAAATCAGATCCAACCTCCCCAAAGTCGATATGCTAAGGGATATTTATAGTTTCCAAAAATTGTGTCTCACGTCGTGAGAATTATTGTTTCACATTGTGAGATCAGTAGTATTCGTGTTTGGCAAGAAAACTGCATTCCGGGTTGCTATCTTCTAGAATAATCAATCTCACATGGTGAGATTATACTCCTCACATCATGAGAACTAGGAATTAGCATTTGGCACAAAAACTAAAGTCGTCCGAAATTGTGTCTACTTTGCAGATCATTTTGAATCTCATCAATCGAAGTTACGAGTCATGAGATATTGTTAAAATACTAACGAGTGGTCAAGATGTCTAGCAACATCCTTTTTGTATCTTTTTCAGCTCCAGTCCTCCAAGTATCCAGCTTTTGTCGGTTTCAATCATTTTCTTCGAGAATGTCCACTTTCGGCTTATTTAAACATTATAAGTACAAAATATCTTTGCTATTAACTAAATTATAGCTTAAAATGTATTAAAATATTGCCTAGATATGTGTATAAATATGACACTATCACAACTGTTGTTATAATTCAAGTAAAAAGTTGATTATCTGAAACATTATACAATGAATAATGAGTAATCAACATGGTGATTAAATAAAGGTGTTTTATTTATAGTCAAAAGTTTGGGGCCATATCAGATTAGTATTATTCTTGTGATTCACTTTGCATGTTTTGACTTCCTGAATAATAAGATTATTCAAACCATGCACAGTCGATCATACTTTGGAAGTAGGTATGAAAGAAGACTATCATGAATCTGACTGTAGATTAACTAAAGCATTTTAGACATAGCAAAAGTCTGTTGTAGTGTTCATGAGTGCTCCTGAAATAAGATTTAAGTGTTGGATTAAACCCATGCTCACTTGAATCACTTCATGGATTTTATCATGAGTGATCAGTGAGACGATAATATCTTATATTCTTGAAATTGAGACATTTAAGTTGTAATTTACAAATCGGATACACATTGATAATATGTAAACGCACCAGTAACTTGGTGTTATAAAATGTATTGTTGTGTGTGATTTGATGAGTAGGTACAAGCGAGCATTTGAGTTGAAATTTATCCGTTCCTTTTACCCAAAGTGGGATAAAGCGATATTTGTGGGCCCCTCGATGATTTAGTGATGACACCCCTAAGCGCTTGGCCAAGTCGGGACTAAGTTGATATGTTCAATTGTAGTTTGTTGTCAGTCGTCATAAATCGGAAATCGGGAAAAAACACATGAACAGATAGTATGATTGAATCCATGTCTCAGTTCATATGATATCTAGAATGGAGGAATATATGATCCCTTATCTAAAGGATGCGTTGCTGACAAGCTCAAAGTTGACAACGACTTTTGAAAGCTACGATTATTGATCCGGTTCTGAAGTCGTATTTGCAAAATAGTTATTAGACTTATTCAAGTGGTAGACTGTTGGATTAGGTGTCTAAGCCCATAACTATTTTGGTATGTACTTGACTCGATTATGAGCATGGTCCTTTTGGGTTGCCTTCACTCATGCAACTTGATAGGATGACAAGAGGAGAGAGTAGAATTTATTATATGAATAATAGATTGGTACTCGAAAATGTTTTTATTAATATATTATTTGGAAATCATATTATTTAATTAGTATTGATTAGAAATTAATTTGGTGATCAAAAGAGACTGATTAAATAAAGGGGACTGTTATGCAATTAACTGTTAGTTACTAGTTGGGCTGATCGACTCCATAGTGTGGAGTGGACGAAATTTATGGGGAAGCCCATAAGATTTCGTCCAAAGAGCTCTTAGGAAGGAATCCATGGGTTGCTTAGGCCTTAAGCAGGAATTAGGGTTTCCTTCAGAAACCCTAGTAGCCCACACAACTATATAAGGAACCCTTTACATAGGATTTTCGGCCCCTATGAGTTCTATGAGAAACCCTAGCCAAAATCCTTCCCTCTCCAAGTCATATTGTTGAATTGAGTGTTTGTGATTCCATTAGAGGTGCAACATTTGAGGCACTAGGCTTTCAGAAGTCAAGAACAAGAAGGATTGTGATTGTTATTTCTACATAACAATCAAGGTAAACTTTCTAACCTAAATCATATGTGTTTTTCAGATCTGTATGCTAGTCAATTAGGGTTTATTGCTTTGGTATTCAATGTTGTATGTTTACTTAGAAAAACCTAAATCAAAGCAATTAGGGTTGCATGAACACCATATGAATGATGTTATGCTAATCACCCATCAGAAAGGATGAGTGATTTCTTATGATTTGCGGCAGCTAAAGCCGCATGAGATGCGATACCCCACTCATGACCTAGAGTTGGGGGCAGTGGTTTTTTGCCCTTAAGATTTGGAGACACTATCTATATGGGGTTCGTTGTATGATCTACATAGATCACAAGATTTTGAGATATTTTATGGACCAGCCGAACCTGAACATGATGCAATGCAGGTGGCTACCATCCGGGTTAAGCAAATATGGTGGCTGACGCTTTGAGCTGCAAGTCAGCTGGATTTTTGCTAGGGGAGATATGCATAAGGATATCCGTGGATTCTCCGCTTTTGGGATTGATCAGAGAGGCCCAGGTAGAGGGAGTTCGGAAAGAGAACTGGAAGCAAGAGAGGATCAAGGGTGAGATTGACAGATTTGTCACAGATAGTCGAGGGTTATTAACCTAGTGTGGTCGGGTCTGGGTTCTACTTTTCGGTGGGGTTAGGCAGATTGTGTTAGAGGAGGCTCATAAGTCTCGCTTTTCTATACACCCGGGAGCCACCAAGATGTATCAAGATTTGAGATTGAGCTATTGGTGGCCGTGTATGAAGAGGGAGATAGCCTGGTATGTTGAGAGATGCTTGACCTGTAGGATGGTCAAGGCTGAGCATCAGAGGGTGCATGGCAATCTGTAGCCTCTAGAGGTTCCATGTGGAAATAGGAGCATATCACGATATATTTTATCACTAAGTTGCCGAAGACAACAAAGGGTTATGATGCTATATGGGTCATCGATGATCAATTGACCAAGAATGCCCACTTTTTGGCCATCCGGGAAAGCTCTTCGGCTGAAAAGTTGGTCGATGTTTATGTCTGAGAGATTGTTGCTCATCAGGGGGTTTTGGTCTCCTTTATGTTCGGACGTGGATGTTCGGTTCACTTCTCGTTTCTGGCAAAAGTTCCACGAGGAACTGGGCATGAGGTTGCATTTTAGCAATGCTTATCATCCGCAAACCGACGACTAGAGTGAGCGGACGATACAAACCCTTGCGGATATGTTGCGGGCGTATGTTATTGATTTTGGTGGGAGTTGGGATTCCTAACTACCTCTTGTGGATTTCTCCTACAACAACAGTTATCACTAAAACATTGGTTCTCCGCCTTTTGAGCTCTTATATGGTAGGATAAGTCGTGCCTTGTTTTGTTGGGAGGAGGTTGGTCACAGGGATATGGGAAGGGCTGAATTAGTCCTTCAGACCATGGATCTTATTCAAAAGATCAGGCAGAGACTGCAGACTGCTCAGATTTGACAGAAGAGCTATTCCGACCGGCACCGATCCGAGTTGGAGTTTTAGTTCGGTGATATGGTATTAATGAAAGTATCACCTTGGAAAGGTGTGATACACTTCAGGAAGAGGGGGAAATTTGGTCCCCTGTATATTGGACCTTTTCGAGTGGTTTCCAGGGTTGGCAAGGTTTCTTACAGGTTGGATCTACCTGAGGAGCCCGGTCAGATTCACATAACTTTCCATGTTTCGCAGCCGCGAAAGTGCATATTGGGCGAGGATGCAGTGGTTTCCTTGGACGATATTCAGGTCGATGAGCACATGAAATATGTTGAGATACCGGTAGCTATTTTGGAAAGAAATATGAAGGTCTTGCATAAATAGGAGATACCATTGGTAAAGGTACGGTGAACAACATTAGAGAGGCTCCTAGTGGACTTAGGAGCTGGAGGCTGAGATGCGGGAGCATTATCCTGATTTATTCACCGCAATAGACTTTGAGGATTAAGTCTACATCAACTGGGGGAGAATTTTAACATCCCGATGATATGGTACTTCAAATTTCATCCCTTTAATTCATTTATATTGCATTTAGTCCCACAATTCAAGAAGTGTATGCGAAAAGGGCCTTAATGGAATTTTGGTAAATTAAGGCTTTGGAGTACGCCATGTATACGTGGTGTACGCGGAGCATACTAGGGTGTGCCCTAGTATGTTGGGCGTACATCATTATATGTTGGGCGTACTTGCTAAATGAAGAAACCCTAATTTTTAGGGTTTGGTTGGTATTTAAGCATCCTTATGGCATCATTTCCCTTCACCTTATCAGCATCCACTCTCTCATTCATGTTTCTAACCCTAGTTCTCCTTGAGAAGCGATTTCTAGCCTAAAAGTGTGTGTTCATGTGCTTAAAAGAAGAAGAAAGAAGGAAGCCAAGCTCATCTTGGAGGAAAGAAACACCTTGGATCTGGGATTTCTACTTCATGTGCAACCATTCTAAGGTAAAAAGCTTGCAACTTGATCCCCCAATCTCATAGATCTAGTTTTGGTTGTTTTATGGAGATTTTTTGGGTCCTAAAATGTTAGATCTTGAATATGACATGTTCTTGACCTTTGAGTTGTCCTTTCAGACCCTAAAAGGGGTCTTAAGTCATAAAAATAGGTACCAAATGGTTAGTTTTGCTTCATGCATCTAATAGAATGTATTAATGGAATAAGACCTTGTGTTAAGCACTTATTGGACATGCTAGGTCATAAAGTTGGACACTTTATGACTCTTAAGGGTATTTTGGCCATGGATCGGGAGTTTGGACGTAAGAGCTTAAGCCATTAAGCTCTTAAATGGAGTTGAGGCTTGCGAGGGTACGCCTCGCGTACTTGGAGTACACCCTGTGTACGAGGTCAACCACCCCAATGGTGTATGCCTGATGTACCTCAGGAGTACGCCCCACGTATGCACCCTGAGTTGACTCGGTTGGGTTGACTCAATTGATTTAGTGAGTTTGACCGGTTGAATTTGACTTTAACCAAGTTTAACCTTGAGGTTAATTCGGGATTTTGATGGAAATTGGTCATTTATGGGATTAGGTGCCAAATATAGAGCTGAGATTCAGAGTTGGGACCTCATTAGCTTTTTTTTTTTTCAGTTTGTGAGGTGATTTTTCCTCACTATACTTATGGGTTGAAGGCACCAAGGCTGACCCTTTGGATTTCCTCTTATGTATTCTATAGTGCTATAGTGATCTGTTAGATCAGTATCGTGGTATATAGGATGTTGCTATGATTAGTGAATGGTTGATTTGTCTGTTGTGTGTTGGCTGCTTATATGTTTATCTTTTATGTACATGTGCACATATTTGGTGGGTGGTTGAGGCTTTACTACTTTGTGTGTGAACCAACAGACCGGGGGAATTCCAACCCGATGGTTGAGTGGGCCCGAGGGTATTCCATCTCGAGGATGACAGGACCCGTTGTGTCTTGGCATTCCAACACGATAGTTGAGGGGCCTGGGGTATTCCAACCTGATGGTTGACTGGACCCATAATATAGTGGCATTCTAACCCGATGGTTGAGCAGCCTGGGTTATTCCAACCCGATGGTTGATCAGACCCGAAATGCTGTTATTGTATATGTTATTTGTTTGTGTGTTGGTACTTTGGGGTATCTCACCAAGCATTGGCTTACAATTTTGGGTTATGTTTCAGGTACTTCGATTACCGCATGAAGGCGAAGGTGTGAACTCACACATCCTCATGTTTTGACTTATGATTTTGGGAAACTCTGATGTGGAAATGTTTTTGAAAACAATGTCTGTAAATTGGGTTGGTTTCAAAAAGTTTAAATTTATCATGATTTTTATGGATGTTATAAATAGCCCCCGGATATCATAATCGAAAGAAGGCACCTAACCCACTATACGCTCACTCTTCCGATGCTCTTCCTTCATAGCCTCAACATGAGCCTCTCGGATCCGCTCTAAAAGTAGAGTAATCACCGTCATCCTCAGACATACATCCTTGATCGGATTTGTGACTGCCTTGCGGCTGAGAGCATCGACCATCACGTTGGCCTTCCCCAGGTGATAAAGGATCTCACAATCATAATCCTTCACCACATCCAACCACCTACACCGGTTCATGTTCAGATTCGGCCGGTCCATCAAATACATCAAGCTCTTATGATTCGTGTAGATAGTACATCGGACCCCATATAGGTAATGTCGCCAAATATTGAGGGAAAACACCAAAGCCCTAACTCCAAATCATGTGTAGGATAATTCGCATCATGAGGCTTTAACTGCCTTGAAGCGTAAGCAATAACACGACCCTGGTGCATCAACATTGCTCCCAAACTAGTGATCGACACATCACAATAAACCACAAAATCCTTAACACCCTTAGGCAAGGTCAAAATCGGAGCCTCGCATAATCGCTGCCTTAGAGTCTCAAATGTTGCCTGCTGCTCAGGCCCCCAACGAAACATGACACTCTACTTCTCTATCCAAGTTAGAGGAACCGTTATCTTGGAGAAATCCTGAATGAATCTCCGATAGTAGCCTGCCAATCCAAGGATACTCTGAATCTCAAATGGAGACCTTGGAACCTCCTACCTCATCACCGCTTCAACCTTGTCCGGGTCGACCAGAATACCGTTCTGGTTGACAAGGTGCCCCAAAAACTGGACCTCGTGTAACCAGAACTCACACTTGGAGAACTTCGCACACAATCTCTCCTTCCTCAAGGTCTCTAATACCTCCCTCAGTTGCTCCTTATGCAGCTCATGGGTCTTAGAATAGACCAGGATGTCATCGATAAATATAATCATAGACCGATACAACATAGGTTTGCATACGCGATTCATGAGGTTCATGAATGCGGTTGGAGCATTGGTGAGCCCGAAGGGCATCACCACTAACTCTTAGTGACCATAACGAGTTTTGAAGGCCGTATTTTGCGTGTCCTCCTCTCCGACTCATCTGATGATAACCCAAACGCAAATCAATCTTGGAATACCAAGATGCACCCTGAAGTTGTTCAAATAAATCGTCAATCCTCAGGAGTAGATAACGTTCTTCACCGTTAGCTTATTCAACTCTCGGTAATCGAGACACATCCGATGTGACCCATCCTTTTTCTTCACAAACAAGATCGGTGCTCACCATGGCGAAAACTACTCGGATGAATAAATCCCTTGTCTAATAGCACCTATCGCTGTGTAGACAACTCCTGCATCTCTGGAGGTGCTAACCGATAAGGTGCTTTGGCTATCAGAGCTGCACCGGGAACCAAGTGAATCCGAAACTCCACTTACCTCTCTGGAGGCACTCCAGGCAAGTCATCCGGGAACACATCCGGATATTCCCGAACAAATGGTACATCATCTACAATTGTCTTATCCTTCTCCAGGGTATCTATAACATAGGCGACAAATCTAGAACAACCATGTTGAAGATATCGTTTGGCCCTAGCTGCCGAACATAAGATCGGCCTGCGTTGTCACCCTCTCCCTGAATCACCAACTTTCCCTTACTTGGGGATCGGATACGCACCAACTGCTGCTTGCAATCAATCATTACCCCATTGGGGCTCAACCAATCCATCCCTAATATAACCTTGCTCACACACATGGGAATAGGAACCAAATCGACCGGATACTGCTCGCTGAACAACTCCAAAACACAACCCCGATGAACCTTAGATACTCGTATAAGACGATCGTCGACAATCTCAACATCTAGTGGACAATCCAGCTCCCATGGAGCATCGGAAAACCTCTTGCTGAGTGCAAGAAATACAAAATTTCGGGTAGCCCCCGAATCAAACAATACCAAAGCAGAGATATCGTTCACAAGGAACAATCCTAAAACAAAACTTACAGAGATAAGTAGAAAAATTAGCATGAATAAATAGATGAGGAGAAGATATATACCAGTCACGAAAGTAGGCATTGCACGAGCCTCCTCGGTTGTCTGCTGAAAAGCCCTGCTCCTCACAACAAGTGCATCCTCCTTTCCTTGGCGACCATCCGTAATCCTCAAATTCGTCGGGGCGGAAGCTGCAACCGGTCCTGCCGCTGTTAGACTCGGACAATCGGCCTTTTTATGGCCTCTCGATCTCGAATCAAATACCTTGGGCCTCTTGCTTGAACCCTCTGAACCCTGAACCTGATCCGACTTCCTCTTCCTCTCCATCTCCAAGTCGATCTCCCTCTGTCTGGCGCGCGCTATCTATCCTCTAGTGTATTGCAACTGGATCAGCTCACAAATTTTCGAATATCGATCCTCAGCATCTCATGGTACCTCGCCTTCTTTATATCCTCGTCTGCCACATACTGCGAAACCAATAACATCCTCTCCCGGGACATAGCAGTGATCTCCGCCACTGTCTCACTAGTCTGGCGAAGGTCCTGAAACTCCTCGCCAACTGTTGGACCTCAATCACAGGTGCAAACTTAGCCCGAAACCTCGTCACAAAATCCTCCCAAGTCATGGACTCAATCGCCTCGCCTCCTAAGGCGTGTCTAACCTCATCTCACCAGTCTCAAGCTCTGTCTTTCAGAAGACATGATCCAAGTCTGACATTCACCTCCTCAGGACAAAGAGTAGATCCGAAGGCGTTCCTGACGTTTGCCAACCAACGCTTGCTCACAATCTCAACGAAACCTACTTTCATATATATATATATATATATATATATATATATATATATATATATATATATATATATATATATATATATATATATATATATATATATATATATATATATATATATATATATATATAGAGAGAGAGAGAGAGAGAGAGATACGATAGGTTCAATATGTTTATTTCGAATGTTAACCAACACATACGGATGAATATGAACAAAGTGTTAAAAAAATTGTGTCGTTTTCTTTGACCTTTTATAATTAAGTGCCTTGCTAAAAACAATGCAAATTTTGTTGTCTCCTTACGTCTTGTCTCTAAAAATTATTATTTAAAATCACAAAACTGTTAATGATTTTAGTCAACGAAAATGTTTATAATGTTGGGGTTAGTTTTTTTTTTTTTTTTCTTCAGTTACGCAGTTACGCTAGTGTTAGTTAGATATCATTTGCTTATTCAAAGCTCCTGAATTTCTTTATTTAACTTAAGATCGCATAAGGCCACCCCCCCACTTGGAGTGGCTTCGGCATCTTATTCGGCATTCACCATGAACACTGGGCCGTGGCCTTGACATGCCGAGTTTGGCTTGGCAACTCGATGGAAACTCGCCGATGAGAGAAAAACGATTTTCTTTTCTTTTTTACCCATTAACTCACATTTTTTTTTTCAAAAAATACATTCTTTTCAAAAATATATATCCGTTTTTTTTTTAATTTTAAATGTTAAACACTCAATATTCTACTATAAATATTGTCATCATTATTCATTTTTCATCCCATTTAAATCTTAATCAATTCTTTTAACTTTCTTATTTTCCATCTTTTAAACGTCATCACTAAAAATGGCGCGTGTTTGGTTTCTTGGAGAAGAGATGTTACTCGCTCGTGTATTGATTGATGTAACAGAAGATCCAATCCATATTAACGACAATGCGCGTCGTTTTTGGGGGAGTCGCTGAAACATACAACGGTCAAACATTTATTCCTTGAAGTAAAGATCAACTATTTTCCAAATGCAGACATGCAAATGCACTTGCAACTCATTTTAACAATGTGTTTCGTATGATGATGCATGAAGCCGAAAATAGTGAAAATGAAAATACTTTGCTAGCAAATGCTCTTTAGGTTTACCATGTTGAAGCTGGTAAATATTTTTGGTTTTTTGAGTTTTGGCAAATTGTGAGGCACTCCCCAAAATTTGATCAAATTTAAACTCGTCGTCTTTTAATTTAAGAATTCTTTTTCTAGTGTTTTATGTTTTTTTTGAGTTTAATGGTGTATTATTTTATTTTCAAATGTTTTTGTTTTTTTAAATGTAAGCGTGTTTTTTTGAAGTTAATAAAATTTTAGTTTTAAAAAAATAATTTCTTTTAAATGTTTAGTTTTTTAAATTAATTAATTTTAAAAAATATATAATGACAAGTTTGGGTGTGGCAACCCATGTCATGAAAATTGTAAAAATTCCAAAGAGTGTGACAAAGCTAAAATTGCGTTTACGTGGACCGTGACAAGTATGACACAACTTCCACGAAACTGAATGTTGCTTTTTTTTTTACTTCCCTATTTAAATTTTAAAGCCGTTCAAAAAAAAATTAAAATCATTCCTAATAAATAAAGATATTTTTGCCACATGTCACAATCTCATTTATTTTGCCACATGTAATTTTATGGTTATTTTAAATTAATTTTTATTCCGCATGTCATTTTATGGTTTTTCATTTTATTAAATTGTAGATAATATTTATATTCAATAATAAATGCATATCAATTTTATTAATGAAGTTTCCTTCTAATTTCAAAATTACCAAATTAAAGATTCATTAATTTTCTTTATTTATTTATCTAAATTATTTGTTTAAATTTAAAAGAGAAAAAAAAACACTTTAATTTTTATAATTCAATATTTTTTCACTTTTCTTATAAATTCATACTTTTTAAATGTTTAAAATTTTATATTTAACTAGAAAAGTTACCCCCGCTATGCGAGGGCCAGAAGCTTTCAATGTTGTTTTCGAATCGATAAATATGACAGTCGTAGACAGTGCAGTGATGAAAAGTCCGAGCTTTGGCCCGGACCGTTTTTTTCATGTTTTTATGAAAAAAATATAAAAGTTTTGACTGCAAGGACCAGAAATGTCAAAATGACTAAAAAATTAAAGGGGTATGATTTAGCAACTTTTTAGAAAAGGGATCAAAGTTGTCAAACCGTTAAAGCTTTGTGGCAAAACTTTAAATATTAAAAGGTTCCTAAAAAGTGTAAAAATATTGAGTGCAAGGACCAAAGGTGTCAAAATGGCTAAAGATTGAAGAGTAAAGTTGCTAATTTTTTTTTAAATAAAAAGATGTAGTTAAAAATAAAACTGAAATTCAGTTGGAGTAAATGTGAAGAAAACGCGTTATAACAACTGCAATATGATCCAAAGACTCGCTCCTCTACCAAGTTGCATATACTGATTATACTCACTTCTCCGCTAACTATACATACGAGAAATCAGCAACAGATGATTGAGATTCTTGAGTTTGATTAGCATAATCTACCAAAGCATATGAAGTAATCTTTTCCAAAATTATTTCTCAATCATATTTATACGATTGCAATTCCATATCATTGTTAACCCTAAAAAATTTCGTCTCTTGATTTACTATGCATGACCCACAATCTTTCCTGCAGTAACTGGATCTTTTCTGACCCTAACGAGAATGAAATTCTAGAAGCAACTTATGCAAAGGGATTGTTTCCACGGAAATTGAATGTCACATTCAACACCCGAAATTGGTGTGTGAGTGTCATTTTACTCACAATTAAACTGAGAAAACAAAACTTCTAGACACACGTAATAATTTTAACCAAATCATGTCCGATCGAAGACACATATATGAGTATGATTGGAACCATGTTCTGTATTTTGATTCAAGGAAAAGGAGGGCTACAATTCTTACATAGTAGAGGTATTTTTGGGTTAAAGCTTTGCTTGGAAACTATTCCTGAAAGTTTATTCTGGAAGAGGTTAACTCCTTCTCATGTAAACAAACAAGAAGATGCAACCTACATAAGAGACATCTATCAGTTAAAAGGCTTGGAAAAGAAATGATTAATTGGTTTATCGTAAGACTTTTTTCATTTACTTTATGTATATGTTTATTGCCATTCAACTCTACCTTTACGTCTCATCATGCAAGAACAAGTTTGTTTTGGTCTTTTCAATTCGTCTACGACCTGACGTTCCCTAAACATTTGGCTCAATTTTCAACTATTCTTAATTAAATATGATTTGCTAAGTTATTTTCTGTTTTGAAACATGATTTTTGAGTTGTATGGCTGCAATCTATCAAGAGACGACAAAAAATAAAAAGTTATTGCCTATTATATTATCAAATTTGCGAAAATAGAATTAAAATGAAGGATATATAGTATAGAGTTATACTCTAGAACGGAGAGATTCACATTGTTAAGACTTGGTTCTTTTTCACTAATAATACTAATTAATGAATTCTTATTAATTTCTGGAGTACAATCACTACACTAAGGACTACCGATGAAGTTTTGCTCATCTTATTTCCTAAGTCAAACAAGATTCCTTGTTGTGCTTTAATACTCCATCTTCATTTAGTTCATATCACTAATGCATTTTAAGTTAATTTATTTACATTTAGATAATTAGATATACTAATAGATAAATTTTAACATTTGCTTGTAGTGACATGTTTGGCACATTTGTTGTACAATGTCTCTAACTCTCTTATTAAAGAAGAAGATAATATTGACCCTAAATTTTAAAAATAGTTAAAAAAATTTAAACAAAAACAAATATTAATTTCATTTTTAACCCAAAACAATAATTTGTCGAAACGATACTTATTGCCACCCTCCGTAATGTATTTCATTATTTATGATTTATGACTATATATTTGTTATTTTGAACAATATTTTTTTTATATTATCAAATTATTCTTAATTTCAGACAAATTCTATTGAAAAATGTCATTTTAAAAGTCTTTAATGTTTACTTATTTCTATTTAATTTATTAACCGTGTACAACATATATTGGTTATAAACAAGTAAGTAATATTTAAGTATTCACCCCCGTTTTCCTTCAAAATATTTTGTAACTGATCTTTCGGTTTAAGTTTTTTTTTTCTTTTTTTTTCTTAACATGAATTTCTTATAAAGACAATTTTTTTTTGGAAAATGTAGATATTTTATGTACAACAACCTTTATGACAATTTTTGTCGAATGTGTAGATTTTTTAGAATGTCTATTTTTTTCCACCGTCTCATCTCCGGCTTCTATAACAACCTTACAACCTAGGATGCATGATCGATTGTTAATAGATGACTTTACGCGTATAATCAATTAATGACTTTATGTGTGTTCCCTAAATTTTCAAAGTAATTACATTAAGGCCCTTTTTATTTATTTTTTATTGGGTCTAATTATTAGTTTTATGTGTGTGCATTAATCTTATCTTATGATCCATAAATGGAAGCAACGGTTTTCAAACCACCTCACTATCTACAAGCGCTGAGAACCCAATTGAAATAAATTAATCTCCTATATATTATCATCTTTGAATCCGTATTTGGATCCACATACAAGCATTGCATGCAATTACTTCACGTCTAAAGATTACGTTTGGCGTTCGTACAATCGACTAATAGGGTAATCAGGGAATGCGGGCCTTTTATTTATATATATACTAGTTTATCACCCGTGGAAACTACGGTTATAAAATTAATTAAACTTTTATAGAAAAAACTCAAAATTATTATTCACTTATTTTAAATAAATAATTAATCAAGAGATTTTTTTAGTTATATAAAATTATAATAATTGATTTAAATAAATATGTAAAATTATATAACTTTATAATTTGTATTAATTTTATTTTAATTTTTATTCTAATGTTATTAATTTAAAGTAATTAGAGGGGAATTTAAATTTTGAAATTTGAAATGGAAAATTAATAGGTTTACAAGTGGAATGCATTAATTAGGAGACATAATAAGGTGACACATGATAAAAAAAAATATGCATTAATTAAGATGCTTAATATGGTGATACGTGTCAAAAGGAAAATAAAATTATTTTTTTTATTATAATAGGGTTATATATATATATATATATATATATATATATATATATATATATATATATATATATATATATACACATACACACACACACACACACTCTCTAGCTGTCGGGGAAAAGTTATTCCGAGCAGTGAGTAATTCATTTTGATGAATAGTTTTTTTGTTGCTATCAGATTAAACCATAAAAACCATTACGTATCAACCAAGTTTCAAGATATTGATAATTCTTTAGTTCTTAATATCTCAAAAGCTGGTAAATTCATTTCATAGTCACTTCCTTGCAAGTTACAATTAAGCAATGAGAATGTTAACTTCAAATAACTGTAACATCTTAATTTATTTCGGAAATTTGACCGGATTGATGGATTGTGGGTTTGTAATATTCAACCCGGTTTTTTATTTCCGGTCTATGTTGAGTTGCTTTTATGGTCTTGTATAATCTTAACACAAATCTTTATCAATATTACTTTCCTTTCCGTGAATAGTTTCGTGTATCCAATTATTTTTTCGAGGATAACGAATAGCATGTCTATCAAAGATTATTTTCCTAAGACATTTTGTATTGAAATAGAGTTTACAAAATTATTTCAAACAATTTTCTTTAGGAGCAATAGTCCTTCCTTAGGTTTGTGAAGTCGTCGTATTTACGGTATATTGCAGGTTAGAAGTTTTTGTTGATCCGTTATCAATTCTAGTTCTATTTGTGGTATCTAGAAGGTAATGAGGTTAACTAATACAAATGAAATTTGTAGTTCTAGTTTTTTTTTTTTTTTTTTTTTTGAATGGTTCTCTTGCGTCATTATTTTTTTCCTTTTTAGTAAATAATTTGGAAAACACGTTTAGTTCAAACTTGTTTATTTTTCATTTTCTATTATAGAAAGTTGGAAAACATGTTTATATGTGTGTTTTTCTATCATTTTTCATTTTTAGAAAGGTGGTGGTAGTAAGGTGTGGATGAGTGGGGGTAGGGTAGTGGTGTTAGCAACGGTAGTGTTGGCAGTGGTGGGTAGGGGTGGTAACGGCAGTAGAGGTGGCGGTGGTGGGTGTCATGATGTGGTGGGTGGGGGATAGGGTAGAGGTGGTGGCAGTGATCGCGTTGGCGGCGTTGGTGATTCAGATCTGTTAGCTGCCCTTCTGAGTATAGAATAGTTCTTCGCCGGAGATATTTGTTCATTGTCGGACATATATGTTCGTGGTGGCGTTGGATAGTGTTCGTGGGGAGACGAAGATCTGGAGAAGGTGATGTTAAGATAGTGTTCATGGCCGAGTTCTGATTTTCCGACAGGTGGTGGTGGTGGTTGCTTTTAGGTTTTTCTGGTTTGTTGTTGAGAGGAGATAGTAAGATAGAGAAACAAAATGTGCTAAGGAGGTGGTGGGTGTGATAGCATGGTAAGGGTGTGTGGGTTTTTCATTTTTTATTTTCTTATAAATATAGAATTGAAAAAGAAAAAGATAAGCGCATAATTGTTATTTTAAAAATGTTCAAAACAGATTGGACCAAATACACAAAAAATGAAACTTTTTGGACCAGTGATGCAAATTCAAAATATTTTTGACCAAAGTCCCAATTTTTGACATACCACAGGGACTAAATTTGCAATTCTGTCAAAAAAAACATGCGGAAAAACAAAATTAAACCGTACACCTACCCTCTTGCGTAATTGTTTCAAAAAAAATTTATTAACGTGTGGTTATAATTTAAAAATTAACAAATCCAAAATTATCTGAAATTATTTGAAACACCGGATATCCAAAATTCTAATATCCGGTCATTTGGACAAATGGTCAAATGCGACTTATTTTATGTTAATGGACTTGACTTATTTTATGTTATAATGTCGTATACGATTTGAGATTTTCGTGTACAAACAAAAGCAACTAATTGCAATAAATTTAATGTAAAGGTATAATAAAATTGGTAACAATTATATGATTAAACTGGTTTGAATACTAATGCCAACCAAAATTGATCAGAAGCCATAATTATATTCTAAATCTCAAACAAAAAAGAATTGATTCAAATGGTTCTCTTAAAGCAACCGAGAATATAACTTTATAAACAACTTTAATTTAAGTTATCGCCTATTAAAATTTTGTGTTATTTTTATTACACCACAACACCATGCGACAAGTACTATAGAAATTTAATTTTTTGAGTGTCTTTCCAAAAAACACTTCAATGCTATGTATCTACTTTGAGAAGATAGTACAGAAAAACAAAACTAAAATTTGCATTAGACATGCTTACAACCATTCACACAGGGTGTCGACTTAGTCACATACACATGCACACTAAAGCATACATCCACAACGACACACATAGAAAAGATAATTGCAATGATTTAAAAGATCATTTTATAAATTAGTTTTGAAAAACTAAATACCAGTTACAACATTTTACTTTCAAACTATTTTCTTAGTAGGACATTATGTTTTTATACCTTACCCAATTAAAGACAAAAGCATAATGTCCTACTTTGGGGGTCCCACCATTTATAGCAATGACCTCTTACTGATCCAACCACTTCCAAAAGCCCTCCAAGCCTAAACCCATCGGTACAAAAAACAATTAGACACATATCAACATTATTATTCATATTCAGTTTACTACAACAACAATTATCTAGAAGCAACATCATTGGATTGATTATCTATATTTGAATAGGGTACAATAGCCTCCATCAAGGACATCAGCACCAACATAAATCTACATATTACTATCAATTTTGCAAAAACCTGTGGAAATTAACAATTCAATGCCTTGTCATACATGTTTTAGAAGAAATGAAAAAAAGAAAATTTGGTGGAAAACTCAAAAGCAAAACCAAAAAAAGTGTTCAGATACAATTTTCATAATCATCAATAGTTTCTCGTCGATGGTTCTCCAAAATGGTTTGTGAAAAATATGTAAAAATGGAAACGTTTACTTCATCGGTTGGTAATTCATAAAAGAAAAAAGGCGTGCTACAACTTGAAAGTAAGATTAGTAACATTATGAAAAAAAAAAATCAAAACTAAAGAAGTCAAAGTATATTGTTTTACCCGTTGTTTAATCATCGTTTGTGAGTAAATAAAAATCTAAATCATAACCAGATTGAATATGAGCCGTTGTAATCCTTTACAATATTCTAGTCCAACTAACACATAGTTGGAATACTTCACATTATCACCACCAACCATATCTATTCCACACTCCTTTCTTTTCCATGTATTGAAAAAAAGAACCTAATAAAACAATTAACAACCAAAATCATAACCTGATCAAATGACTAAAATAAGAATTTAAAAATCATATTTCATATTTTTTAATATACCTAAATATTAAAAAAAAAAAAAAAAAATTAGAATTAGACTGACTAACTTGTGGTCTACATAAGTAAACAACAACCAAATTCGAATTTGATTTCTAAACACATACCATATGAAATGAACCCATATACGTCTTTGGTTGCCCTATTTGATCCAGTTAAAACCTGCAAATTGGGTTACACACATTCTACAAAATATTAAAGCAGATCAACAACCAGGAAATTAGGGAAAATTAATAAACTATAATTGAATATGGAATTGACCCAGCCTTACCTCAGGGGCTACTTAGGAGTTGCCAAAACTGGCCATTTACTTTCTACATAAAATTAATGATCTTTTGTAGAACCAACATTTAGCAAGTATAAACCTTTAAGATACACATTTAGAAAAAAATAGTAAAGAATCTAGAGGTGTGATGGAGTCATGGTGATTAGTGGTGATACCAGCAGACGATGATAACGGTGGCACTGAGTGGTATTGATGGTGGTAGATCGGGAAGCAAGAGGCTGAGAAGAGACACAGGTTGCGAATTTGGTCGTTGCATAGGCGTAGTTAACAGAAGATTGAGGAAACTAATATCAATTGATCAAATCCGTTCACCATCTCCAGAAATATGAAATAGATTTTATATTAAAACCATGTGACATCGTTTGATAGAGAGAAAAAATATAGGAAAAATTCATACTTACCTTTCGTGTTCACGATGAAATTGAAGAAGCACACGTCAAGCATCTTCTAGCAATGTCGATGTAGTGTGTGTGTGTGTGTGTGTGAAAGATTAGTGTTCCTTTTGGAAGGAATTTGAAACCCATTCATATAATCGGTGTTGAAGGGTTTCAGATCGTCACCATTTCTTGTAAAATCGAAAGAACAAAACTTTGAGACAAAATAACAAAACAAAAGCTATCAAGCACCCTAACCCCAAAGCCTCAACTGATTTGGATCTTCTCCCATAGTTAACTTATCTTGAAGAGGTGTCGTGGCTAAAGTTTCATGTGTCTATAGATGGGGAATGGTGTGCGTGGTGGTGGAAAAGATGCAGTAGGAGTTTCTTTCTATAGATATCTTATGATGTCATGACAGTGGCAAGGAGGAAAACGATGCCGGATGGTGTTGCTAAAAAATGGTTGTTGTGGTGTTGGTGAGTGACGGCTAGTGTTAGTGTTAAAGAGTTGTGAATAGTTTGAAGGTTGTGAGAAGGGATTTAGGGTTTCCTATCTAGGGGAAGATAAGATGCTTCAAAATGGGGCGGAAAACGAAGAGCCGTGGAACGAAGGACTTGACTGGTGTAATCGAGGGTATTACGTGTGGGTGTGGGGAAAAGGGAATCTGATCCTTTTATTTTCTTGCTCCGCAGGTGGCGAGATGTGCAGAGGTGAAGATAGAGGCGATTTCATAGGAAATAAAAACAATGTGAAGGTCGTTGGCGGGTGGAGAGATTGAAGAGAGGGTAGTGCTGGTGATGACTAATAAATTATCTTCAATCGTACCCCCTTTCAGTGTATAGATAAGAAGATGCCGACGAATATAAGGGAAAAAGGAGGCCAGATTTTTCGAATTAAGAGGAACTGTGTCGAGCAATGGTGCAGGTCGCACGACGGGAGGATAGAATAAGGAGAGGGGTGGTGTTGTTGACGATAGCTAAGGTTTAACCGGAAGGAAATGGATGTGCTTCCATGATTCACTATAATTTGTGGAGTCTATTAGTCATAAAACTGATAAGAGGGAAGGTGACCACAAATATCTGCAGATATCTCGGCATCAACAAGAATCGATCAACATATAAGTGGAAAACGTAGATAGGTGCACCAGGCGATATATGGGGAAAAGATAGGTCCATTTAAATGAGTTCTAATTAATTACACATTAGGTAGTTGTAAATTGTGTTTTATATGTTGGACGATCTAAAAATTGAAGTAACAGTATTGATAAAAAAATATTATTTTATTGACGTTTGTTTAAATCATTTTAACGTCTTAAAAAAATAATATTAGTTTATTCAATTTATTTTTAGAAACAGAGAGATTTCTTTTATAAGATATATATATATATATATTTCAGGGCCGGCTTTATGTAAAGGTTTTTTAAGCTAGGGCTTAGGGCCCACAATTCTAAGGGGCCCTATATTTTCCAAATTTCAAAAATTTAGTCCATTAAAAAATCCAATCCGGTAACCACAAAATAAATGAAGCGGAAGAATAAATCAACGATCGTTGCATTCATGAAACTGAAACGATATTGCATTCTTCTACCAATTTTATTTTCTGTAACATATTCATCTCATCTATTTTTGATTCCCGGGTATAGTAAAGGCCAAAGGGCCCAAATTTTTGGCTTGCTTAGAGCCCCTAAAATGGTTGAGCCTTCCATGATATATATGTATATTTGTATATATATATATATATATATATATATATATATATATATATATATATATATATATATATATATATATATATATATATATATATATGAATGATCATTTGAGAACTCAAAGTTTCCCGAGAACCACACCAGGGTCGTTAGTTCAAAATAATAAAAGGTTAGGATCATTTGTGGCATTTTTGTAAATACATGGTAAAAAAACAACACGGGGGCATGATAACTAAATGATTCAGGGGAATTTTAGAGATATATTACTTGTGCGTCTCTCTCTCTCTCTCTCTCTCTCTCTCTTTCTCTTTCTCTCTCTCTCTCTCTCATCTAACCTCCTACCGTCACATCGCCTCCAAAGACGGCCCCTTTGCTCATCTTCTTCTTCATCGTCGTTGTCTTTGGTCGTCGGAGACGATGTCTTCATCCGTCATGACTCCAATGTTTGAACATGGAGGAGCATCACTTCGGTAAATCATGTGTGTTGCAGGAAGAAGACGATTACAGGTTCACTCTCTTCAAAACTAACATCCGCCACACAAATCGTCATCAAAAACTTGATATGTCGGCTTATCCATGACGTGACTGGATTCTCCGACATGACTCCATCGGAATTTCGAAAGCATCTCAGATTGAGATCTCGATTTCATCTCATGTTTAGGTGTTGAAGATTTTTTGATGCAAATTCATCACAAGGTAACCTTTATAGTCCTCATCTCCTCATTCACGTTTATAGCCCTCAACTCCTCAATCTTTTTGATGAATCGTTGGTTCATGAGTGATAACAACTGTTTAGTTGCTTTGCAGGAGTGGCAACCTAGGGTTTCAACTCGATTGGTTTTCAGGTGCATTTCTAGATCTGAACAACCTTCTTTTCAAACCCTAGCTCGTATTGTACTTCTTTTGCTGATTAGGGAAAAGACCACAACTCCCAGCTCGAGATCATGGGTCGTGTAATTTACTTCATGCGTCTTTAATTGTCTGGATGCGTAAGCTATCACCTTTCCACGCTGCACGGGGACACAGCCTAACCCTGTATTCGAATCATCGCAGTAGACTACGAAATCTTTGGTTCCCTCCAGTAAGGATAGCACTGGTGCACTACAGAGGGATCGTTTCAAGGTTTGGAAGGCGGCTTCCTGCTTTTCCGTCCATTCGAAAGTCACACCCTTTTGTGTCAAGGCGGTGAGGGGTTTGGCTATCTTGGAAAAAAAATTCTGAATAAACCTTCGGTAGTAGCCTGCGAGACCCAAGAATTGTCGGATTTCTGTTGGTGTTTTCGGGATCGCCCAACCTTCAATGGCCTTTATCTTGGAAGGATCTATGTGGATCCCCTCCTTGCTGACTACGTGACCCAAAAAGTTTACACTGCGGATCCAGAACTCGCACTTGGAGAGCTTCGCATATAACCTTTCAGCTCTTAGGGTTTCCAAGATTTGACGAAGGTGTTGACCATGCTCTTCTTTGCTTCGAGAGTATATATTAATATCGTCAATGAAGGCAATCACGAAATTTTCAAGGAATGGGCAGCAGACTCGATTCATGAGGTCCATAAATGCAGTGAGGGCATTTGTTAGACCGAAGGGTATCACAACAATTTCGTAATGACCGTATCGAGTTCGAAAGTCAGTTTTTTTTGGAACGTCCTCTTCTCGGACTCGAAGTTGATGATAACCGGATCTTAGATCTATCTTGGAGAAGTAACTAGCTCCTTGATGCTAGTCAAATAGATCGTCAATCCGAGGAAGTGGGTATCATTTTTTTATAGTGAGCTTGTTTAACTCTGCACTTTCTGAAGGATCCGTCTTTTTTTGACAAATGAGACCGGAGCTCCACAGGTTGAGAAGCTTGGTCGGATGAATCCTTTGCTCAACAGCTCGCTTAGCTTGCCAGATAACTCCTACATTTCAGCGGGAGCTAACTGGTAAGGTGAATTTGCAATTGATATGGCTCCTGGTATTAGGTCGATTCGGAATTCGACTTGCCTTTCTGGGGGTATCCTTGGTAGGTCTTCTGGAAATACATCCGGGAAGTCACATGCCACTGGGATGCCTTTAATGTTTACTCCTTCTCTAGTTTTATCCACAACGTGAGCGATGAAAGCGTAGTTTTTCTTATGTAGACACTTTTGTGCCTTAATGCACGAGATAAGAAGAAGATTGGCTCCAGGTTTATCACCATAGATTATTAGGGTTTCGCGATTGGGAAGGTGAAGGCGAACGACCTTCTTGCGACACATAATATCAGCATGATGGGAGATGAACCAATCCGTGTCGATTATCACATCAAAACTCCTAATATTTACTGGCATCAAATCTATTTGAAAAGAGTGATTGTTTAGTGTTAATGTGCACCCTACGTAAACATCTTTGGTTGTTTCGGTTTTCCCATTAGCCATCTCCACCGTGAAGGCTTCGCTTAGCTTCTGGGGTTATTGTTTTAGTAAGTGTTTGAATTTGTTACTAACGAAGCTTCGCTCGACTCCACTATCGAATAAGATGCATGCATAAGTGTTGTTATGTGGGAACATACCAGTAACAATCATCGGGTCTTTGTTTGTCTCACCTTGACCCAAAGTTAAGATCCTTCCGAATCCTCCTGCCCCCTGGTTGTTGGCTTTGGGACAATTGCGTCTGAAATGGCCGGTCCCTCCACATCTGTAACAAGTGTGGCTAACCCCAGCGCTATTGTTGTTGTGGTTGTTGTTGTTATGGTAGTTTGGCTGTTGGTTCTGTTGTGGTTGAGATCTACAGTGTCGGGTGGTGTGTCCTTTCTTGTTGCATCTATTGCAATATGGCTTCCGGCAGGATTTTTTATGATGGAAATTACACTTGTTGCATTTTGGAAGACTCCCAGCATATGGTCTTGCTGGTGTTGATGTACTAGGTGTTATGACCGCATAGACAGCAACAACATGTTGTTTCTTCGAGGACCCTTGAGTTGGCTGTCCCTTCCTCTTACTCCCAAACTCTCGCTTCCTGCTCTTAAGCTTGAGTTTTAGAGTGCCTTGATAAGCTGTCACTTGTTGGTTTCCGTGGCCGTTACTTTGGCTGGAGTTGTCGACATTATCTCCATCACTGTTGGTGTTGTTTGCGTTGAGTTATGCCATAGCAGCGGTTACGGCAGCCGTTATAGCAGCTTGGAATGTCGCAGAGTCCATCTGCAGGATTGGTGTCTCATGGGTGTGCTTGTTATTTCTGTGGGATGACATTTTTTGCTGCATGATGATAAGCAAGATCGTAAGTAACTATGGTCATTTCTGGTTGTACTCTATAAACTTCGCGTTTTGCCGTATGATTCACAATGTATCAATCTACATCCTTATGATGTATTTATGGTAGTAGGTAATCGTAGATTTGGCACGAATATTAAGTCTATCCATAGAGTATATAGGTTACTTTGGTTTTGAGATCCTTGAGTATATAGCGGTTTCGGGGGTTCGGTTGTGCATACAAGTGAACTCATGAAATAACACGAAATAAAAAGAACAAATAGTTGTTTCATTAGTGAGTACCATCTTAGTACACGAAAAAGAGTCATAACGGATAGTAGTGGGGAAAAGTTGATCCTAATTGTGGTGGAAAGTGTCTAGTGGTGGTGTTGATGAAGTGGATGCACCCTGTAGATAAGCTACTTGTCGCTTGGTGTCTCGTAGTCGTGCCTCCTAAACTGACTGTCTCTCTTGGAAGTCCCCGATCACTCCCTGTGTTTGTCTCTCATCTCTCTCAATAGCAGCCCACATTTGGTTCGTTTGATTTGGGGTGTCTTGTGCTTGGTTATCAATATATCGGGTGAGCCGGACCATGTCTGAGAGGGCCCGGTCAGCTGGTCCTCCATGACTAAGATCAAAAAGACCTCAGTTCATACCGTAGGGCGGTTGTATCCCCTGTTGGTGACTCCATCTTCCAATATTGTGTGCCCATGAGGCGTGGGGACATCAGGGCTCATACGATAAGCCGGTACTCTGTCCATGTATGGAGGATTGATGACCTCAAACTCTACACCCGAGTCATCATCGTCATTGTAGTAATGCCCTTTGGTCTAACCAATGCACCTACATTTTTCATGGACCTGATGAATCGAGTGTGCTGCCCTTTCATGGACAAGTTTGTGATAGTGTTCATTGATGATATACTTGTCTATTCCAGAAGCGAGGAAGATCATTGACAGCACTTGAGACTAGTGCTAGAAACTTTAAGGGCGGAGAAGCTATATGCGAAATTTTCAAAGTGCGAATTCTTGATCAGAAAAGTAACTTTCCTTGGTCACATGGTTAGCGAAGAAGGCATACATGTGGACCCTTCCAAGATCAAAGCGATTAAGAATAGGTCAGCACCGAAGACGCCCATAGAAATCCGTCAATTCTTGGGTCTCGTTGGCTATTATCACAGATTTATCCAGAATTTCTCCAAAATGCTAAGCCTTTAACCACCCTGACACAGAACTGTGTAACCTTTAGACGGGGAGAAAAGCAAGACACTGCTCAAACATTGAAGCAGGCCCTATGCAGCGCACCTATCCTGTCTCTGCCCAAAGGGATGGACGACTTCGTCGTCTACTGTGATGCATCCTATCAGGGCCTAGGTTGTGTGCTTATTCAGTGAGGAAAGGTTATTGCCTATGCCTCGAAACAGCTGAAAACACACGAAGTAAATTACAAAACTCATGATCTAGAGTTGAGAGCAGTGGTCTTTGCATTAAAGATTTGGAGACATTATCTCTATGGAACCAAGTGCACCGTCTTCACCGACTAGAAGAGTCTACATCATATCTTTGATCAAAAATATTTGAAAATGAGGCAACGGAGATGGGTAGAGATGCTCAGTGACTATGAGTGTGAAATATGCTACCATCCTGGAAAGGCCAATGTGGTAGCGGATGCCCTCAGCCTAAAAGAGTATTCAGGTTGTAGAGTGAAGGCATTGTCAATGACCATCCATTCCCAATTATCCGCAAAAATCAGAGAGGCTCAGTAGGAAGCCTTGAAACCAGATAACAGATCGGATGAAGCTTTGAGGGGGATGGAAAAGAACGTAGAAATTAAAGGTGATGGAGTCTACTATTTCGTGAACTGGATGTGGACCCCAAAGTACGATGGTTACAGAGAGGTTGTCATCAATGAAGCTCACAAGACTAGATACTTCGTTCACCCAGGTTCAGATAAAATGTATCTGGATCTAAAACAACTCTATTGGTGCCGAACATGAAAACAGAGATCGCTACCTTCATGGGCAGGTGCTTGACTTGCGCCAAGGTGAAGGTGGAATATCAAAAGCCCTCAGGTCTACTCCAACAGCCAGAAATACCTAAAGTGGAAGTGGGAAAGAATTACAATGGATTTTATTACTAAGTTGCCCAAGTCTCAGAGTAGGTACGATGCCATTTGGATAGTTGTCGATCGATTAACTAAATCCGACCACTTCTTGCTAATCAAAGAAAACTTCAAAATGGAGAGACTTACACGAATCTACATCCAAGAGATAGTCCGTCTGTATGGTGTGCCGGTGTCCATTATCTCCGATCGGGATAGCCGATTCACCTCGAGATTTTGGCAGTCACTACAGAAGGCTCTTGGAACTAAGTTGGATATGAGCACAACTTATCTTCCACAAACAGACCAGCAGAGTGAGAGGGCCATTAAGACATTGGAAGACATGTTGAGAGCATGTGTCATAGATTTTGGAAAGTCGTGGGACATCCATTTACCCTTGGTCGGATTTTCCTACAACAATAGCTACCATACCAGCATCAAAGATGTGCCGTTCTAAGCCCTCTATGGCCGTAATTACATATCCCCTCTATGTTTGGCGGAGGTGGGCGACACGCAGCTAGCTAAGGGTCAAGTCCCCGATAGCTCTCACACTGGCCTAGAAATCATCCTAGAGACGACGAAAAATATCGTACAAATCCGAGAACGACTAAAGGCTTCAAGAGATAGACAAAAGAGTTATGCCGATAAGAGACGAAAACCCTTGGAGTTCCAGGTTGGTGACCGTGTTCTTTTGAAGGTCTCACCCTGGAAAGGCATGATACGCTTCGGAAAGCGTGGAAAGTTGAATCCAAGATACATTGGACCATTCAAGATCCTCGCTAGGATCGGTCCCGTAGCATACAAACTTCATTTACCCCAAGAACTTAGTAACATTCATTATGTCTTTCACGTCTCGAACCTAAATAAGTGTCTGTCCATTGACACACTTGTGATTCCCCTCGATGAGATCGATCTAGACGAGAGTTTACACTTTGTGGAAGAACCCGTGGAAATCATGGATCGGGAAGTCAAACGAACGAAACAAAGTCGTATCTCGATAGTGAAGGTTCGTTGGAATGCCAAGCGGGGACCTAAATTCACTTGGCAGCGCGAAGATCCAATGAAACATAAGTACCCTCATCTATTTCCGAGTCCGTGATTTGTATTCCGTGTCTGATTTTCGGGAAGAAATTCCCTCTAACGCAGGGATTATGTGACAACCCGAATCTTTTTTCGTTTCTAGTAACCGAATTTCGTTAATAAAATTTGAATTTTATTGAGTCCCGTCGAATTCCATTAGTTTGGAAAGTCATTTTGTTATATAATCGAGCTTCATATATGAGTCGGAACCAAAACCACGCGAAATTTCAGGAATTCCTTCGAACAAGACCGAGCTCACGGCCGTACACCTATGTACGGCCAGCGTCGGGTGGACCCCACCACCGACCAACGACCACCCCTATAAATACGAGACCCCACCCTTCATTTACACTTTTCTGACCAGGCACTCTCTCTTTCTCTCTCTAGAATGTTGATCGTACACCCTTAAAGCAGCTTTATTCTTCCGTAAAACATCGAAAAACACCAATGGGGGTTCATTTCGGAGCATCTAGGACACGTTTTTCATCCATTCCAACACTCTTGTTCTTGAGTATACGGCTGTATACCTTCAAGTTCATTGACCGTACACGGTTCATGGCCGTACATCTTCATGGTCCGTACACCATTCAAGAAGCAGTCTACGGCCATACACTCCTTTCACGGTCGTACACACTTCCTAAGCAGTGAATTAGACTGAAGACCCACTTTGCTCGATTCAATCAAGTCTCGGTAACATTCCTTAACCAAAAACAAGTGTTTTTTCTAACACTTTATCTAACGAAATCGCTAATTTAGATACATATATGTGTATTTAATTGTTTTTAGGATTCCGCTAAGTTCCACACGCTACAACTCAAGGGTCTTCATTCCAATTCGTTAATTAGATGTTTGCACACGACTAACTATGAGTTCATACACCTATGTCTTTACTGTTTTAACGTTTTTCAAGGGGGGAATACAAGTCAAACATAAATGATTTTATGAAATTTATACAAAAAGGATTTCAATAAACTTAAAACGGATGCAATTGATATAATCATACAGTTTCTATACCTTTATAAAATATGTAGATATTTTGTTCCTTTTATATTATGTAGAGCATAAGGGAAGTTTTCATCATAATCATAGAGCTTTCAATGTAAAACATGAATTGAATACATGAATGAGCATATAAACTATAATAGGTATATTTTATGGAACAATTAACATATCAATGTACAAATCATAGATTCAATGCAACCAGACATATAAACTATTAAATGTTTAGTTTATGAGATATATAGACAACAAGTTAAATTCAATGGATTCATCTTATTCTACATGTAATCGTTAGTATAGCATTTTATGAGTAAGCATTTTTTGTATACTTATTTAAGTACTAACAAAAGCCCTGAGATTATAACCAGAGTCTCCTGGAGGGAGAACGTGAGTTTGTGTATAGATTTATACAAGATTCACAATCCCACATCATAACTGCTAGCTACAGTTAGGTCGGAAGCCCTGGGTTACAAAGTCCTTTCAATTCTGACGCCTGAAGAACGTCGTTCAGGCAATTCAATGGTCAAGTATGGTTATACCAGCTCATAAATTTGGTACTAAAAATATACGATTAATGTATGAATGATGATAATTTTAAATAGTTTTATTATAAAATAATAGAACTACTATACATATTAAAGTTTTCAAAGCTTTCCAAAGTTTACTATACATATTGGGGATAACCAGAGTTTTTCATGTAAAAAGAGGTTTCTTTTTCAAATCCAACGATGCACAACACATTCAATGGTAACTAAATATATGAATTATTACAGTATGAGATTCAGTAACAAAATACACATGCTAGAAATAATGGATTTTCTTGGAAGCATACGAATGCATTCATTCATTTCTTAACCGATTTTTCCTCTCAAAACATACTTATGAACTCACCAGCTTTATGCTGATACTCTTTCAAAATTGTTTGTATTCTCAGGAAATTAGTAGACAGGTACCTCCTGGAGTTTTGAGAAGACGGAGCATATAGAGTCTCGTCTTTTTCTTTTGTCATACTTTTGATGTTCATAAACATGAATTAAACTGATGTAAATATTTTTACTTAGTTAATGTAATGGTTATGTTTATTTTGATTATTGTAATGGTTTTGATACTTTACATGACGTCATCCACCCTCGAATGTTTTCGTCGTTCCGGTTTGGGGGTGGACAAATTATTTGTCGGATTGACTTAAAAATACCATTTTTGTAATCATATATATATATATATATATATATATATATATATATATATATATATATATATATATATTAAATGCACATAGCTTAACATGTCTAGATGATTTAAAAATATGTATAAGTCATATAAGCTTGCATCTAACAAACGTATAAACACTTTTACCAAGTTAAAGCAATTTCCTAATTTTTGGCATTTACATCTCTATTTTTAGAAAAATTATAGAAAAATCATTGTAAGTCGAAATTTGGATCCGTCAACTCTAAGAGTTTAGAAAATGAGTCTACTTTCTTCACAATTTTTATTATAATTTTTAGTGATATCAAACCAGTGTGAAAAGGTTGATCTTCACAGACTGGTCCAAAATCCTTCCTGAAATGATAGGCAGTTTTGTAAAAACCGCCGAAAATTCTAGAAAAATCGTATGAACACGTGAGAGTAGCCATTTTAAAGGTATAAACCTGAGCATTTTTCATGTAAAATAGTTTTGAAAAATATTACCATCAAGTTGGTCAAAGCAGTCTGTAACTAGACCAAAACGTTTCTGTTAAAAACTGATTTTTGAGTTTAGGTTATAGATTTTTGAACACAACAATTGTTTTTGCTAGTTTGAGTGTACAAATCTCAGATCTGCAAGTTTACATGACAACATATACTTTTCTCATAGTTTTTATGAAGATCTAAGTGATAAACTTCATATTTTGTTTTTCATATTTTTAGATTTATTAAGTAAACAACACATAATCACCAAATGAATCATGAAAAACACACATAGTCATGCATATACACATAGATCTACACAAAAAAACTTGTATTCTCCCCCAAAACTTAGTAAATACTGAAAATAGGGGGTATGAACTCACCTTGCTTTGATGTTTTCGGTTTTTGATGAAGAATGGATGAGATGTCGGCCCTAGATGTGTTCTTGAGGAGATTTTTGAACTTAAGATGGATCTAAGGGAATGAATCATGAAGTGGTGTGTTAAGAAGTGAAGTATTAACATAAAATGAAGTTAATCATCAACTTAAAGAGTAGCTTACCAAAAATGATGATCTTGAAAGATCTTCTTGAGCTAACCCACACCAAGCTCACGAATTTGAGGAAATGGATAAACGAGTTCTCATGTGCTAGAGGGAAGAGATGTTTGGAGAAGTTTGAAGTGAGAATGATGGTGGGGGATTTGGCTTTGGCCGATAAGTAAATAAGAGGAGAGAGAGAAAGAGAGAGAGAGAGAGAGAGAGAGAGAGAGAGAGAGACCTAGTTGGTTATTACATGATGGTTTAAGATGCTTAATCATGGAAATATGTGACATAATCAACTTGGAAGACCTCTAGTAAATAATGAGGTGTCTTCATTAGGATTTTTCCCATCTTTTCTGCTTTTGTTTTTGATGTTGGGCCGAAAATGTGGTGAGGAAAAAGGAAATGAAATGGTTTGGGCCTTTCCTTGCTTTAGTTCGAAGTTATGAGGCCCAAGATGAAGATTTTTCGGCCTATTGGGCCTTTGTGACGGTTCACGGCCTAAAGAAGCCCATGAATATAGTTTACGACCCATTAGGGCTTATGAAACCATTTATGGCCCATCATGGCGCATTAGAGATAAAATGGATCATTCTAGGCCCACATGCCCCAAAATACCTTAGTTTCATGGATGTGGATCCAATTAGAGCCCAAATAGGGTTCCTAGGCCCAAAATAGTCAAATATAAAGTTTATTGGTCCATTAGGCCCAATAAGAGGATTCTAGTCCATAACAAACTTGACCCGGGATTTTTAGGGTTTTCAACCCATAGTTGAATATATGAGATGTATTGTATTAGGTTTTGAACTTCAATCAGAAGTTCGGATTCAAATGGATGATTTCATTTTAGCATATAGTATGATATTCTCTTAGAGTACAAGTTTTACAATAGCTGATGTTTCCATGGAAATAGAATTTCATAGCTGAAAATGCTAGTTGTGACAATAATAAACCAATTTTGACTTGTTTTCCCCCACTAAAACATGAAAATCTCGAAAAAAGTGAGGGTATGAACTCACCTTGAGTGGATTTGTGGGTTGTTTGAGGAGATGGTGTAAAGATTTCCAAGCCTAAACTCTTGAATGGGTTGATGAAGTTCCTTGGAAATGTTATTATCCTAAAGGTTTTAATACATAATAATATGTGTAAATATGATGAAACTTACATAAAAATGTATAGACACACTAGATTTTAAAGGATTAATACTTACCAAAATACCAAGAACAAACTTGGGAAAGTTTGAACTTGGAAGATATTTTGGTCTTGGTTCTTGAGAGGATTTGGTGTAACAGGAAGTAGTAGTTATTTATTTCTATTAAATATTTGATGGCATTTAGCTATGAAATATAAATTAATAGCACTTACATAATATTTTTAATCTTTTCTATAACCGTGACATATTATTATTTTTTTTTCAAATTTTATGCTTATATATTAAAGACATGACATACTTGTATTCATGCTTTCTTTTATTCGTGAATTCAATATTTTACATTAAAATATATTGTGTTTAAAAAATTAATTAAATGAGATGATATTATAGAACATTTTAGATACAAAGATAAATTAGTTAAAATTTATGAAACATGTTATTAATTTAAATTTAAGTATTCAATAAAATATTTAATTAGAATTTAAATTAATGAGATGAACAGATTACAATAATTATTAATTATAGTATAATAACCATTAAATATACTTTAAGCATGTCCTTGTAATATGGTTACAAAAAATTAAATAAATATTTTCTTGCTAAGTACAAGGATTATTCAAGTTACCTTTTTGTTACTTTACTCATTTATAGCCAAACTTATATATATTATTTGATTATTTAAAAAAACCATAAAGGAAGGATTTTGCTAGTTCATTTTTTATTTTATTTAGTTATGATAAATAGTAAATAAGAAAAATCATTTGAAGTGGCAAAATGGTTTGTTGGACCAGTACTAGTGTACTCACACACACGGCAAACATCATGTGAGGATCCCATTTCTTGAGATCAACGATTCCTAACGATTAGATATCGCCAACCGACAAGGTTGGCTGAATTGGTAAAATATTTTGTGCAGCAGACTTTAGAAGGGACGGCAGTTGTTGGTTTTTTCCTATTTGTTTTTCTTTTAACTTACATCAGGAAAACTAATAAAAAATATTTAAAATTTTAAACAAAATCAAAATCATTAGATGTTTCAATGTGTATTTAAAAATAATTGTATAACTAAAAGATACTTGCTTTTCATAAAAAATACTTAAAAAACATTTTTAGAAAAGAAAAATAAATTTGTACGGATGAACTTTGTTAATTTAGGAAAACTTCATACCCATTATACTATATAACATATACTAAATGTTATTTACTAACATATATCAGGAACACTCTCCTTATATTGTGTGTTTCCTCCTCTCTCAATAAAGTAAACTTTTGTTCTTGGTTCTTCTTTCTTCACTAAATTAAACATCACAACTCTGTTCTTCTTTCTACAATAAGTTTTTTTTTGTTCTTAGCTCTTGCCTAACACAAAGATCGTAGGTCCATTTGTCTAAAAAGCTATCAAACTGATTTTATTGAAATGAAATTCCGTTACATACAAGAGAAAACTCACTAACACCATCCTATTGTACTCTCATTTATAGATTCACTCAAAGATACGCTAATTCTACTAAGCTAAACATAGAACAAGAACAATTAGGATTAACAGTACAAAACACTATCGTTTCTCTTAGATAGAATTGGAGAGAAAACACTAAGTGTGTGTGTGTGTGTAATCGGTATCTGAATAATGAACGAAACAAGTTGTGAGACTTATATACTTTCGGGTCAACAATGGATTGCCCCGAAGACATGTATGTTCTTCCTCCACCACTTTGACAAATACAAACAACAATCCCACATGAACCAATAATTCTACACTTCTACTCCCTTTCTCTTAAAAACGCACATCTATTTCAAAATATTTGATTTTTTCATGCAAAACTGGATTAACAACCAACTTAATTGCAAAGTCATTGTCACATAAAACATCAATCGGCATTGAGCCTTAACTCCTAAATTAAACAACTTCATAACCATGCAATTTCACAAGAAATTGAACCTAAGGCTCTTTACTCTGATTTAATGGAAAGACAAGAAACAATATCTTGTATTTTTGCTATTACATCAAACTAGTGATCCACCTAAAAAGACAAAGTATTCGGTAACAGTCGTTCGACAAGAAAGACATTTCAACGAGTCAGGATCAACATACCCTTGTAACTGTAGGAAAATATAGGACTTGTGGTGGAGATCTGAATACCAACTTGGATCGTGATATCACTTTCCGAACTAATATTTCTACCCTATGCCCAGGTTACAAGCAATTCAACCTAGGATAATCCAAGTGGACACTTACGATTCTAGGCACAGAAATCGTAAGCCAATCTGCTAGAGAGATTTTATGAGAGTTTAATGAAAACGAGAGCTAAAATTCGTGTACCTCTTCTGAAAAGAAGAGTCGTTTATATAATAAACGATATTAGGGTTTCATTAGGGTTGGGTCGCTATGAGTTCCTTTGGTAGCAAATCAAGGTAACTCGGATTTTAATGAGAATTTAGGGTTACCAAGACTAACGAGTTTCGTTAGTTTTACCATAATCACCCTAAAGAATTTGAATTTCCTTTTATGTGCCCATATGTAAAATTCGGTGAGGTTTTGGGGCGCTGCCACTCGACCCTCCCCATTGACCCCAGCCAGGGGCTCTGCCCCTTGGACCCCGCTAGGGGAGCTGCCCCTAGACTTGGCCAAAGGGGCACTACCCCTTTGGAAACCCCGGACCCAGGGGCTCTGCCCCCGGACCCCCGACTAGTCGTCGAACCGGCTTCTAATTTGATCTTATACATGCATGCACTTCACACCAACCCGTACACATATTAGAATACAAATTATGAAGCCCATTAGCTCACATGCTAATTCCAGTTACATAAAATGACATGGTGACACTAAAATCACCAACAATCCTCCCCCATTTTAGTGTAACCCTTCAATAGACATAACTTTATCAAACAAACCAAACTAGTACTTAATGAAAATATCGAAACGATTGAATTTCCAATTAGTAACATACATTTGAAAATAATTGAGAATCAGGGTGTTCTAAGAATTGAACCCATCAACGCATTTGAATACCAGAAAGTAAAATACATACTAGTTTATTGAATTTCTAGCAAAAATATAACTTGACACGATTATAAAGCCCTGTGTCCCAATCCTCTAATGATCGTATCAAGGTCAAGTCCACAACCTCTTGAAATGCGGCTACACTTCACAATCATGTAGGTAACTCCTTTCCATATATTTGCACATACATTTATCAAAGGAATTATTAAGAAGTTAAACTTCAACCTAGCTAACTTGTAGAACCGAACACATACCTGGGATGAATACTTCATGTGTTCCAATCTATGAGTATGAGCTTTCCACATTGAATTCAACTCCTAACATTATATTAGGAGGGAATTTGGTGTCTCATTATTACATAGTTAAATTGACTTTAATCCCATCCTGATTACAGACTTGTGCATTAAGTCTCTTGTCAGACCTTTAGTCAAGTGATCTGCCAAATTTTGTTGCAATTTCACAAACTCAACCAAAATCTCACCATTCATGATTAGTTCTCTAATCACACTATGTCTAACACCTAAGTGTCTAGACTTGCCATTATAAACCTAGTTATATGCTTTAGCCAAAGCGGTTGCACTATCATAGAGGATAGAAATAGGTGTTATCGGTTTAGACCACAAAGGAATCTCATAGACTAAGTTCCTTAGCCACTTTACTTCTTTACCAGCAGCTGCTAACACAACAAACTCAGATTCCATTTTCGAGTTTGTAATGCAAGATTACGTATTGGATGCCCAAGAGATGGTACCTCCCCCAAGCAAGAATACCCAACCAGAAGTTGAGGAATGGTCCTTCATGTTGGTTATCCAACTTGAATCCGAATGACCTTCTAAAACCAAAGGACTCCCCAAGTAGCTCAAACCATAATTCATGGTTCCCTTGAGATATTTAAACACTCTATTCACTGCTTTCCAATGTTGACCACTAGGATTACTACCTGCTCAACTTACCCACAACAAAAGTAATATTAGGTCTGATACTTGTCATGGCATACATCAAGCTACCAATAGCCTTAGAGTATTCCAATTGTGAAATGGGAACACCATTATTTGGCATTAATTTCACACTTGGATCCATAAGAGTACTCAAAGGAGAACAATCGGTAAAGTTAAACCGCTTGAGAATTTTCTCAATATAACGACTTTGAGTCATTACCAGACCTTTGTTCATCCTTTTAATTCTTATTCCAAGAATTACATTGGCCTCTCCTAAATCCTTCATGGAAAACTTAGATGATAACAATTTCTTTGTTTCATCTACTAGATTTTGGTCGGTACCAAAAATCAACATGTCATCTAGGTATAAGCAAATGATCACTCCAGCTTTACTAGCATCATCAAATCTACTATAAACACACTTTTCACATTGGTTTGTCTTGAAACCAGAAGACAAAATAACCTCATCAAATTTCCGATGCCATTGTTTTGGCGCTTGTTTCATCCCATACAAAGATTTGAAAAGTTTACAAACCATATGCTCTTTACCGGGCATAATGAAACCATCAGGTTGTTTCATGTAAACTTCCTCATCAAGATCACCATTTAAAAAGGTTGTTTTCACATCCATTTGGTGAATAACCAGATTGTGGATACTTGCCAAAGCAATCCACAATCTAGTAGTAGCAATACGTGCAACCGGAGCATACATATCAAAATAGTCAATACCAGGTTTTTGTCTAAAACCTTGAATGACTAAGCGGGCTTTGAATTTATCAATAGTTGCATTAACATTCATCTTCTTCTTGAAAACCCATTTGCAACCAAGTGGTGTTTAGAACCTGGAGGCAAATCAGACAACACCCATGTGTTGTTCTCAAGAATTGAAGACATTTCATCATTAATTGCTTCCTACCAAAAGGCACTATCAAAAGACTCCATGACCTCTTGATAAGTCTTTGGATCATCTTCAATACTATAACAATAAGAGTATTCAAGATTAATTTCATCCCTTGAACCTTCCACCAAATACAGTTGGAAGTCAGATCCGAAATTTTTCGCAATATGGCCTCTTTTGCTTCTACGAAGCTCTTGTGGTTCTTGCACATTACCACCATCTTGACTTTCTGAATTTTGCTCTTTATTAGCACCAAAAATCAGATCCTTAGGCCTTTGAATCGATGAAAACCGCATCTCATCAAATATTGCATCTCGTGATTCGGTAACAGTGTTAACCGAAACCGAATCATTAGGTTCTATTACATAAAACCTATATGTCTTGGAATGTTTAGCATATCCAATGAATATACAATCAATTCCACATTCTCTCAAAAATTTCTTTTTGGGATCGGTGAGTTTTACAGTTGCCCGACATCCCCAAACCCGAAAATAACTTAGATTCGGCTTTTTCTTGAACCAAAGTTCATATGCGACTGTTTTGCTTCTTTTATTTGGAACCCTATTTAATAAATAGCAGGCCGTTAACATGGCCTCTCTCCAGAATCCTTCACTCAATCCCGAGTAGGACAACATCGAGTTTACCATTTCCTTTAAAACTCAATTTTTCCGTTCAACAATACCATTCTGTTGGGGCGTGTAAGGTGTCGTGGTCTCATGAATAATACACACTTATTGGAAGTATATGTGATCCATATATTCACCTCCCCTATCAGTCCTGAGACATTTAACCAGAATGCCCAATTGCAATTCCACCTCGGTTTTGTATATTTTGAATTTATCTAAGGCTTCATCCTTGGAATATAACAAATACACATAGCAAAACTGAGTGCAGTCATCAATAAAAGTGACTACATACTTTTAATTTCCCAAAGAAGGAGTGGAGTGAAAATCACACAGATCACTATGTACAAGTTCCAAAACAACTGAATTTCTAGTGACACTATGAAAGGGTTTTTTTTGTCACTTTTATAAGCACACATGTTTTACATTTATCAAATGTCATATCAAAGGCTGGAATTAATCCATCTTTTGACATCTCATGCATCCTTCTAAAGTTGACATGACCAAATCTTACATGCCAAAGCATAGATTTATCAACTTTAGAAGCAGAAGATACAAATGCAGAATTTTGAACATGTAATAATTTGTCAATAATATTTAAACGAAACATTCTATTATTTAAATAATCAAAGCCAACAAACATTCCACCCTTAAACAAAAAGAGCTTATCCGACTCAATAACTTGTTTAAAACCATCAGAATTCAAACAACTAGAGCTAACAAGATTCTTGCGAATCTTGGGAACAAACAAAACATCAAATAACCTAATTGTCTTTCCAGAAGTAAATTCAAGACACACACCACCTAAACAACAAATAGGAATAAAAGAATCGTCTCCCATTTCAGCACTAACCTATCCTCAAGCGGAGTTAATGTTCAAACATCCATTTATCCTTGCATACATGGTTCGTTGCTCCAGAGTCGATCCACCAAACAACATCATCATCCTACACATAGAATGATTCAGGGATAAATGAAACATAATAAACATAATTCTGATTAGAATTATCAAAGTTAGTAAAAACTGACCTCCTTTAACTTAGGCCGAAGACCCGTTCACTTTCCCACTGGCTCCACTGTTTCCAGCACCATTGTTGCCCAAATTCACACGACAATCATGTTTGCAATGCCCAACTTGATTGCACCTCCAACAAACCAGATCCTTTCTCTTTTTGTTGGAGTTGCTTGGGACATGTTCCTACTTTTGATGTTTCTAGTTGAACCAAAGACAGTTCCTCCTTTTGATGTTTCAAGTTGTGTTTGAAGTCTTTCCAGGATGGAGACAGTTTGTTAATGATGGTTGACATAACAATGGACTCATCCAAATTCATACGGTGTAGTTTAAACTGACCGTATATGCCAAGGAGTTCATTGAATTGTTCAGTAACAGACCTTGAGTCGTCCATCTTATAATTGTTATAGTCACTGACTAGAAACTTCTTGCTAGAAGCATCCTCAGTGATATACTTCAACTCAAGGGTGTCCTACAACTTCTTGGCACACAAGGCTTCACTGTGGATATCAAATAAAGCATCATACATACCGTTCAAAATGTGACCTTTGCAGATGTAGTCATCGTTGTCCCACTTCTGTCTCCTTCTTATCTCTTCAATAGTCTCTACAACACCTTCCTCTGGCTTTGCTGGTCTTGGAGTAGTCAGCACGTATGCTGCTTTCAGAGTAGTCAGCATGAAGTGCATCTTCTTCTTCCAACGCCTGCAGTCGACACCTTCGAACTTCTCCAACTTTGCAAACTTAGTGGCCATCTCGCAGATTGAGTCACCCATCTCCAATAACAGAAAATATCAGTTCGATTGTAGGAAAATATAGGGCTTGTGGTGGAGATCTGGATACCAACTTGGATCGTGATATCACTTTCCGAACTGATATTTCTACCCTATACCCGGGTTACAAGAAATTCAGCCTAGGATAATCCAAGTGGAAACTTATGATTCTAGGCACAGAAATCATAAGCCAATTCGCTAGAGAGATTCTGTGAGAGTTTAATGAAAACGAGAGATAAAATTCGTATATCTCGTCTGAAAAGAAGAGTCGTTTATATAATAAACGATATTAGGGTTTCATTAGGGTTGGGCCGCTATGAGGTCCTTTGGTAGCAAGTCAAGGTAATCCGAATTTTAATGAGGATTTAGGGTTACCAAAACTATCGAATTGCGTTAGTTTTACCGTAATCACCCTCAAGAATCTGAATTTCCTTCTATGTACCCATATGTAAAATTCGGTGAGGTTTTGGGGCGCTGCCCCTCGACCCTGCCCGCTGACCTCAGCCAGGGGCTCTGCCCCTTGGACGCTGCTAAGGGTGCTACCTCTAGACCCCGCCAAAGGGGCGCTGCCCCTTTAGAAACCCCGGACCCCTAGTCGTCGAACCGACTTTTAATTTGATCTTATATATGCATGCACTCCACACCAACCCGTACACATATTAGAATACAAATTATGAATCCCCTTAACTCACATGCAAATTCCAATTACATAAAATAACATGGTAACACTAAAATCACCAACAGTAACTTTAGGTTATTAGACTTTGTAATGCTCACCTCTTCACCAAGAATATTTTTCACAAAATGCAACAATCTAAAAGCAATATTAAATTGATATTTTTTAGGACTATGCATCAACTGACGAAGAGTTTAGACATCATAAAATAGGAATGGTTATATATGTTAATTTCCCAATTACTTTACCAAACTCTGTTATAGTTTTTTAGAAGATCATCAATATTATCTAAGCCATCTTTTTGAATTACTAAATTTGACTCAAGTAGTGTTTTAACAGGTTTACACTCAAGCAAACAAAACTCATGAATAAATTCAAGGTAATACTTCCTTTGAGTTTCGCACCCACCACCACTAATATCTATTACCTCTATCCCCCAACCCCCTCCCCTCCCCCCCCCCCCCCCCCCCCCGAAAAAAAAAACTTAAATTTTTTCATCATAAACTATGATTTCAAAAAAGTCTTTACTTTAGTAATTTCATTTTATCATTACCAATTAATATAATATCATCTACAAAAACTATCAAGAATACAACATAATGCTATTTTTTTTCGAACAAACAATGAATAATCATTCATGATTTATAAAACAACAAAAGAAAACAAAGATGAGCATAGTTTTCATTCCATTTTGTTGGTGCCTATGTCGAACCATACAAAGACTAACAACTTACACACCTTTATTTTATCACATTTGGAATGATAATTGAAGTAGTTTCCTATAAGCATACTCATATAATTCAGCAAATAAAAGCATTATCTACCCTAATAAATGAAAATGACTTTGCCACATGTCCTCTTTTCATTTATTTGGACACATGGCATTTTCTAGAAATTTTAAAATTTTCTATTTTCCACTTGTCATTTTATTGTATTTTTGATTTTATTAAATTAAAATCCACATTTAATATATAAGGTAATATATATGTAAGGTATTTATTAGAAAATAGTTTATATATGTAATGTTTCTAATGCATTAAAGTCTCATTAATTTTAATAATTCAAAAAATTTCTTATTTTTCTTATAAATTTAAAGTTTTCAAATTGTTAAAATTTTATATTTAATTTTTTTTAAATAAACCCATGTAATACATGGGTCTCACACCTAGTTGATATCAAGTTAAAATGTGGTCCAATTATAATTTACAACAAAGGTAATAACAATTCTAACAGTTACCATCTTGGTCCAATTAAAAAAGTATCATCATTCTCTATTCCTTCCATTTGGCTATACCCTTTAGCTAGTAATTTTTCAGGTTTTGTTTATATATAATGCTTCAATTTCCTCATTAATTGCACTTATCTAATTAGGATTAGTGATTGACTAAAAATAGTTTTGAGGTTCAACTATTTTATCTATATTTGACACGAAACATTTATTATCTTCATTTAAAAACAATAATTAATAGTTTCTCGATTCCATACTTTTGTCTACCTTTTATACGAAATCGTTGAACATAATAGGTAACCCAGACTCCCTTCTAGGTCTACTTCTCCCAAAAATAGAACTACCCAATGGATCATATATGAAATGACTGTTTTCTATAGAAAAATTAGGAGAACATGGACCATCCGTAACTGAATGATGCAATAGCACCTTGTCATCTTGGTTGCTAACTTGTGTAATACTAGTCTCATCCAAATATTTGACTGCAGTGTCATTCAGATAAGTCACTACTAATTAAGTCTCCGAGATTGAAAGACTAATGTTGAAATTCAGACAAACAAATATCATCATAGGACAAGGGACCTTCGTATTTTGACTTGTCAGATAAATCAAAAACAGATGAACCATCAAGATCTTTGTTAACATGGGTTGAATTTTCTTTCAAATGAAAAACTTGTCCATAGAACTTAACATCCATAGTAAAGAAAACAAAACCAAAATCATTACTAATTAAGAACATTATATCCTTTCTTTTCATTAGAGTAGCCGAGTAAAACACATTTATGGGACCTTCAAGAAAACTTATATGTATTGTTTAATTTGTTTACAAAACACAAACACCTAAACACAAGAAGGTTGTAAATTAGATTTAGACTTTGTTTATAAATTAATTCAAAAGGTGATAGTTTATTTATAACATATGTTGGAGTTCGATTTATTAAAACTAAATTGTTAAAAAAGCTTCTCCCTAATATTTTAGAGGAACAACAGACTAAAAAAGTAAGGGCCTAGAAACATTTAAAATGTGTCTATGTTCTATCTACACAACAACCTTTTGTTATGGAGTATGAAATCATGATGTTTGATGTAAAATACCATTAATTTTAGAAATAAATCCATTTTATTTCTCAAAAACTCGGTCCCATTTTCAGACCTTAGAATTTTAATCTTGATATCGAATGATTAATCAATAATTTTGAAAAAAAAAAAACAGAAAAACAATTAAAATTTTCGTCTTTGGACTTAAACAAGTACACCCAATGTGGCCTCGAAAAATCACCCACGTTAGTGTAAAAATATTTAAATCCAATTACATTAGTAAATATATAGGGAGCCTACATATCAAGATGAATTAACTCACCTAAGATATTTAATTATATATTAACTTATAGGAAAAAGACTCATTAATTTTTTTGGACTTGTGATAAACTTCACAGGGTGGAAGCTTATCATGAGTATTCAAAGCACGATCAACAAGACATCCAAGCTTGATGTGCTATGTAAGCTTGGACACAAAAGAACAAACAAAATTAGCACAAGACAAAAACTTACTAAATGTAAGGTTTTTCATGTAGTAAACCCTCTTGACTCATTACCTGCAGCCTCCACCATTACCTTGGACTATGAATCTTGAAAAACACAACTATTTTCGTCAAACAAATAAAAGAGTTACACTAAAATAAGTGACAATAAAGATATCAAATTTAGTTGAATCATTTAACAAATGCATATTTCTAATCTTGTCAATCTTAGCAGAAGTTCAATTTAGATTATCAACTTTTAGATTTCGTTTTGATAATGTTAGATTATGAGGAAGTCATGTGCTGATTTGCCCCATAATCAACAACCCATTTACTTGGACTAGAAAAAGAAATACATGAAATAGCATACACGCTGGCATTAACAAACACATCATATAATGCCTATTTGTTACTAATAATATGTATGAGTTTTGAATGTTGCTCACTTGTAAGAAAATATTGATCAACTTTTTCAGATTGAACATAATAAAGAATAAGGGAATCAAATCCAAAAGTGGCAACATTGTTACAATAAATAGGTTTATTAATAATATTTTAGTTTTTTATTCAAACCTTTGTTTAAAATATTTGAGATGGTCGATTACTTTATAACACCATTCAACGTGTGACCTTTAAGAGCATAATTTTTACACTAAAGATTTGAACTTTGATTTCTTCCTTTGTTCTTCTAGTATAATTAACCTTAATATTAAAAGCAAATGTTTAAGGTTTATTAAAGGAATTAGAAAGAGAACCAACTCTTTTAGTAAAACTCGTCTAATGAAACAATAGAATACATAGTTTTGACATTAGAAAGCGGTTTCATCAAAAGAATATGACTTTTAACTTGATTAAAAGAATCATCTAAGTGAATCATGAATTTAATTAATTTAATAAGCTTGGAGTGGTCACTAAGACGAGTTCCAGCTTCACAAAAACAATTAGTAAGGTTTGTATGGCCCAAACTCTTTCCTAAGGGAATCTAACTTATTATAGCAATAAAGAGTGCCACCTTCTTTGTGATAAGTTTCAAAGAGTTCAATCCAAATATCTATAACATTGTCAAAATACACATGTCCAACATAAATGGATTCATAGATGGAACCCATAATCCAAGAGTAAACAATAACGTTAGCTCTTTACATTTTAGAGACTTAACACGATCATGGGTTGATTTTATAACAATTAGTTCTACAAATTCTAACGTATTTAGTGCCTCTAAAGCCCAATAATAGTTCTAATTACATTATCATAAGGACGCAAGTATAACATATAATTATAATCAATTGAATCACCTGGTTTTTGACCTGGATCAGTAACACCAAAAGGCCCATTCATCTTGACAACAAAAAAAACAATACCCAACACATTAAAAACAAACAAATAACTGATATTCAAAACCAATTTAACCCCAACCTAAAGCTAGTGATAGAAAACGAGAAGCATATACTTTTGCGGAGTGATAGCAAATGGAAAGCTATAGAAAATGGGAAGCATATACTCTTCGGAAGTGATATCAAATGGGAAGCGTATGCATTTGTGAGACGATAGAAAATGTGAAGCATTGGTTCTCTTGACAAAAATTTGTTATCAATAACGTATGATCAATGCTGGTGATATCTTTATTTTTATTTTTGTTATTTTTTGAAAAAAAAAAGTCAAAAACTCAAAAAGATTTTCTTTATTTTTGTCTTATCTTTCTAAAAATCAAAAAATCAAAAAATTTTCTTTATTTTTGTCTTTTCTTTATAAAAATCAAAAATCCAAAAAGGTTTTCTTTCTTTTTGTCTTATCTTTCTAAAAATCAAAGTTCCAAAAAGATTTTCTTTGTTTTCGTCTTTTATTTCCTGAAATAAAAAATACAAAAATATTTTTTTCTACGGTTAGGAAGTCCATTGTAACAATATGTTGCTCTTATGCATGCAAAAAGCAAAGCTCAATAGGAAACATGTATCATTCACAACTCATATACTAGTTAGGTGTCACTGGAAGCATGTTGTAGTATGTTGTGTAAAGCCTCAATGACTCATTGTTTACAAAGCCTTAATGAAAATTTTCTCCTGAAAGTTTTTTCCCAATAGACTATATTAACAATAGTCAAAGAGCTATGTTTCTCTTCTCAATTTTAGTTAAGAGATGACTAGTTAGTCATATTCATTCGCAGAGATACAATGGATTTTCTTAACCAATCTTTTCCACCCCAAAAATTCTAACACTTGCACATACAATGACACATACCCAAGACACCTCTGGTTAAAACCAACCAGGATGTAGGTATGTCACAATTATGTGTTTACGATCATAAGTCATTTTCCCGTGATGAGGGTGAGACCCAACAAATCTAACCAAAATGAATTGACGGTGAACAATTTATTGTTCAAGATTTTTGTTGAAAAATGTTTTTTATATGTGACCATCATTAAAATAAGATGAATAGTTTTTATGTTATCTAACAAATATTATCAGTTATTTCAGGTTACATGAAGTCGTGATCAAACGGAAAATACGAAAACACACGAATGATGGAAAACGCATAGACAAGAAAATTTAGTTGTGTGACAGAGCAGTTGAGATAATATATATATATATATATATATATATATATATATATATATATATATTGTGTGGAATAGTCAACAAAACAAATGAGATGATGAAGAAAACCCAAGCCACGTTTTTCCTGCTACAACTTGCAAACTAGTTACTACATCCCCATTTCTTTCATCATTGAAGCTAGAAGAAGATATTTTGTTTCCATATGTATATACTACTGTATGTCTTGTAAGTACATGTATGTTCATTTTTTCCTTTGTAATACCTCCAACAACATCAGCAAACAAACCCACTCCAAACCTCAAGAACACCAAGATCAACAAGCTAAATGAAGAACCACATCAACCATCTTCATCACATCTTCTACATCAAACTTTAAGATCATCAACTTCACCACCTTTGTTCATCATACCACTTACCACTAAACACCTCTCTTATATCAACCTCCTTCCAACCTCCAAACAATCTCAAAATACTTTCCAAACACCCTCCAAATACCCTCATTAAACCTCCTCCAAAAACCCTTTTTAAATCACCTCAATTATCACCACTTTTCTGTTTTCGAGATCAGAAATTTCAAGTTAGAAACGAAGAGAACTGGACACAACACAGCCAAGACACTACTAGGGAGATTTTCACCACAGATTCTTTAGAACCTTTCCTACATCTAGGAATTTTGTGGACGATTTTGACTAAGGGAAACCCCAAAGAGACGCGAGAGAGGATTGGCTATCCAGAGAGATTTCTGTTTTCAAGTTCAGAATCTTCATGTCAGAAAATAAAAAACTGGGAACACCACAGCCTTAATCCTACTAAGGAGATTTTCATCATAAATTCTTTAAAACCTTACCTACATCTAGGAATTTTTGTGGACAATTTTGACCAATGGAAACCCCAAAGAGATGTGAGAGAGGATTGGCTACCCAGAGAGATCTAATCCGAAAATCTACATTCATCACCACCCAAAGCTCTTGACATCACCATCTTTGCTGCCTTACACCACCAAAACTGCAACCTTTTTCCACCTCCTACCACCCTCCAAATACCCACTACAACCTCATCAAATCTCCTCAAAAAACATATACCCGTATACAAATACATGACCTGTGTACTTTGCACTGTTTTGTAAACAATCCATTTTACATGAAAATGAACTTTGTGTTACTTATCAAATACCGAATTGATCTTTGAACAAAAAAGGAACACAGTGTATTAAGATTTTGTCCAACTTTCGACCAGTCATTTCATTAGTCCAACTATCGACCTGTCATTCCATTAGTCCAATTATCGACCAGTCGTTCCATCAGTCCAACTATAAACCAGTCGTTCCATCAGTCAAGTTCTAAACCAGTTCAGTCAATTTATTGACGAACCTACTTGATATATATTTATGTATTTATATATTTTATTATAGATTTACGTCATTTAAATACATGCATTTATATTACTTATAGCTTTATGTCATTTAAATACAGGGGTTCATGAAAATTCTGCACTTTAGTGAAAATATGCATTTTTGTTAAAAAAAATAAAATTATTTAATTTTCTTTTCTACATTGCATATAGAAAAAAAAATACGAGAAAAAGTTCAAAAATCTTTTTATTTTATTTTCCGTTTTTCTACAATAAAAAAAAAGATTTTTATTTTTAGTTGATTTTTTGCATTTCAAAAAAATAGAAAAATTAAAAATTAAAAAAAAATCAGGAAAAAGTTACATGAGATGTTGACATTGTTTACTTTCAATAGCTCTGAAGAGATGGAAAATGAAAGTCCGAACCGACCGGATCGATAGTGGTAAGTTGACTAATTGTTCTCATAAGTAGGGGTCACAAAACATCGTGAGCCGAGACGCCATTTATAATAAAATAAAAAAAAATGTGTATCGAAATGTTGCGTAAGCAAAAAAATAAAACAGTTTTAGAGCTAAGTTCCTGATAATTCAAAGAAAGAACCATACTGGATTAATTTGGAACCCACATAACATGGCCCTATTTGTTGACACACGTTACCCCTCGCGGTAACAAAGAACTCTATATCGTATTCACACAGTTAACAAAAAAATGAAGAAAACGAGCAAAACTATCACATCCGATCTCGAAGGGGGTACAAACTATCAAATCCGGTACCCAATTAAAAAAAACAACAAAGAAGATCGAAGAACTAAACCCGAAGGCAAAAGATACATAATGTAAGTTTAATCAAATCAAGAGCAAACTCAAAGACAAATTTGGCACAACTGAAGAACTATGTGATATGGTTATGATGCTCTCAAAAAAAGTGAAAGCATAGAGATCAGGCCCTTACGGGAGGGTTAACTGCTTCGGTGGAAGCTGATTTGGCCGTGACGGGGTCCTTAAGGATGGGTCGAGTTTGATTTTTGAGATACAAGTAAAAAGGAAATGAAACTATGAAATATGCTATTTTTGTGAACAATTTTAATTAAGGTATAAAGTTTAAATAAAAGTTATAGTTGGTTTATTGGTTCACATCGTTAAGCTTCTTCCTGACTTTTAGAGTCTATGACAGATGAAAGGTATTGTAATGGTCATATATGTAGTGATTCCATTAAAGCTTCCTTGGTGTAGAGTTTGATCGTGTGTAAAAAGAAGAAAAGATGTATATTTTAAAAAATGAACAAAAAATGAAGTGTTTTACTTTCCTTTATTTTATTTTAGTTTTTATTCTAAGTTCCTTTTTAGGTCATCTATATCTTTCCATTTTGTTTATAATGTTTAATATTTTTAATACTTGAGGGCAAGTAAGGTTTAAACGTTGGGAGATTTGTTAGATGTCATTTTGTACATCTTTTTATAATATATTTTACTACATTTTGCAACATATTTTATGCTTTTTCATGTGTATTAGTATAAATAATGTTTAGCTCATGTTTATCGCTATAATTCTCGTACTGCTCATGTTTTTATATTGTTTTCAGATATTTCAAGTGGAATGGTACTCTGGAAGAAACTTGGATACATATTTGGAGCTTAATGGAGCTAAAATACTTTAGGAAGCTAGAATTGGGGTTGGGTTTGCTGAAACTGAAGAGTTCACATCCAAAACATGAGTTTATGAAAAACACGATCATGTTTTTCACCATGTGATCGTGCTTTTAATCGTGCTTCACCTTCGAAACTTTTCCAAGCCAAAAATAAAGTTTTGGGGCCTCGACGGAAAAACACAATCATTCTTTTCCATAAACATGATCTTGCGTTTGAGAAAAGTGTCTAAAATAGCAACGTACTTGATTAAAGGTGAAAAACGGGTCTTCGAAGCAAAAAACAATCGTGTTTTTTTTTCTTAAAACACGATCGTCTTTTCTTAAAGTTTGCATCTGATGTTGTTGGCTTACGCATAAAGGCTCCCTATCATATCAGTTTAGATTCTAGACGATCCCAAACGACGAAAAATGACTTTTGAAGGCGATTCCTGCACTTTTCATCATTTTCTAAAGATCTGAAGGCTATGGATCACCTAATTCAATTAGTTTAGTAAGATTTAGTTGATTAATGTCTCTTCATATTATTATAGATCAAATTTATCCATGTCTCGCTAAACCTTATTTTTTAGTTCTGCAAGATTAGTACTTTTTATGTAATTAATCATTAGACTTGGTTTTCATGTGTGATTCTATCAAGAATTAAATCAATCTAGTTAATCAGTTGTTGAAATCCGTAATTGTTTTAATAAACCCGTAATAAGTAAGAAGTAACAAATCGGTTCCGTGTTGGGATTTGATTCAGTTATAAACTAAAATTTCATATTTTTACACTTCCAAGCTTGTGAGAAGTATTGAATATTGTTGGGAATTACATGGATCATAATGTTACTTTTCTAATTTGATTAAGAGTTTGTTTAAATAAGTTAGTAAAAAGTTTGGATAAACTGAAGAGTTTTTTTTGGTTAATTAACAAGGTAAAAGAGAGCTTACTAGAGCCTGCTAGTAGTTTTCAGTACCAGCTTAGATGAAATGCATCTTAAATAACCAGGTCTATGTTGATTACATAATTAAGAAAGTCATTGCAAAACTAAAAGGTTGTGTCCTTTTTTTTTATAATTTGATTAGTATGTGCCTTACACAAAAGAGGCATTGACGTTTAGGTTGTGTCCGTGTGGATTCGTCTTTGCTTCCTTATGCTATTCTTTTAGTGCAACCAAACATTGATAACTTATTTGTTTAAGACGTACGCGACAACATTTTAACATTAACAACACATGTGCAAGCCATACCTCCTTACAAAAAGCAAATCACTACTCCATCACCCCACACTTCTTTCTACATGGAGTGAGGAATAATACGATTATCATGTAATTAGTTTATGGAACACACAATATTAGCGCAACTCCTGTTGTTTTCACCCCATCCTCCATCGTCTTTGTACCATCTGAACACCCATGAACACATTTTGACACATTTCCCCACAACGCTTGCAGATTATGTAAAAAGCAATGAGACTACCAATTCTGAGCCCTCAGTTCTCCTCATGAGTCATCACCATTTCCTACTTGAGCAAAGTAATTTTTTTTCTATACCATCTGTCTCTAAAAGAATCTCGATCCCAAAGCCTCCAAATGATGATACTATCATTAAAAAAATTTGAGAGAACCTAACACAAACTCGATTAAAGTGGAATGACTTCCTATAGAGAGCATATTTCCCTTAAAATTGTTGAGCTTCTTATGAAAATTGTATGTAATCAACTTCCAACTTTGCACTCTCGCATATAAAGATAGGAAAACAGAAAGAAGGACGCTTCACATCTGGTAAAACCTGCAAGGTCATGAAGATTAGCATTTGTGACCCCCACTCTACACAACTTAGACTTATGAACATTAATTTTCAAGATTGAAACCAAATAAAAGCATCACATCTCCCATTCAGTAGTCTTTATTTTCCTAAAGCCAACACCCAAGAAAAAGAGCATCACTAGTGTAAAATAAGTGAGAAATTTGCAACCCTTCCTTTCCAATCGAAGCACCATGAAATAGTCATCCATGTCATCACTAACAACTGTGTTTAAGGATTCCATTACCAAAATAAACAAGAAGTGTGATAGAGGATCTCCCCGATGAAGACCTCTCTTGAATTCTACCGAAGGGATTCAATTAAATGGAACCCAAAACTTCGAAGACCTAAGGTACAATCTATTTTTACCAAATCCTCAATCATAGGCTTTCTCGAAATCAATCTTGAAAACTATATGTTTTTTTTCCATTTCTTATACTACTCATTGTCTCGTTGATAATCAAAGGGACATTAATGATTTGCCTCCTTTTTATAAAAAAGGACTACTCCAAACCAGCCATCATATCCACCACCTTTACAATACCATTAGCTAAGAGTTAATCTATTACATTGAAGACCAATGAGACTGATATGTATTAAATATTTAGTAAGTCGAGGATCATCCACCTTGTGAATTAAGGTGATAAAATAGGAGTTACGCCTAAAAGAGATTTGACTAGTGCTCCGAAACTCATCAACAAAATCTACAATGGCACTTTTAAGAATATCCTAATAAATTTTAACTAACATGAACCACCCATCAGGCCATAACGCCTTATCATTGACACAAGACCACATTGCTTGTCACACTTCTTCTTTAGAAAACATGCATGACATCATACATCTACTCAAGTGTGTGATCGGGAGACCCTTTAAACAACAAAATATGGATTTTGAAAAAGGCTGAGAATCCTTATTTGACCCATGGTGTGACAACAATCCAATCCCCGTTTATTATAACCCCAAAATAGCCATTTGGCGACACCTCATCTTGAGAATACCATGGTAAAAACCGGAATTCCTATCCTCTTTCGAAGCACACTTTATATTTGCCTTTTAGGCTAGATTCAGTGGCCTTATCTTTTTCAAAATCATCAAATTGTCTAAGAAGGAAATTTGATCCGTAGGAGGACCATCATCAAATAATTTATCAATTTGCACTTTGTATGGATACTACATTTCATATCAAAACTACTTGGTTATTGTGATGTCCTTTCTTGGTAAATTGTCGATGAATTCGAAAAAATAAAATATACCATATAAAGTTCGAGAATTCAGAAGTTTTCGAAAATGAGTGTAGGAAACTCGAGATATTATGAATTTTGGCTTTTATGGTGAAGACCATAATCAACTTCCAGTTCATGATTCGTAAACCATACTTAACGAGCGCATGGTCATTTTGTTAAGTTAACCAAAAGGATATTTCGTTTAATAACTTTAGTAACTTTACTACATAAAGCTTAAAATATTCATATAATAACCAACCATTTATGTCTATCATGGACTTAACTTTCGAGTTCTCAAAGATGAGCATGTATTATTGCGTCAACAAACGAATACAAAGTAAAAAACTAGTTTAATAACACACGATAAAACTTAATGGTAACTTATAATTTAAGACTTATAGCTTGTTTAGTTTTATTATCTTCTACCAACATGGCCACGTGGATGAATAGCTAGAACATTCGCATTTGGATTCTTATTATAATTACTTTTTTTTTTTTTTTTTTTTTTTTTTAATCTCAAATCGCAAACATATCACTCATAATCAAGCCCCGGCCGGAAGCGAACTCTCTTATTTTTTTGATGTAAAAAAGAAGGTAATATAAAATTCATATTCATTCTTTACAGTTTTTTGTCATTGATCGTTATTTGACATTATTCAAAGCGAACTACAATTATTACATTTAAACCAGAAAGGTACTACCACTAAAAAACGTATGAAATAAAATAAAAAGTATGGTTATGTGGTTGATGATTGATGACGAAGAGAACACAAAGAATAATTGGGGGACCATAAACACCCATACTTGGAATTCTATTAAACCAATATTTAGTCACATGGTTACATGTGAGGGGATGGCATATATGGTCACAATGTTTTTCAGTTTCAATCCTATTTATTTTTATTAACTTGTGATTTAAAAAATTGCAAGATATATATATATATATATATATATATATATATATATATATATATATATATATATATATATATATATATATATATATATATATATATATATATATATATATATATATATATATATATATATATATATATTTCAAGTTTATTTGAGACCATGCTAATTTTATGAGTCCGTGAGACCAAATCTAAAAATAATTTTAAAATGCAAAATAAAAGGAAAAATCCGAGAATTCTTTTTTTAATTATTATTTTCGTCACTTTAATTACCTAAAAAAATAAAAATAAAAAAAAAATTACAGTTTTTTTGAAAAATACTTGAAATATTCTAATATAATATTACACTGTAAATATTCAATTGTGATTTTTAGAATATTAGAATATTGACAAAATTGCAAAAATGGTCCCTGTGGTTGGCAAATTTTTGTACTTTTGGTCCAAAACGAAATGTTGGTGCACCACTGGTCCAATTTTGAATACCTTATGTGATTTTGGTCCCTATGATTGACATTTTTGTGTGGTTTTGGTCCACACCCAACTTAAAAAGACGGAGTGAAAGTTCTACTACTCACTTAGTACAGACCGTTATTTATAGGAGAACAAAAGCATAACAAAATACTAAGGACTAGACATTTAGATAATTCATTATAATGCCTTAGTAAAAAATAACATTACATCCGAAGACACTTCTTACGAAGACAAAAGATACTTCGTAACAACCTAACTAACACTTCGACATATTACAACATTTAGACCCTAACAATCTCCCCCTTTGGAATAAAGGTCGAAGTCTTCATGAAGTTAGTAGTTGAACGGCATACATCAGCACTCTTCGGATTTCCATGTACCAAGAGATAACTTTCTTTATCTCTTTCTTGTCTCCTTCTGAGTTCTTCTTGCAATGATTCATACGAACAATTAAGTTCGTATATTGTGAATTTGTGTATCTCTCCACTTCAGAAGTTTGAAATAAGAACCTTTTAGCTCTTCCAGCTTTGTCTTTTCCTGCAAAAACAATCCCCAATGGCTTTAAACACATTTCACCGTCTTCGTACTTTTTCAACTCAATCTGCTTCTTCGTAGGTGCCATTGGTGCAGTTATGTCGAAGCCTTTAACAGTAGCAAGTTCGACATCAGTTTGAGCTAAGCACTCAAAATAATTCTCCAAAAATATTTTTATGTGCCTACACCCAAGACTGAAAACATCTGGTTCTGTTTCTTGGAGAAAAGAAAATGACTTGTCTTTAAGTATCAAGGCAACGTTGATGAGATCATAAGTGTTCATCAAAGGAAAGTCTGCCACAGTAAACTCTTGTAACTTTCCACTTGCTCTTGCCACAATATATTTCAGATTTTGAAACTTCCCTTCGAAAATGACATCCCTTTTTATAGATATCACCTTCTTGATCTTCTCCAAGAACCAAACTTCTTCATGAGCCTTTGCTAACACAGCATGAAATCTTATCTTCATCTTCTTCCCCTCTTCGATATCCATAGACTTTGTCTCAGCCTTGAACTGTGGCATAACGAACATCATTTCGTTGATAGGAAAATCAAGTTGACCAAAATCAGTATTTGTCACCACAAAGCTCTTCTTCGGAATCTTTTCAAAAGAATACATGTGATCGAACATCACCCTGGATTCTATTGTTTCGTAATTGTATACTTTCGAAGGATCACCCTTATCAACATTCGAACCTTCCAGAGCTCTTTGTCTCATTATACTTTCAACTTGCTTCATTCTTTCAACTTCAGCAGCCACCTCAGCTTTCTTCTCTTTATTCGACTTCTCAACCAAAACTCCTTTTCCCTTGTCTTTAACATTTGAAGGAGCTATATTCTTTGACGAAGAGACATCACTCTGTTTCTCAATTACAATACCTTTTGCAATAGGTTTTGAAATTGGAACTGTTGTAGTCACAGTCGAAATGACTGGAGCAACTGAAACAATTGTTGGATTTACAACAACTTTCGAAGGATACACTTTTCTTACCACCTTCGTATCTTCAGTTGTCTTCACATGTTCCCCAGCCTTTGCATGACCAACCTTTTCTCCCCCTTCCACCCCTGTGACAGCAGGTGGGGCATCTGATACATTTGGTAAAAGGCTTAAGATACGAAGTAATGGAGCAAGGTGTTTGTGTAGGATAGCTTCGAAATGTGTGAATTTCTGAGAAAGAAATTCTTGAGAAACAATTGGAGAGGTAGATTTCAAAGATAGTTCTTGGAGTTCTTTCAACAGTTTGACCAACTCTCCAAAATTTTGTTCTTCTTTGGCTGAAAGAGAGATCATCTGAGGATTCATTTGTTCGAACATTTTAACACATTGAACAACCGCATCACAAATAATGTCGATCTTCTGATGTGCTGATTCATACCCTTGTTGAATATTCTGAACCTCCTTCGTCATTTCTTCACGAAGTTTGCAAATCTGCATGTTAACATCTTCACGAACCTTCTTAACTTCTTGTACGAAGAGCACATGATGCTCCTTCGTAACAATCTTCAAATCCTTCACCTCCTTCATAAAGTCAGACCTAAGAGAATTTATTCGATTCTCTGTAGAACTATCATTCTGATCAGTCTTCTCAAGAATTCGTCTTTCGGAATCACGAATTAATCCTGATGCCTTTGAAATAACTCTGCCTTCCATTTCCTTCATTATGGAATCAACTTCCATGATGGTAATTCCAGCACTTCCCACATCTGCTTGAGATTGCAAGATAGAATTCAATTTTGAATTCAAAATCTTGAACTGCTTCATAGTCATTAGCATATGATCAGGGAAATCTTCTTCAGCTTTATCAAAAGAAAGAGCTTCGAACGTTCCTCCAAAGCCTTCGTTATCAGTTTCCTCATCAACAACCATGGTTTCAGCAATAGGTGAGGATGGATTGGGTGGATCAGTTGATTGTGTTGAGAAGATAGTGGTGAAAGGTTGATCCATAATTGATTGAAATGTTGGAGAATCAGTTATAGATGTAACCTGAGGTAAAGACGTTGGTTCAATGAGCTTTACAGCACAGGCTTCGAAATATCAGTAGACTGAAGGATTTCTACTTCTTTAGGAATTTCATCTTCGGGAGTTTCAGGAACTTGATCCACTTCTTCGATTCGTTGGGATTTCTTTAAAAAATTTTCCATATCTTCAGCCTTTCGTTTCTTAGAAGATGGAGACACCGGAGCTGGAATTTCTCGAACTGTGACCCTTGATGTGTAACCTATGTTTTCTTCACTAACTGAGATTTTCTCTTGATTTTGATTCTTCGAAAAACACCCGTCTTTGAAGGAATCGTTTCTTTTGATGGAGACGCTTCGATTACTAGTGTATCAGCCACTGAGGTTAAAATAAGAGACACCTCTTCGACAGTACGAGATGTAGCTATTGGCTCTTGATTCTTTGGTTCTGCTTTCACCCCTTTTCCGAAGACTCACCCTCTGTCTTCTTTGATTTCTTCGACTTCTTCTTTTCTTCATGTTGTAACATACCAGTAACGACTGTTGTGTTAATAGATTGCAAATATGACACCAACACATCATTCGTTGGATCCACCTTCTTGAGCATTGCATCCGGAATGCGAGCAATTGTTGTAAAGATAGCCGGATCATCATGCACCTCCTTCGGACTACCATACATGTAGAAAACTTCTTTCTCTTCGTATTCCGGAACTTCGATTCTCTCCTTCTGATAGACATATTGGACTATTAGACTCCAATATCGTGCACAAGAAATTCCCTGCTTAGCACTCGTCTTCGAAATGCTTGTTAAGAACTCTGTCCATAATTGTTCAGAGTAATCGACTTGCAAATCATAGTACAACCCAGCTACCATTGCATAAACCTCCATCCTTCCCTTATCAAGCCCCACAGTTCTTCTAGTAAGACATCGAAGAAAGATGCCAAACAAAAAAATTCATATTGTTGGTAACCCCGACTTCTTGAAATCACTGATACGCGTCAATGGAGGTTGATGACCCATCTCGTTGAACATAAACACCACTTGTGAAGAAGAAAGTTCATCATAAGGACCAGAATTTGGAATTCCCAAAATCTTGCAAAATAACCGCTTGGAGACCCTAATTCTCGTATCATTAACCATTGTGAATTCCACACAACCTGTATCCTTGTTGTATGATGCAGTAGAACCCGCCTTTGATAACCAGGACATCGGAGCAGCAAATGAATCAAACATTGCTTTAGACAGAACTGAATTTTGTAAAGCAACCACAAGCATGTGAAGTTCCTCCGGATACTTTGACAAATCCGATTCGACTTGATAGTTGGAACCCTGGATCTTTAGAATCGGAACACTGATGATTTCGTCTGTAGTTGGTGATGAAGTAGACGCCATTGATGATGATTTGAGCAAAGAACGTATGAAGAAGATGAATTGCAAAGAGAATTTTGTGTTTCAGAAAGTTTGATCGCATAAAGTGTTATTGAGTTCTGATTTGCCCTTTTATACGTGACCCTAGAATTTTGAATTTGAAGCGGGATACAATAAATGCTTGCTGACATGGCACCTTGAAATACGGAATGTACTCATCAAAAAGTAACAATCGTAACTGTCAACACGCCTTACACGCTTATCATACACCATGCATCATCAAGAGATACGACTGTTTGATATTCCCCAAAAGAATTGTAACCGTCGGATGCCTTCGGAATAGAGGTCAGGCTCTTTCACTTTGAGGTTTAAAAAGCGAAGTCATTTGCCAGAATTTCAAAATCGTCAGTTTAAGTTGGTGTTACTCAAACCTCAAGGATTTCGTGTGTGCTGTGTTCCAAAAGAAATTAGATGAGAAACAAAGAAAAAAAAATTTGAAAACTTGTGATGTCAACAATTTATTTTGACACAAAAACAATTTTATCCCAGGCAAAGATATCTTCGAAATTATCAAGAGAGATAATTAACAGCTTGTTCGGTTTCCCGTGAATTACAATCGATAACTTGTAGAGAAGTTTCGAAGGGTTTCTTTTATAGGACAAATGGGTGGCTTCGAAAATTTCGTTACATATCAACCTTAAAATAAGGTGAGGAATTGTAAACAAAATTAGTTGTATAACCAATTTAGTCAGTGACAACTTGGTTGCGAATGATATTCAAAGTAACTAAAATTTTGAAAATATACTCACACGGAAATCATATTCATAAAAACATTTATGCTGGATCGTGTTGGGAACAAACATCGTAGTTTTCGAATGTTTGATTAAGATCACTCAAAAGAAATGAATATGATTTGGAGTATAAAAGGTACTAAAACAAATGCTTCGTAAGATCTGGAACATGGTTCCCCGTCAATTCCTTAAGGTTTATGATATTTTGGGGTTCACTTCTATCACGGACTCATGATATTAGATCATAAACACAGATTTGTGATTTGTCTAGGTTTTGATTGGTTTGATCAAAAACCTCAAGGACAAATTGCTTCGAATATTTGGAATGTAAGAATTGTTTGGTTTAAAAAGATTGGATAAGAATCGAAGGGTACCTCTGTTATAATGGACAAAACAGAAAACTCTTCACTTATTTGAGAAGAGTAAGGTAGCTCTTGTTGATTTATGCAAATACAAGCCTTGTTGGGAAGAAATTTTCATGAGATAATTTCATCAAGGCTTTCATTTCCCATACATAGAATCATACGACGCTTGAGACAACATGCAGCAGCATGCTTCTAGGGACATCCTAACTAATCCAAAGTATATCGAGATCATACCTTTCCTTAGAAACCAGACGCATGAATCCTTCGTATTTGAAACTTGATAAGACTCACAATACACATGTTAAAACCAAAAAATAAAAAAAAATATTTTTAGTATTTTTGAAAATTTAAAAAAAAAAATTAAAGACAAACTGAAACAAAATCTTTTTGGATTCTTAATTTTTCAATAAAAGAAAATATTTTTGATTTTTCAGGTTTTTCATAAAAAAATTAAACAAACTAAAAATCTAACCTTAGTTGAAATGTGTACAAATACGAAGCATTCGAACTGTTGACTTGAACAGTAATCTCTGATTTTGTATTTCAACAAGAAATAAATCTTCCGAATGCGAAGCGTTCGAAGCGTTGACCATGAACAGTAACCTCTGAACACTGAATCACCCTTTCCGTCCATACGCCAAATGATTCAGACCCATCACTCTTCGCTTTTATCAGATTGAAGTGAATTTCCATTAATCATTCCCAATCCTTCTAAGATACGAAGAAACGATTTTTCATCCAATGCCTTTGTAAAGATATCTGCCAATTGTTCCGTTGTTTTTACAAAATGAACTTCAATATTTCCTTCTTCAACATGATCTTTGATGAAATGATATCGAAGAGCAATGTGCTTAGTCTTCGAATGCTGCACAGGATTATGACAAACTTTGTGAATCAAAATATAAAGGAATCTTTTTCATATTAATTGCATAATCTCTTAATTGACTTTGAATCCAAATTATTTGTGATGTACACGCAGCTGCAGCAACATATTCAGCTTCAGCGGTTGATATTGAAACACATGTTTGCTTCTTCGATTGCCAACTGACCAACTTTCCATCTAGTAATTGACACCCACCAGTTGTGCTTTTACGATCAAGACTGCATCCTCCAAGATCCGCATCCGAATAAGCTTGTATAAAGAACCCTGTTTTCGAAGGATACCACAATCCTAACGAAGTAGTGCCTTTCAAATATCGAAAAATATTCTTTACTGCAGTTAGATGTGGTTCACGTGGATTTGATTGATACCTTGCACAATTACAAACAGAATACATAATATCAGGTCTACTTGCAGTTAAATACAATAAAGACCCAATCATGCTTCGATACAAAGTAATATCAACAGCAGATTTATCTAACGAAGGAGTTAGCTTTATGCCTGTTGTTATTGGTATTCGTAACCTTGTGCTATTCGTCATTCCAAACTTTTCCAACAAATTCTTCGTATATTTCTCCTGATTAATGAAGATGCCTTCCCTGTTTTGACGAATATTCAAACCCAAAAAGTTATTAATTTTGCCCATCATACTCATTTCAAACTTGCTTTTCATCAGATCTTCGAATTCTTTAGATAAAGCAGGGTCAGTTGAGCCAAAAATTATATCATCAACATAAATTTGAACAAGCATCAGATGATTTCCAATTTTCTTTCGAAATAAAGTAGGATCAACTGATCCTTGTTTAAATTTAGATTGTTTCAAAAATGATGTTAGAGTTGCATACCATGCTCTTGGTTCTTGTTTTAACCCATATACAACTTTATCTAAAATATAAACATGATCAGGATGTTCTGTGTTTATAAAACCTGGAGGTTGTTCAACATATACCGTTTCTTCGAGTTCTCCATTTAAGAATGCACATTTTACATCCATTTGATAGACATCAAAATCTTTATGAGCTGCAAAAGCCAGAAAAATACGAACAGCCTCGAGTCTTGCGACAGGGGCAAATGTTTCTTCGTAATCAATTCCTTCTTGTTGAGAATATCCTTTAACAACAAGTATAGCCTTATTTCGAATAATGTTTCCATCTTTGTCAGTTTTGTTTTTATAAATCCATTTGAGTCCAACAATTGACACATCAACAGGTTTTGGAATTAATCTCCAAACCTTGTTTCTTTCGAATTCAGACAATTCAGCTTGCATAGCAACAACCCAATCAGAGTGTTCCATTGCAATCTTAACTGTCTTTGGTTCGATTTTGGAAATAAAAACATTAAACATGCATAACTCTTGATGATTATTCAGTACCTCATTTCGTGCATGAAGTTGTGCCCTTGTCATTATACCTGCTTGTGGATCACCAAGAATTTGATCTTTTGGATGATTTCTTGTCCATTTATCCAATGGTGGATAATTAGGATCAAAATCCAAAAGTGCATCTTCGAACATAACATCTGTTTCTGATCCATTTATGGAAATTGAATCATCAGCATCATCAAAATGTTCTTCTTCAAGAATTGGATCATTCTCAAGTATGGGCTCCCCCTCAATGATTGACTCCGTTTCGATATTTTGCTCTGGTTCACTAATCGGCTCTTCTTCAAGAATTGGCTCCTCTTCGACATTAACATTTTTTGACATGTTATCTCTTTCACTATAACGCTCCCCCTCAACAAAACTATTTGAATCCAAGTGCTCCCCCTCCACTGGATCATCAGCTTGTTCATTTGTGTTTAGATTCAAAATCGAATTTGAATCATTGTTATGCTTCGAATTTTCTGATGTTTGATTATCATTTGCATTTCTTTCTGCATCAACTGCTTGATCTGAAATACCAAAAATCGAATCATAATTATCATCATCCATTTCAATTGAATCATCTATATTTGAAGAATTTTGCAAAATAGGATAATTCGCAAATTTATGATTAGACTTTTTAATGTAATGATCATCAAATGTCAAATTAAAAGTTTCTTCCACTTTGCGAGTTCGCTTATTCAACACTCTATAAGCAACTGAATTGTGTAAATATCCCAAGAAAATTCCTTCATCTGCTTTTGTTTGAAACTTCGAAAGATTATCCTTAAGATTCATTATGAAACACCTGCATCCAAAAACATGAAAAAATTTGACATTAGGTTTTCGATTATTGATTATTTCATAAGGAGTAACATTAAACCGTCTATGAATGAATGATCGATTTTGAGTAAAACAAGTAGTTGAAACAGCTTCAGCCCAAAGATATTGAGGTAAATTCGAATAAGCCAACATTGTTCTTGCAGCTTCACATAATGATCGATTTCTTCTCTCAACTGGACCATTTTGTTGTGGTGTATAAGGAGATGAAAAATTATGTGAAATTCCTTTTTCTACCAGAAATGAATCAAAGACACGATTTTTGAATTCAGTTCCATGATTACTTTTAATTTTTCGAACTGACTTCTTCAATGAAACTTCCATTTTCTTGATAAAATCAATCATCATTTGTGGAACTTCGGATTTTAACCTGAGAAAATAAACCCACGTAAATCTTGAAAAAACATCTACAATTTCCAAAATGTACCTTTTCTTGTTAAGAGTAGCAACTGTTGAAGGACCACATAAATCAATATGCAAGAGTTCGAGGGGTTCAACAATCTTCGAATCTATTGTGATAGGATGACCTTGTTTGTGTTGTTTTCCTACTTCACAAGCTGCACACAAACTGTCATTATCATATTTAAGAATGGGTAAACCTCTTACCAGATCTTGTATGACAAGTTTGTTGATATTTCGAAAATTGAGATGTGATAATCTCCTGTGCCATAACCAGCTAACATCGGCAGCAGCCTTCGAAAGTAGACACACAGCAGGTTTGCCTACAATAGGAACAATATCTAATGTAAACATATCACCTTTTCTTTTTTACTTAAGTAAAACTTCCTTTGTCTTAACATTCGAAATGACACTTCCTTCTTCATTAAAAAGAACTTGATTTCCAGTGCCCACAACAAGTTGTGAAACACTTATCAAATTGTGTTGTAAACCTTCAACAAATGCAACTCTATTGATAGTGAAATTTCCATTCGTTATCTTTCCATAACCCTTGACTTTGCATTTGTGATTATTGCCAAACTTAACCACTCCTCCATTTTCCAGGCTTCGAAAATCACGCAAGTTTTCCTTCTTCCCAGACATGTGACGTGAGCAACCGCTATCAATATACCACTTGTTATCATATTGCTCGTCACAAAGCACCTACGATCACTGGAAAAATTTAGGTACCCAAGCTTTGTTGGGTCCATTCATATTAGGTTTGTGATTCAATTGTAAAGTACAACCATTAACCCAATCACAAACTTTGGTTTTGAAACTGTCAATAAATCTAACATTTTCATTCGAAGGGTCAGATATATGAGTTTTTATTATTTTCAAATTTTCACTAATTACACCTTTTGCATCTTGAGTTTGTGATTTTTCACTTTTTGCTTTTGTGACCGGCTGCCAAACTTTAACTGATATATTTGACTCTTTGGATGATGAACTACCATTCGTTGAAGAATTTGCATACTTGACATACGCCTCATGTATCTGTTCTTTCGAAAACTTACTTGATTGATATATTTTCCCTTTTTCTTCCAACCAACGATCAATATTTCTTTTTGTTGTTATTCCCTTTGCATATGAGACTTTGTCAGCTTGTTTCTTCAAAGGATTATAACATTTTGCTGAATTTGGAACATAAGCAACTTTTGGTTTTGAAAGATATGATTCATGATAAGATGTCTTGATTTGTAACTTTGAATTCTGTGTTCCAACCTTTTTCTGAAAAAAATTTCTTGGTATTGTTGTTTTTGTTCCATTTGAAACTTTTGTTTCATTATTTGAAAACGAAGCATTTTTCTTTTCAAAAATTTGAGACTTTGATTTTTCTTTAAAAACTTTTCTTCTTTTTGAAAAATTTGTTGATATCATTTTTGATGACTAACAGTTTGCCAAAAAATTGTTTTTCTTGCTTGACGTTTCGAAATATTATTTTCCTTTGAAAAATTTTCAACTTGAGCTTTAAATTCTTTTGAATTTAATTTTATTGCTTTGTTGATTGTTTTAACACCTTCGTGCTTTGTAAACACATTTTCAGTTGGGTTAACTTTCTTCTTTTCAACTTTTGACTTTTCAACCCATACTCTTTTTGGTTTTTGATGTTGAGATTTATATGAATTCTTTGTAAGATTGTTTTCAACTGTACTTTGATTTGAAAAGAATCCTTCATTTGAAGTTTGCATATTGTCTTCCTCAATCATCTTTTTGAATTCAGGCTTTATATTTTCAACATTACCTGTTGTTACGAAGACTTGATTTGGGAACACAATATCATCAGTGCATTTGAAGATTGGATAAACAACAGTATTCGATTCAAGATAATGAGCACCTTTTTCACTAAGAATTTTCTCAAATTCTTGTGTATCCAAATAGACTTGATCAACAACCACTCGAGGAATTTAAATTTCTTTCGACCTTTGAATTGGGTTCGAATTTGTATTTTCTTACTCATTGTCACTATCATCGGTTTGACTCTCATGTATTTCCACAAACTCCATATCACAAACTTTCGAAGTTGAGGGTTTATCAGTTTCAATTTTTATTAATAAATCTTCACATTTTTCTTTCCCTTTAAATGAATTTGCTACATTTATGACAGACAATTGAGAACAATCTACATCTTCTAAATCACTAATTTCAATAATATTATCATAATTATCTTCAATATCAGCAATATTAGTTTCACAATTGGATGTAGAATTCTCAGTCTTTTTCAAAATTCTAAGTTGTTCTGATTTAGATAAGGTCTCATTTACAATTTTTACTAAATCATTAGCATCAAGATAATCTTCGGCTTTAGCAATTCCAAATCTAAACCTATCATCTGGAACTTTGTTGAAATCAGAAATTTCTTTTTCACAATCATATGAAATACTATCTACCTTAGCTCTATCATAAGCTAAAAATGGTAGTAATTTTCTATGTTGTTCCTTACTTATTTCACACGAATGATGTAACTCAGTTAATTTTCCATATAATCTTTTTGCAGAATTACAGAAAATATTTCTTTGTGCTAACAACAAGTTTATTTCTTTTGCTAATTTTTCTCTATCCTCCATGATATTTGAAACTTGCAATTCTAAGTAATCAATCCTAGTGACTTTTGAATCCAACATTTTTCGTGTCTCTAGTAATTGATCACTTAAGTTTTTCGCTTCATTGCTAGCAGACACAACGATTGAATCAAAGTAAGTAACAGTTTCATCAAAAGATACTAACTCAGAATTACATGCAGAAACTGGAATGTTAAAAGATTCAAGAATGTTACGTACCTTGGTAGTCATGGGCGACCTGTCAGTAGACTTCGAAACGAAGCATTGCCCACACACTTCGTCAGTCTGTTCATCATCTGAATCCTCTACCATCTTTGCATACATAGCTCCATGTGTTGGATTTTTCATCTCTTCATCATCTGAACCCGAAGACCATATTTGATATGTTCCATCCGATTCAATTTCTCCATGAGCCACCAATGACAAATTCTTTGCTTTCTTCTTTACTTCCTCCAGTTTCTCAGTGTAGTATGCTTCATCCTTTGTTTTATTTTTCTTTTCCTCCTTCTTCCTCAACAAGCAATCTACTGCCAAATGATTTGCTCCATAGCAATAATGGCAATTAATCCCTGTATCACCTTTCAATATCATCTTCATTTGCTCCAACTCATTCTTCGAATCTGTCTTCATTTCTTTCTTCTTTTCATCCAGTTTGTTTTTTTTCTCAAAACTACCCTTCGAATCCGATGACTTCTTTGGATTAAAAGGTTTCTTAAAAAATTTCTTTACTCTATTGTTTGAGTAAAATGCAACAGCCTCATCATCAGAATTCATCAGAAAACCTTCTTCTTCATCAGACTTCGATTTTTCATTCTCTCTTTCTGAAACCTTCGAAACTAGTGCCAATGGTCCACCAAGACTTGCTATCGCTTCCTCAGCTATTTCATTAACTTCATTTTCATGAGATTTTAATTGATTGTACAAGTCATTCAAAGTCGAAGTATCAAAACTCTGTTGATTTTTCACCATCATACTCACACTTCTCCACTCCTTTCGAAGTCCCATTACAAATATCAAATTGTACTCCATTGGTGACCTTATTATACTATAACGGTTACAACGATAGATTAGCTCGTTGAACCTATCATAGTATGCTTCAATAGACTCATTTTCTTTTTGTCTGAAATCTTTGAGTTCCACCAGGCATTGTTTCACAGATGTGATCTTCGTCTTTTCACTTCCTTGAAATTTGTCTTTGAGATTGTTCCAGATTTCTTTAGCTGTTGTGCATGTTCTGACATAATTGTACACAACAGGAGGCAACGCACCTCTTAATTCCCTCATGCATTTCTTCTCCAGTCATTTTAAATGATCGGTTTGATTATCAACTTCCGAACTACTTGAAGACATTCCGATTGGCTAAACTTGTGCAGGTTGATTGATTTCTCCTGTGATGCATTTCCATAATTCTTCATCCAATCCGTTCAAGTAATCTTCCATCCTATCTGCCCACTGATCATAATATTCTGGAATAAGCATTGGAATTTTTGTGGATGATCCAAGCAAATGAGAAAATGATGTCATCGAATTCAGATTGAATGACGCCATTGTTGTACGGACAAAAACTTCAAGATGATACAAAAACTTTTGAGAATATTGAAATTAAATTGTATAATTCAAATCAGAATCACACAACGAACACTCGATTTACAAATATTTTTGCAGAATCAAATCCTAGATTGAGATCAAGAAGAATTTTTCACTTTCAAAAAGGACGGAAACTTTTTGAATCAAACAGTAGATTCAAAAACCTTTTTGATCGTATGAAAATCAGATCACAGAAAGGATTCCTGCTCTGATACCAATTGAAGAGTTTGTAATCGAGTTTAAGATCAATTCACGTAAGAATTCAGAAAGAAGAAAAACGATGAACACGAGAGTAAATATAGTCTTTGTTCAGCTCATATTATGCTTTTGATTTTACAGAGTACAAATGAATAATATGTAAAGGACTGAGTGAAAGTTCTACTACTCACTTAGTACAGACCCCTATTTATAGGAGAACAAAAGCATAACAAAATACTAAGGACTAGACATTTAGACAATTCATTATAATGCCTTAGTAAAAAATAACATTACATCCGAAGACACTTCTTACGAAGACAAAAGATACTTCGTAACAACCTAACTAACACTTCGACATATTACAACATTTAGACCCTAACAAAAACGGATGCTGCTTCAACCCTAATCACATTCCAAGATGTTGCTTCAACCAGCGATCGGGGAGTTTGTCTCCAACGAAGATGGTGGTGGTGATTTTGGGGGTGGTGGAGTATCTTATGATATGATGTGATATAACAAGTAGGCGAGGCAGAGGTTTTGTCTTTGATGTGGACGGGGGAGATTGAGGAAGAAGAGGGGATAGAATGAGGTTTTAGATGAGAAATACGCTGAAGAATTCAGTCTACAAAACCCCTTTTGTTTTCTTCAAATGGGTTCATTGCCTACTGTGCCCTCAATTTGTTGCGTTTCAAAATGAAAAATATGTTATGCTGGTTATAAAATCAGAATCCCAGGAATGCATTGATTGTATTTTGCTAGATTTCAAAATCAATTTTGATTTCTTCCATGAATATGTGTTTTGTTGGTTTTAAAATTGAAATCCCAGCAACTTAACATTCAGTTTAATTGACTATGGTTTACTTTTTTGTTCTCACTGATTGAATTAGGGACTACTTTAACATCCAATTTTTTTGTATTGCCTAAATGCCGACAGAAAGAGGATAAAAGTATTTCTTGTCAGAGCTGAAACTTCTCGAATAACAAGACGTGCCTCCTTCATCTATGGCCTTATGTATAGAGATGGGAAAGGAGAGATGGATCCACCACCAGCGGAGTCTAGTTAATCAATGTGTGTCAAATTCCGACGAAGTCTTTCAACACCGGTGGTGGTGGTTTTGATTGGTTTTTGTGGGTGTTAGGGGAGAAGAAGCAAATGAATTAACTGATAAAGGGGTTGACTTGTTATCAACTTTGACCAGTTTAAGCTTTAGCAAAAATGGATTTTCTGGTGATTTACCAGATCTACAAGATTTGCAAACAGTTTGATCATTTTGTATCTGAATAACAACTCGTTTTCTGGTCAAATCGAATCCTAGTAAAATACAGTCAACTCAACCACCTTCAAGAACTCGATCTTTTTATTGTGTGTGTTTCTTTTGTTAAGAGAGAAATTATAAATGAAAAATATAAATTAAATTAACTTATGTATTTCTAGAATTAAAAAAATGAAAAATATAAATTGTAAGGGCGTAATTGTCTTTTTAAGTGTGTAAGGACCAAAAACAATAAAAAGATCCAAAATTAGACCGGTGCTACACCAAGGTATCGTTTTGGACCAAAACTGCAGAAATTTACCAACCACAGGAACCATTTTTGTAATTTTGTCTAGAATATTCTACTAAATTTGTCAGATATGTAAAATGTTCTAATATTCTACTAGAATATGTAAAAAAATGTATTTTATTTATTTTGGTATTTTTTAATTTTTTTTGGAAAATATAAATGATGAAAATAATATTTGAAAAAAAATTCAAAAATTTTCAATTATTTTTCATTTTTAAAATGTTTTTTTTATCTACGACAATAATATTTGAAAAAAAAATTTTTGAAAATAATATTTAAAAGTGTTTTTTTATTATTTTCGTCACTTTAATTACCTAACAAAATAAAAATAAAATAAAATAATTACAGTTTTTTGAAAAATACATGAAATATTCTAATAGAATATTACACTGTAAATATTCGATTGTGATTTTTAGAATGTTAGAGTATTCTACTAGATTTATCACATATGTAAAATATTCTAATATTCTACTAGAATATGTAAAAAATGTATTTTATTTATTTATTTTTTTATTGTTTTGGTATTTTTTTAATCTTTTGGGTTCAAATGCAGTCAAACCACAAGCTTCTGGGGCCAATTCAGTTGCTGAGACCTTTTCTGAATTCAAACACCTTCTTCTTGTGTATAAGTTCAATAGCAAATTCAGTACTTTCTTATAAGCTCTATTAGAAGACAAACATATTTTTGAACCCTTTGAGATTTATCCATTTGTCTACTATTGGAATGATTATTTGTATGACATTAACTTTTGTGCAATGTATTATATTTTTTGTGTATGGTATTTTATTTTCTATTATGAAACATGAAATGCAAATTTAATTTGAAAATTAGTAAATCTATAAATATTTTTTTTTAAAAAAAAAATTATAATTACGATACGCAAAAATGTGTGTCATCTTTATTTATGACATGACCTTTCTTGACAGCAACTTCAATGATACGCATTGCGTGTCATAAATGTGCGTCGTAAATGCGCGTCGTCTATAGAGGACGCGCAAAAGCGCGTCATCTCTCGTTATGACAGGGCCTTCCTTGACGCGCATTTGCGCGTCGTCTGTGCGTTTTATGACGCGCAATGAGCGTCGTAAAAGGCTGTTTTTCTAGTAGTGAATGTCTTGTCATTTATAATCTGTCCAATTTTTCTATATCCTTTGTGTTTAAGTGGATCACAATACCGGTGATTGACCAGATCTAAACATGCAGGTGTGTGCTGATAAAAGATATTGAATTGCTTAACAATTTTGATCCCAAAAAGTCTTAAATTTAGTTATTATTTTCGTTTTTGTTAAATTTATTCATAGTTTTCCTCTATGCACAAATTAAGGGGGAGAATTAAAAACTATTAAAAACCAAACAAAAATCAGAAAATTTAAAAATTCCAAAAAATATGTTTTGTTTCTATTTTTATTTCTTTTTCAGAAAAATCAAAGATCCAAATTCTTTTTTTTTTTTTTTTTTACTTTTGAGTGTATTATATTTTTAATTTTACTTCTTATTGATTTCTATTGTGTGCTAAGTTTTTCTTTTAGTTTTGTTTTTATCTCAAAATTTTCTGTCTTGAAAAGCTAATTCAAAATCAGAGAACTCAAAGGAAGAAGAGACTCAATGAGACTGTATCGGAACATTTTGAGCCAAGGTTACATCCTTGAACAACTGTAGTGAGAAGGGTTTTTCATAACTCTGTGATCCACAGGGACTTTTTAGTCATTCGTTACTTTTCAAGGCGCAACAGTGATCATTGAAGAATTCTCATTCGAAAGAACAAAAAATGAAGATTATTCTTTCAACATTTAATCTTTCAACCCCACAAGCAAGGTGAAGCTGTATTTGAAGATTATGTGACAGATTGCATTAAAGCCTCCTCAATCAATTTGTTGCTATCTATGAACCTGTTGAAGTGATCCGGAAGAATCGGTCTCTATGATATTCTCTCGGAAGATTCTTAAGCTGAAAGTGTTGATTTTCAAGAAGCCTCCACACCCAATGTGCGTTCAAATTCAAATTATTTTGAAGAAAATCCCAACTATTCAAGATGAAGTTATTCATGTAGTAGATTCATATGTTCATCTTGAATTTGTGAAGAAATCGAAGATAAAAGCTGAAGCCAAGCTCAAAGCGATGATTGAAAAGAAAAGCAAGCTACAAACTCTAGGGGAGTTTGTTAGGTCATAAGAAAAGAAAGTTATAAACCAAGGGGGAGATTGTTAGGTCTAAATTTATGGTTTATACTGTGTTTCTCTAGGAATTTGTAGTTTTCGGTCTAGGGCTAAAAAGAATCTTGGGTTTTATTGTAGTTTGGACCGAAATCACATGTGATTTCGGTCTAGCTATTGAGTTTTGGGATTGGTTTTTGGTCCATATATATATATATATATATATATATATATATATATATATATATATATATATATGTATGTATGTATGTGTATATATATATATATATATATATATATATAAAGTTGGTTATTAGGTGTGTTTTGGGGGTTACACACTGGAGGCAAGAGAGGAGAAAACGTTCAAGCGACTGATTTGTTCATATCAAGGTGTTCTACAGAGGGAAAGTAAGAGAGAACTAGTGAGTGTGTGTAAATCTTATGTATTGGATCATATTGAATATCATAGTATACATTGAAAATTCAACTTCTTCTTCTTCTTCTTCTTCTTCTTCTTCTCCATTCTATCTTGTATCATCCACTTGATTGGGATTTTGCACCATCAAGTGGACCGGATTGATACATCAAAGCGATTTAGGGACTTACATAAGTAAAACAAAACTTCACCTTTATTGAAATAAATGAAAATTTTGGAACTTGTCCTTATAATGCATGAAATGAAAACTATATTTATAAACATCTTTGAAAAGAGTAATAGCAATATATTCAATTATCCTAACTCCCTAGCAGTAGCTCCAAATTCTGACCATCGAACCATGTGACCAAAGTCCATTTCCCATGGTCAAATTTAGCTCACTTTGTTTAAGCTTCTTTCCTTATTTTAGATCATGCAATACCGTCAAAATGTGATCATCAAATTATGTATTAGGAGTCTAAGAATAAGAACTTATGGAGTTAGATAATGGGTGTACCTGTAGTAGAGTCACATGACTTGACTTACTATCTTTAAGATCTTTCAGGTAGTTTGGGCAACATCGCTTCCAATGTCTCTTCAATTGGCAGTAGAAACAAATGGAATCAATGGGTTAAACATGTGGAATGATCTCAGATTTAGCCTTTCTCTTTACCATACAATCAAACGGTTTGACCTTAGCTAATCTCTTTCGATTGGGAAGAGAAATCTTTTCTAAATCACTAATGTTACCATTGTCAATGTCCATGGAATTCTTGGAATTGGGCCATATAAGCATTTATGCTTTAGTTGTATTCTTAAGCATTTCTACTTCAACCACCATCAATATATAGGTTAGATCAATTAGGGTCACATAAAGATTCCTCATATGAAAGAAGAATCGAATCATTGTCTTGCTCCTTTGGGAATACGACACCCATCCTTTCCAACTTTTCAATGTACAACTTCATTTTCAGAACATGCACACACAAATAATTTTCATCTTCGTGCTTACATGCTAAAAGGGCTTGAGTTATTTCATATCTTTCAACCTGTGACGTTGGGAGATTTATAGGAGGAGGAGGTGGTGGAGATTTAAAGAAGGATGATTTCTAATTCCACCATTAGCCAAAGAAGGGAAGACATTTTCACCTTGATTAGAATGTGGAAGACCATCTTCAGATGATTGAGGAAAAACATTTCCCAATGAACGAGGAAGACCATCATTGTATGGATTTGACATCTAATAGTGGGAGAATAGATAATTCAAGTTCGTTGATTTTAATCCTTAATTATTAACCTAAAATTTAAATGAAGGATAGGATCCATATTATCGATTCGAACTTTGAAGATGGATGTTGTAATCAAATTCAAATCTATTTAAGGTAAGTAAGCCTTTAACCAACTTCAATATTATGAAACTCCTAGATCTTTTGAGATTCAGTGAATCTTATCAATGGTATGTTTAATCTCGGATTATCCTCTCACCTTTTATGACTGGGATGCCGAGGATCACAATTGACAACCTCGAGGTCATTTATCATCTTAAATTGATGTGACAGTAAACAACACATGCTCCATCAACAATGATAACTTTCTATTTGTCCATCACTCAACTTTATAGTCCCAAATTAGTCTGCGGGTTAACCACACACGCTCCACTAACAACAAATAAAGAGTGATGTGCGTTTTCATGGATTAGCATACACTTCACATTTTTCCTAAGGTATCTAGGGTGGGATTTTAAAGTGGGTTCTAGTACTTTAGAGTATCATACTTTTAATGAGGTTACGTCATATCAAATCCGTTCGGCTAATGACCCTCCACCATATAAAGGAGGGGTAGGTGAGAGTGGACACCCAATGACAAACATTTTATTAGTCATTTCATTATACCCCCTTAGAGTATGATTACGTGAACTATTGATTTCACTGACATGTCTTATACATATAATATATTAAACTTTTAATAATATATAGTATAAGTTGTATTTTAAAACTTTTCAAAATAGTAGGATTTAAAGATAATTTTCGAATTACACTTTTAATAATTAATTAGTTTTAAACAATTAATGATTTGCCAACTATCTTTTAATTTAAATCATTACAGATTTAAATAATTATCTTGAATTAAACAATTAATAAAATAATTCAAATTTAAATCATTAAGGATTAAATAATTATATTCAATTAAACAATTAATAAAATAATTCAAATTTTATCCTAATCCAATAACCCTTCTAATTCTCGAAAATAAAGGGATTATGGTTATTGGGTTTTAGTTATCCAAAATTTAAGGAATTTAGAACTATAATTAAGGATACTATAAACCCTAAGGAAAACCCTATCATTTTCAACATTAGGGGTGGAGGCTAGGGTTTCCAAAACGCTAGCCTTTGTGAAAATATAAGGATATTTGGGTTTAATTTCCATAAATCCTAATTTTGATCCATTCACTATTACGTACAATATATTAGAAAACTAAGGCTCTGATACCAAAAATGGGTTTTCTACGTTATAATAAATGAATGTGGCGGAAAAACACTTAAACCCTTAAGTTCACATGCACCCTAGAAAACATCTACGTTTTCTCTATTGATAGCAATAACCTATGTACATCAAGAAACCCTAGAGAGAGGCTATGAAAATCTAAATTAACATAAAGATTAGGGTTACATACATTTTTATTATTATAGCACATAATCAAATCAAATTCTCTTTAAGTTCCTTGGAAAGCAAGCACCAAAAAGATGAGGCCTCTAATGGATCACACCCAAAACCAAAATGCCTAGAATGAGAAGGAAAGAGGAGATATGAAGAGAATTTCATTCCTATGCCTTTTAGTCATGTGGTGAACGAAATTGCAAGCCAAGGGGTCCTATTTATAGTTTAGGTAAATGGCAGCCAAATCAAGATTTGAATTAATTAAATAATAGATTTAATCCTAATTCAAATCCTAAGGAACTCCACAAAACCATCCATGATATGGATGCTTCTACAATTGCCTCTTTTGTTCAACTATTGAACAATTACAATTCACCCACTGCACCTTCAATTTATTCCAATTAATCTCGAATTAATTCCAGATTAATTTTGATTATTATTTAATCAATTCTAATTGATTCACATTAATTTATTAATCATATAAATTAACAAATCAATTATTTAACAGTTAATCTCATATTAGTTTATTATGTGACATAATAAATCATCAAATGAGATGTCTATTTCCAATTAATATATTAATCACATAATATATTAACAAATCATTTCCCCATAACTTCCAATTAGTTTATTAATCATATAATAGTCTAATAAATTATATTTCTTTCTCCTAATATCATTCCTATCTATTTCTGGTCTTGAGGGCAACCCAAAAAGGACTTTGCTTCAAATTACAACAATATACCAATTTAGTTACTTGCTTAAACACCTTAATTCAACACAAAGATCATCTTGCAATAAATGGAAAGATAAAAAAATGCAAGCATAGAGGAGATGAAGATATAACAAGATTTGTAGTTCCTTGGGTCTTTATTGGGAGGCTTGATATTTAATGAACAATGTGGAACCTTTGAGACACCAACAAAAACTCAACTTGAAACAACATGCTAGTCTTAGAAATGAACTCTTAAGATTGAAAGTAAAACCAAAGTAATACTTTCAAGAGAGCAAAAATGCAAGTAACTTGAACTCTTAATCTTCAAAAACAAGAGAGTATGAGAGAGTGAGATAAAATTTCAAATTTTGCTCAAGAAGAATGAAAAAATGAAAACCTTTTTGGATTAGTGTCTAAGTCCATAACTATATTTGGTATGTACCTGACTCGGTTGTAGCATGGTCCTTTTGGGTTGCCTTCACCGGAGCAACTTGACTGGATGATTTATGGAGAAAGAAGTTATTATGGTTTATTAATATATTATAAGAATAATATATTAAAAGAGAAAACATATTAGTTAATTAGTATTGGTCAAGAATTTATTAGGAAATTACTATTGTGATCAAAAGATATTAGTTGAACTTAGGGGACTTGAATTGCAATTATAAGATAATTGAATTGGGCTGTGGATCTTATGGTTTATAAGGGTGGACAAAATTAGGGTGGAAGCCCACCTTGAAATTGTCCAAGGCCTTATTCCAGAAGGTTCTTGGGGCTGCTTAAGGCCTAAACTATCCAATTAGGGTTTTGACTGAAACCCTAGCAGCTAGCTATATAAGGACCCCTAGGGCATCCAAAATCGGCGACCAAAAGAACCCTAGAGTCCTTAGAGCCGATTTTGAGCCACCATCCTCTCTCCAAGATCATTCTTGTTGCCTTGGTGTTTATGATCGATTAGAGGTATTACATTTGTGATACTAGGCTCTCAAAGCTTGAAGATTCTTACAATAAGCTAAAGGTAATCATCTAAACTTGTTTTATTTATTATTTTTGGATTTTGTATGCTAGATCATGGGTTTGTAAACTTTGGATAATTTGCATGTACAATAGAGAAATCTAGATCGAAAGTTGTAGGGTTTGCATGTGCACCATAGGATTGTTGTTATGCTAAAAAAACCCATCACTGGTATCAGAGCTTTAATTTGTTTCTATTGTATTTGATGCATTGAGTGTTTATTCAATGCTTAAAATCGAAAATTCTGCCTTCTGCCTGACAGACTCTTCGAGTCCCCTGATGAACTCGACGGGTCAGATGAACTCGACGAGTCCAAATGGTGACTCGGCGAGTCGAAGTGTCAGACAGAGGGATTTTCGGGATTTTGGCTTATTTTGACTTGGGATAATTACCAAAAATGTTTCTGATTGATAGAATTCGTTTTTTATTAATATGATGTGATTATCCTTGTCAAAATAAAAGATATTTACAAATTAATTAGATAATTATTGTCTTATATGATAAACTTTAATTATTTGAAAGAATTATCTTGCCATTGAATTGGATTAGGTCAAAATTAGATAATCATCAATTAATTGTTTAATTATATTATTTGAATTTTGATCTAGAAAGTTTTATAAAGTTTCAAAACTTTCCCTCAAGTTTTGGAATTTAAATTTTTGATTAAAAAATTTAATTATGAAACATTTAAATTCTAAACCCTAGAATTTTACAGGTTTAAAATTCAACCGTTATACTATCATAATACTATAAGAATAATGATTATATATGTATAAGATTAATGCTAGTCTTACTGTTAGTAGGCCTCATTCACGAAGCTGATCTATAAGGGGGTATAAAGTTGATGCCTATAAAATGGCAGTTTAATGGGTATCCACTCTCACGCGCCGCTTCCTTGATTGGTGGAGGGTTGTTAGCCGAACGGGTAGGATAGGGCAACTAATTCCTCATTAAAAGTATTATGAGGACTACTATCCCTACGAGATGCATCGGGATTTACTAGACAGGTACCACCAAAGTGCCAGGCAGGATAGGTACGAGATCATCACTTCGATGATCACTACCAAGATGAAGAACGGAGAGTCTGTCATAGCCCATCTGCAGAAAATGCAGAGATATGTCGACCGCCTGCTGAAGTTAAATTTTAACTTTGATGAGGAGCTGGCGATTGATATCATTCTTCACTCCTTACCACCTTGTTTCAACCAGTTCCGCATGACCTGCCACATGAACAAGGAAGAGGTCAGCTTGAGAAGGGGCATTGGAAACGAAGCTGCCCGAAATATCTGCAAGATATCAAGGATGGGAAGATCAAGCCTTCCTTCGCAGGTATTTATACTATTCAATCTAATAAATCATCACATGATATTTCTTAGGTTCTTGATACAGGATGTAGTTTTCACATTTGTTCTGATTTGCAGGGCCTAAGAAGAAATAGGGATGTGGAGCATGGAAAGATAAACTTGATCATGGGGAACAGAGGATCGTCGCCTATTACCAAGATTAGAGTTCACTCTTTAGTACTTAGTAGTGGGTTAGGACTAGAGTTGAATAATTGCTGCTATTCACTAGAAATGGCAAGAAACATCATTTCTTTTCATGGTTTATATAAACAAGGATTTAGATTTTCGTTTTATAATGAAAAAGGTTCTATTAATGCTTTCCTTAATGGTGTTTTCTATTTTAAAGCATTTCCTTATAATGGAATATATGAAATTGTGATGGTTGTAGAGAACTTAGACAATAAATAGTTTAGACAAAGCATGCTTGTGGCATTGTTGTCTTGGACATGTCAACAGGAAACACATAGCCCAACTCCAAAAGGATGGAGTGTTGGAGTCATTCGACCTTAGGGACGATGACATGTGTGAGTCTTGTTTACTTGGAAAGATGATCAAGTCACCCTTCACTAGTACTTGTGAAAGGGGTGAGGGTTTATTGGATCTCATACACACCGATGTGTGTGGGAACTTTAGATCCACCACAAGGGATGCAAGCCACTTCTATGTGACTTTCACCGATGATTATAGCAAGTATGGGTATATCTACTTAATCAAGCACAAGTTAGAAACCTTTGAAAAGTTAAAAGAGTTTAAGCAAGAAGTGGAGAATCAGTTAGGTAGGAAAATCAAGATGCTTCGATCCGATGGAGGTGGAGAGTACCTTAGTCTTGAATTCCACGACTACCTCAAGGAATGCGGAATTGTTTCGTAATTGACGCCACCTAGGACACTGCAGTTGAACGGTGTGGCTAAGAGGCGTAATCGAACCTTGTTAGACATGGTTCGTTCCATGATGAGTTGTGCTTCATTGCCTATCTCATTTTGGGGGTATGCCTTAGAGACTTCCGCCCATATCCTTAACTTAGTCCCTACAAAGAAGGTTGCAAAAACACCTCACGAGATGTGGACATGGAAAGCTCCCTCACGATATGTGGACATGGAAAGCTCCCTCATTAGAAAGCTCCCTCATTGGACATGGAAAGCTCCCTCATTGGACATGGAAAAACTTAGATCCAAATCAATTAGGGTTGCATGATCACATAAGATGTTTTTATGCTCAAAACCCATCAAGAAGTACTTCTCACGACATAAGAGTCCTCACGAGGTGAGAATATATTCTCACGACATGAGAACTGTGCAGCCCAAAACCCACGAAATTTTTAGGGTTTTCAAGGTATTTAAAGGTAAGGATTCATATTTTAGGGTATTTACTTAGCCTCCATCATATCTAGAACCTCTTGGGAAAAACCCTAGCCTCCATTTTCAAGATATGAGCCCCTCATCTCTTATCTCATTCATTTTTGTAGTTTTTGCTGGTTTTGGAGCAATGTTTTCATACAAGATTTATTCTTGGAGATTGGAAATTGAACATCTCAACTTTCATCTACCTTCTAGACCTTTGGAAGTTATAAAGTTCCAAGATTTATTGCATTTCATCTTTGGATCGAAGTGTACTTGGTGTTTTGGTCCATTTTAAGGAGTTTTGAGTGAGAGGTGGGAATAAACTTTGCAACTTTATTACTCTCCAATGTCCTAAGAACATCAGTTTAGAATGTTTCCTTGGACCTCATGGACAAGGAAAGTTTTGTTCTTTTGCCTTCCCTTTCAGCCATGGAAGTTATTTTGGTCATTTAGGCCATTTTTGTCACACCCCCGAACCAGACGGCGGAAACGTCCGAGGGCTCACGTGAGTTAAATTGAATATCATCACAATGAATATACATGAATCATAACATAAACATCACCATGCATCGATACATTACAACTGGCATTGTTCACATCAAGTACATTGTTTAAACATTACATATCCATAACATAAATTGTTTGATAGTTTTCCAAAAGCATAATTACCTAACATACTTGGTATTACTCCTCAGCTTACTTGTTACCTGAGAGTACAAGTTATTTTGAAAAACGTCAACATATGGAATGTTGGTGAGTTCATAAGCATGGTTGTTGTGAAAACGTTTTGTGTGGTTCATAAAACCCAGAAAATCCGGTATTTTCTGAAAAAGACAATTGTTTATACCAAAGTGTGAAGATCCATAGGTTTATGCATGAATGATTTCAAAGCGTGTATAAATGAAAAGTTTTGCCTTATAGTTATTGAAAAGTACAAATGAATGGTGTTGACTTCCTCGAAAAACCCGATGTTTTCCAATCAGAAAATATAATTGTTTCAAATTGTTATACCGTCACAACGAATGATTGTGATTGTTCCTTGATTACTCGGATAATACTAGATTTGTTTATGTTAGCCGTTATAACCATTCACGATAATGACTAGTTCGTCTATCTTGGCATTCTAACGAACGCCAGAGTTGATCTTAAGAATTTGTCACCCTAGACTGGCCGAGTCCAACTGTAGCGAACAACTGAGGTGTGGGGAGTCACCCCCGTATAGATCTATACACAAACTCTCGCTCTCCCACCAGGAGACTTTGATTATAACTACAGACTACAACCGACCCATAGAGGTGCCGCCCACTATTACTCACTGAATCTAACATGAATTTGATTACCATTGATTAGCTACTTGTATATGTTTACTGAATTGAAAGTAGGCCTAATAAACGAGGAGAAGAGGATTACAAAAGTCCTACTAATCCCACGTATTATTTATGGCTATTGGGTATACTAAGGGCACGTTGGCCCATTTTGCATTTGATTTACTTGTACCTTACTAGCAATGCTAATGGGCCACTAAGGCCAAATAGCACTTGAAAGCCGTTGAGGGTCCCCTAAATATGAAATTGGGTCATAGAAGGCCAATAACATTTATTATTATCCTTTGGGCCCAAAAGTCACGTTAACGGGTCACAAAGGCCCAACAAGCATGACAAGAACTTTCAACCCCAAATATTTGAATATTTATTTGTTTTAGGTATTGTATAATTGTCGGAAAGATTGATTTTTAGATTCGTAACGGCACGAGGCCGGTCGGTTGTTTATAACGATATTTAGAATTATATGTATATTCGTCTTTCTATTTTCGTAAATTGTAATTTGGTGTTTTTGACTAAATATCTTAAAAATAAAATAATTCACTCAAAAATATTGGTTTGAACCCTTTCAACCCTTCTTTAGTAAAAATGACAATGTTAGTCCTTTATAAAAAAAAAAAAGACATTTTAAGCCCTTAAACCATTTTCTTGACACTTTTGACCCATAGACTTGTTCAAGTGACGTTTTTAACTCAAAATTTATTCTTTGGCAGTTTCAGCCCTTCCAGAAAAATGTTTCTCAGTTAAAGCCCAAAGTTTTTGCTACTTTTACAATTTTGGCCCAAAATCCAAAAAGTTTACATTTTTGATCCTTTTTTGGAAAAATATCATTTTAACCCCCGAATTAGTTTTGTTTACCATTTTCCCCCTTGTTTTGAGAATTTTACCATTTCAACCCCTTGAAAAACACCTTTTTCACAATTTTGGGTTTAAAGGCCGAAAAGCCCAAAGTTTAGCCCATTAGGCTAAACTTTACACTTTTAGTCCTTTAAAAATCAAGATTGCTATAATAACTCATATTTTAACTGATTTCACCTTTTTGACCCTTATAAAACCGTAGATGACATTTATTTCCCATCTTTTGCTTATTTGTCAAAAATGGTTCATAATTTGGATTTGTGTTTTGTTTTGCTTATTTTGAACTTGTATAGTACTTTGGTCTTGATAATCACATGTTTTAAGATGTCTTAGAACATACATTTACTAATCATGGTTAAGGATCTCGGCTAGATCATGATTTTTCACACATATTTATCAAATAAATTCAAGAAATCACACATATCATACAAAAACATATAAATCTACACATTTTACTTGTATTCTCCCCCATAAATCTTGTAAAAACCGAAAATAAAGGGGTATGAACTCACCTTTGCTTGTTGTTTTCGATTTGAAGAAGAAATGGAATAACTTTGATGTTATTCTCGTCCCTAGAAAGCTTCTTGAGAAGACTTTGGCTTAGATAGATTCTAAGAAGCATGATCATGAACTTTCATGAGTTAGGAGGAGATTTATAACAATTTCAAGAAGCTAAACCATGGATCTAAGCATTAACTTACCTAGAGTGATGATTTTTGTGGAAAAAACTCCCTGAAATGCCCTAGATCTCGAAAATTTTAATGGAGAAACAAGAGTGTTCTTTGAGAGTGTTTGGAGAGAATTTTTGAGGTGTGTGTGTTTTTCCTTTGTGTTCTCGGCCGAAGAAGAAAAACAGAGGGGAGAAAAGAGAGAGAGTGTGTGAGGTGAAATGCATGGAAATATGAGAAGAATGCATGGATACCCCATGTATAATTATGAGGTGGCACCATTAAAAGTCAACTCTTTTTCCCTTTTTTTTAGTTGGGCCGAGAGAGGGAGAAAGGAAAGAAAGACTTGGGCCTTTTGTGTTTGAATCCATAATATGAAGCCTTACTTGATGATTTTCGGCCCATTGGGCCTTTAGAGATGGTTCACGGCCCAAAAAAAATTAGGGTATGAGTTTTATGGCCCATTTGGGCTAGTTAGATTTATTATGGCCCAATAAGGCCCATTAGAGACAAATTAGTCCATTTTAGATCCATTATGGCCCAAAATGTTAAGTTTCATGAATGTGGGTCTAGTTAGGGCCCATTTAAGAGTTCTAAGTCCAAAATAGTCAAATTGGAAGCTTATTGGCCCATTAGGCCCAATAAGGAAATCCTAGCCCATAATGGACCTAAACCGAGATTTCTAGGGTTTCCAATTATTTGTTGACTATTTGAAGTGTTTGATGAAATTTTGTTGTCATTGAATAAACATCATACATGCTTTCAAGTTTTAATCACCTTGTTATCATTGTTCAATGTTTACAAAGCATCAAAATTCCTAGTTGTGACAATTTTGGTGTATTAAAGCTTAGATCCTGAAAGCCTGAGACATTATTATGGATAAAGTTAGAAACTTTATCCATGTAAACATCATGGTGATTCAGATCTAAAGGTTAGAGACTTGGACTTAATGGATTTATCTAAGAAATATGCATTCTTGGTCCCTTTGAGACTTAAAATACTAGATCCTGGTTGTTTGGACCATCCTAATGGATAAAGTTGGAAACTTTATCCATTATGAAGCTATTTAGGAACTAGATATGAGGTTATGGACCTTGGTCTGAAGAGATTAAGCACTTTTCCATATATATATATATATATATATATATACACACACACACACACACAGAGGGAGAGAGAGAGTGTGAGTGAGTGAGAGAGATAGAGAGAGAGAGAGAGAGAGAGAGAGAGATTCATTTGAGACCACTATATTTTATAAGACATGAGAACGCAATCCTAGCCACTCATTTTGGAGATCAAAAAAATTAAATGCAAAATAATTGAAAATTTTCTAAAATTATTTTTTTAAACATTATTTTCGTCATTAATATTTTCCAATAAAAATAAAAATAAAAGTAAAAAATTACCATTTTTTTGAAATATCTGTAAAATATTCAAATAAAATATTCTAGTATAAAAAATACAATGAAATTGTTAGAATACTCACATATTCAATTAGAATATTAGACTATAAATATTTAAACAATTTTAATAGAATATTATAAATTCTAACAATTTTAGTAGACTGTTAGAATATTTTAATATATCTAATAGCTTTAGTAGAATATTAGATTATTCTAACATTCTAAAAATAAAATTTGAATATTTACAGTGTAATATTTTATTAGAATATTTCACGTATATTTAAAAAATGGTACTTTATTTATTTATTGGATAAATAAAATGACGAAAATAATAATTAAAAAAAAAAAGAATTTTCGGATTTTTTCCATCTATTTTGCATTTAGATTTTATTTATCTTTTATTTTTTGATCTCCAAGATAAATACTAAGATCGTGTCCTCATGTCTCATAAAATTAACATGGTCTCAAATTAACACACACACACACACACACACACACACACACACACATATATATATATATATATATATATATATATATATATATATATATATAAAATTAGGTTCAAATGAGAATAATTGAGAATACGAGAACAAATCTAGGGCACATATTTCCTTTTGTCGCAAAACCTTCCTATGTACCGACGCAAGTATACGTATATTCTCAAGTGATTATTCATATATTAATATTATATGTCTCATCGTCCCGGTACGCTGGATCGCTTAAGCGACAGATTTGTAATATGTGCTAATATACTTACCTTTATATTCAGATATGAATATTAAGTTTTTCTGTAGCGCTGGTACGCATGAGGGTTTTGCGGCAAAAAAATGTGACCCAAAATTTTCTCACATTCTCGATTTCGTAATTATTCTCATTAGAACTTTCCTCTCTCTCTCTCTCTCTCTCTCTCTCTCTATATATATATATATATATATATATATATATATATATATATATATATATATATATATATATATATATATGAGAAATTAAATATTCTCCTACCTTTTGTTCCTACAAATCCTCCTACCTATTTAATTTCATTAAATGAGCATTAAATGTTACACATGTCACCATATTACAAATCTGTCTTGTTAATATATTTTTCATGTGTTTATGTCCATGTGTTAATCTATGATTGGTTTAGGTAACACCGTCTGTCCTTAGAATTGATTACGATTTTTGTACTAATATTTGTGATTGTAATCTTGCTGATTATTTAGGCTAAATCTTCTTGTAAACTTTTTTGAATCAATCAACGAACAAAGCGTTATATTTAGATAAGTGTTCAAACATTACAATTCCTCTTCATATTTCTTCATTTGGATTCTTGACTCTCAAGCATCAGAATATTTTTGCTCAAATATTTGGGGAATCCTAGTTCTTTTTTCACCGTAGATCTAAATTTTCTATCTTATATCTATTTTCTAGTTTATGATATCCAATTCACTAAAGTTGCTTGTCAAATTTTAATCCTATTTTCAAAATCAATGGCGAATTTTAGTATATCAACAATGACCAGTTACATAAATCCACTTGGATCAGGATCAGCAAAAAAAAGCTCCATTGTTATTGCCAAAGCACTACGATCATTTGACAAATTGGATGGAAGTCTGTCTCACTAGAATAGATGAGGACTTATGGTGTTCAACTAAAGAATCCTTTCAATTCTAATGTTGCAAGTGGTTTTGGTCAGGACATTGATGTTGTTCTTATGGCTACTAAAAACAACAATGAGAATGATGAAAGGTGTATGCTTGAACTCCATGATGGATTTCCTCCGTATGTCTATTCACATGTTGGTGGTTGTAAGAATTCTAAGAAAATTTGCGACAACTAACAACAAAAAATTCTTCTTTATAAATATGAAAATCTAATTTTAGTTTTTAATTGAGAAATCTCCAAAAAAATCCTGAAATTTTAGTCTAATTTATGAAAAAGTCACAAACTAAATGTTATTTACAGAAAATCACAGAATACCGGTTAAAATTTCGAAAAAACTCTTTTCGGCCGGTTTCGTAGATTTTGTCGGTATTCTGTCCTTTTTCGTCAGTTTGCTCAAAATTTTGGGACTTTTCCAAAAATTACATAATAACCAAAATATTGGGACTTTTTTGAAAATTACCATGAAATTAATGGATATTATTATTAACAAATCATTTATAAACATAAAAAATATTTTTATTATAAAAAAAGAAAATACATTTGTTGCTATTTTCTAAGAATAAATTAGTAGTCTAAGTACTTTATTGCTTCATAACCACTCAAACTCTCTACGTTCTTCCTATGTATTGTTGTGGGTATGATGGTGAGATGAACTTAGTTAGCATTCCTCTAATGTTGATGTTCCTCTTATGTTGTTTAACCTAACTACCAACCAACATTCATACCATACATGTTAACAACCATCAGCTAACACACATCTATAAAATGTGAAAAGTGATAATTTATATGGAAACAAGTGAAGGGTTATTATCTATTTAAATTGTCATTCAAAGTTTACTTTTCACTCTCGATAGATGTGTGTAATTTTATGGTTGTTATCGAGTAATGTTTGGAGGTTAGGTGGTAGTTAGGTTAAAAAACATAATGAAAGATCTATATGTTCGTGTAATGATATTTTCTGATAACACGTGATCATATAGCATCATGTCTAATAGCACGTAGACACTTATTGATTGTGTATTAATAAATATTATCAACTCTTGTATTGGTCACGCCTAACAGAGTACTTCTCATTATGACACCCACAACGATACATAGGAAGAACATAGAGACTTTGAAGTGGTCAACAAACAATAGAAAAATACATAGTCGATCATTCTATTCCTAGAAATTAGCAACAAATATATTTTCTTTGTTTATAATAAAACAAATTTATGTTTATAAATGATTTGTTAATAATAATATCCATTAATTCCATTGTAATTTTCAAAAAAATCTCAATATTTTGGTTATCGGGTAATTTTAAGAAAAGTTCTAATATTTTGAGCAAACTAACAAAAAAGGACAGAATACCGGTTAAATCTACGAAACCGGCCAAAAAAATTTTTTTCAAAGTTTTAGCCGGTATTCTGAGCTTTTCTGTAAACAAAAAATAGTTCGAGACTTTTTCATAAATTAGACTAAAATTTTAGGACTTTTCTGAAGATTTCCCTTTTTAATTCATCAAGTTAACAAATTAAATGAAAGTAGCAGCGAACATGGTATGGTTTGTTCAATTTTTACTAAAATCGATACCAAACCGAAGAGTTCATTTTCTTGTTTAATTTAGTAGAACCCAAATCGTTGTGTTTTTTCGGTTTCATTTTTTTTTATATGGTTTTTTTTGTTGTAATTTTAATTTTCTATGTTTTTTTTTTTCATTAGTCAAGCTAATAAAATTTAATAATAACAATTGACAAATAATATACTAAAGCGAATACCGAACAACGTAAACAAATAATCATTATCGATCTTAATCTTTGATATAAATCGTAAATACATATTAAATAATTTAAATTTAACATACCTAATCAATTACACTTATATGTAAACCATCTCCATTTTACGTAGGTTAGCTTAGTTTTATTTTTTCTGCATTTGATATATAGAAAACCCAAACCATTGCTCTTTCAATTTAGATTTTTCGTTTTTCACGGTTATATTCAATTTTTTCGCACACCATTTTAAGAAAGTATAATATGGAATGTGAGAAAAAAAATAGAGAGTTAAAAGATAGCCAAAAAACACTAGTAATAACAAAACATACTTGGGTTAGTAATATTAGGCATTATTAATGATACATTAATAGATTGTTTTTCAAAATATGAAAACTGGTCATAAACAATTGTAAGACATTGATTAAGATTATTAAAATACATGTGACCTTTGGCATTAAAGTTAATATTATATTGTTTTAGATGGTATTATTGAAACCCTAAACCAGTTAAATTCCACCTCATTTAAATTAGACACCCTTGAATTTAAATCATGAATTCATCAGTGTCCCAAATGTATGATTTTGTAAGGAAAAATAACTTTTATCGGTTCAGAATGTCTCATTCCCAATTTATTGGTTATTTTGCCCAAAAAAAAAAAAAATAGTTTATTTTCTTAAACTTACAGCATTGTTAGTTTATTTAACATCCCATAAAACAAAACCACCAATACGCGCACTTTAGATGAATCTTGCAATACATTGCTAATATGCGCCCAATGGGTGTGCAATGTCCCCACGCACCCTTCATCGCCTATAGAAGCAGTACACACACATACTTACAGTATGATAGTGTGGTCCATGGATATGGGTTCAGTTTTTACTTCCAAATACCACCCTACAAAGCACACACACAAACACACACTTAAATGTGTGTTTCGTTGGTTATCTTCATAATGGTGATATTCTGAAAGTGGGAGATTTTTTGAAGCGAAGATGAAGATTGAGCTCGATAAAAGTCCTGAGAGTCATATTCTTCCACAGCTTTCTTGAACTTTCATAGTTCTCAAGATTTCTCATTTTTCGTGAATTTTCTTTTTGGATTCCTTTTTGAGAATTCAGATAATTAAACGAAGTTCAAGAAAGTTGTGGGAAAATATGACAATTCTACGGGATCCATGATTCTTCTTAAATGTCTCCATTGCATTGGGTAAAGGTAGAAACTTTTTTCTCTTTCGAGTTTTTTCATCTTTTTCATGGTAGATTCAGAAAATAAATTGGGAAAATGGGTAGTAACAAATATTTACCAAATTACCAAATTCTCCCCTCCTAAATTCTAAAATAATCAATCATAAAATTGTCGACTTAATAATGTTATATGTAACAAAATAACCATTATTTCTTCAAAATTTCGTGACTAGCTATCATTTTCGGAAGGTAAGTTGTGAAATGCATAATTGTTCATCAAATAAAAAGAAAGTTCAAAATAATAAAATAATCCTTTTTTAATTACTATTTCGAAATTGTATATAATATTAATTTCGAGTTGTAATAACAATTCCCTAATTTCAAAATATAATATTTGTTAATAACTTTTTTTTAAAAGTTTTTTGGTCGGAATAATATCAAGAATTTTGAAATCTTGTAATTGAGTGGTTGCAAAATTGATATATCAAGCTTGTGATTGATAAAAGAAAAACCAGTTTAGAATAATAAAACATCATAAAATAATATTTTTGTGTTTATTCCTTCCAAAAATACCCATATTACACCTATACATTGTTTTCAAGACCTTAATTTAAAGACCTCAGTTAACTTTAAATTATTTACCAAAAGATAAACAAGAACATATCCAAACTTAAATATACTTCTATTTTATTATAATTAACCAAATGTATGAATTACTGATATTATATACCATACTACTAGTTAATTAGACAATACCCATATATGAAACCGAAAAAGTACTATGTGTAAACAATTGTTAACTAGTTATATATATTGACATTATTTAAAGCATCTCAATCAGCATTACTATTTGTTCAGAAAAAAAAAAATTATAATTATTATTGCTTTTTCTTTTTCATTTTTCAATAATGGAAAGGAAAAAAGTAATTATGGCTGTAAAAAGAAAGTATCTCATGCATGGGGATGTACTAAGGTATGAATAAAAGGAGAATCTCTTTTACTGTGGGAATGAATGTAGAGTAGAGTGTGGGATTGAATGATCTGAATAATATGAGATGATTTTCTTTTTGTTTCTTTCTGACCATTCAATCAAAACTCTGATACACCCTTGTGGTGGGGTGCAATTGCAGACAAGATTCCCCCAATCTCCGCCGATCTTATGTTCTAGGGTAAATTACATATAAAAGAGTGTACTAAAAAGTAAAAGAACGTAAATTATAGGTGTGCATTGGTAGGTTTTAAGGTGAAACCAAACCCAAACTCATAATTTGGGTTTTTAAATCCAATGGGTTTTGGTTTTTGGGTTCATGTGCTCGTTTTCGTGTTCAACTCATAGGTTGATGGGTTTTCGGTTTAAACCTGTGAATTTGCGTTTTAATCCATTTTCCAGCAATTCTAAATAAAATGATACAAATTCAGTGTGTCGTCTTTGAATTTAGAGTCTGAGATTATTTATCTTGCTTTCACATATCATTAGGTGATTTACTGATTTAGGGATATGGTTCGCGCCTGATGTAGTCGTGCTCATACTTGTGAGATGTAGAGATAGTGAGATGAAATGAGCCTTAGTAAAGGACAAGGACGGGGTTTGGCCTTTGAAACTTTATTATATTTTATTGTTTTGATAAAACATATAAATTTATTCAAATATATTAAATAATTAATAATATGTATATTGGGTCGGGTTCTTGGTTTTGGTCAGTTTTAAACCCAATGGGTTGGTTTGGTTTTAGTGGATCTATTTTGAACCCAAAACCGAATATAAACCGGATTCTTCGGTTTTGAAAAATCTAAACCCAAAACCGATGGTTTAGGTTTGATTTTGGATTTTTGGTTTCAGTTTTATCGATTTTTGTCGGTTTTCGGTTTTGATTTTGTTCAACCCTAGTAAACAACATGATAAAGTATATATACTGCTTTTTAGGATTAATATTTGGTGATTTATGTTATAGTCTTAGGGTGAAGTTTATTTTTCATGCTTTATGACCCAGTTCTTAGAGCATTCGGTGTGATCAAATAGATTTAACATCAATTTTGTGACATCTTACATGCCACATAAGCAATGATGTTATAACACCAAACAATGAAATGTTTTCATGTTATAACACCAATATTTTCCATGTCATTTTTTTTGAATTTTTTTCGAGTTTGTTTTTTTTCTTTTTCGTGTTTTTTTAATTAATAAAACAAATATATTTATAAAACAAAAAGACATAATTTTTAAAAACTAAAATTAAGGTTACAATAAAAAACATTAATTTTAAAAGATAACGTTTTTTCTTAGTCCTAATTAACCCAAATAACATTTAAATTAAACCTAAAACCATAACAATTTACTACTAATCCTACTTACCTCAAATACTTCTTCATAATTTGATCCTTCGTTGTTTGTGTTTCCACCGATGGTTGTGTTGGAGGTGGTGGTTGCGGTTGTGGTTGTGGTGGTTGGGTGATTGGTTGTTGCATCAAATAGAAAGCCGAGAACAGATTTTGTTGCAAGTATGAGTTTCGGCCAAAAAGATTTTATTGAAGGTAATGTGAGTTAGGAAATTGCAGTGGTGGTGAAGCGGGATTGAAAAAGGCTCATTGGTATGAGATTTGTGGTGATCTTTGAGACGATAAAATATTGAAATAATTTTCGTAACCGGCAAATCCGTGAGGCGAGGTTGTGTTTGGTTATGTGTTTTGGTTTGACGGAGGGATGTTTGGGTTTTGATCCTTTTTTTTTGTTGTAGAAAGTATGAGATTTTATAAAATATAGAGAAAAAAAGAGAAATGTGTAAAATGGGTTAATGTGTTGTATTTATAGTAAAAATTTAAAAGTATTTTTTTTTTAATTTAACCGTTTTACAACGGTCTAATATCCAAACGGTACATTTTTTGCTCGTTTCATCCGGACAAGATGCCCATGATAAGCAACACAACGAGTGACAATGAGAAGAGGGCGATGTTCATCTCGTTACGGTCGCGTTATGGCCGAGCCACATAGGCAATAAAGACGTTGCACGTGTCCATACCGGGTGCTCTTACATTACTATTATATTAGCTTTTGCATTTTTTTTTTACTTTCATTTATCTAATATTACAATACACACGGAAACTCATATTTCTCATCATTTTGAATTCATATAATCTTTTAGTTTTAAAATAAATATAAAATAATTAAAATTATATAAAAGTAATTCAAAAAAATATTAAAAACATACAAAATTAAATTACAAACTACATAAAAAAAATTTTGTACAAATCTTTATGCATGAAATACAACTAATGAGAGAGACCTAATCCATCACACCAAACACTTCACTCCGTCCATTCTTATAATTAACTAGGCGAATGTCCGCGCGTTGCGCAGAAACATCTATATACTTGAAATCTTTATAAATATATGTTTTTTAAATATAATAATAACATTGTTGTTAAATTTGATATAGTAATTTGTATAGTATTATCACTACATAATCTCAATCATTTGAATAACTTCTACCCCCGAGTTACTCATGAATAAAATTAAATATAATATATGGTTTAGTATTATTTATAGTTGTTGTTATTGTTAATTAAGTTTTTAAAATTTATTTGCTTAACGTTGTAATTTATATCATTATAATTATTTAAAACATCACATATTATTTTTTTGATATTAAAGGTAACAATATAATCATTTATACAGAGTTATTTTTAATCTACTTATTTTAAAACTTTTAGCGATTATAAAAATATCTTTAAGAAATATTTAGTTAAATTGAGATTAGAATTTAGTTTTGCATTTAGCACTATAATTTATCACTTTTAACTATTCACAAAATATTCTTTGGCTTTTTTAAATTGAACTGAAATTTATATTTAAGTTGACATTGTAATGTTATATTGAAATTCACAATTTAAGTATCTTGTCCAAAATGTTCAAAAATTGTAGCTTTAAACTCATAATGGTTTACATACAACAACATATTAAATCTAGTAAATTAAGTATAATATGTTAAAAATTATAGACATGACTTTATAGGTAGAACTAAAGATATTATTTTAATATCGAAATTTAGTTTATTTATGATTACACTTTAGGTTTGATATTTATTTAATCTTATTAATCAACTTATAATCATTATTAGAAAGACACTACAATTTATCACTTTTAACTATTAAAAAAAGAGAAAATTGCAAATTTAGCCAAAAAGACTAATTACTTTGTAGAAAATAGCCAAAAAAAATTGAAGTTGCAAATATGGCCACCAAAATCGCAGATGAGAATGATCCATCTGCGATTTGCCCATCCCATTTGCGAATGTACAAGTGGCTAAAGCACATACATGCTTTAGCCACTTGTACATTCGCAGATGGGGTTTTTGTTTTTTTTTTATTTTTTTTTGTGTATATATAAGGAAGAACCAGGCTAAAATCGCAGATGGACAGTGTCCATCTGCGATTTCCTCTCAGTTTGATCTACGATTTTATGGTATTTTTTTCAATTTTTTTTAATTTTAACTATGAAATCAATGGGTTTGACTACGAAATAACCTTATTATATATAAACTTTTGTAGAAAATTATCAGTTTACTTGTTATTTCTTTAGGAAATTTCTTAAAAACCTCTCTAAAAAAGATGAATGGATATATGGTTTGTCTTGTAACCGGCGAGAGATGGCAAGTTATTGAACCAAATATGGAATACGTATATCCATAGGGAGGTATTTCTGAATCCGCTTTGATATTTTCTGAGTATATTAGTTATAGTGATTTTTTATGTTTGGTGAGAAACAAAATTGGTTTGTTAGAAAAATATAGAATTAGTCTTCGTTTCCATCATCCTGATTTGAATTATTATATAGCCATGGTTGAAGACATGGATGTTAGAATGTTGATAAATGTAATCAAATGTAGTGGAGGAAGGGTTGTGAAAGTGTTTGTGGTGGTTGATGAAGGAGATGAGGTTAATGAGGCTGGTTAGAGTGGAAATCTGGATGTTGGTAATTTATGCAGCTATAAAGGGAGCAACGATCCGATAGGTACTTTCAATACTCCTAGTGTACCTCAATTTCACAGTGTTGCTGAAAATGTTAATGTTACTTATTCACCTATTCACTATGTTGATCCTGAGAATTACAAGTATGTTGGTGATGATGATGTTGGTACATATCTTAATGACGTGGGTGGTCGTTGTGTTGATGTTCCTGAACAAGAAGTTAAAGTTTTGAAAAGGGTTGTAGTAGATAAAAGTAAAAAGAAAAAAATGCATCAAAAAGATGAAAAAAAGCATGTTTACGGGGATTATGTTGATGTTGCCGATGTAGCTTCAGATATAACCGACTTAGAAAGCAATTCAGATGGAGATGAGTTGGGTGATGAAGTTAAAGCTAAGTTTCCCGATAACCTTTTTTATGGTATGCCCCCTCTACCAGATTATGCAGTTGATATTAACGAAAATATCCCAACACAGATGGTAGACATCAATCTTCAAAAGATTGAATATAAGAGTATATTTAATAACAAAGAACTTTTATAGCGGGCTATTGGTACAAAAGTGTCTCCGAGAAGGTTTTTCAGACGAGTACAAGTGCATCCACCAAATCAAGGTATGAAGGTGTGTGTGTTTCGGAAAATTATTCTTGGTTACTAAGAGAAAAAGCAATTAAAAATTCTGATGGAATTTTCCAAGTAACCAAATTTGTTGATGTACACACATGTTCTTCAACAATTTTGCAACCTAATCATTGACAAGCAAACAAATATGTTTTGGGAGAATATCTTGCTGATGTTTTGGCTGAAGATTATAGTAGAGTTTATCGGGAAAAAGATATTATTAATGATATGAATGCTCAATTGAATATCAATATCTCATACCATCAGGCTTGGCGTGTGAAAAATTATGCATTGTTGTTGTTGAGGGGTACAAAAGAGGATTCTTTTACCAAACTTCCGGCTTATTTCCACAATTTGGTCAAACATAATCCGGGTACGGTGACACATATTAAAACAAATGTTGATGATCGCTTTGAGTTTTTGTACGTCGCACTTGGTTGTTCGGTTAGTATTTTAATATTTTAGTATTTTTTTTTGGTGTATTTGATTAGATATACAATGTATTGTAGGTACGCGCTTTTGTCAATTTTTGTAAACCGACCCTTGTAGTAGATGGTGCCCACCTAAAGGGTGAGTTCAAAGGTACCATGTTACTTGCAGTTACTAAGGACGGACAAAACCAAATATTACTGGTTGCATATGGTATATGCCAAAAATGAGTGTACAGATTCTTGGACATGGTTTTTTCAAAAACTACGTGATTCCATAGGCAATATGGAGGAGCTTACAATTATATCTGATAGGTTTCCATCTATAGCGACATCCGTTGCCAACATTTTTCCTCACGCTCATCACATAATATGTGGTGTCCATTTGTTTTTCAACATTGTATCTAGATTCGGGAAAAGTAAGACAGTTAGAGGAATTTTTTGGGAGGATTGTAGGGCATATACAGTTGATGCATTTGATGTTGCTATGGAAGTTATGAGAAAGACAAAAGAACCAGTATGGGAGTACTTAAAAAGTATAAATCCAGAAACTTGGTCTACGCACATTTTAAAGGGAAGCGTTACAATCTTATGTCGTCCAACAGTGCGGAGTCTATAAATGCATTATCTAGACACGCACGTAAGGTGCCGATACTTATGTTGATCGATTTTTTTCGTGCGACAATGCAACAGTGGTGGTTTCAAAGACGTAACTTCGCAGGTATTAGGTTAATTTTTAATATTATTGTTTTATTAAATGTTATTGATCTTAACTTCTTCATTTTGTGTATTTTTTAAGCGGAAGCAACAACAACACTCACTCCTTGGGCCGATGAAATTGTAAAAAAATATATATATACTTTTAATAAGTGGGATGTTCGTATGATCTCAAACACGAAATGCGAGGTCAAAAAGGGGGCACAAAATTTGATTGTTGATTTCCAACAAATGACATGTACATGTAGGCATTGACAACTTGATGGGATACCTTGTGGTCATGTCATAAGATGTTTAATAGTCAACAATTATCAAGACTGCTCAAGGTTTGCATTAAATGCTTACTTTACCGAAACACAAAGGAAAACATATGAGGAATCACTAAACCCTCTGCCAAAGTCATCCGAATGGGAGATCCCCGATGATTTGATGATTGTTAAGCCACCTATAATGGATAAACGTCAGCCAGTCAGGCCAAGAAACACAGACCGCATTCCATCCCAAGGCGAGGGTCCAATTAGAAAAGAGTGTTCTACATGTGGTCATGTAGGACACACGAGACACAATTATACTGGAAGGGCGTCCGGTAGTGGAGCACGTCGCATGACAATTTCTACTACAGAAATGGTATTTAATATTGGTGGTTCAGCGAGTTGCTCACAAACCTATGACGCTGATTTTGATATAAAACAACCTTGAAATGAAGAGTTGTTAAGTTTTTATGTATTGTAATTTTTTTATTAAATCTTACAAGACATTGTTATGCTTTCATATTTTAGTTAACTTTGCAGATTATAACAATTAATGAAGCTTTTATATTATAATATTTAGTTTGCGGATTATAACAAGAAATGGAGCTTAACGGTAAAAAAAAGTTATTAAAAAAAACAACAAACTGAACTCATGATAATGTTACAACATTTTTGTAACTAATTATTAAACTCAGGGAACTGCAATGGGTACTTCTCTTTCTCGATTGTTATATAATAATCCCTAATTCTCATTTTATCTTCCAAACGATCCTTTTGCGCCCTAAGGTGTATCATCTGCTCGTCCTTCTCAGCAAGCCATGTTTCAGTCGTTTTGATTGTTTTCTTAGTCTTTTTTATCCATTCTTCATGCTCTTTGATTTTATATATTTTGAGGTCTATCCATTCTTGAGCTTGTTTGCATTCCGATGCAATTTCATTAACACGTTAAGTGAGAAGTCGGGATGACTCTTTGTCCTGTTCTTGTTGTTCTTCAGCCTTTTTCAATTCTTCAAAATTTTCATCTGACATATATGGGCCCGCTGAAGAGGGTGTAAAAAAGGGGTCGACTGAATCATAGTAGTAACAGTCTACTTCGTTGCATGAGCAAATTTCTAAATTTTGTGAAGAACTCATAATAAGGTCGTGATTATAATAAACTAGTGCTATTAATGGTATTTATACATACTAGTCCATCCGCAAATCATAGTCTAAATGAAACCATTTCGTAGTCAGAGTTGTAACTGACAATCAAACTTTGAAATGACTACACATTAACGACAAGTGACTGTAGTAACCTGCAAATCGTAGTCAAACTCTTAAGTGACAAGACATAAATGATTGTTTGACATGATAAGTCACTGCAGTAACCTGCAATTCATAGTCTTGTATTTATTATTATAAATAGGTGTTTAAGCTATACTAACCAAATACCCATATCATCTAAACGAAATCAACACCCATATTTAGAAATGTCGTCGAATGAAGTACCTGGTTCCAACTCTAAACGACCATGGACGAAAAACAAGGTGTTGGTTCTAACACGATGTTGGCTAAGTGTTAAGGAGGGTGTACCGTTACTTGCTCCCCCACATTGCCTAGTAGGTGATGAATGGACACGCATAACAACTTTGTTCAACCATGAGATGGGAGAAGGACAACAACGACAACAATCAGATGTTGTTAGTAAATGGATGGATGTTAAGGAGAAGTCACATGGTTCAATCGAGCGTGTAGTTATGCGAAAAGTACCAAAGTTCGTTGTCAAGACGAGGAAGAGTTCTTGGAAGTTGTTAAAGATTTTTACATCTTGGAGCGTGAAGGCAGAGACTTCGAATATGAAGACATTTGGAAGGTTGTTAAAAATAAACAGTATTTCATGTAGACCAATCTATTTTCCATTATAAATAACCCATGGACCTGTTTTTTTATTTAAATGTTTTGTTTGTAGTAATGTTTTAAGTTTAATTTTTCATGTAATGGTTGTTAGTTTAATGTTTTAAGTTTAAGGAGTAGAGTTGGAATATTTGTAATGTTGTAAGTTTAATGGTTTATGGAATTGTTGTTAGTAATGTATTCTAAAGTGTCGTTAACACTAATGCAACGAGCATTTATTAATTAAAATTAAACAGAGGAGGTGCATCCAATACAGACGTAATACATGAAAATAACCTAGTACACCTATTAAATAGAAATAGATATTAAATAAACGAGACATATTTCAAAATATTCCAAGGGGCTTCAAACTGGAATTCCAACCCGTCACTTAATGACTTGTATTCCTCCTTAGCAGCTTCCAAGATGTCCTCCTCAGTAGCATTTAAACGGGTGTCATCAATTTTGGTATAAAGATCATTGAATAATAGAACTTCGGTTTTCATTTCATACCATCTTGCTAAGATGTCCAGTTCGTCACGATCTTTTGTTGTAGTCCTTCAGTTTTCAGCATTGAAGATATTGGTTAAATGAGTCCAAAACATTGGATCGTTCAACTTGTTGGTCTTGTACACATGAATATATGCACGTGTAAGAACCAAGAACTCATCATTGCTCCATGGTATTGAACTCTTTTTTAGTGAAACAAAGAGATTAAATTTTCAAAAAGAATATATGAATAAGTGTAACATCGTTTAGTAAATTGTTTTTTGAACTAAATTTCAATTTATAGTAGTTTATACACAATATCGCAGTCAAATATTCTAATTTGTCTGCAATTCATAGTCCAACTTAACTGAAGAACGCAGTATACTAACTGAGAACACAAGAGATCAATGTTCGAGTTGACAAGCCATTGCATTGAATGACAACACAATACACTGCTACTTGAGTTGACAAGCCATTGCACCGGGAAAATAAGGAGTCTCTATAAATAGTTGTTCATATCCATTTTAATTGTATCACGTTAGTTTTTCCCCTTGAAACTATGGACTCACCTGTACCACGTAGACGGACCAACGAAGAGGAGGTCGCTTTAGTACAAGCTTGGATTGTAACTATAGAGGACGATTTTCCACCTGGTCCGCCAGAAATTCGTGCTGGATCATTTTGGTCTCGTGTTTGTCATTTGTTTTACCATCAAATGGGGCGTACTCAATATCGAAGAAGAAGAAGAGATGTCAAAGCGAAGTTTCTGGATTTGAAAAAAGAGGTCAAGCATTTTCACCGTATTTATAACGAGATGGATAATGAACATGCGAATATGGATAAAGACATTCTCTTACAGGTAGCTTTGGAACTATACCGTTTCGAATATGATCGTAGAGAGTTTACCCATGGAGATGCATGGAATCTTTTAAAGAATGTCCCTCACTTTTAATATGCATGTTGGTTAAGTTGTTTGCTTTTCGTTAGTTTCGTTGTTTGTTTTTGTACGTTTGTTTTTTCAGTAGTTAATGAATCTCCCTTACTTTTAATGTATGTTGTTTCCTCAATTAAAATTAAAAATGAATTAAGATAACACGTCCATAATGAATTCATTAAAACATTAACCCATAACTAGTACATAACATGACATAAAATGCAACGTTGTACATAAATAACTAATACATAATAGGACATAAAATGCAAACAGGGATCATGAATAACTACTTCTTTTAGGGAGGTAACAGGACCACCCTTTCATTTGGAAATTCTCAGTGCACATGTGATGGTATAGAATTCACCGACTCAGATCCAAATGCAACTCGATACACGACAGAAGTGAACATATAATCAATCATTTTGTGAATGGCTTTAGACGTACGGGGTTCTTAGAGATGCTATAGCGTGGCCACATGGTATACCGCTTTTTTTTCCATTTCCCACAACTACATACCCTACGTTCAAATTGTACCTTGCTGGTGGCAAAATTGTCATCGACTTCAAATGTATCCCCATACAAACGTCTTGCCCCCAATTATAAGACTTGTTGACACGTTTTTTAACCTTATTCTTAACATAAGGGTCACCCCACCAGACAACCTCCCTACAATATTTGTTAATTTTAAAATAATAATACAAGAAAAAACTAAATATAAGTATAAAGTTACCTACCACTTCAGCCCGTTCAGCATACTTTGATTGTATTGACGTATTGATTAACTCAAGTATCATTGTCATAGGAAACTCATGTGTGGACGTGGATGTAATTTTCAACATTTCAGGGACATCAATTGATTTAATATTGTAACATAGTTTTGGGAAAAATGCTCATGTCCATTTTGAAATTGCTATATCGTCAAACCATAAAATTAGACTCCTAAACAAGGTGCGAAAAGGTGGTTTCCTACATGCACTTTGCAACCTTTCCAGACATAAGTAAAAATAATGAACACTATATGCATTGCATGACTTCCAAAACAACATTTCGACTTCCATATCATTATGTCTGACAGAATCTCGTATTTTTCTAGCTATATCATTAGGACAATATCCATGATACGCAACTGGGTAAACACTCTGAACAGCAAAGTCTATTTTAGCACATAGGTTGCTTATGAAACCAACCTCTATATCCTCACCTAAACACTCTTTTAACTTCATCATGAACCATCTCCATGATTCTTCACACTCTAAGGTTCCCAAACCAATTGCTAAGAGTAGAGGGTTCATGGTTTCCATCCAAAGCCACTGCGAAGTACATTGTTGTCAGATAGTTGCCAAGAAGGGGTAAATAACCCATATATATTAACGGTATCATGCACCTAAGGAAGGTACGAATCTGCATAAAAAACAAACATATATTAGTGATAAGTAAAGAGTAAACGAGAAACATTACCATGAAATATTAATTAACTCAATAAAACAAATATGTTATACCACGCAACCTAAAGCCACAAAATAGAATTGAAAGCGGTTGCTATCCATTTTATTGATGGCTATGAAGGTATAAGAATTTGTTCTTTGAAGATTATGCAAGAATATTGGTAGCTAAGAAAAGCTTCTCTCGGTGTAAGTACTCATCTTCACAAGCAATGAAAGTGTTTTACAATCATTACACGAATCCAATTATAATTATATACAAATTGGTGTTTCTCTACAGTTCATACTTCATAGTTCAACTTTTTAAATTCATAGTCAAACCAGTTCATTTCATAGTCAAACATCAGAGACCGACAAGACAAGACAATGTACTTGTCTGCAGTTTATAGTTCAATTTTTTGAATTCATAGTCAAACCAATTCATTTCATAATCAAACATCGTTGATCGACAAGACAAGACAAGACAATGTACTTGTTTGCAGTTCATAGTTCAACTTTTTAATTCATAGTCAAACCAGTTTATTTCATAGTCAAACATACTTTTCTGTAATAAATTTTCTTCTATAAATAGGTGTATAGTCATATTTGTTAGAATAAATAAGGCAAATGACATACTATAATTGCACAGGTGAACGTACATTAGGATATTGGGTACAACTAAAAACCCTGGAAGATTATTTTACGCTTTCCCATATATGGTATCAACTTCTTAACTTCGTTCATATTTACACCCTCACGTTTATAGTGCAACAATTTTTATTGTCAATGTTTAAATTTACAGGGACCAAAATGCGGCTTTATCAGTTGGGTTGATGAAGAGAATGACCAATCATCTACGGTAAAAGCTAAAGTAGCTAACTCTAATAAGCACTTTCAATCAGAAAATAAGAAGTTAAAGATAGCCTTGGTTTGTAGTTGGGTGTTGTTTCTGGCAGTTATTGTTTACAAGCTGTAAGTTTTTTAAATTGTTGTATTTGTTGTTATGTACGAATCAGTGTACTTGTAATGTTAAAACAATTGGTGATGTCGTTGTTATGTTGTAACTATTGAAGTTATTAGTAGCTCGTTAAGTTGTTGTAATTGTTGTTAGTAACATTAAAACTAATAATAGACTAATGGTGTACTCGTTCGTAGTTGTAACATTCAACGCTTAATAATCAAACCCAACATTCAATTACATATACAAATATATAATTCAACTACATCGGACCAAGACTCGACCCCCAGTAAATTTTTGTCATCCGTTGGCGAAACTCTAAAGCTGCGTTCCTTGGGTCAATAAGTTCACGTATTGGTTGGCCTGAAACTAATTGTTCCATAAACATACAAACAAAAACAATGCAATCTCCCAACATACTACTTTGTTTGGGAACATTTGTTTCGAAAGTGAATTGCATATTCAATGGAATCCTGGGGATGTTCCTTCGGGCCCAATAGTCAATCTTGTCTAAATACTCTGCCACCCGAGCTTCAAATTTGGTAAAGGTTCCATCAAACTTGAATTTTTCATATGCCCCTCTACCTAAACTATCATAAAGATGGACTTCCATTGACGACAATCAGAGTTCCCCAAATAACCAGTGATTAGGGAATGAATGAATCGGCATTAGGACCTGTAGAAGGTGTAAGAAAAATATATATTTATGTTTACATATCACAATAAGTAAACATAATGACAATAACGAAAATAATATTAAAAATTAAAATTTGGTTTATCATATCGACATCACACCAAGCAACCATGTGGTCAGGGTATCTAGCAATACCAGACATAAACGCCCTCCAATCGTACCCTTCCTCCAGAACATGACAAACAAAAAAATTTGGAGGCATTATTGTATGCCGATCGCTATCAAAACGTCTCTCATCCAGTAGTCTATACCAAATGGTGATATGCTGCACAAAATTATGATACTTTTGTTATTAACTAAAAAACAACTAAGTTATAAAAATAATAAAATTAAAAGATATTTTACCGATGCGTCCAACCATCCGTCGTGTGTATGCCCAAATAAGGCACTCCAAAAATCTCTATCTAACACCAAATTAAAAAAACGGTGTTGCACCTCATATGAATGAAATAAATAATTCTGGATCACAATCTCACCGCCTGTTACATAAGGTTACAGGCGCAACACAGAGAAGTCATGAACAACTGCAAATTTTGGAGGAGGAACGGGGCTACTTAATTTGGTATCCACCTTCTTTTTTGGTCTTCTTTTTTGCTTTGGTGTCCTGTGCAACTAAAACAAAATTCAATTGTTTGTTTAAATCTTTATATTTTAGATAATTAACATAAAAATAAAATTCTATTACAACGATATAAGCTCTTAAATTCAAAAAATACCTCGATGTAAGGAGTGCAAATATATTTTGATGGATTACGAGTCCTCGGTTTAACGGGAGTATTTTCTTTGCCATCAATAACATAGTCATCGTAATAATTTACATTTCCCGTGATTATTGGATCCTCTTCCTCCAACACCTAAATTAATAAGCCATAATCTTTAATTATATAATGTTTCAATCTACTAAAATTAAATTAAATAAATGAAAGTAAAACAACCTTTTTGTCTTCTTTATCATCATCAGAATAAAAATATCATCATCAAATTTGTTTATTCTACAACCCGTATTATCATTTCTCTCCTCAAACTCCTACATTAAAATAAAGTATTTTAGTTATTAACGAAATACACCATAAAATTATTAATTATTAAAATCGTAACTGTAATATATATAATAACTTGGTTCTCTTCATTTTCACCAAAAACATTTTCATTTGATTTATTTTTATTCATCCCTTCATCTTCTACAACCTACATTTTCAGCTATAAAATATTAACAAAACTTTTAAAATATCTTAACAAATGATATAAAATATGTAGCGTGTAACTAACCGTTTGATCAATATTTGTTTGGAATAGTAGAGGATCATCAAAATTGAACTGGTTCCATATCTCTTCACCATTAAATTCTTCAACAAACACCTCAGTAGGCACTAGATTCATAAAAACATGTTGCTCCAGTGCATGTAACCGTTTCAAGACCTCCTCTAACTTGGGCTTCCCACTACGTCCACTTCTACCGTCAGAGCGACCACTAGACGACGTACTAGACGAAGATTCGTCTTGTCTCCTAAAATTGTCCCGTACTGGGGATGGAACTGATTTTCTTTCACCATATACGTACTCTTGCCATGACATATAATAAGAACTTGTCATCTCCTCATCAGTCGGTGACATTTTTTTCCTTAGTGGTTGTCTCTCCTAAAAAACAAACATATTAATAATGCATATATAAGTATAATAATGAATTTTTTAATTTAAAATAATTTTAATATACCTTTGTCATTGAAAATATCTTGTTTACATCAATCCATTTCAATTTTTTAGTGTCACTCTATTGTTTCATCCGAGGCATCTCTCTATTTTTTTTCTCAATGCATATCCACCGGCACGAACAACGGGAAGCATCTTATATATCCAAATCTACAATTTTCACAATTATAGTAATAAAAATTATAATTAAAATAACTAATATAACAATAAAACTATTTAAATAAAAAGCATTTCTTTTATTCTTATACCCTAATTGGCACTTTAAATCCTGAGGCGGAGTATTTAAGGGTTTGACGATGCTCCGACAGTGAAAAATAATTATTAATCTTGTTCCAAGTATCATCAAGGTCCTCATAAGTAAAATCCCACAAATAGATACCCCAAGCAAGCCTATAAAAAAATATTAATTATAATAAACATTAACGTTAATAATATGAAAGTTTCTAAGTAAACAAAAATTACCTGTTCCACACATCTAAATCCTCAGCAAAATAAACCAATCTTGAGGCACCCGATCGTTTACTTCCTTTCCCAAAAATCTCTCACACAAAATATATATCAAACACAGCCTAACTGCATCAGCATCACCAACTTGTAGGAATGGACGATTAAAAATAAATCTTTTTATGTCACCGATTGTAACGCCCGTAGATCTGGGTTAGTCAATTTAGAGATAATACGAAAGATTATTTAGAATAAATAATATTAACCAAGTTGTAGAATATGTCTCAAGGGTTTCGTACATATAAAGAACGCCGAAATTCGAGTTATAACGAAGAAGTTATGGTCTGCCGAAGTTTTACGGCAAAACCGGCACGACACCGGGAAACGTAAATAGTGAATTTTTGATAAAGGACATTTTAGCCTTAGTGTTATAAATAAAAATTGTAGTATACATTAAACCGAGAACATACAAAAAAAGAACGCCCAAATCTGACTTTGTATGAAGAAGTTATGAATTTTCAAAGATTTGGCTTAGTAGTGCACAACCCGAAACTCGAATTTTAGATCGAGCGGTTTTTGGCCTACGCAACCTAAATGAGAGTTGAAGATCCCATTAATAGGAACTCAACGGTAAAAAGACGGACGAAAACAGAGTCCGTATGTAGAAGTTATGAATTTTACGCGGACATTTAACAATATAATCTTCTCGTACTATTAAATTTAAGATCGGCCGAGAATTAGCCAACGGAGTCAAAATGAAAGTTGTAGATCTTATTTTTACCTATGTGTGGATATAAAAAACATAAAAAACGGAGGTTGTATGTGAAAGTTACGGATTTTAGAAGTCGGAAGTGTGTTGTGCGAAAATGGGTGATGTGGCACAATCTTGGCCATTGCTTTCTCCCCAAGTCTTGCCACTAGATGGTGACATGTGGCACCAAATTCAGTCATTTTCACCCAATAAATAGAACCTCTCCCACCCTCATTTTCTTCACACCTTTCTCATTCTTTTTTCTCTTTACTCTCTCTCTTTCTCTCTAGAACCTCTCTCTAGCCCCGAAACCCCCCGAAAAGCCTAGGGAACCTCCCTAGCACAAGGCGGAAGCCCCGGAGTGCTCGACGGCTCCGAGAAGAAGAGTTTTTCAGATCAGGAACACTGCTCCAATCAAAGCCCGATTTTCTATAAAACTCGTTGTAAGTGAGCTACGTCTACCCTATTTTTAATATAGCTTTTATTTAATTATTGTAACATTATTAGGAACTTATAATAAGTACTTGGGCTATTATTATGGGTTATATAAGTATTGTTTAACGCTTATATAATAGTAATAATAGCTACACTATTAATTAGTCTCGGCGAATAATAGACTAAACTCTAGTGGTAATAATACTAGGTTTCGTCGAAGGAAATAATTTTTTTTAAGAAGCGAAACTTTGTCTGAGTTCAGAATCACCATCTTTTCAAGTGAGTGCATGGTCCCTTTCATCTTACACATAGATATGAAGTATTTTATATAAACTACGTGTTACGTGTGCATATTATCTGTATACTTGCTATTTATGCTGGATGAACGATTTTATACAAGTTTTATATGATTTAAACTGCATATGTATTTATATCTACGTAATATGTTGGGTAAAACATGGGTAGATGAAATATGAGTTGGATGATGAGTTAAGAGGTGATATAGACCATGAGGTAAGGTTGAGAGGTGGACGATGTGAGAAGCCTTGTTCCCAAATGTTGGCCCCGTCATCTAGCAGAGTATGGATGACAACCACGAACTATTCTAGACAGCCCGGTGGAACACTAGCAGGCTCGCAACCTATAGGTGTTGTGAACGATGTGTTCATCGGTGTACTCTAAAAACCCATTGACATGTATTGCGAGTGGACTCTCGAAAACGATACTGTCAATAAACGAGATAACCCTAGCAGCTGTGCTCGAAGGACAATACTGGCAGCTGCGCTTCACATAGAATGTTACAATTCTGGCAGCTGCGCCTAAGTGATAGAACTAGCAGCTGTGCTTGACAGCTGTGTCATTGACAACGATGGACTTCGTACCTATTCCTTAGGATAATCCTTAGGAATGAATGAATGAGAAATAGCTGATTCTTAGGGTAGATCCTTAAGATTAAAGAAGATAATGGGGATGGGTAATTGGGTTAACTGTTTGATGATTAAACATAATAATTATATTAGTGTGGGTTGAAAACCCTATGTACTCACCAGGTTTCCCAACCTGACCCACTCGGTTTATTTATATCACAGGTGTTGATATGAAGTCACATTACACTGAAAGATTAAGGAGATATAAATCACTAGCGATAATGAATGTAAGTTCTGTTTATGCTTATGTTTCTGTATTGACGATGACATCCTAAATGTTTTAAAATGAATAAAAATACTTTTCTTCGGAAATGCTTTGATAACGTATTTATCATATTTTACTGGGAACAAATTCCGCAACATTTTTATTAAAAGAGGTACTCTGACTTTTATAAAGCATAAACAAAATCGGTCTTTTCTGACCGAGAAAATGGGGATGTCACACCGATTTTCACCGAGTTATTTGTATGGTCCGGCAATAGACGTTCACACAAAAACATCTTTTTTTATTAATAAGGTTTTTTTTTCTGAGACTTTCTTGCCGATCATTTTTGGATACTCCCCAAAATTAAACCCGATTATCAAACAAAACTCTTCCGGGCCATATACCATTTTTGTATCCCCGACTCTAAAATATAACTGTTTTACTCCATCTGAGGATACAACAGCGTCCGGACGTATCTGATAAAGAAACATCTTGTGAAACAACAATTCGTCCCCTTGTAAACGATCTCCGTCCAACAAGTATCCAAATACCGTTGCTCTAAAAAGATGACGTCTCACATCTTCTAAAACCTGAAATACCTCCCAAATATTACACCCTGATCCTTTTAAATTAACGATAACTTTAACATTCACATTATTCGGATCATGCTGCAAAAAACAAAAACATATTGTAAAAGTTAAATGCAATAAATAATCCAACTTTAAAATTATAAACATAAAGAATGCACAAAACAACATTCAATTAAAAATTTTAATATCTAACTAAAAAACAGTAATCACAAAAAAAAAAACGCCAAAAATGATTGTACCTTTACGATTGTAGTTATGATATTTATCAACAATAATAAAAAAAAAACATCAAAAATGATATATAGATTATAATTATTGTATTTTTTATTAAATAAATACGACTTTTTTAGTGAAAGGGATGTAAAAAATATATTTATTTTGAGTTTTTAATATAAAATATATGTTTTTTCAAATAAATTTTGTTTATATATAAAAAAAATCTTTACAAATATTTTATTTTTCTATAAGTCTTCTATTTTTTAGTTTTTATAGTCACTCTATCGATATACATTTTTGTTGGGATTTTTTTCTCTACTTACGCTTACATTTCAATTTTAAACTTATATTAAAAACTATATTTTGTATAAACATATGGATCATAACTATACGCATAGAATCTACAATAAAAAATAAAACAACAAATCATTCAAATACAATTAATCATAGACAATTTTTTTTACACTAACTTAACAAAACATATAAAAAAAAACTTTACCAACTCAGTATATACTAAATTATAACAACAAAACATTCAAATATAATTAATCACATGCAAGAATTTTTTTTTTTTTACACTAACTTATCAAAACATAAAGTAAATAAATGTTAAACATAGCATAAAAAGAGTTAGAATCTTACCATATTTTCGGGAATGTTGAAGAAATCATCCATTTTCTTGAAGAAATCAGAGGAAAAACGTAGGGGAAATTGCCTAGAGAGAGAGTTTCTGTAAGTTGAATAGTGAAAATGAAGGAAAAAACGGTTTTATACAAAAAAATAAGGGAAATCGTAGATGGAACCCAAAATCGTAGATGGACTAGTCCATCTGCGAAGGTACAAGTGTCTAAAGCACATCTGTGCTTTAGGTACTTGTACCTTCACAAATGGAATGGTAAATTCGCAGATGGGCCATTCCCATCTGCGAAATCAGTGGCTATTTTTGTAATTGTTATTTTTCTTGGCTAAATTTTCAAGGTAATTAGTTTTTTTTAGCTAATTTTGTAATTTTCTTTTTAAAAAATATGATTTAGGTTGTTTAAGTTTAACTAAAATTTATATTTAAGTTGACTCTATAATGTTATATTTAAATTAATAATTTAAGTATTTTATATAAATTGTTCAAAAGTTATAGCTTTAAAATGATAATGGTTTATATCCAACAATATATTAAAAGTAATAACTTAAGTATAATATGTTAAAAGTTAAAAACATAACTATATGAGTAGAAGTAAAAATATTCTTTTAATATTGAAATTTAGTTTATATATGATTACACTTTAGGTTTGATATTTATTTAACCTTATTAACCAACTTATAATCATTATTAGAAAGAAATTGAAAAGTCATGAGAGTTTCAAATGAATGTGGTGAAAGAAAAATGCATGAGAGTTTCAAATGAATGTGGTGAAAGGAAAAATGCTTCCTTTATAAGTATACTAGGCGAATGTCCACGCGTTGCGTAGAAAAACCAATATAGTTGAAGTCTTTACAAATATATGTTTTTTTAATATAGCAAAAAGGTGGTTGTTAAATTTGATATAATAATAGTATAATATATTGATTATTTTGAATTATATGATAATATATACATCTATTATAACTGCATAATCTCAATCGTTTGAATGATTTCTACCCATGAGTTACACATGAATAAAATTAAATATAATATATTGTTTAATATTATTTATAGTTGTTGTTATTGTTAATTAATTTTTTTAAAATTTATGTGTTTAATGTTTTAATTTTTATCATTATAATTATTTAAAACATCAAACATTGTTTTTTTAATTTTAAAGATAACAATATAATCATTTATATAGATTTATTTTTAACTATTGTTATTGTAAGTTATTTTTAAGCTAGTTATTTGAAAACTTTTAACGATTATAAAAATATCTTGAGGAAATATTTTATTTAAATTGAGATTACAATTTAGTTTTTGCATTTATTACTACAATTTATCACTTTTAACTATTTACAATTTACAAAATATTCTTTGATTTTGTAAGTGGAACTGAAATTTATATTTAAGTTGATATTGTACTGTTATATTTAAAATAACAATTTAAGTATTTTGTCCAAACTGTTCAAAAGTTGTAGCTTTAAACTGATAATAGTTTACATACAACAACATATTAAATCTAATAAACTCAATATAATATATTAAAAGTTAAAGACATAACTTTATAAGTAGAAGTAAATATATTATTTTAAAATTGAAATTTAGTATATTTATGATTACACTTTAGGTTTGATATTTATTTATCCTTATTAACCAACTTATAATCATTATTAGAAAAACACTACAATTAATCAATTTTAACTATTTACAAAATATTCTTTGGGTTGTTTAAGTTAAACTAAAATTTATATTTAAGTTGACCCTATAATGTTATATTTAAATTAATAATTTAATTATTTTATACAAATTGTTCCAAAAATATATCTTTAAAATGATAAGGGTTTACATCCAATAATATATTAAAACTAATAAATTAAATATAATATGTTAAAAGTTAAATCACGTAATAAGTAGAATTAAAGATATTACTTTAATATTGACATTTAGTTTATATATGATTACACTTTAGGTTTGATATCTATTTAACCTTATTAACTAACATATAATTATTATTTGAAAGAAATTGAAAAGTCATTGGAGTTTCAAATGAATGCGGTGGAAGGAAAAGTACATGAAAGTTTCAAATGAATATGGTAAAAGGAAAAATACTTCCTTTATAATATAGTATGATATGATATGACGATATGATATGATATGATTAAAATAAAAATTATATAGTGTAATAAATGACTTTTAGTTATTAAACGAGTCTTCTTATATTGAAGTACGATAATATTTTCATCTATTCTTCAAATTAGTAGCCTGATAATTTAAAGTCTCTGAACTCCGGACCGGTCAAATCCAATTCGCAAGAAAAGACAATCACTAAGGTATGACACACTTATGTTCAAACACATAAATTCTTGGTGGAAATATTACATCATCTACTGTGGATATGATGACACCTACAAGTTCTCATCATATGAAATCAACTCCAATAAATTTAACACACAGGTTTGAAGAAGTGTTTGATGTTGAGGATAACTCAAATTCCTCATAAAAAAAGCACCACATATTTCAACAGGAAATGAGAGGAAATCAAGCTTTGATTCCAAAAGTAGAAAAATAATGGTTTTAATTTTTATTTAGTAATATTGGGTATGGTTTATTTTTATTTTTTCACGAACTTTTTAATAATTGTTGCAACTTGATTAATAACATAGTATAACATTATACTTTAAAAAGTACAAATGTTTACTATGCAACATTGGATTTTAAGACATTTGTCTTTGTTTTGGTTATTTTTATATTAAGTTTTTATTTAGATATGAATTTATAGTTATGACCAAATATTTTATATGGAACTTTATGCCTATTTTTAATTAACAATTATAGCATTATATTTTAGTTTTATGTATACTATTATACTTATTAATAACTCATAAGGTTACAACTTATATATGATGTTGAAAGGAATCATACAAGATGTTCTACGTTGTTGAATGCATTTCTTAAGCATGCAATAGTTGACTCAATAACCATCATCAACCTATTTGATCGTTGCTGATTTTCAGCCTAAAAACAACAAAACATACATTTGTGTCAATGTTAGTTTGTTATAAAAAATAATGAATATACATCGTTATCTAAATATTAAATATGATAATACAAGAGCCCCAACTGTTTCTTTTAGTTTTTGTGTTCATATACTCTTAAATAACAATATTGTTTCTATACATCTTACAAACACAAACACAAACACAGACACGCATGTTATTTAACCAACAAAGCTAACATTCCACACAACTTTTCAACCATAATACAATTAAATTTTGGTCTAATACAATAACTTGTTATAATCTTGCCAAAATACATCAAACAATAACAATTTTGGTTCAAATATTTTCATAATTGAACTTTAAACTAACACCCATATTATGTTTTCACCGATTCACATAACTTCGTTATTGAAAATGAAATTACATAAGCATGAAATCTACCAATCTTCTACAAAAGACCACTCATATAAGAGGAGCTGGTTATTTAATAGCAACAACAAAACACCATTAACATCAAAATCTTAAAATATGAAGCTGCCCGAAAGCAAATAAAACCTTAAATCAATAGAAAATATTAACATTGTAGGTAACATACTAGAACAAACATGTACAAGCTCCTATATACTTTTAGCCCTGATTCAAATTTTTGTAGACTGTATTTTCGTTTTTAGAGAGGGATATTTAAAATTTTGTAAAACTCTATGTATTCTAATATACTTATAACCCTCAATCAAAAAACTATTAGATACGTTCCAAAATCATCAATCCCTCTCTGTTCTGATTGCGTCTTTCCGATTTCGCCATCTTCTTAGCATACCATCCTCTTCCCAAATTGTTGATTCCCAAGTGAAATCCGTATTACAATCGGCAACTGTCTGCTGACATTGCTTACTTCATCCGTAGAAAAGTTAGAAAATTATATTTCAATAGTAGAAAATTCAAAAATAATTCTACTGCATCATTACCTCAACATTCATCAAGTACAAATGTTTTAAACGTGAACGAGAATGGTGATAGTCTTCGTTTATTTATTTTTATCTTTACTACATGTTTTTAAGGAATTACATATGTTCTATAAATTTATAATAAAAAAACCAATACTATATCCATCAATTAAAATATTAAATAAAAACCAGGGCCAATCATTATCAAAGATTGGGTTGTTTTTGTGAGAACCAGTTTTCTCACACGGTTAATTATATGTTGTTTTATCCATAGTAAAAAGCAAAGAGGGATCAAACTTATTGATTTTAGATAAGGATGATAATTTGATTGATAAAACTTCCAATATCGTATACAAAGAAGTTTTTCAAAATCTATGTTAAAGTATTATGTTTTTTTAATCAAATTAATTCATGATTACTTATAATCGAGATTCCAATGCTTTTTTTACATATATTATATTCTTTTGTCTGTGTAAAAGTTTTAAGTATATCCACCGTGGTTTTCACGGGTTATTACCTAGTTATACTATATTGTTAAGTCCTACCTGTTGCATATTAAATTCTAGCCACTTGTGCCGATGAAAATTATGGTTTCTACATTCTTTAAATCCATACAAATAAAATGAAAGAATTATTTCCTAGATGTAGAAAAGAACTTCGAAGAACTTGGTATGTTGGTTTATATAAAAATTATGAATAGGTTTGAATAATAAAATACATGTAACTATCCATAATGTAATGGAATTTAGCTAAAAAACAAAGAACTCTAGTAGAGTAGAACTTGAAGGTGTTTTATCCTTAATGATCTTACAAAAATATAAATGAAGCAAGCATAAAATTCACCATGGATGACGTCCCAATGAAGCAACAAAACAACATATTTATTTATCTTAAAAGAGGTCCATGTTGCCAGCTACTTCAAAGCCATCTATATTAACTTAGGTTGTTAAAATCTTGATGGGGCTTTAGAAATGGTTGAGATTTTAGTTTTATTATCTTTTTTATTATACATAGTATTTCATACTAGTTAATTCTTTTAGGACTAAATGCAAAAAAAATATCAATGTAATTGTGTTTATTTGGGTTACAACATTTTACTTTGTATTTAACAACCTATACTATTTGATGTAATGAATTGTCTTTCTTTGTACATATGATATTTTTATATTATAAACAGGAGAGGGTCCATATAGGAGCTCGGGGTAGCCTGTGTTACCCCTCAAATTTTCTGGCTCCACCAATGATTAAGAGACACTAAATGTGAATTAGTTTTAATATTAGTACATCTAGGAATATATATATATATATATATATATATATATATATATATATATATATATATATATATATATATATATATATATATATATATATGAGAATTCAATTGAGAAAAAAAAGGTTGAGAATGGGGGAATCATTCTCAGCCAATCATTTATTTTTGCCGCAAAAGTCTCCAACGTACTGACGGAAATGGGAAATGAATGCACGTGTGTTTTCCAACAAAACATGTTTCCTTAAACTATGCTAAACATTACCTTAATATATACAAAAACATAGTTTTTTCGTTTTTTTATTTTTATTTTTAAGAAGCTATTTTTATCGAAAAATGATTTTAAATATACCAAAATTCATGATTTTTTTTATTCTCTACAAATAGACATCCATATTGATATAGTTGTAAGATAAAATAAAAAAGTTATTTTTTTTATATTTTCAGCTATCGTTATTTATAAGTGAATAAAAATGAATCTGGTTTTTACTACAGTACATTCGTTATTCACTTATGAATAAAAACTATGATTAATATCATTCATATATGAATATATTATATACTAAACATAGTATATTCATATTTAAATATTAGACGATTCATTCACTTGTGAATATTACACAGTATATTCACTTGTGAATGTTAGATGGTATATTTACTTATAAATATTATATGATATTTTCATATGTGAATATTATATAGTATTACATGGTATATCACATGAGAATAGTACATAGTATATTCACTTGTGAATATTAGATCGTATATTCACTTATGAATAATAGTTGGTATATTCATATGTAAATATTGCACAGTATATTCATATATGAATATTACAATGTGTTTTCAGAAATATATATAATTTTTATATGTTATTCACATATAAATAACATACAGACTTGCATATTTGTTTTGTGTTTTAATAATCACATATTGATTCAGGTGAGAAAACATATTCATATGTGAATATAACATAATAATTTAGTTTATGCATTTCATCAAACAGTTGGAGTGCATACAAGTTAACTTTTATAAAAATGTGATAAATATGATACTTTGACTACTTAAATCTTACAAAATAGTAGATTGGTGGAGAAATATATGAAAATTTCAAACAAAAAATGATTTGATATTTTTCTAACCTTAATTTCGATGTTTTATTTGATGAATGATGTTGAATGAATGATACGAATTGAATTTTTTGTTGATTATCGATGATGTTCTAATGATGTTGGGAGTATAATTAATCATAGATATTGAAGATATGTTCGTATTCAAACAGAATTGAAGGTTCGATTGAAAGAACAAAAAACGAATGAATTTCAACTGTTCGTATTTGTGATTGAAGGCTATTATATCATATTTACAAGTTTGCCACCGTGTCCTTTATGTTTAGAGGCTAATTAAATGAGTGGATGAGAATGATTCCCCCATTCTCAACCTTTTTTATTTTCTCAATTGAACTCACCTCTCTCTCTCTCTCTCTCTCTCTCTCTATATATATATATATATATATATATATATATATATATATATATATATATATATATATATATATATATATATATATATTCACAAATATCATGTATCTAATCTAAAATTATTTAAAATTAGACAAATTTGCAAAAATGGTCCCTGTGGTATGCATTTTTTTGGGGTTTTGATCCAAACCATGACTTTTTTGGCTTGGTGGTCCTTTTGGACTGGTTTGTTAGTGAAAATGGTCCCTGTATTTAACTCCCGTTAAAAGGAATCCGTTAACCCCCTCATGTGCCTTCCACATGAGGGTATTTTCGTCCTTTTACTTCTAGGGACCATTTTTGCATAAGTGAAAAAAACTCGTTTTATATATCATTTTCTATGTCCATCTTCTTCCCCAATAGGTGTTCTTCCCCAACATTCTTCACTATGGCCGGTTGTCTCCATCGCCGGCAGCCTCCTCAGCGGAATAGGTTTTGGGTTTTTCTCTCCGTTAATCACAACCTTTGAAGTTATTGGCACAGATCACAAAGACAAGTGCTTCCATTGCTTTGTTGTAAGTAGCATTCGCATCAAACATCAAAAAATCCCGATTAATGAATCAACGATTTCTCTTCTGATTTCTTACTTCAGGATGGATGTTTTTCTACACTCGAAGTAAGTTGCACTGTGGTTCGAGATTTTACAAGTTTTTGCTTCCATTCTTACTTCTCATTCGTGGACGATCTCAGTGAAGAAATTCCTGTCGACGATAAACTAGTCGACATCTGGTTCATAAAGTGATAAAAATCCAATCTTTCTTATAACTCTCAACAACACCCAGTTTGTAAAATTCATGGATTTCCAAACCTGTATGATTACATCACAGATTGTCCAAATTGCCAAAGAGTTTATTCATCATCCCCATCGCTATCACCATCGACATACCTATGATAACCGGCGTTGCTCTATGGAAGAGTCCATACATGTTGATTATCGGATGGAAGAGACTACTAGAAGACATAATCGGGAGAGAAGGCCTTTTTCTGGAAACTGTTTGTGTGCCTTACGCCGGACTTGCCATCATCTAATGGCCTTTATCAATCGCCGGAGCTGTAATTGCGTCTCTCTTCTCCGGTTTTGGTCTTGCTCTATATAGTGTCATAATCGTCCACCAGGTTTGACCAAAAAAGAGAACCCCATCACTAATTCCTAATTCTAAACACAAAGTCACTAAATCTGCTTTTTTTAGGAAGATTCAATCAAGTTTGCATTTGCGTACATCGTGGTTGTGGTTTCATTGTTTGATGAGTACACAAACGACTTGCTTTACTTAAGAGAAGGATCATGCTTTCCTAGGTATATGTATATAACTATATATCATCACTACTTTTCAATTTTGATTGTGTTCTTGATGGGTTTTTTTCTCTGGAAATCTTTTCAATTGCAGATTAATATATCGTGAGAACGTGAAAGCATATGATCGTTTAGAGAGAAGGAATTCAGTTGATATCAAGAACAAAAAGGAAAGCTCAAGTGGGTCAAGATTGGTTTCATAACGTTCAAAAAATTTGAAACTGGCTCTTCAAAAGTACACACATGTGCAAGTTTTGGATTAGTTGTTCAAGTCATGTGAGGTGAATGAAAGAATACTTTTCCGCGATGGTTTGATATATGTTAAAGACAATGAAGAATGTGTAGTGAAGGGGAAATGTAAGAAACTAGGGATCAAATTACCCGCGTGGTCTATATTACAGTGTTTTCTTGCTTCAGCAAAATCTGAATCTTCAGGTGAAGGTATTGTATCTTGAGGCATAAGAAAATAGTCGTTGGTGAATAATAGTGAAGAACGTTGAGGGAAGAACAGTCGTTGGGGAATAATAATGAAGAAATTTGGGGGAAGAACAGTCGTTGGGAAAGAAGCTAGAACTAGAGATTAATATATAAAGGGGTTTTTTTTCTTATGCAAAAATGGTCCCTAGAAGTAAAAAGACGGAAATACCCTCACATGGAAGGCACATGAGGGGGTTAACAGATTCTTTTTAACGGAAGTTAACTACAGGGACCATTTTCACAATCAAACCAGTCCAAAAGGACCACAAAGCCAAAAAAGTCATGGTTTGGACCAAAACCCCAAAAAAGTACATACCACATGGACCATTTTTGCAATTTTGTCTTAAAATTATTAAACAAATTATCGGTTGTAAATGTATGCCATAAATTCCTATCATATATATATATATATATATATATATATATATATATATATATATATATATATATATATATATATATTGGTTCTTCAAGTAACCAAATTTTTTTTTCAATTTCTAAAGCTTATTCTTTATCAAAAAAATCTAAAAATATCTAAATTCATATATTAACATTGTAAATGTGAAAAATATTTTTTAGATTCACCGTGTGAATCCGGATTCACATTGTGAATTTGACGTAAAAAAATCAAATTTTATATCATTGAAAAAAGGATAAAAAGTTATGAATTTCTGTTTTTTAGTTTTTTTTTTTTGATAAAAAATAAGTTCTAAAAGTTGAAAAAAAGATTGATTCATTGGTTAATTATGGTTTTCTATTGAACCGTACCCTCTCTCTCTCTCTCTCTCTCTCTATATATATATATATATATATATATATATATATATATATATATATATATATATAATTTTATGACAGAAAAATGTATATGGCTAATTCTAAATAAATTTTTTTCTAGTAGTTTAATCATGTAATAAAGAAAAAATACGTGGCTCTTTTATTATTAGAAAGAGAGGAGGGCTAAAGAAAATAACATAGCTTTCTTATTGTAAAGTAGGGAGTGAATGCTCTAAAAGATATTGGAATGATGTGTGGTGCACTGATACTACATTTAAATGTCGCTTTTCTAGACCATTTTCCTTGAAACATGTTATGTGAATTTGTCTTCTGTTGAAAGGTATTGGGATGATAATTGGATATGTCCCTAAATGGTCGAATAGACCCAATGACATTCACTATAAGAAATTATCCAATAGGCCATCTTGGCGGATCAACCCCATATATGTATGAGATTGGAATTTGATGATTGAATATTACACCATTTCGTCGACAAGGCAATGTATTGATAGGATAGCTTTTGGTTGTTATAGATTATGCCACATGATGGAACTAATTAGTTTCTATAAAAGTTTAATATATTGGGTTGTCATATCACAATAAGAAAATTCCTTATTAGCCACCAATTATTTTGTGAGTACCTAAAAGTTTGTAACTAACAACATTATTTAGTCAGCATATATTTAGTCGTCACCGAATCTTGATAACGCTACAAACTTAGTGATCTTTTGTAACTTTGCTCTATAAAATTACAATATGGGACTTATCCCACATTGGTGGAAGAGGAAACCTTTTCTCACCTTATAAGGCTTGTCCCACTCATTTATTTAAATGGACCAAGTAATGGGTTAAGCAAATTGGGTTTGGGTTGTGGTGTTGGACTAGTCTAATTGGTCTAGTAGTAGGCTTGGATTATTAAATATTAATAGTCAAAGATAGGGCCTTGCTCTTGGGCTCTTCTTGACTAAATAATATTTTTTATTATATAATCCGAAATTAATTAGTCCTTAATTAATCCTTTTATTAATTCAGTGAAAAATAAATTCTGTTAAATAAAGGATTAACTGCAGACAGTTTTTGGCAGTTAATTTCGGTTGGTGGTTTACAACCACCATTAACAGCCTATAAATGAAAGGATCTGGACAGAATTTGAGGGCCAATAAACACACAAACTTTCTCTCAAAAAATCGTCTATCTTTCCAAAGGGATCATGGTGAATTTCGACAGATTCAAGATCTGTTCTTGAATTGGATTGTTGTATCCTCAAGACAGACCCATCTCAGGGAAATTTCTGTCTTAGGACACTGCTAAAGCAGGCCTCAATCTCTACAATTTCGTGGTTATATTTCTGTGTTATCATCAAACAAGTATGTTTTCTGTAAATTTGATTTTTGTATATTGAATATATCTGAATTTAGTTTATTTTATTTCATTACTTTGTTGATTGTGTACTTCTGTAATAACATTCTAAGACAGAAATCAAAGAGTGAAGAATGGATCAAAATTCCATCATCAAAACACATGTGGAAAAGCCTGAGAAATTCAAAGGCTCAGATTTCCGGAGATGGCAACAGAAGATGTTGTTCTATCTAACAACTCTTCATGTTTCCAATGTTCTCACTGATGACTCCCCCTCTCCTCCTGTTGGTATAACCACTGCAGAAGGAACAACACCACCCAATGAAGCCCAATTGGCAGAACATCAAAGGGCAGTGGAAACTTGGAACATAAATGAATATAATTGCAGAAATTATATTCTGAATGCCCTGGATGATTCTCTCTATGATATCTACTCTACCATGACTACTGCAAGAGAGATATGGGAATCACTGGAAAAGAAATACAAAACAGAAGTGGCATGTTCCAAGAAATTCGTGATTGGAAAATTCATGAATTTCAAGATGGTGGATACCAAATCTGTCCTCAAACAAGTGGAGGAAATTCAAGTCATTGCACATGATCTTGAAGTTGAAGGTATGGGTATAAACTCTAACTTTCTTGTTGGTTCAATCATTGAAAAACTTCCTCCTTCTTGGAAGAATTTCAAACTATATCTTAAACACTTAACTGATGACATGAGTTTTGAGCAACTTGTGTTGAGAATTCGTGTGGAAGAAGATAACAGATTGAATGAGAAGGCAGATGCGAATTCCTTGGAACCAAGTGCAAACTTTGTTGGAGAAACAAGCACTTCAAGGACAAAGCACAACAACAAGAAAGGGAAGCAAGGTTCCAAAAACTCTTCCAAAGATGGCAAAAATCATGGCCCTAACAAGAAGAATTTCAAGAAGAATTCTGGTCCATGTTATGTTTGTGGCAAAATGGGACACAAGGCCAAAGATTGCAGATTCAGGAGGGGTCAAGGAGGAAACAATGGAGGAAATAATGGAGGGAACAATGTAGGGAACAATGGAAACAATGGTGGCAATTCTGGTGGAGGAAATTCTGGTCAAGCCAACATGGTTGAATCACTAAATCAATTTGTTGCTGTGATTCAAACCAACATGGTTAGCAATTGTGTGGATTGGTGGATTGATACTGGAGCCATAAGGCACATTTGCAACTCCCGAACCATGTTTTCTACATACCAGAAAGTCTCAGATTCTGAACCAATGTTTATGGGGAATGGCTCTACTGCAAAAGTTGAAGGAAAGGGAAAAATGAAGCTACAACTGACTTCTGAAAAAGAACTTATTTTAAATGATGTTTTGCATGTTCCTGAAATTACTAAGAATTTGATTTCTGGTCCTCTTCTTAGTAACAAAGGTTTCAAACTTGTATTTGAGTCTGATAAGTTTGTTCTCACCAAGGGTGGGGTGTATGTTGGAAAGGGATACCTTAGTGAGGGTCTCTTCATAGTCAGTGTCTTACCTTTGTACTATGGTGTTGAAACACCAAACAATGATGTAACCAATGTTAATGTTAATGCAATAATGGGCACTACTAGCCCCTCTTCTATGTATATGCATGATCCTTCAATTTTGTGGCATTCTCGTTTGGGACATGTCAATTTTCGTTCTATTCAAAGAATGGCAAAACTTGGCATGTTACCAAAATGTTCATTAGATAAAAATTTAAAATGTGAGGTTTGTGTAGAATCAAAATTTTCACAACATCCTCATAAATCAGTTGAAAAATCTAATGAAATACTTGGCTTAATCCACTCTGATTTATGTGATTTTAGAGCAACACCTACAAGAGGAGGAAAGAATTATTATATATCCTTTATTGATGATTGCAGCAAGTATTGTTATATTTATTTATTAAATACCAAAGATGAAGCCTTGAATTATTTTAAGAATTACAAGGCTGAAGTTGAAAATCAACTTGACAAAAAGATCAAAATTCTAAGGTCTGATCGAGGAGGAGAATATGAATCCAAAGACTTTGCTGAATTTTGTTCTTTAAATGGTATTATACATCAAACAACTGCTCCATATACTCCCCAACAAAATGGAGTGGCAGAAAGGAAAAATAAAACATTGAAAAACATGATTAATTCAATGTTAATTACTTCTGGAGCACCATATAATCTGTGGGGAGAAGCATGTCTTGCAGCAAATTCAATACTTAATAGAATTCCTCATAAAAAGAGTGATAAATCACCCTATCATCTGTGGAAAGGGAGGTTACCCTCTTACAAAAGGATGAAAGTGTGGGGTTGCCTTGCTAAGGTACAAGTACCTCTTCCCAAGAGGACTAAACTTGGACCAAAAACCATAGATTGCATCTATCTTGGCCCTGCCATGAATAGTGCAGCCTATAGGTTTCTTGTGTTTAAATCACATGTTGATGATATCCATAACCAAACCATCATGGAATCAGTAGAGGCTGAATTCTTTGAAAATATTTTTCCTTTTAAGAATAAAGAGAAAGAGGTTACCTGCTCTAGGAAAAGACCTCTGGATGATGGACTAAATGATACCATTTCATACAAAAGTTTACAATCAAATGAAGAGAGCTCTTCTAAGGTTCAAGAAGAGAACTTAGAACCTAGAAGAAGCAAACGGGGCAAAATAGCCAAAGATTTTGGACCTGATTACATGACCTATGTAGTGAATAAGGAACCACAAACCTACAAGAATGCTATGGATTCGTCTGAAGCTCCCTTTTGGAAAGAGGCAATCAAAAGTGAGATTGATTCCATTGTGCAGAATAACACTTGGAAATTGGTAGATTTGCCACCTGGGCAAAAACCAATTGGGCACAAATGGATATTCAAGAAGAAGTTTAGACCTGATGGTACCATTGAGAAGTACAAAGCTCGTTTAGTGGCTAAAGGGTATCGTCAAAAAGAAGGTCAAGACTTCTTTGACACTTATTCACCTGTTACAAGAATTACATCAATTCGCACATTAGTAGCAATTGCAGCCATTCACAATTTGGAAATACACCAAATGGATGTGAAAACTGCTTTCTTGTATGGTGAACTAGATGAAGAAATATATATGAACCAACCTGAAGGGTTTGTGGTTAAGGGTCAAGAAAACAAAGTTTGTAAGTTAGTTAGATCACTTTATGGACTAAAACAGGCTCCAAAGCAATGGCATGAGAAGTTTGACAACACATTACTCTCTAATGGATTTAGAATTAATGAATGTGATAAATGTGTTTATGTCAAACAATACTAGAATGCTTGTGTCATCATATGCTTGTATGTGGATGATATGCTTATAATGGGTACTAATTTGGATGTGATCAATCAAACCAAGAAAATGCTACATTCCTCCTTTTCCATGAAGGACTTGGGAGTAGTAGATGTGATCCTTGGTGTAAGAGTTCAAAAAAGATCTGATGGTTATACTCTAACTCAGTCCCATTATATTGAAAGTGTACTTAAGAAGTTTGGACACTATGATGACAAGCCGGTAGTCACACCTTTTGATCCTTCAAGTCATCTTAAGAAGAATAAAGGTGATAGTGTAGCTCAGTTAGAATATACTCAAGTTCTTGGTAGCTTAATGTATATTATGAATTGTACTAGACCGGACTTGGCTTATACTGTAAGTAGATTGAGTCGTTACTCCCATAATCCTGGAAAAGATCATTGGTATGCATTAGTGAGAGTGCTTAGATATTTAAAGCATACAATGAATTATGGACTGCATTACACGAAATATCCTCCTGTTCTTGAAGGGTATTGTGATGCAAATTGGATTTCCAATACTTCAGAGGCAAAATCCACAAGTGGATATGTGTTCACTCTTGGTGGAGCTGCTATCTCTTGGAAATCATCTAAGCAAACTGTGAATATTCGTTCTACAATGGAAGCAGAGTTCGTTGCTTTAGACAAAGCTGCTGAAGAAGTTGAATGGCTTAAGAGCTTCCTAGAGGGTATTCCTCTGTGGCCTCAACCTGTTACTGCCATTGCCATACATTGTGATAGTATGGCTGCTCTTACTAGAGCACAAAGTCATATATATAATGGCAAGTCGAGACACATTAGGCGCAGACATATTACAATAAGAGACTTGCTGAAGAATGGAATCATTTCCATTAGTTACATAAAGTCAAAGGAAAATATAGCTGATCCCTTGACAAAAGGCCTTAGTAGAGAGCAAGTTCTCTTCACATCGAGGGGAATGGGCTTAAAGCCAACACAATGAGTCACCACCGGGCGGAAACCTAACCTAGCAACATTGGAGATCCCATGGTCTAGGTTCAATAGGACAACTAGTTGGGGAAGACTCAAAGAACCACCAACACCAAGGTATGCTCACACCTATGATATCTATTTTGTGTTTTTCCGTTGATGATATAGGGATGAATTCTTTATTCTTAATAATGCTGATAGCTTCTATAGTGGAATAGTACGGATTGTTCCAGATTAGCATTACCTATGTGAGATGGATGTGAGGTCGCATCTTTGGGAGCTGACATGGCTAAGCTCTCTAAAAGTCTCATGAAGAAAGGATTGTTCACGATCGAAAAGAACACAACGGTAAGAAATGAACCATGCTTAGATATGATATGTGTGATACTTCTTGTTTTTGATTCTACTATAAGAAGTGGTTAGTTCAAGACTCTAGTTCACTACCCACAAAGTAGATCCAAGTAGTACTCACTATGAAAGGTTCAAGTTTTCCAACACCTATTCAGATGCATGTCATATCTTACTTCCCTTATTTGAATATCAAAGTTCACTTATTTTCTATTCAAATGTGGGGTATTCGTGGAGTTTGAATAGAAAATGTGGGGTATTGTTGGAACTTTGCTCTATAAAATTACAATATGGGACTTATCCCACATTGGTGGAAGAGGAAACCTTTTCTCACCTTATAAGGCTTGTCCCACTCATTTATTCAAATGGACCAAGTAATGGGTTAAGCAAATTGGGTTTGGGTTGTGGTGTTGGACTAGTCTAATTGGGCTAGTAGTAGGCTTGGATTATTAAATATTAATGGTCAAAGATAGGGCCTTGGGCCTTGGGGCTCTTGGGCTCTTCTTGACTAAATAATATTTTTAATATATAATCCGAAATTAATTAGTCCTTAATTAATCCTTTTATTAATTCAGTGAAAAATAAATTCTGTTAAATAAAGGATTAACTGCAGACAGTTTTTGGCAGTTAATTTCGGTTGGTGGTTTACAACCACCATTAACAGCCTATAAATGAAAGGATCTGGACAGAATTTGAGGGCCAATAAACACACAAACTTTCTCTCAAAAAATCGTCTATCTTTCCAAAGGGATCATGGTGAATTTCGACAGATTCAAGATCTGTTCTTGAATTGGATTGTTGTATCCTCAAGACAGACCCATCCCAGGGAAATTTCTGTCTTAGGACACTGCTAAAGCAGGCCTCAATCTCTACAATTTCGTGGTTATATTTCTGTGTTATCATCAAACAAGTATGTTTTCTGTAAATTTGATTCTTGTATATTGAATATATCTGAATTTAGTTTATTTTATTTCATTACTTTGTTGATTGTGTACTTCTGTAATAACAATCAATTCTATGATCGTTGTCATCATTCACCAAACCGTAAAATAAATATAAAAATTAATATTTTGAATATCATGACAAGTATTTAATGACTAAAAATAATTAGTTGGATTTGAAGCTTAATGACAAAATATAGTGGCACTACATTGGAGACTTAGAGACCAATAATAGTTAAGTTTATTTATTTTTCAAACTCATCTAAACGCCACATAGAAACACTATGAAGACACAAGTGTTTTCATTGAATTACAATATGAAGGAAAATTAATGAACACATATTCTCATATAAATGAGTTGAAAAATATAATAACCAAAATATATTGGTCAGAGTTGGAAATTACAAAAACCACAACATACGTAATTCATAAAACTTGAACAAGAATAAAATTCAAAATCGAGGATTAAGTCAAGACTTAAAAAGGTAACGGAGTATTAAAAATATGCAATAAAATATCATTGTTGTTTTTGTAATACAAAAAAGAAATCAGTTAAGTATAGAATTTATACATAGAACATCAGCCAACGAAGTACATAATTATTCACATAAAGCTTTGTGGTAACTGGTTACCTCATATAAACTAATAACATGCCATTTTATATTGGCATGGCTTATTTAATGCTTATTTATACGTCAACTACCAAATTAGGGTTCACTTATCTACATCAGTCTTCTTTATCTTCAACGGGTTCATCATACGACATCTTCATCTTCATCAATGTTTTCCAAGTCAAGTACATATATTTCCAAGAGTAAGGCTACACTTGATTATACTCACCCTTGTTATTATGAGAAGTCTTCTCGAATTTAGACCACAACTACGATGGATAATCCAGGTAGAAAATTTAGGGTATGCCCAAACTCATTGGTAAGTGAATCTTATATATTTATCATCTACTTCTCCTAAATAATTGATTTCTTATGTGAATTTTATTATGTATATGAAGGATTCCAAGAAGAAAAAATATGGTTTTTGGGAATGGGTCGATCAAGATGAAGAACCAATAGCACTAGATATCAGTAAAGTGAAAATATCAATTTTGGAAAAAAAATTATGGACAAATGAGGTTTAGAAAGATAAGGTCAATGAGTTTTAGAAAGAAATTGGATAAATTAAGTAGGAAACATTGGAATCTTAAATGTTATGTGTTGTTGGTTTTTGTTATGTTTGTATGTTATTCGGAAATGAAGTGTAAGATTAGGGAATGTAGTTTGAAAGTTGTAATGAAATGACTTGGGGAATGTAGTTTGAAAGTTTTAATTAAATGAATTGTAAGTGTAAACTTGTTGACTGCATTGTAATGGAATCAATGATTTATGAAAAAAAAACTGAGTTTTGAAAGTGGAATGGAGTTGGTGATTCCTGGAAAAAAAGAGTTTTGACAGTGCAATGGAATCAATGATTCCTGGAAAAATTGAGTGTTGACAGTGTAATGGAATCAATGTTTTTGGAATAATTGAGTTTTATAAAATATATTACCTAATATGCACTATCTTAATGGGATTGTACACCACTTGATTGCATTGGAATGAAATCAATGATTATGGAACATTTGAGTTTTGATAGTTGATGGAACTAAAGATTCCCAACACTGATTTTCTTCAACTAAATGATCCACAAGAATAAACCAAACAATAAGATAACATCCAAAGTGGCATGTTGCACTATAAACCAAAAAATAAGATAACATCCAAATTAGCACCTTTAACAAGATTGAAGCAAAATTACAAGCTAATGCAGGCTATATAAATTATGTCATTACAATATTTAAAAGTACACATAACTAAACACATGTGCCTCCAGTAGCTTTTAGCATAAATACAAAAGATGGTATCAAAATATATGCCCCCCAAAAAGTAGTGTCCTAACAAAAGATGTGCCTTAACAAAAGAAGTGCACTAGCAAAAGACTACATAAAACACATATCCTAGAATAAAGTGACAAGATTTTCAAGACTTCCCCCAGTATCATCCTTGCTCACCACCTTCCTCTTCAAATTAAGTTTTATGATCCTCTCAGAAGGACCACACTTTTTCCTTTTCAAATTAGGAGCAACCAAATGTTGAAAATCATTCAGAAAATCAACCACTTGTGCAATACTCACTTGTTCATCACCCACTTGTAAATACCCCACTTGTTCATCACCTCCAACCTCCTCATCAGCCCCATATTCCTTACCTAATTCTGCATCACCTCCAACATCATGTCCCTCACATACTTATGCATCAAATATCTCTTGGTAATTAAATAGATCTGCATCATCAACTTCATTACCTTGATTAAGTGGACATTTCCTCTTGTTATGACTTGGTTGGGAACAAAGACTTCATTTTGAAATGGTCCCCCATTTGTTAACAATGTGTCTATCACTTCTTTCTGAATTGCATTTCTTCTTATTTACCTTTTGTCCGCCTGTGACAACTGTCAATTCTGGATTAAACAAAGTCAACAAGTCAACTCGACTAGTATTAGAATTTTAGGATAAGCACTATGTATCCTAAAATTCCTAATGTACAACTTACAAGAATTAATACAAAATACCGCTCTTTTCACCGATTAGTGAATAATAATCCTATTTGGGATTAACAAGTGAAATTTGATAATTCAATTATGTATTATTTTGGTATAAATAATATTCATAACACAATGTGCTAATATCCTTGATGATATTGAGGTTTTTATAATAATTTGAATTTTTATGATTCAAATTAAGTAATTATAAATTATTTTACCACACTTTTTATAAAATATCTCTCTTTTTCTAAAAGAAATGCCAAAATTTTATAAAAGTAAAAGAGTTGACTTGGTTGGTTTATTAAACTCGTAAATAGACAAGATGGTTCCATCTTTTCCCAACAAAGAGTTTACCCATCAAATAACCAAACTTTTACCCACCAAACAACCATGCAACACCCCGCCCCCACCAACCTCCCTCCCATCCCCCATAAAACTTGCGACCAAAGATGTCACCCATTCCATCTTCTTCACTCTTCCTCGTTCTTCTTTCCTTATCTTCTTCTTCAAGAACAACTCAAGCTCTTTCAACATTAATTCTCCGTAAGTTGGTTTTTCAATTTTGGTAAGCTTTTCTCCATAAATCTAGTGATTCTACACATAAAGATACTAGTTTTGTTACATTTACTCACACTTATATGTGTTATTATCCATAGGATAATTCGACATTCAAGTTGTTCTTCAAGCATCTTCAAGTGTTCTAAGCTTGAAAACCTTCATTTTTAGATCTCCTAATCCACTAAGAAATCCACTCAAGATGAGTTCACACCCCTTCATTTTCGAGTTTTTCCAAGTTTTAGAGTGAAAATACAAGTAAAAAAAATCCTATTTGGATGATTTAAAGGTTTTTCAAACTAAAAATACAAGTTTTGTCACTAAAACATATCTAAGCTTAAACATCATCTTTTTATAGAAAAGTTGTGGTATATTCACGGACTATTTTACCATTCTTAAACATAATATATTTCAAAAGTATACAATTTGAAAATATTTCAGGTCTATACCTTTTTTAAGGACTACTCTCACACGTTCATACGATTTTTCTACAATTTATGGTGATTTTTACAAAACTGCCAATAATTTCAGAACATTTTCGGACCAGCATGTAAAAATGAACATTTTCACTCTGGTTAGGAACCACTTAAGGTCAGGAAAAAAATTATGGACAAATTACAATCATTTTTTAAGCTCTGAGAGTTTACGGATCCAAATTTCGACTTACGGTGATTTTTCTATAATTTTTCTAAAAACATGGACAGAAAAGTCAAAAAACTAGAAAAATGGACATTTTCATATTAAGGACTCACTTATTTGTGCTTGATGTAAAAAAATTGTTATTTATGAATATCTAAGCATGTTAGCCTCTCTCTCTCTCTCTCTCTCTCTATATATATATATATATATATATATATATGTGTGTGTGTGTGTGTGTGTGTGTGTGTGTACAAGTGAACTATTATAATAAACTATAATAGGTATAGTTTATGGGAAATTAACACTATTGTAACATTTTGAACAAGGTGGATAATTATTTAAAGACATATATATATATTTTCTACTATTTTATTTTCATGGTAAATTGATAATTACACATATAAGGGTTTTCATTACAACAAAACATATATGATAAACTATAATGGGTATAGTTTATGGGTCATTAACACTATTTTACCATACATGGGGCGAACAAATAATTATTTAAAGGTATAATTATTTTACACTATGTAATCACTATGGAAAGGTAATATTTCCACTTACAAAGGGTTTTCATTACACTATACGTAAACCTATTAATACAAATTTGTGAGACATAGTCTTCACCGTACCTACCAGAGTACCTACAAAAGTCATGTATTATAACCAGCATCTCACGTAAGCGAGTGTGATACTTGTGTATAGATCTATACAAGACTGACAATCTCACACCTAAGCTACTTGCAACAGCTAGACCGGTAAGTCTGGGGTGATAAATATCATAACATTCCGATGCCTGAAGAATGTTGGAACAGGCCATCTATGTCACAGTTATAATAACTCACACGGGGTATTAACAATACCTTTGGTTTACGAGGCAATCATACATTCATATGGTTTTATATAAGAATAAAACTACAAACTATTTAAAGTGTAGAAATACTTATACCTTTCGGTCTTAGGATTTCTAAGACTACAACTGATTTTCAAGATCAACAATACATTTAGCACGGGGAAACATACATTAAAATGGTTTTATATAGACTAAAACTAAATATTACTATTTTAAGTATAGAAATACTTATACATTTTTGGTCTTTAGGTTTTTAAGACTACAACTTATTTTTAAGAAAATGTTGGATTTTCAGGAAACATACACTATCATTTACAAGGAAAACTTAAAAAGGTTTCGCAGAAGACAGCGTTTCGGACGCAGTATGGTCATTATGAGTTTGTTGTGATGCATTTTGGGCTCATCAATTCTCCTGTCGCGTTCATGGATCTCATGAACCACGTGTGTAGACCGATGTTGGATCGGTCTGTGATAGTTTTCATTGATGACATCTTGGTCTATTCCAAGACTCGGGAGCAGCATGAGGAGCACTTGCGGGAGGTATTGGATACTCTTAGGAGGGAGAGCTTGTATGCCAAGTTCTCCAAGTCCGAGTCCTGGTTGTGAGAGGTGCAGTTTCTTGGGCACCTTGTCAATCAGGACGGGATTTCAGTCGACCCGACCAAAGTGGAGGCCATGATGAGGTGGGAGATCCTGAAGTCTCCATCTGAGATTCAGAGCTTCCTAGGATTGGCAAGTTATTATCGGAAATTCATTCATGCCTTCTCCAAGATAGTTGTGCCCTTGACTCGGTTGACAAGGAAAGCCATGGTCTTTCGTTGGGGTTCAGAGCAGCACGCTGCATTCGAGACTCTAAGACAGAGATTGTGCGAGGCGCCAATCTTAGCCCTGCCAGAGGGCATGGGTGATTTTGTGGTATATTGCGATGCGTCCATCTCGGGTTTGGAGTTGGGGGCATGTTATCGCCTACGCTTCGAGGCGGTTGAAGCCTCATGAGGCGAACTACCCGACTCATGATTTGGAGTTGGGGGCAGTTGTTTTCGCCCTCAAAATTTGGCGTCATTACCTCTATGGGGTCCGTTGTACCATTTACGCGGACCATAAGAGTCTGAGGTATCTCATGGATCATCCAAATATGAATATGAGACAACATCGGTGGCTTGATGTGGTAAAGGATTATGATTGTGAGATCCTATACCACCCGGGAAAGGCCAATGTCGTGGCCAATGCGCTTAGCCGCAAGGCAGTGCCGATCAGGGATATCTATATGCGGATGACCATTGTGACTCCACTGTTGGAGCGGATTTGGGAGGCCCAACAAGAGGCTATGAAGGAGGAACATCGTAAGAGTGAGCGTATTGTGGGTCAGGTTTCCTCCTTCGATTATAACAGTCATGGGCTGTTGATTCTACACCGGAGGGTGTGGGTCCCATATCATGGAGGTGTGCGCCAGGTATTGATGGAAGAGGTGCATAAGTCCAGGTTTTCTATTCATCCCGAGGCGACAAAGATGTACAGGGATCTTCGTCCTGATTATTAGTGGCCCTGCATGAAGAGGGATGTAGCTTGGTTTGTGGAGAGATGTCTGACCTGCAGGAAGGTCAAGGCCGAGCACCAGAGGCCTCACGACAAGGTCCAGCCGTTGGGTATTCTGCTGTGGAAATGGGAGGATATCACTATGGATTTCATCACAAAGCTTCCCAAGACTGCGCGAGGGGTAGATTCGATTTAGGTCATCGTGGATCGATTGACCAAGAGCGCCCATTTCATTCCGATTCTGGAGAGCATCTCGGCCGAGAAGTTGGCTGATATCTACATCCGAGAGGTAGTAGCTCGGCACGGAGTGCCAGTTTCGGTGATTTCGGACCGAGACATGCGGTTTACTTCTAGATTCTGGAAGAAGTTTCACGACGAGTTGGCTACACGACTGCACTTCAACACTGCTTTTCATCCGCAGACGGATGGTCAGAGTGAGCGGACCATCCATACTCTGGAAGATATGTTGTGGGCATGTGCTCTAGATTTTGGAGGTTGTTGGGATACTTACCTTCCTCTGGCGGAGTTTTCCTATAATAACAGCTATCATACGAGTATCGACCGTCCTCCCTTCGAGATGTTGTATGGGAGGAAGTGCAAGAACCCAATATGTTGGGATGAGGTAGGTAAGAGGGTCATGGGGACTACCGAAGTGGTACTCAAGACTACAGAGAGGATCCAACAGGTTTGGAGCAATCTTCAGACTGATCAGAGTCGGCAGAAAAGTTATGTCGGCAAGCATCGATCGGACCTAGAGTTCCAGGTCGGGGATATGGTACTCCTGAAAGTGTCGCCTTGGAAGGGCGTCATTCGATTCAGGAAGCGAGGTAAGCTGGGCCCCAGGTATATTGGACCTTTCAGGGTTGTAGCCCGGGTGGGCAAGGTGGCATATAGGCTGGACCAGCCAGCCGAACTCAATCAAATTCATAGCACTTTTGACATCTCCCAGTTACGAAAGTGTCTGGTGGACGATTCGGCAGTGGTGCCTTTGGTGGAGGCCAGATCTCAAGTTTGAAGCTTTACGTATAAAATGGACCTTAGGAGGCCAGATCTATGGTTTTGTTGCGTTAAGACCCTTTATAATTGACTGTATAGTTTTGGACATAGAGGGACTCGGCGAGTCGGGGTGTATTTTCCAGCAAATCCTTTCTGTTTTGGACCAGTTGTTAAGATCGAAGGTTCCCCCAGTTGTTTAGGTTCACTAGGGACCTGGAAATCATAGGACTCAGTGAGTGGATGGACAGACTCAGCGAGTTCAAGGCAATGTCCCAGCCACATGAAGACGGACTCGACAAGGTCAAAGGGAACTCGGCGAGTCATAAAATTAACATCTTCTTATGGATGAAGATGAACTCGGCGAGTTGGTTGAAGATTGTCCGATGTTTTGTTGAAGGTGAACTCGTCAAGCTCTTTCTAGACTCGACGAGTAGGGATGGGATTATGGTATTTTTTGGATATGGGGACTCGACGAGTTGACGGGCTCACTCGGCGAGTCGAGTCAACCAGATGTTGACTTTGACCAAAAGTTGACTTTGACTTGGACTGAGTGACCCTTGTAAGGGTTACGAGTATGAGTTGATAACTTAGAAGAGTTGTTGTGTAGGGATTGATGAGTCGGGGAGAGTCGATTTCCACACTGAGATCAGTGCAGACACTACACGACTTCGAGGTGAGTTTCCTTCTAGTAGGGGTGGGTCTATGGCCACAATGCCGACCCACAAGTGAGAGTGTTGGATAAATGATTGTCTTTGTGATAATTATCTAGGATTGATATGTGATATGCTTACTGTGCTTGATATGATTAATGTGCTTGATATGTTTATTGTGCTTAATGTGTGTTAGCAGTAGTAGGGGTGAAATAGTCCTTTGTTACCGGTTGAAAGATACCGAAGGGGAGGTTAGCTCGCACTTACCGGTTGAAAGATACCGAAAGGGAGGTTAGTTCCTAGTTACTGGTTGAAAGATACCAAGGGGGAGTCCGGCTCCCGGCTATGTCTGACGGTTACCGGTTGAAAGATACCGAGGATTATGCATTATTTGGTATGGGTATGATGGGGGAACTGACTAAGCTTTGTGCTTACGGTTTTTAGTTTTGGTTTCCGGTACCTCTTCATCTAAGGGGAAGGAGGTGGTGTAGCAGCACATCACACATTTGCACATTATTTCCGCATTTGAGAAGCCTGGGATTTGTACTCTGATATTATTATACAATTCGTTGGAATGTTTTTTGAAACTTATGACTTATGATTTTGTGGTAAAAAGGAATTGTAATGCTGTTTTCGATGAATATTTTTATAAGTAATATATTTTCAAACAAAAATTTTTGGGTCCCAATTTTGGGGTGTTACAATGTTAAAGTCGGCTTAACACACTATGGAACTTTCATAAGGATGTGATAGAAGTCAATTGTCACCCAATATTATTAAATACTAAATCTGAGCATCTTGTATAGGGTTACATATCAACTCTTACCATACTACTCGAAGTGCATACTACGTCACAATGTTAGGCAAGGTCTTGGCCTATTGAGTCTGAAAACTTTGTTAGCTTTTCCTTTGATCTTCATTGAATTCTTCTAAATCTTGCACAACATCAACTTTGATACTGTCGAAGTATTTATTACCATCTTCAGCTCTTCTAACTCTGTAAGCAATCACTGCTTCAATCTGGTCAGCGATGGTACAAATTCATGGATTACACCAAAACATTCATCTCGTCCGAATGTACTTTGAACATTCTTCCAAAGGTGTTATTATTTGATAAACATAGTTTGAATGTACAACACCACTCTATAGATATTAATACACTATTTACGCTATCACTTGATAGATTTTATTTTACGATATCCCTTGACTGTTTATTTATGTAGTTATCGATGTCAACTATCGTAAGTCTCCTTATCACCTCGAAAAGTTTCATGCCGATGGAAAAGAAGAAACATAAACAGTTCTATCGACATGTAGATGCTTCAGAAGAGAAAGAGTGGCACCACGTATCTTTAAGTCGTTCTCGCGCTTTCGGGAATATAATTTTCTTTTAGCACATAATAGCATATAAGGCATCTCCCTTAAAGTATGCTAGTGCGCACTATAGCAAGTGAGGTATTAAACCTAAGGCATGCTCTAAACAATTTAATTAGCATATAATATTAATCAAGGCATATACCCTACTTAAGTCTTTCCTATGGTTATATCCATATACTCACAATGAATCCATTCATATATTAAACTTCCGACGGTTTAAGTCTAAATACCAATCCATGGTATTTAGTTCACTTAAACTATTGCTCTGATACCATGACTGAAAGACCCCCTTTCATACTTAAGATTATTACTCCAAACATGCTACATGCATATTCATAAACATATTTCACATATATGGTCTTATTACAAAAGACTGGATACAAACTGACTAACGAGGTTTTTACAAAGTTTTATATATTACATAACTTCCCAGGAATTTATACACTAAATACAAAAGCTATATTATTATCTATTCTACATTTTCTAACAGTAAATAACTATATTGGATTCTTATCACATGCAATAATTAAACACTAAAAGGGATAAGCGGGTGACGCTTAGTGAGTTCAATAACAGTTACAATACAACGTTATGCCATATATATATATATATATATATATATATATATATATATATATATATATATATATATATATATATATATATATATATATATATATATATCAATATGATAGAGACAAAGGGGGACAATGAACAACAAAGGCAGATGAGTAGCATATGACAGACTTTCCATATCAATCAATAATCTAATTCAATGATTTACAATCAATGAGACATAACAATTTCAACTTGATATACTTCAATAAAACTTCAGCCCAAGTGGCATTGAAAATAAATGATTTCTGAATTATCATTTTGCTAGCAATTTACAGGCTTTCAGCCCTACCTAGCCTTCTGCCAATACCAAAGTGATACAAGTCGTTCTCTACATGGCCAAAGGAACAAAGCCAATACCAAAAGTGATACGAGACATGCTCTACTTGGCCAAATGCTTCATACCAATACCCAAGTGATACGAGTCATTCTCTACATGGCCAAAGGTACAAAGCCAATACCAAAAGTGATACGAGACATGCTCTACATGGCCAAAGGTATAGCTCCATTATCATAATAACACGGGAAAGCACATAGTACATATAACACATAACATACAATTGTCCCTATATTGAACTCACCGTGAAATAACTGAATGGTAAAATGATAATTTAGACAACACTTCGTCTCTAAAAGTGACTTTCTTTGACGGAACCGAGGATTTTTGTTGAAAACCAGGCCTTGCGCGGGCAGAGTTTCAACTTAAAAAAAATTATTTTCTCGGGTCTTTAGTGCGTCGGGACTTGCTTTTTCCTAGGCTTCGGCGCGGGGGGGGGGGGGGGGGGGGGGGCGTGTTAGGGTAATTTGAGAGAGATTAGAGGGTGAAAGAGAGTCAAAATTGTAAACAAAATTCGGAAAACCTCACTTCCTTTTATAGTGGTCTGAGGGCTTGCATTACACTGGTCGTACCTCGGTACGCTGCGCGTAGGTGAGACGTGGCTTCTGATCGGAACCTGGGCATCGGATGTGGCTGAGTTAGGACACGCGTCCATCATGTGAAGGCGCTAGGTAGCTGATACGTGCCTTCGTAGTACGGTGGGCGTACTTCTCCGGTCCAGCCTCGTAATTTGTGCCATAAACTTCAAAATTTCATATCTTTCACATACGAGCTCCATTTTTGACGTTTTTTATATCCACGCATAGGTGAGATTATACTCTACAACTTTAGTTTAGATTCCATCGACTAATTTTGACTTCATTTTTAATATTATATTTTTAACGGCCGGGATAGGAAAAGTCTGTTAAAAATTCATAACTTCTTCATCCGACGTTCGTTTTCGTCTGTCTTTTTACCGTTGAACTACAATTGACAAGATCTTCGATTCTCGTTTAGATTGTGTCAGCTAAAAAATGCTCGATCTATAATTCGAATTTCGAGTTGTACACTGATATGCCGATTCTTAGAAAAATCATAACTTCCTCATACGAAGTCAGATTTGGACGTTCTTTTTATGAAAATTCTCGGTTTAACGAATACTACGAATTTCATTTAGATTACTAAGGCTAAAAATTAGTTTATTTTAAACTCACTTTTTACGTCATATGGCGTCGTGCCGGTTCTGTCGCGAAAGTTTGATAAGTCATAACTCATTCATTATAACTCGGATTTCGGTGAGGTTTTCGCATAAATGTTTCTAACGAGATAATCTACAACTTTCAATAACATTATTTTTACTTATTTCCAACTTAAATTTTACATTTTCGTTAATTTCAATATTTGACTTTTGATTAGAATCTAATAAGACTCCCAATACATTCCCGAATGATTGTAAACATAGTTTTACTTCAAATCTCATAAAACTATCTTGTTAGAACTCAATTAATGCTCAAAACCATATAATATTTAATAATATTCATTTTTTAAACTAACAAAACATGATCACTGAACTTGTATGTTACATAACGTGGTACTGAAAACTATTAATAATTTATAGCAAGTTCTCTATTACGAAATTAATTAACCAGAATAAGCTTTTTGAGTTAATCTTTACTTTTAATAACTTAACCAAATAATCTCTTAATTAAATTCGAAAAACAACATTATGATCTGTGTAAAATTATCAACAATATTCTTTACTCCTCATAAGCTTGGAAGTGTAAAAATATGTGATTTTTTGTTTATATCAGAATTAAATCTCAATGTAGAACCAATATGATATTTGGTATTTATTACGAGTTCATTACAACAATTATGGATTTTAACAAATGTTTAATTAGATTTGACTTAATTCCAATTCAAGAGATCAGTCTAAAAAGAACTAAAAATCAAATATTTAGGAGGCACAAAATTAAAGCCACTAGATAGAAGCACAACTTAAAAACTAAATCTAATGATTCATTACATAAAAGTCGAAATCTTTGCAGAACTAAAAACTAGGATTTTTAGTCAGGCATGACTAAAACATAACTAAAACTATAAAATAAAGACTGTAAAGTAAAAACAAATAAACAAAACTAACTGGTCGACCGGTAATATTCAAATCTTCTTAAATCGTCAGAAAATGTCAAAAACGATCGAAAATTGTCTAAAAAAAGCTCTACAAGAGTATGATTTGTTCTTGAAGGAAAGAGGGTATTTATAAGCATATGACATTCTCATATTAGGATTATAGGGTTTTAAATAGTCGCGTTTTCAACATTCAAATTCACGAAAAATATAAAATATATGCTTGGATAAGTATTAGTGAAGTAGGTTTGCTATTTTGGGGCTTCAAAAAAACATGGTCATAAAACTGCGTTCATAAATATACGATCATGTTGTCTGTCTAGGTTCTCCAAAATTATTTTTAGGCTCAGAAGAATGTTATCGAACAAAAACATGATTGCATAAAACAATAACACATTCATGTAAATACCTCATAGATTTTTTGGTAATATATATGTTGGTATAGATGAACTTCAGCATAGTTACACAATCTTGTGACCAGGAAACACAATCATGTAAATGTATTTTTGCGCGACCTATTTGACTCTCTGGCCGCAGTTATAGTTATTTAGGTGGTATCCTGAGATTGAAGAGATCGAATTCCTCCGGGGAACACACGAAACAAAGATATGAACTGGGTAAATAGAAATGGAAAAAAGATGTTTCCAATTCATCAAAATGAGAAGCTTTTTCTACATCCATATGATCTACTAAAGTAGATTGGTATTGCCCATATAATAAAAGCATATCTTGGTCCATGGAATCCCAAGAAGGTAAGAACTCTAACCTGATGCTTCTTCGGCCAAATACGATATACAAGTGGGACCTGCACTCTGCGCAAGCTGTGCGAAAAACCGCTTCTTTTTTCCGGTTCTGAAACAACTTGTCCTACTTGATTTCTTTGGTTTCATCTCCTTTATTCTAACTTACAGATTCCTAATGTTAATGTTTGTTACAAGGAAGCAAGTTATGATATATGTAATTGTTTGTTTAAAATATAATCTGATTTTTGATGTTAAACAAAATAAAAGCATAGTTAACGCCTTCTTTGATGCTCATAACAATAAGAATGGGATATTCGACACTCCGTTAGCCAAGCAACATTATATAAGTGTTTAGTTATAATTTTTCATGTAAGTGTTTATTTAAATTATAATTTGAATATTTTTTTTTTGGAAAATACAACATGAATTATTATGAGAGCTACAAGTTATGGAAGAACTCTAAAGACAACGGATCAAAAAGTTTTTGAAAATGTTTTAGGTACTCGATGCATCCATATTAAAAACATTGGGTGTAAACTTCTTCCGGTAGGTCAACTTACCATGGGAGATAAAAATCAGAACGATCAAAATAGGCAAAACAAAAGATATTTAATTTCAAAGATATATATATATATATATATATATATATATATATATATATATATATATATATATATATATATATATATATATATATATATATATATATATATATATATATATATATATATATATATATAAAATGATGCATTTAGTTTTAATTTTGGTTTATGTTTTGGTATGTTGGTAATTTATAGTTTGTTTATATATTAGTAATTGTTAGTTGGATTATAGTTTAATAGTTTGATATATTAGTAATTTGTAGTTTGCGTATGTATTAGTAATTGTTACTTTGATACTTTGGTATGTTGGTAATTTTTAGTTTGTTTATATTTTAGTAATTGTTAGTTTGATTATAGTTTAGTAGTTTGATATATTAGTAATTTGTAGTTTGCGTATGTATTAGTAATTGTTACTTTGATACTTTGGTATGTTGGTAATTTTTAGTTTGGTAATTGTTAGTTTGGTTGTAGACTTGTAGTTTAGTAGTTTGGCTTATATTGATAGTTTGATATGTTGGTAATTTGTACTTTGGTTATATTTTTGTAATTATTTGGTTATAGTTTGATAGTTTGGTATGTTGGTAGTTTGTAGCTTGCATATATTTTGGTAATTGTTAGTTTGATTATAATTTAGTAGTTTGATATATTGGTAATTTGTCATTAGGTTATAGTTTAGTAGTTTAGTTTATGTTAGACGATTGACCTCTGATATAGACTCTTAGATTTGTTTACATGAGCCAATTATATGGTTTTGCATTCTAATTTTTACTATAATTTGAAATTCGATGTAAAATAAGAGAGACCAATGTTGTAAGAATACAAACTGAATGACTCAATATCGCGATCATGAGTACCAAAAGTTGAACGGTTAAATATGTAAAGTAAACATTAACATTTAATGGACTAAGATTTTAAAATGAAAAATTAATATCCTTCTACATTTTATTCATACTTATTCTCATACTATATCAAATATTGATATGTGTCATATTTAACGCATTTAACGTCACATTTAATGAAATCTTCTCTTCTTAATAAAATAATATTTTTCTATTCCATGTGTCACTCTTCTAGACCTCTAAATGTCACGTGTCATTCTATTGTACCTTTGTATTTAATGTATGCCACATGTCTTCCTCATATTTACTTGCGTTTTCGTTTCCCGCTTATATTCACGTTCATGTTCTTTACGTTACATCCCAAAAAATCAGTATACAAATACGAGAAATTAGCAATTACCGAGACTTTTTGCTGCTAATTAGCAAGATCAAAACCAATTTCATGGAAACCCATTCCAAAATTGAAGACCAGCCTATTTATTTATACGATTCCTGCTCCCGCTCGACTACACCCTTTTTACTGATTGACGATTGTTGATACTAATTACTTCTTTGATTTTTTTTTATTTATTTTTTTTACTTTTTATGTTTTGGTCTGTATCTGCAGATAAGGAAAGATCGATCAATCATCTACAAATCACAACCGGCAAGAACAAATTGCAGCCTCCTTCCACACCTTTCAATTGTGCATCTGAGGACTTTAATCAATTTTGTTTTTAGGGTGTTATGCATTTCTTCTGGTAATAATATTCTTTTTTTTAGGGTTATATACATTTTAACACCGGTTTTTCTGTTATTTGACAAGACAAATTATTTGACAAGACAAATGGTCAGAGTGATTAATCAGAGTCCATAGTACTTGGTTTATTATATTTCTAACTTTATAATATACTCACATCTTTTTATTGTATGTTTTGTCTAGCTTCAAACAAATATATGATGAAACAAGAGAAAGGGTAAGGCGGTTTGAAGGTTTGGCTACCTAAAAGTTTAAGATGATGATATTGTGGGGCATGTAGAGAATATGAATGTTGATTGGCTAACCATTGTTAAGAAAGATGCTGAGAATGATAAATAGTTGTCTGAGGTACAACCAATTTCATATTTTTCTTTTGTTGTACTCACGAATACCAATAATATAGATGCAATCTAATTGATCGATGAAATGTCATTGGATTTATTCAACTTGTCTTCCACGATTTTGTGGCTTTTAATGCCGACCAACACAAAAAATAATATAATATAGTTTCAATTATAATTTGGTCTGGTCTTCATGTTGTTAAATACTTTGGTAATTTACTAAAAATAACGAGACGCATTAATAGACGCCAAGCAAAATTGTTATTCATGTGTGTTTGGTTGAATTGCTTTAGTGAAAATTGGAAGTGGTTTTTGATGTTAGAAAAATGAATCTATGTGTTAATGTTTTTTGTGGGCATTTAGGTGAAGAGCGTCTATATGATTCGCCCATAAAAAATTCTCTGGTTATAGCATCTTACAATGTTATTTCTTGACATTAAATGTAAACTAATTACTACAAATGAAAGTAAATAGTAATTTTTAGCATTTAAAATTTAAAAGATTTTATCTGATGTCAAAAGTTGTGGATTAAAGTTTATTTTATTTGTTTGAAGATGTTATTTGAAAGTATACACTATGCCATCTATTTAGCTCCTGTCCTTTATATATCTCTACATTGTTGATTAATTAGTCTTTATGTTGTAATTTTGTTTAACAGATTTAGCATGTCATCTAATCAATAATCATGGGCTAACAAAGTGAAACGACATCAAGGAATTATATTTTATTTATGAGTATATCATATCATATATCTATGAAAGCATGTATATTGAATTTGTTTAATACATAAACATATGACCATGGGCTCATTTTGGTTTGCACAAAGAAGTAGTCATTTGCTTATGAACACAAGCTTATGTTTAATAACATCTTAAAAATGAACAACGATTTAGATGCTATTTTTTAATGAATATTTTTAATCAGCTAAGTATTTAATATGGCCAGCTATGCTTAACTACTTATTTTTTACTTAATTTGGACATAATGGTTTCATATGTTTAGCAATATAATTGGCTTAATGTATACAACACTTGATCTATACATGAGCTAATTAATAAAGAAAAAGGAGAAACAACACCTAAGTCACTAATTCTATTTTTATATGGATTTAAGTATTTATGTACTTATTTATTCCATTAGTGTGAGTACTATTTATAGGGGACTTCTCTGGTGCTCATGGAACGAAACCTTCAATGGAGTGACATTATGCGTAGTCTCTCAATATTCATTAACTAGTTTATAACCCATGAGAACCACGGTTATAAAATTAATTTAATTTTCATATCAAAAAATCAAAATTATTAATTGATATTTTTAATAAATTATTATTTTTTTAGTTATATAAAATTATAATCGTTGATTTAAATAAATACGTGAAGTTATATCATCTTATAATATGTATTAATTTAATTTTATTTTTCAATCTAATGTTATTAATATAATATAATTAGAGTGAGAAAATTAAAATTTGAAATTTAAAATGAAGAATCAATTATTAATTTAATATAGTTAGAGTGAGAAAATTTAAAATTTGAAATGCATAATCAATTATTAATTTAATGTAATTATAGTGGAAATTTAAAATTTGAAATGGATAATTAATAAGTTGACAAGTGGCATGATAAGTGATATATAACATTAATGAGGAGTTCTAATTGTATGACACTTGTCAATATGAAATTAAATCTATTCTTTTATTAAAATAGGAAGATTCAAGTTTAGGATCACTGTATCAACTTTCGCAATGCATGGAGTGTATCAGGTCATAATGAGAACCCTATTTACCATAATGAGAGACTATATCTAATGTTGCGTAACCCAATTTATTGCTTAAAAATTTTAGTTAGTTATTTCATAAATTCTTAATAACATAGTATCCAATATTCCAAACATATTTTTACAGGTTTCCTACATGAACACTGTTTTATAAATTTATACTTTTTGAAAATAATTAATTAATTATTATGATTTTTGTCTATCAGTATTAATTTAATTTTGTAACCGTGGTTTCCACTGGTTATAACCTAATTAATAATAATGTAATCTACTTGTCACCATTTAATATAAGATAGGAGGATAGTAGAAAGAAAATATACCAAAATATTTAATTTCTTTTTTAAAATTCTCTCTAATAAATGAAAGTTTTTTTTATCATTTGTCATATTGTCATTCAATTTGCCAAATGTGGTTATTTATTAAATTTTTTCCATATGTCATTTTATAATTTTTTTATTTTATTAAATTCCACATAATATTTTAATGTAATTATTGAAATAAATGTAGTAATAAATTGATATTAATTTTACTAATAAATTACCTTTTAATTTCAAAATTATCAAAATTAAAGCTCATTAGTTTTTTTTTATTTATTTAAATTTTAATAATAAAAAACATGATCATTATAATAAATCATTATTTTTCTTATTTTCTTTTAAATTCAAAGTTTTCAAATATTTTGATATTTATATTTAATATATATTTTTTTAAATTAACCCATTTAATATATGGGCTTTCACAACTAATATATAAATATAAATATAACTAATAACAACACAGTGAAAAACACAACTTTGACATTTGAATTAAACAAATCTTTTGTAAATTTAGCAAACGTAAGAATATCAACCAAACTAGTTATATTGTACTGTATTACGAGCAAACCATATATCTTTTCATATAGCTTAAGCCTAATTTAGTTTTTTCGTGTTGGATTTTATCTATAAATAGCATGGACATAGAAAACTCTTATAAGGAATATGTCTACATTCAAGAATAATAAAGACAGAAATTGGTAACATATAATAATAATGGGGTACAAACACATAATGCATTCAATTGGCATCCTATTCATTGCTGGAAAAATTATTCATCTACGAGTAGGGAAACCTATATGTATTCACGGCTGCAACACTATACTTGCTAAACATAGAAAGGTATATCATAAAACTCTTTACCAGAATTTTCCGGCATTAATTAGGAGAAATGCATTTTTTATATACATAAAATAACAAAATAAGCAACATATATAATTTAAACTTTGTCAATACATATATGTATAACTTTTTTGATTGTCAAAACATTTAGGATGCTACGATTGTACGTATATATCATCTTATCAGTAAGAAACGAAATAAAAAATGAGTTCCAGATATTGACATTTTTATAAAAACTTTGCATGTATCACATGATCAAGAATTGTAAAATACCAACAAAAATTTATCAAAATATATTTCTTTTTTCCTTTTGTAGATTGATGAAACAAGTAGGAGTCACAAGTTATGGTCAAAGTCGCATACTTTTGGCCTTTGAATATTAGTAGAATTTAGTGCACTTTCTTGCTTTGAATTCAACAAAATGGGGAATGATTTCAAGAAAATTATAGAAACATCGAAAATAACCAAACCCACTTTCCTCAATATAATTTTATAACCAAACCCATTTGAATTATTACAAGTGGCTCAAACTTCCCATCACCACTCATTCCCAAGTATTGTCATTTAGTCTTTGCATGTGTGTGCAAATGTGTGGCAATTTTGACTGGTTGATTTAATAAATTACTAAAATTATACATCAAGAGATTATATAAGTTGTGGGTATTCTTGTTACCTAGGATTGCCTACAATCTAATAGCTTATATTCGTTGTGTGTGGCAATTTTGAGCTGTTGATAAATAAATTTCTATAATTATAAATTATGTTTATACTTTTTTCAAATATTAATACGAATGCAGTAGAAGGCGCCGTTTGTCATTCTCTTTTGCTGGATTTTGAACAATATTTTTACGAGTAAATTACATGAATGGACCTTATGGTTTGGGGTAATTTGTGTGTTTGGTCCCTAAGTTATTTTTTTAACTCGGAAGGTCCCTATTGTTTGTTTTTGTTACTCTCTTGGTCTCTACTATTTGTTTTTGTTACACGCGTGGTCCTTGTCATACTTAAAAAAACTATTATTTAAATAGGGAAAAATAATAGGGTATGTATGGTAAGGTGATGGGGTGGGATTGTGGGTGTGTTTATTAAATAAATTAAAAAAATCAAGAGAAAATATTATTTTTAGGTAAAATAGGGACCAAGCGTGTAACAAAAACAAACAATAGAAACCTTCCGAGTTAAAAAAATAAGTTAGAGACCAAACACGCAAATTACCCTAAACCATAGTAATTTACTCTATTTTTAAAATACTGTTCTTAATTTTTCAATGAAGATGGACTCTAAAATTTTTAGATTCAAAATGTTGGATAGCATTTTAATCGTTTAGCGACCATTTTAAAGTAATAAGTTGTATTTGAATTAAAAAAAAATAAAATAAAAATAAGGCCCCGTTTGATATGCATTTTTCTAGGTCCAGACAGATCTTTCTGTCTGAATGGACCGGAAAGACTGTTTGATTTACACAAAAGAAAAGGTCTTTTCCGGTAAGATATGTCTTTCCCAGAAAGCCCTAAAATCATATCTTTCTGGCTGAATGGGCTGGAAAGACAATTATACACCAAACCCCGCCTCTTTCTTTCTTTATTGAATTATTAATTTTTTTAAATAACTTTTTTTAAATTTATTTTTTATTCAATTATTACTTTTTTTCATCATTCAGCACAGTCAATCAGATGTACAATCAAACAACATGGTTTCTTTCTCAGTCAGAAAACTTTCCCTGACAACACTTTACCATACAACACTTTCTCAGACAGAAACTATCAAACGGGACCTAAGAATGTTCCAGAAATATCCTAATATTTTTCAGTAAACATTTTTTTCTTTTTCTCTTTCCATTTAACATAACCCCTTCTTTTTATCTCCCATTACCCTCTTCTACCTCTTAAAAATGCAGTCTCTCAAAATTTTAGTCCTCTTAAAAATTCTCTTGAATAGAGGTATGTAAGAGTACGATCAATAAATAGAAGACATATACGCTTTGATTATTGATGATCCGGTAGAATTTTTGGATCTTTTATTTTTTTTCAAAGGATGGAAACTAAAAAGGGTATGTGTGTGTGAGCAAATGGCCAAAAGTGTGAATCGATGGCAATTCATTTGGGCCAACATTTCATATCATGAACAAAAAGACATATAAGTATGGACGATCGACAACCATATATCTATTCTAACTTTCTTCAATTGTCCAACTAGACTTCTTTTTCCTTGAAAACCTTTAAAGTATTGTTATTTTTTTAAATATTACTCCATTTTGTTTTCTAAAGAGAACAAAAAACTTTCTTGTCAATCAAAACACACACAAGAGCAAATGGTGTCTAATCTCATTTCACTATCCTTCCGTCTTTATCTTTATGTTAAAAGAAATATGAAAATGTTGAATCATACTCAAACCTACAATCTAAAAGCTTATATTTATACAATGTGTAATGCATAAGATACAACCAAGAAATATATATTTATATGAAAATGCCAAATATATGTGAATGGATCGATGAAATTCATGGAAAATTCACAATATTATATTAAAGAAATATCAACAAGTGGAGTTCAAAAAATATAACAATTGTTTTTTGACCTTTGACTGTTGCGACAACAATCGTTGATTTAAACATTTTTTTTTATAAAAAGATTCATCTTTTTGACATGGGTGATTGAACTAAAAGTAGTTTCAATGACTTTAATATAATTACATATGTTTAACTTTAATCCAACATTATAACTAAATATATGGAGTTTGCACCCCTCTGTGTTAAAGCATATGCATTGAGAACAATAATTCTATGAAGGTTGTCTTGATCCCAAGACGGAATAAAACATTAATTTATTAGCATCTAAGGACAATTGAATTGAAAAATTAACCTTTTGTTTTGGAAAAAAAAACAATATGTTGGTTCGAATATTTGTATTATTAAATTATAGGATTTTTAATTGTTTTATAATGGTAAAAAAGATTATTTAGCTAGTTCATTTTAGCTCTTCTTAAATTATTTTGTTCTTTAATCATACTTTTCGGTTAAAAACTATTAGAAAGACCACGAGACTGTTTTTGGTAAAACAATTCATGCTTTCTTCATATGCTATTCCAATAGATAAATTTATCGTACCATGATCCAGCACTTTTGTAAAATCTACAAACTTACCTTTGTTTTATTAAAGTTAAAAAAAAAAATTATATTCGTTCGATATAATAAATTGCTATTAATAATCCGTTCCGATCCTTACATATGCACCGTTTTTTTAGATGTTAGTATTGTGGTGGTTAGAGTATGTCTCTCTCTTAAACATAAAGGTAATGGGCATATAGTCTTTCTCATATTTGTTTAAAACATTGTACTTTCACCACCCTTATTTTTCTTTATAGCATTATTAGGCGTTTAGTCGTTGGGGTTCCTTCTTTATACTTGTATCTTTCTATTTATGCACCTTCTTGTTGGTCTCCCTTTTTCTATAAAAGTCATTGTTGTAGGATAAATTAATTAATACCTTCCCTGAGACTGGACTCGATAAGGATAAACAATGATGTGTCAAGGTACGAAGGACTGACTCTAATATATAACATGTAAGATAAATGTGGTAAATCTCCAAAAAAAGTGGAAATTAAGACCCTAACATATATCAAATATATTTTTTTGAATATTGAAATTATATTTTAAAAAATCGAAAATTGACCAGAAATTACTTGCATGGCCAAGTACAAAAGCACCAAATACAACAACACACTAGAGGATAAACAATCACAATTTGAAGAATACCCCAACTTATAACAAGTCTTCTAGAACGTTGCTCACTAGAAATTATCTAAACCAACAACTCTTCTTCAGGGATAGGGAAACATATAGAATCGTGTCACACAAATATGAGATACTAACACCATGATTATCCTTCCATTCACATGTATCAAATGAGACACATTCAAGAAAAGAAACTTTCAGTAATTGTACAATTCCATGGTAAAAGCCCTAATCAAATCTCATATGATTTCACTTTTTGCAACTATAAAGATCCTTTGAATATGAAAATGACCCATTTTGGATCTCTTTTTTTTTAACAAGAAAAAACTTTTTTATAAGTAAAACATAGCTAGCGAGAGGCTAAAGTTACAACTAATTGAGGCAATCTGTGTAAAGGTTGATATACTAGTTCAACTAGCTACAATATTCAGCTTTTCTATCTCTAATACCAATCCAATTGAAAGTTGTGACTTGAATGTCATTCGCTAATTCTATGTTGCTCCAGGACTTGGAGTTGAAGACAACTTCATTTTGATGTCTCTACATCACCCACAACAAGGCCATGAGAACAATTGTCACAACCTTATTGGTGCTCTTAAGTTAGCTCTTGATGGTGGTCTTGACATCCCCCACAGTAAAAAGAAGTTGGGTGGCTTTAACAAAGACCCATCTTGATATATTTTTGGAAATTCTATTTTTTATATTTTTCAAAAAAATAGTACAGATATTTCTTAATTGAAGTTCATATATTCGAATATATACACACTCCTTTGTACAACTATTGCACATTAATGACTTTAAAGTTTAAACTGTTTGCAAGCTAAATCAGTGTATATGGGTTCCATATGAGAAAGGAAAAACATTATTCATGTGGACCAATCTAGAATTTATTTCTAAAACCCTACAAAATGATACCCTTTCCATGCTATCAAATTGTGTGGCGATGACATGAAAGGTAACAAAATCCTTATAGCGTTTTGGAATACTCTGAGGTTTCATGCTATCTAATCCAAAGAGATTTTCTTGAGCCATTTGTGAGGCTTAAAAACCATAAATCTGATTGTATAGAATTCAAAGTCTAAATATTGTTAAATTACATCAAATTAGTGAAAAGTTTAACTACTAGAATGTTAACCACGTCTTCAACCAATTATATTCAAGGAAATAAATAAGTACGTGTGTACGTGTGTGTGTGTGTGTGTTAAAAAACTAAATAAGAAAATCTCATGTAATGTTGGCAATCACACACATATACATATAGATCTCACAACGATTGAGTTTCAAATGAATCAAATGTTAAAAAATAACAGGGCTTTAATGTTTTTAATCAAGAACCAAAATAACAGATGCAACACTAGTGATCAAATGCATATAATTATCAGTAAATAACATTTAGTTAATAAATTTAGAAGTCCAAGAACATGAAGAACAAGAAAGGTAGATATTAGATATATATACATATATACCATAAAGGGTAGATCTAGGATTACTTTCTCGGTGTTTAATTTTCTGGGTTGATCCTCTCTCTATCTTCCCACAGCTTTATTGAACAGCAAAGATTCGAATAGATCAATGTTGAACCATGCAGTTCAAGAAAGCTGTGGAAGAACAGAAAGAGCACCATTCATTCAAGTTTCTTCTTCTTCTTCTTCACAATTGAAACCCAAATTAGGGTTCGTGATAACACAAGCACTGTGTGGAGTGTGTGTATAGGGTTGTATGTATGAGTTAGAAGTGGGTGTTGTGAAGATTGAATTAAGGAGAGAAGGGGACTATATATATACGAAAGGAGGTGATTTTTTTACCACCAATCCCAAGAAGAATATCGCGTATGACAAAACTCTGATCGTACCCCACCTTCTTCTCCAACTTCCTTTCTTTTAAATTTTAAATAATAATGCCTTTATCATTATTTGTATTAAATATATCGATGGTGCCAATGTTGTAAATTTGAATATTTGTTTACTTTTTTAAAATAATTTATTTTATTAAAATTATAGTATATGATTTGATATATCTAAAGAATTTGATAGGTGCTGCAAACTTATAAAAAATCCTAACATATTTTGAATCAGTTATCATAAATTTCACTGAACAAATATTTTAGCAAAGAATTGCTATTCTATTCTTTACCTTTTTGTTTTGTTTTTTTTGTTTTTTTTTTTTTTTTTTTTTTTATGATTAGCATGTTACCATTGATGATGTGGACGGTGGCGTGAATATTTTTGTTTATAATAATAATAATAATAATTATTATTATTATTATTATTATAATAGTAAAATCATCTAATTAAAAACTTATGATCTTGAAGAGCAACCTATTCATAATTTAATATGGGTTAGGCCTGTATGTAGGGACGTTGAGCTTGGAAATATCAATTAAGTGTTTCTTTAACATAAATCAATATTCTTTATTTATTAATATTTAAAGAGATGCATATTGAAACGGTATATTATCTTTGTCTATGTATTTATATCTATCTATATCATATTATATATATATATATATATATTTATAAAACTAGTATTTTTTTTTTTTTTTTTTGAATCTCATACATTTAAAACCTTTTTTTTTTTAAACTTCCTCAAACCATATTCATTTGAATCCCTATTTTTTAACTAATGCAACTTAAAAGTTTTGTTAATTATAATTTAATACTCAAAAGTTTTATAACTTATATTATGTTTAATTAACATTTAGTGAAAAGTTTACTATAAAAAAGGTCAATCTTTTGTGTTATATAAAATCTTACATGTAAGAATGATGTCATAAAAAATGAAAAGAAATTTTTTTGATAGGCACAATTCTTTTAGAACGTATTTGTAGTGATGAAGTCCCTAAAACAACTCTACAAGTCAAGGTTATGAATGAATGTATAAGTTTTTACTCATAATTTGATCGTGTTATATTTTTTTTCCAGTAATATAAATGATACCATTCAAAATCATATGTTTAGAGATATTTTGTTTTCTCAAACCATACCATTCAAAATTATATGTTTAGAGATATTTTGTTTTCTCAAACCATACCATTCAAAATCATATGTTTAAAGATATTTTGTTTTCTTAAACCATATTGATTTGAAACTTACATAACTTTTTATATTCCTTAACTAAAACCATTTATAGTATTTATAAATTTTCAATAATTTTTTTGCATTCTCTTATTATATATGTAGTTATATTAGTACATTTTTCTTTCAAAAAGTCATCATTTGGTTGAAGATATTATGATTCAAAAGTTTTCATATAGTTGAAGCATTCACGATCTAAATATGATCATTTGAATAAATGAGTTATGTCGCATCGATGGTAATTATGATATGATTTTTTCTTTGAAACAAAACAAATGAAGCTATTCCATTCTTTCTTTATATTCAGTTTCTCATTTAATTTTTATATGTGATTTGTGTGTATTACTCAATCTTGAATGTGACTCTCCAAACATCAATGTTTTGCTTGGAATATCTTTCTGATTCTTATTTTTCAAGAAAAATATTTTAATTGAAGGTTAGTAAAGAATTGGCATCGAGTTTGTATGGTTGAATGGTGTTAAATGAAGAAAGAAGATTCAGATAATGGATATAGGTTTTTTTTTGTTTGAGCAAAGCTGACGAATGTTAGTTTTTTCTTTTGATTAAATGTATGTTTATGTAACATTTTTTTTATATATTCAACCACCTAACGCTTTTATTTATTTGATTGTAGTTTTTCTATTTTGATTAAGTTTATTTTCTATTATTTTTTTGTTGGGTTATCCTACACAACATATTTACAAGACAATATTTAAAAGATAACATAATTTTTAATATTTGATATGTAATTATGATAGACTTATCTTGATATGGTCTTCATATGAAAGTAATTTATCCATATTACTACGACAAGAATTATATATGACATTTACGAAAATATATATATTATATGTGATTTGCTTAACATGTATATGCACCTATGTATGTTATAAATTTATAATTAAATATCTTTATGTTTAATAATTGAAGGGATTAAAATGATGCATCAAAACTAATTATTTAGAAGAATATAATAATAATAATAATAATAATAATAATAATAATAATAATAATAATAATAATAAATACACATTTCCAAGTACCACATTCATTTGAAACTCACAATACAACTCAAGAGTTTTCTAATTTATGTATATTTATTACTTACAACTCAAGAGTTTTTAACTTATGATTATTAATTAGTAATCACTAATAACTTTTTATTTTCCTTTTTTTATAAGGTTGTAAAGTTTTGCTCATTAAAAACATTAATGTATTTGAAGAGATTTATGATTTAAATATGAAGAGTTGATATAAATGTTATAATAGATGTTTTATGTTTTTTTATGTTATTAAAAGTTGTAGTGTTTATTTTTCATATTTTTTATTATTCGTTATATATATATATATATATATATATATATATATATATATATATATATATATATATATATATATAATACATTTTGTTACCCGTTATATTATCATTCATTTGATATATAATTTATATAATTTTAAACTGTTTATAAAATTATCAAATAATTATATGTACCATAGTGACTTAAAAATTAAACTATAATGTTTAATAAAAAATAATATGTTAACTATATGTTTGCTTTACTACTAACATTTTGTTTCAAAGTAGAAATATTAAATAATAATTTGGTAAAAGTTATTATTTTAACTATATAATTCTATTCTCGCGCAACGCGCGGAGATTCGCCTAGTACTCTATATATCTTATAAAGCTAGTATTTTTCCTTTCACCGCATTCATTTGAAACTCCTATGCAATTTTCCTTTCACCACATTCATTTGAAACTCCCATGATTTTTCAATTTCTTTCTAATAATGGTTATAAGTTGATTAAAAGATTAAATAAATATCAAACATAAAGTGTAATCATATACAAACTAAATTTCAATATTAAAAGAATATATTTATTTCTACTTATAAAGTTATGTTTTTTAACTTTTAACATATTATACTTAATTTATTAGTTTTAATATATTGTTGGGTTTAAATCATTATCATTTTAAATCTACAACTTTTGAACAATTTGTATAAAATACTTAAATTATAAATTTAAATATAACATTACAGGATCAACTTAAATATAAATTTTAGTTTAACTTTATTACCCAAATAATATTTTGTAAATAGTTAAAAGTAATAAGTTGTAGTGTCTTTCTAATAATGATTATAAGTTGGTTAATAAGGTTAAATAAATATCAAACCTAAAGTGTAATCATAAATAAACTAAATTTCAATATTAAAAAAACATTTTTACTTCTACTTATAAAGTTATGTCTTTAATTTTTAACAGATTAGACTTAATTTATTAGATTAATATGTTGTTGTATGTAAACCATTATCAATTTAAAGTTACAACTTTTGAACAGTTTGGACAAAATACCTAAATTGTTAATTTAAAAATAATATTACAGTATCAACTTAAATATAAATTCTAGTTCCACTTCAAAAACCCAATCAATATTTTGTGAATAGTTAAAACTTAAAAGTGATCAACTATAGTGCTAAATGTAAAAACTAAATTATAATCTTAATTTAACTAAAATATATTTCCTAAAGATATTTGTATAATCGTTAAAAGTTTTCAAATAAGTAGCTTAAAATAACTTACAATACCAATAGTTAAATATAACTCTATATAAATGATTATATTGTTAGCTTTAAAATCAAAAAACAATGTTTGATGTTTTAAATAATTATAATGATAGAAATTAAAATGTTAAACAAATAAATTTTAAAAAATAATTAATAATAACAACAACAATAAATAACACTAAACCATATATTATATTTAATTTTATTCATAAATAACTCGCGGGTAGAAGTCATTCAAACCGTTGAGATTATGCAGTTATAATATATATATATATATATATATATATATATATATATATGTATGTATGTATGTATATATTATCATATAATTCAAAATGATTAATACATCATATCAATTTAATATACGAATTATTATTTCAAATTTAACAACAACGTTATTGTTATATTTAAAAAATCATATATTTGTAAAGATTTCAACTATATAGATGTTTCTGCACTATGCGCGGACGTTCGCCTAGTATTTTATAAAACTAGCATTTTTTTATTAAACCTCATGCATTTTAAACTCCCAAGACTATTCAACTTATATTTCTACTCAAACCATATTCATTTGAAACCACCCATTTGAATGAATACCACTTAAAAGTCTTTTAATAATGATTAACTATTCAAAAGTTTTTTAACTTATATAATATGTTTAATAAGCAATTATAAAAAGGATAATCTCTTTGAGTAGACACACAAATACAAATCGCATATAAAATTCACAAAGAAAACAAGTTTAAATGTTTTTGTGTTGGTTTGAGGGCTTTAAACAATTTTCGAGTCATGTTATTTTGTTAAAGTTTTTAATTTGTAACTTTGTTATATATTAATTCTTTATATATATATATATATATATATATATATATATATATATATATATATATATATATATATATATATATTTGTGTGTGTATGTGTTCTTAGTTTAAGTATTCTTTTAAGACAATCATTGTATGTTGTGGTTGAAATTTTAATATAAATTAGATTAGATTAATATTATCGATCATGTGTTATGGAATGTGATATAAATAGTATCGATCATATGTAATAGAAATTTTAATGTAAATTAGATTAGATTCATATTATCAATCATATGTTATGGAATATGATATAAATAGTATTTAATTAGATGTTGTATATTTGTGTTGCTTTTAAAAAATAATTAATTAAAAATCATGGATATGTCATATTATCCATATTATCTATGTAAGTCTCTTTTAAAATGCAAAATTTCTATCTTATCACTTTATATTTTAGTATATGTTTAACATTTTAATTATAATAGTAAGTGTTTTTTAAAAGTTTTCTTTAACTTACTAATAATAATAAATTATAAATTATAAAAATAATGGATATTTTATATTATCCATGAAAGTCTCTTTTAAAATGCAGATTGTCCATCGTATCACTTTATTACTTAGTATATGTTGCATATTTGAATAATAATATTCAGTGTTTATTGAAAGTTTTCTTTAAATTAATAATAATAATAAGTGGTTTAAAATTAATGAACAATAATTTTAAATGTTAATAGCATCAAATTAAAAATTATGTAATGTTAGCTAGAAATAAATTGTACTATAAATGATCATCATTATTGAAATAAAAAAAATAAATGCATAAGTAAAAAAAATTAAATTAATCAATCATAACATTTGTTATAAACGACACTAAATAGATAATTATATTTAATTCTATTTGTGATGAAGGTGGGTTGATATCAATGATTAATATTGTTCAAAATATTTGAGATTATATATATATATATATATATATATATATATATATATATATATATATATATATATATATAAACTCTCATGACTTTTCAGTTTCTTTCTAATAATGATTATAAGTTGGTTAATAAGGTTAAATAAATATCAAACTTAAAGTGTAATCATATATAAACTAAATTTCAATATTAAAATAAAATCTTACTTCTACTTATAAAGTTATATCTTTAATTTTTAGCGTATTATATTTAATTTATTTGTTTTAATATGTTGTTGTATATAAACCATTATCATTTTAAAGCTGCAAATTTTGAATAGTTTGGATAAAATATTTAAATTGTTAAATAAAATATAACATTACATGGTTTACTTAAATATAAATTTTAATTCAACTTAAACAACCAAAATAATATTTTGTAAATAGTTAAAAGTGATAAATTGTAGTGTCTTTCTAATAATGATTATAAGTTGGTTAATAATGTTAAATAAATATCAAACCTAAATTGTAATCGTAAATAAACTAAATTTCAATATTTAAATAATATATTTATTTCTTATTATAAAGTTATGTCACTAACTTTTAACATATTGTACTTAAATTTTTAGATTTAATATGTTGTTGTGTATAAACCACTATCAATTTAAAGCTACAACTTTTGAACAGTTTGGATAAATAATTAAATTATTAATTAAGATATAACATTACACGGTCAACTTAAATATAAATTTCAATTCCACTTAAAAAAACTAAAAGAATATTTTGTGAAAAGTTAAAAGTGATAAATTGTAGTGTTAAATATAAAAACTAAATTATAATCTCAATTTAACTAAAATGTTTCCTAAATATATTGTTATAATCATTAAGAATTTCAAATAAGTACCTTGAAATAACTTACAATAAAAATAGTTAAAAATAAATTATATAAATGATTATATTGTTACATTTAAAAACAAAAAACAATGTTTGATGTTTTAAATAATTACAATCATAGAAATTAAAACTTTAAGCAAATAAATTTTAAAAAATTAATTAACAATAATAACAATTATAAATAACATTAAATCATATATTATATTTAACTTTATTCTTGATTAACCCGTGGGTAGAGGTCATTCAAACAATTGAGATTATGCAGTTTTAGTAGATGTATATATATTATCATATAACTCAAAATAATCAATATATTATATTAACTTAGTATACGAATTATTATATCAAATTTAATAGCAACATTATTGTTATATTTAAGAAAACATATATTTGTAAAGATTTCAAGTATATATATATATATATATATATATATATATATATATATATATATATATATATATATATATATATATAGGTGTTTCAGATCTGCGCAACGCGCGGTGATTCGCCACAACTCATAAAACCTGTGGCTTGGTATTATCGCCACGTCACGGCTCACACTATTTAGAACATTGGCATAATGTTAGTTTTAATGTATTACTATTTGAGAAGTTCATGCAAGTATAAAAGCAAAATATATATTCGTTAATAAAATAATATGCTCGGTAGGAATATTTTTTTGAAGGTACTTATACAAAATTTATACTTCCCAATGTTGAAACACAATAACATTAAAAAACATTGCAAAAAAACCCCAAAAAAGTCTATCTAATCTTTTTTAGTTTTTCACATACTCGTCAAACAAATTAATTTTTACCTTGATTATCTTACCAGAAAAATTGAACAACTCCATTAAAGACTGAATAAGTTTCGTATAAAGGGACATTCATTTGTACATCAAGAATTATGTCAAGGACATACTTGAAGAGACTGGATACGAACGGAGTTTCTCCGATATATGCATCTACTCAACAATAACTTTCATGGGTTCTTCTAAGGATGTTATTAAACGTTTTCTTCATTTTATATCCTATGTGATATTTTTATCTATGAAAAGCATAATTTCTTGTTTTGAGCAGAAGGTAGACATAATGTACGACACAAAGTTTGAGTTGATATGAAGAAAATAATCATGTTTACATATTAACTACCATATTAAAGAATGAATTTAGTTTCAAGTGAAAGTGAATTATGTGGTTATAATTAATGAAGGAAGTTACAATTTCGCCAATCAAAGTATTGATTGCATTACAAGGGTGTCGTGAGTTAGTTTCCGCATTAATAACAGATAGTTATATCGATGGGTTTTCTAGGTTACATTTAAATAATAAACAATGCAACGAAATTCATAAAACAATTTATGGGCACATGCAACCTAGAGATCTATGGAATTTTCTCATTATAACAACATACTATGTAAAACCAATCTAATCTACCAATATGAAAGAACAAATCAGATTAGAAACACACTTTCAAGTATAATCGGATATACTAAATCCTTTTATCTTTAAAATCTCATGGAAAACAAGCGCCAATAGTGTGAATGCCTCTAATGACTCACACTTAATACCCTAGAACCTAGAAATTGAAATGAGAGAGGAGAAGAAGAACAAAAATGGATTTTATCCTTCTTGAAAGTCTAGGAACTAAATTATGATGTCAATGGGTCTTATTTTATATCTAGTGGATCAACAGGATAAACCCTAATTCGAATAATCAAATATTAAATTTAATCTATTCGGATTTTTATCATCATTAGCTATCAAGAGGCTTCTAGAAACCCTAAAAGTTGTCTCAAAGCCGTCCACTCTTATAAATGGTTCTAGAATTGCCTTCCTTGCTCAATTACGAATAATACAATTCAATCATTGCATCGTTAATTAATTCCAATTAATCTTGGCTAAATTCCAAATTAATTTTGATTAATAGTTAATTAAATCCAATAATTTATAACTAACTTATTAAAAATATAACAAATTAACAAATCATTTTATCTCTCCCTAAAGTTATTTCTAGATATTTCTAGTTATTAAGGGCAACCCTAAAAGGAATTTACTTTTATTCCATAAAGTTATATCAATTTAGTTATGACCTTGACCAATTTAGTTATGATATTGGACACCTACTCCAACATTCTCCCACTTTGACAAGTCATAAACTACAATTACAAATATAGACTTCCAACAACTAGCAATGTAGACTTTCCATACCCACTGCTGAACTCTGATATAATCAAACATTGTCCCTTATATGAGAGATCAACTATTCCTTCATTTTACAATATATTGTATGGACATGGGACATGAACACAAACAAATCTCATAGTCGATGATTTTGTTTCCCGATTTCTGATTTATGATGACTAAATTCATAATACAAATTAAACACATCAATTTAGTCTGAGCTAGGTCTAGCACATGAGTGTCAACATCAAATAACTGAGGGGCCCAAACATATTGCTTTTCTTGTTAAGGAAAAAGAAATGAATAAACTTCGACTACATAATCATAACCTGTACTCATCATGTCATATATGTAACTACATTTTATATCATCCATTTATAGTTGTGTTTATGTAATATCTGTTGGAATAGTGTCTAAGCCCGTAACTATATTTGGTATATACTTGACCCGGTTGTGCATGGTCCTTTTGGTTTGGCTTCTCCAAAGCAACTTGACAAGGTAATTTAAGGAGAAAGAGATAATGTTATGGTTTATTAATATATTTTAAGAATAATATATTAAAGGAGAAATCATATTTATTTAATTAGTATTGGTCATAAATTAATTAGGAATTAATTTGGTGACTAAAAGAGACTAATTAAATAAAGGGGTATAAACTGTCAAATGCATGATAGTTGAGTTTTGAGTTGGAGAACCTAATGGACTAAGGGGGAACGAAATTATGATGGGGATCCATCATATTTTCTTCTAAGGGCCCAATCTAGAAGGTTCTATGGGCTGCTTGGTGATTAAGTTGTCTGTTAGGGTTTAGTATGAAACCCAAGCAGCTAGTAGTATAAATAAGACCCCTATGGTATTGAAATTGGCTACCAATTGATTCTAAGAGAACCCTAGGCCGATTTCTAGCATCTCTCACCCTTTCTCATATTGACTTCTTGCTTGTGGGGTTTGTGAGCCATTAGAGGAGTTGCATTTGTGACTCTAAGCTCAAGATCAAGAAGACTACAAGGATTCAAGCTACTTGAATGGAGGTAAACCACTTAGATATGCTTTCATTATGGTAATTTCGAATTATATATGATAGATCTAGGTTTGTAAGTCTTGAAACCAAAGCATGTACAGTAGAGAAACCTAGATCCAAGCATTAGGGTTTGTATGAGCACATAGGAATGTTTCTTATGCATAAAACCCATCAATATCAATGTATAACATATTTGTAAACAATATCATATTGTAACATCCTGAGATTCATATACTTCTAAATTTGTCCCTATGGTTTTATCGTATGACATTTTAGCCCCTAAGTCCATGTGAATGAGCCTTGAAGTCTTATGGCAATTTGGTAATTTGAGTAGGATGAGTATGCTAAACGTACATGAGGGTAAGTTGAGCATACTAAGGCGCGCCCTATTATGTTGGGCGTACACTTATGTATGCAAGGCGTAATCGTATCAGGAGAAAACCCTAATTTTTAAGGTTTGGGTGGTATATAAGCATCACTATGGCTCATTTCTCCCTACCTTTTCAGCCTCCATGCCCTTTGAGTCGTTTTTGGAAAACCCTGGCCCTTAGTGAGTGTGTTTTGAGCTCAAGAGTGTCTTTTTGGTGTGTTATAGAAAGAAGGAGTTGCATCAAGGAGCTTGGAAGCTTGAAGCAAGGCTTGGATCTGGAAATTTTTGCCTTTTTCTCCATCATTTCAAGGTATAAAGTTCATATCTTGATGGCCTGTTTGCTAGATCTCTTTATTGGGTGTTTTTATGCTTCTTTTTGGTCTCAAATGCTCCATCTTGAGCATGACATGTTTTGGATGTTTTGAGTTGTCCTTTTAGACCCTGGGAGGGGTCCTTAGTCATAAAAATGAGGTCCCAATGGCTAGAAGTGTCTCATACATATTGAGAAGTGTATTAATGAATTAAGACCATGTATTAAGGACTTTTTAGAAGTGTAAACTCATAAAGCTGGAGACTTTATGACTCTAGGGTGCATTTGGACCATAGATATGAAGTTTAGGCTTAAGTGATTAAGCCATTAATCACTTAATGAAGTTGTGGGTTTTGCGAGGCTACGCCCCGCGTACTCGATCATCAACCTCGTAACTTGGTCAATGTGAGGCATTGCGTACGCTAAGTGTACTTCTAGGAATGCCCCGCGTACTTATATGGGCCAGTCCATGTTAAGTTAACTCGGTTGGGTTGACTCAGTGGGTTTATTGATTTTGACCAATTGACTTTGAGTTTGACCATGTTTGACCAAGTTTGACCATGTTTGACCAAGTTTGACTTTGAGGGTATTTGGGTATTTTGGGATTTTGATGGAATTGGTCACTTGGTGGATGTAGGCATTGAGTAGAGAGCTGAGAATTGGAATCGGGCCTTATCAGCTATGTTTAGCTTGTGATGTGAGTTTTCCTCACTGTACTTTTGGGTCGAAGGCACCAAGGGCGGCCCATTGGTTTGATAATATAATATTTGGGGATATGTTGAGTATGGAATACATATGTATACTAGATTTGATATGCTAGTCTGGTAGATCTATAGGACTACCTGTGATACTGGTTGTTTATCTGTATATATGATATTATATGTTATATGTCAACATATTGTGTGGGTTGGGTTGACGTTATACTGCTTCGTGCTATAGCCAACTAACCCTGGAGCAAACCAGATATGAGCTGAGGGTCGGGGAGGGCATGCCAGACTCATACTGAGGGCTCATGAGAATTTCAGATATGAGCTGAGGGCCAGGAAGGGCATGCCAGACTTGTACTAAGGGCTTAGTGGTATTCAGTCTGAGGAATGATCAGGCCGGGAGTAAGCCAGACATAAGATGTGGGCCCAGGGGGCAAGCCAGACTTATGTTGTGGTCTCAGGGTAATCCAGTCTATTAGTTGTGGACCCATTTCACGTTGTTATTGTATATGTGCTATTTGTTTGTGTATTGGTATTTTGGGGGAACTAACAAGCTATGGGCTTACAGTTTTGGATTATGTTTTAGGTACCTCAGAGGATCACATGAAGACGAAGGTGTAATCATGCATCTCCTCATGTTTTGTTTTATGATTTTGGGAATACTCTGATATTAAACCTGTTTTGAAAATTATTTATAAACAATGATGATTTTTGCGTTTTTTTTAAAGTTTAAATTTGTCATGAATTTGATGGATGTTACAAGTTGGTATCAGAGCCTTGGTTTGAGTGAATTGGAGGAACACTTGTGTGAATCCACTCTCAAACTAAGGAAAAATATTTTTAAATGGTTTTTCAATTGGTTTTCAAAATAATTAAGGAAGATGCGATGTGTACGATCAGTTGGAGCCAGTAAGTAGGCCCCAAGATACCATATTGCTATTTGATATGTTAGAACAACATGCTAGCGATAGGCTAGGGATCTTCAGGATTTTGCATGATAGAATTGCATGATTATATGATGTCTGATAGCCTAGGGTTCTTTTCTAATGGAATTGACATCATTACTGTAGTTGCTTAGTGTATGCATCACGTTTATGCATAACTAAGACTCTATAGCCTGAGAATGTTTGGTTTGGCCTTATTTCCTATTCTTGTTTGATGAAGGGCTTACGGTAGGATCAGATATTCGACTGTCTATAGGGCCTAGTGTTATATATAACTAGCATAAACGAGTGTTGCAGGGTTGGTGGAAGTTTTATAGATGAGTTGTGTGGGGTCAGCTGGCCAGTTTCAACATGTTTAGCCTTTCCTCTAGGAGAGAGGATTGAGTGTATGATTATATTAGTGTGTGTTGTTAGGGTTTTTTTAAATGATCCTCTGAGACAAATACAAGTAGGTGTGGAAGGTAGTACAAGCCCGTACTACTGAAAGAAAAGGAACCGTACGCGTAACAAGGAAGTCACAACCCCTAGAGCTTTGTTGGGAGTTAGTTCCCTGATATGATATGCGTGTTATCTGATATCCTCCAGGTTCATTTTCAGTACGGTGACTACACGTCGATTTGAGGTTGGGTCCGGTTCGGGATCAGGAGTTGGCAGTGAGGGCAGGTTAGTTGCGTTGGATGACACGATTATGAAGCTCCTGCAGGAGGAGGTTGTTGCTTATTTCCAAGCTCAGTTGACAGAGATGTTTAGGTCTATTAAGACCACAATTATTGAGTACTTTGATGAGTGTTATGTTGCTTTGTCTGAGATTGCTGCTGTTGCAGCCACTACAACTGTTGCGGCTGCAGGGGTTGGATCAGGTCGGGTTTACAGTATCGGGAATTCGACGATATGAAGCCCCTAAATTTCAATGGAGTGTAGGACCAGATCATTGTCATGAGGTATCTATCTAATGTGGAGGGGTGTTTCTTCACTTGTTCTTGCCCAGATGACCAGAAGGTCAGGTACGCTCTGAACTTTATAAGGACCGGAGCGAAAGATTGGTGGAGGCTTGCTACTAGTTCATATTCTAATGAGCAGAGAGCTGTTGTGACTTGGGAGCAGTTCTCGGAGATGTTTCTCTCCCGATATGTGCTGCTGGTGGAGCGTGAGAGGTTGCCCCAGGAGTACTTGGATTTGAGGCAGGGTACTGAGATGGTGACAGAGATCACCCAGATGTTCACAAAGAGGGCTATGTTTTGTCTTGAGTTTGTTGCATCTGAGCAGGACCAGATGACCCGTTATTTTAGCATGCTCACGACAGACATCTGACAATTTGTTTCTACCCAACACTATGGTTCTTTATTGGAGATACACTAGGCCGCCAGGCGGCGTGAGATTGAGATTGATTTGTAGACGAGGGAGCAGAGGTTGGCCCTGACGTAGTCGCAGCCTGCAGCAAAGCGGTTTAAGACCGCTGATGCCAGATCTAGGGGCGGGAAGGGCCGCACTTGTGGGAAATGCGGTAAGGTGCATGAGGGTGCTTTCTGATCATCTTCTGGTGCCACAATTGTGGCCGTCATGGCCATATGGCGAGGGATTGCCGCCAGCATGCCCCAACACTCAGTTCCATGATTTGTTATCATTGTAATCAAGTTGGCCATGTGAAGGCCAACTGTCCCTCGCTTGCTGCTAGGCCGACGCATGCTCCGGTGCCGGCTACTTTGAGGATCACTGATGGAAGTCGGGTCAGGGTGGAGCCCCCGAGGGCTTGAGGTCGCGCTTTCCAGCTCATTGTTGAGGAGGCCAGAGTAGCTCCAGATGTTGTGACTGGTATGTTTCTATTCTTTGTTCTGTTGATTATGTTTTATGTTATGCTTATCTATGTACCTCTGTTAGGTACGTTCCTAGTGAATTCTATACCTGCTCTAGTGTTGTTTGACTCGGGTGTGAGTCAGTCTTTTGTGTCTCGATCGTTTAGTAGGGAGTTTGATATGCCTATTGGGGAGTTAGAGTGTCCGTTGCGAGTTTCTATCACCAATGAACACGGGGTTTCTGCATTATTAGTATATTAGGGTTGTATTCCGGAGATCTTTGAGGTGCCTTATCTGATAGAGTTGATACCTGTTCCCATAGGGGATGTCTGTGTGACTGTAGGTATGGATTGGCTGACCCATTTTGGTGCTATTATTGATTGTGAGGGCCAACACGTGGTAGTTCTAATCCCAAGTGGGGGAGAATTGGTTACCTATGGAGAGGGCACCGGGATGGGTTCAGGGTTTTTTTTCTGCAGCTAGAGGTCGACAGTATATTCAGCATGGGTGTGCTGGTATTTGGCTTATGTGGTGGATGCACGTTTTGGGGATCAGGTTTCAGTTTTATAGGTCCTAGTTATTAGGGAGTTTGTCGATGTGTTTCGGGGGGAGTTACTCAGTGTGCCTCCTGAGAGGCAGGTCGAGTTCAAGATTGACCTTAAGGCAGGTGAGGCCCTAATTGTGAAGGCGCCGTACCACTTGGCACTGCCTGAGATGCAGGAGTTGTCATATCAGCTGTAGGAACTGCTAGGCAAGAGTTTCATCAGACCGAGCAGTTCTCTGTTGGGGGCGACGATTTTGTTCGTCAAGAAGAAGGATGGTTCACATCAAATGTGCATTGATTACTGGGAGTTGAACTAGTTAACGGTGAAGAACCATTATCCCCTTCCATGGATTGCTAACCTCTTTGATTAGTTGCAGGGTGTGTCTTTGTTCTTCAAGATAGATTTGAGGTCTGGGTATCATCAGGTCAGTATGAGAGAAGAGGACATGAAGAGGACTGCGTTCTGAACTCATCAGACCGAGCAGTTCTCTGTGGGGCGCGCCGATTTTGTTCGTCAAGAAGAAGGATGGTTCACATCAAATGTGCATTGATTACTAGGAGTTGAACTAGTTAATGGTGAAGAACCATTATCCCCTTCCATGGATTGCTAACCTCTTTGATTAGTTGCAGGGTGCGTATTTGTTCTCCAGGATAGATTTGAGGTCTGGGTATCATCAGGTTAGTATGAGAGAAGAGGACATGGAGAGGACCGCGTTCTGAACTCATTATGGGCTTTACGAGTTCGTGGTGATGCCATTTGGGCTCACCAATGCACCTGTAGTATTTATGGATTTGATGAATTGAGTATGCAGGTCGTTGCTCGATTATTCGGTTATTATGTTCATTGATAATATATTGGTATATTCCAAGACTAGAGAGCAGCATGGGGAGCATCTTCACGAGCTTCTGGTGATTTTGAGGCGAGAACAACTTTATGCTAAGTTCTCAATGTGCGAGTTTTGGTTACTAGAGGTTCAGTTCCTTCGACACCTCGTTAACCAGGACGGGATATCGGTCGATCTGGCCAAGATCGATGCTATGATGCAGTGGGAGGTTCTGAAATCTCCCTCAGATATTAGGAGTTTCTTGGGTTTGGTAGGGTACTATCGTAGATTCATCCAGAATTTCTCCAAGATTGCAGTATCCCTCACTCGTCTGACGAGGAAGGGGTGGATTTCCGATGGGGCCCTAAGCCGCAATGAACATTTGAGACCCTTCGGCAGAGATTATGTGAGGTCCCAGTTTTGACCCTCCCAGAGGGAACTGAGGACTTTGTGGGAATCTGTGATGCATCCATCATTGGCTTGGGGCGGTCCTCATGCAGAGGAGACGGGTGATAGCTTATGCTTCGCGGCAACTAAAGTCGCATGAGACACGATATCCCATGCATGATCTCGAGTTAGGGGCACTCATTTTTTCCCTAAATATTTGGAGGCATTATATGTATGTAGTCCGCCGTACTATCTACACGGATCACAAGAGTTTGACGCATATTATGGATCAACCGAACCTGAACATGTGGCAGCACAGGTGGCTAGACGTAGTTAAGGATTATGACTGCGAGATCCTTTACCATCCTGGTAAAGCGAATGTGGTGGCGGATGCCTTGAGTTGCAAGTTGGCTGGGTCTTCTGATGGGGTATCGTGTATGAGGATATCAGTGGATTCCCTGCTTTTGATGTTGATTAGGGAGGCTCCGGTCGAGGGTGTTCGGGAAGAGAATTGGAAGAAAGAGAGTATCAGGGGTGAGATTGCCAGATTTGTTCCGGATGGTCGTGGGTTGTTGACCCGATGTGGTCGGGTCTGTGTTCCAATGTCTAGTGTGGTCAGACAAATTATATTGGAGGATGCTTATAAGTCTCATTTTTTTATTTATCTGGGGCCACCAAGATGTATTGGGATTTGAGATTTAGTTATTGGTGGTCGTGTATAAAGAGGGAGATCGCCTGGTACATGGAGAGGTACATGACCTGCAGGATGGTCAAGGGTGAGCATCAGAGGCTACATAGCAAGATGTAGCCTCTATAGGTTCCCATGTGGAAATGGGAGCAGATTTAGATAGATTTCATCACCAAGTTGCCGAAGACGGAAAAAGGTTTCGATGTTATTTTGGTCATTGTGGACAAATTGACCAAGAGTGCCCACTTCCTGGCGATTCGGGAGAGTTCTTTAGCCGAGAAGTTGTTTGATGTGAATATTCGCGAGATTATTTCTCGCCATGGGGTTCTGGTGTCCATTGTTTTAGACCGTGATGTTTGATTCACCTCCTACTTTTTGGCAGAAGTTCCATGAGGAACTGGGCACGAGGTTGCACTTCAGCAGAACTTATCATCCGCAAACTGACTACCAGAGTGAGCGGATGCTACAGACCGTTGAGGATTTGTTGCGGGCCTATGTCATTGATTTTAGTGGGAGTTGGGACTCCTACCTACCTCTTACGGAGTTCTCCTCCAACAACATTTATCACTCCAACATTGGTGTTCCAGCTTTGAGCTCTTGTATGGGCGGAGATGTCTTACCCCGGTTTGCTCGGGCGAGGTTGGTCACAGGGTTATGGGGCAAACCAAAGTGGTCCTTCAGACTATAGAGATGATTCAGCAGATCAGGCAGAGGTCACAGACTGCTTAGATTTAGCAGAAGAGTTATGCCCACCGGCGCCGATTCGAGTTGGTTTTTCAGGTCGGCGACATAATGTTACTGAAAGTCTCACCTTGGAAAGGTGTGATTCGCTTCAGGAAGAGATGGAAATTGTGTAACGTCCATGTTTCTAGCTAAGCATTAGTATGATGATATAATATTTAGGGTCAACAAATGTAACCAATTTTAAAGTAATAAAGAAGAATTATTTGAGTATTATGTGATTTTATGTGCATTATACTTATTTATAACGACGTAATAAAATAGTAATAAAAATAGGCATAAAAAATAAACTAATAGATAGACCCAATATCTATGAAGAAAGTTGAAGTAGTAGTAACAAGGATTTCGGTGATAAAAGGAATGTTAAAATCCGACTTATAACGAAGAAGTTATGACCTGTCGAAGTTTTTCGGAAAAACCGGCACGACACCAGGAATCGTAGAAATTGAATTTACGATAAAATACTTTTTAACCTTAGTGATCTAAAAAAAAATTCGTATATACATCAAACCGAGAGCGTGCATAAAAATAACGTCAAAATCTGACTTCGTATGAGGAAGTTATGATTTTTTTAAGATTTAGCATAACAGTGCACAACCCGGAAATCGAATTTAGGATTGGTCGATTTTTAGCCAAAACAATCTAAACAAGAATTGAAGATCTCTTTAATATAAGCTTAACGATAAAAGGACAGTTGAAAACGGAGCTCGTATGCAAAAGATATGGATGAAACTTAGTCCCTACTCTTCGAGCGCGATAAATTTGATACTGTTTTGTAAATCTGAGATAGAATGAGAATTAGCCGACGGGGTCTAAATTAAAGTTGTAGTACTCATAAATACCATCATGAAGATACGAACGAAACTTAGGGCCTACTCTATGATTAAACTCCTATAAATAAAGGAAGAATTCTTCATATTTTCTAACACCATTCCTCTAAACTCTCTCTAGAATCCTTCTTTCTTTCTTTTTCAATTTCTCCTAGTTTTAGGGTGCGATAGAGAAAATCCGAGTCGTCAAAAAGCCGACGAAAAAAGTCTTTAGTGTCGGAGTTATGCCTGCATAATTTCACGGTTTTCGTTAAAAACCTGAGAAGTTAAGCTACACTATTCTGTTTTCAACGTAACTTATATTTATAGTCATCAGTCGTTATTATAATATCTTTGAACTACTCGCAGTACGGGGAATCTGGTTTGAATGGCTGCATAGGGTTGTTGGATTTCAGAAGTGTTATAATGCCAAAATGGTCCTGCCCTCCGATGTTTCATGTATGGCCATTGTCTGTGCATAGTGGTTAAAAAGTATTGTTTATCACTTATAAAATAATAATGCTTGTAAATAGTCGTGATGCATATTAGACTAAAATCTAGTGGTAAGAATAGTAGGTTTCGTCGAAGGAAAATAAATTATTAAAAGCGAAGCACTGCCCGAGTTGGGAATCATCACTTTAACAAGAGAGTGCATCGTTACTTTCATCTTACATATAGATATGAAGTATTTAATATAAATTATATGCTATGTATGCATATTATTTGTGTTCCTGATATATATGTTGGATGAACGATTTATACATCCTTTAAATGATTTAAACTGTATATGTATTTTATATCTACGAATATGTTGGGTAGAACATGGGTAGATGAAATAGTTGATGTGTGATGAAATAAAATGATGAGACGCCTTGATGTCTACGATGATCCAGTCATCTAGCGGAGTATAGATGACGACCACAGACTATTCTAGACAATTTAGTGGAACGCTAACAGGCTCGCAACCTGTAGGTGTTTGTGAACAATGTGTTCACCGGCTTACTCCATCCCCTCTCATGGTTGCCTTACGAACATATATCGCTGAGGAATCCCCTTAGTAGTAGTGTCCGTACCGATGAAAATCTTTAGGCTAGGCCCCTTGAATTAGATGCTTTAGGGACAGAAAGTGAGGGTAACGGGAATGGGTAATCGGGTTGATTGATGTGATGAAACTAATAAACTTGATTATTGTGGGTTGAAAACCCTATGTGCTCACCAGACTCCCAAACCTAACCGACACAGTTTCTTGTATTACAGGTAGTAGCACAAGAGAATAGATGTGATGATCGGATGAGAGTTTATGGATTATAGGCCAATAGATATAAATAAATGTTGTAAGGCCTATGTTGTTTTGGTTTATGCTTTTGATCTGTGTTGACAATGACATCCCGAGGTTTTAATATAAAGAAATACATTTCTTCGGAAATGCTTTGATAAAATCATTATCACATTTTTGGGAACAAATTCTGCAACACTTTCTTTAAAAATTTACTCTGATTTTCAAATAAAGCATAAACAAATCGGTCTTTTCTGGTCATGAAATTGGGGATGTCACAGTTGATATCAGAGCATTAGTTTAAGAGAACTAGGAATTTTTAGGATTTCTAGACTTAAACTTAGAATGCTAAGCGATGATTGTGAGATGAATGTCTGCTATATTTTAGACACGAGCACTAGCTTATTTTAGGAAAGATACATAAATTGCTATTATGTGCTAAATGATTTATGTTATAGCTGTAAAGATGCCTTATATGCTATTAGTTGATAGGATCTATGGTCTATTGCCGACCAGATCCGAAAACTTTATATGTTCAGAATCCTAAACGTATAAATTATGGTATTAGAACTATCATGTAACTTTTCGAAGAGACAATGAGGAATTAAACTTCTATTGTAAATAAAGATCTAAATTCACCTACTTTGGTTTAAAGATCGACATGGTTAGAACTCGAAGCAGAGTAGGAAACATTAATGGGAACCATCAATCTGATCCATGTTCAGGACGAGTCTGGTAATTGATTGGGACTTAGTGTATGGGGAAGTTTGGGTCTGAATGGTGTAGACCTGTGTGAGTTAGCTGATTCAAATGTCTCAAGGGCCTTTCTTGGATTAGTGCTAGTGTGAGTCGCAAGACTCAAGAAGGAAGTCGTTATGATGATCGACCCGAGGATCGGAGTCTGAGGTTGAGTGGTCAGCCGGTGGATATGGATGTCAGTTTCTATTATGGAGTTGTGTTTTCCAGTCTCCAGTGCTCAAGGGAGAATAGATCGGATGTGTGTCAGTCGAAGGAGACAGTTTTCTCCACATCGGTTTCTACTATAAGAGGAAAAAATTTGGTTCATGGTAAATTGTACATGTTTCACAGTGAGGGAATGTTCGAGACTCGATTGTTCTTGTGGTTTGATAGCCAAGGTAAAGGTCATGCTGAAAGTGGAATACGTAACGCGAATTCGAGAAGATTGGGTGTATCCGAGGAGACATCGAGTTTTTTCTAAGTTAGGTTGGAGTGTTCTGTAGATATGTCTCGTTTTTTGGAGCCATGTTTTGTGCATCTATAAGGGATTATTGAAGTTTCAAGAGGAGGATGAGGTTGTCGATCAACTCTCCAAATGCAAAGGTTTTGTGTGTGTAAGTCCAGTTCGTAAGGTGCCTTATTAATCCAATGGTAGTCTGATCGATTTCGCTAAGAATGAGTTAGAAATGTTGCGGAAAGTTTCCAAGGTCTCTATCTGAGATTCATTAGTTTCCTTATGATTAGTCGAAGGATCGCCTTGTGTTGTGTTTTGCATTCTGACGGTTAAGATGAGTACGTACCTGGTTAACCCAGTCTAAGGCTTTGATGTTGTAGATGTCAGTCAATGATGGTTCGAACCCTAAGTGGAGGAGAACTGGTTATTTTTCTTGTAGGATCATTGGTTGGTCCGATTTTTATGATTTCCATACAATGAGTCAAAGAAATCTATGGTTTAAGTTTGCTAGATCTTTGTTTCAGGTTTATTGTTGCATAACAGAAGGAAGTGGGTTACCATCGAAGTACTCGTGGTTAGGAGATTTATCATTGTGTTTCTCAAAGGGTTCATGGGAATCCTCCAAGATTGCATAGAATTTAAGGTTTGGACAGATCGTGGGTGCAGAGCAAGTTGTTGTTAGGTGTATGTCTTCAAGGACACATGTGATGTCCTCATAGTAGGTAGGTGATGGGTTAGGAACTTGTTGTGGTGAGAAGTTCCTTTCAAGAGATCCAAGCGTCTAGATAGAGGAACTTTGAGCCACTCGAGTTGTACATCGGATATAGATGACATGGTTAGCCCATGATATGCGTTGGGAAATTATAGATAAACCTTAGAGTTCATTGAGATTATTCGAAAGCTTCAAGTTGTATCAGTTGAAGGTATAAATGACACGTCGACCCTTCATCAAGTTCTTTAAGGCGTACATTTTGGTCTCTGTGTATGTCTACTCTCAACTGTTTGGTTATGGAATTATGGTTCCTAGTAGGCTTGAGTTGGCATCCGTTCTTGGCTATTGGGAGTTCTGAGGTCGTTGCGAAATTGTTCGGTTTTCAAGTGTGTCTGTGTCCTATGCAAATTTCTCTTTTGGTAGGTCGCATTGACTGGGCTGGTATTAGGATTGATTCGATCGGGGTTTTGGCAACATTTAGTTAATTTTGGAATCTATTCCGAAATTGAAAGTTTTATTGGTCTTTTTGCACATTGGTGGGATCTGTTCAGCTTCATCAAGCTGTGGGATATTGTCATGGTTGTTGGAAGAATGTGTCTAATAGCGGTTGAGGTTCGTCGTTTTGTTCGATTCGATGGTACGTCACCTTTTGGGTAAGGTAATGATTAAGAAAGAACATAGTCAGCCTGAGGCACATTTTTTTCTCCTTGAGAGTGTAAAATGTTGTGCTTTCAATTTGAAATGAGCGTTAAATCATATATATTGTATTTGGTTATGTACGTTCATGTTAATTTTAGGATGTGTTGATCATAGTGGATTGTGGAAGAGTTGCATGTTACATAGTGGTACGGCTCCTTTGTTTTGGAAAACTATTGAGTGAGATATTGACTGGGTTCTTACCAATCAGTGAGATGATAACACTGTATATTTATGTCCATTAGATGTTTGTTAGGAGTTTTCATGTGTGTGGCTAGGAGATGGCAAGAACGGTGAGGAACCGTGAGTTCCTAATCCCAATGGTTAGATGGTGTCACGTTGTGTCGTGAGCCATCGTGGATTTCACCCACGTGAGTGGGGATGGAAGTTGTGTATTAGAAACTCATATATTGGTTTGTTGGCGTATGTCACATATAGGTGTTCAAGCAGTATAGTTTTGTCAATGGGGGCTTAGTGACCGCAGGTTGAGTCGGGCAGTGATAAGATGTTGACTTGTTGGAAAAGACATGGTTGTATATTAGAAGTTATTATTGGGATTATTCTTAGTGAAAGTGTGTTTGCTTTATGATGAGCTTAGTGTGAGTTCTCCCCTATATCACATATGTCATAGTGGTATGCATACTAGACTAGCTGAGTCTTAGTAGTTTATGGCTGTTATAAGTATTTTTAGAGTTGTTGATAACTCCAACACTGTTGATAGTCCTTAGGACTGCAGATAGTCTCAGGGTCGCTGATGACCCATAACTGTTTAGATTAAGACAAGGGAAATTGTGTCTTGGTTTGAGTACTGGGAGGCCGATGATGTGGATGGTTATAAGTCTCTTGGATGTTCTGGCAGATGATTATACACCTATGCTGTTATGGGGGCTTGAATGTCACAGGAGTTTTGGTGTTGCCCATGGTTGCACTCGTGGGAGCAGTTGGTTAGTTACTACTTGTCAGGAAGTCAGGTATGTATTTGAGGACCTCGGTCATGATACCTGAAATTGGGATGGGTTGATCAGCCTCGTTGTTGTTTTGTTTAGATGAAGGACTTTTATAGCCAAACGGGATGTGTAGGCTAGTTTAGCCATTGCTGGCTTATATTTCGCACTTGATTATGTATGCGAGGTTGTCGGAATCGACAGTTGATTGTGGGTTATGTCCCCATTTTTTAGTAATACGACGCGAGGTCGAGGAAAACCTTGGCTGGATTGATTTTGTGAACATTCGGTTAGCATATTTGATGTGTGGAGTGGCCTTGTTTTCCTAGAAATTAGGTATGATCTACAAGTCTTCAAATTGTGATTAATAGTGAGTGCCACTTGAGGTTGATTAGTTGCAGTATGATGGTGTTCATTTCGACTTTGAGTTGCATGCTTCTTGCTAAGGATTAATTCAACTTGCATGCCAATGAGGAGTTTTTTGTTTGGGGTATGGTTTTAGTGTTACATTAGTCGGGACGTCAACCTTTCGGAAGCTCCACTTGGGAATGGATTATGCGCATGGTTCTGAAATATTTGTAATGATTGTTGCAGATTCTGGTTTGATGGGTTGTGTCAGCCTGTGTAGAAGGGAACGGGCTTGGAAAACCAAAAAAGTATTAGGGGATGTTTTTAAGAGAAATTCGTAAGGGCAGATATCGAGGACGAAATCTAATTTAAGTGGGGGAGAATTGTCACACCCGTTTCCCAAAATTTGTTAGGTGAGGGTTGGTGGGATCAAAGATCTGATTTTTGTGAAAAATCTATGTGCCACGACGTGGTGAATGGAGCACCACGACGTGGCATATATTATACAAGAATGCACAATTGGATGGTCACAATGGTGTGGGAAGGGGAAGGCCACGACATGGAAGCTAACGCATCCTAAGCCCATGATTTTTGGGGTTTTTCCATATTTAAGCTCCAAATATCAAGGATTAGGGTATCCTTTCCAACCTCCAACCCTTTCAATGAAACCCTACGGAGTGATTCTTGTTTTATTAATGGTGATTTTTGAGGTTTGAAGTTTTGTATTCATTTTGGTAGAAGGGGAATGTGTACTTGGTAGTTGGGATAGTGCCTCAATCGCTTGGGTCGTGCTATATATTACCGACCTGGGGTAGAGCTTCGGATCTTACATTATTAATGATTGGCATGTAACGTTGCCATGTAATGTACTATTATCCAACAGATATTGTCTCACACCCCCAAACCAAGGATGGCGGAAACATCCGAGGGTGGAGGACTTCATGTAGAGTATCACAACAACGAGTATAATAGTGCTCAAAGTAAATACAACCATCATAAATATAATTGAAAAAGTTACACCAAAGTATATATGTTTAAATGATTCGAATCAATTACATTATGATACAAAATGAATTGTTTGACGATTTATCGTCCCATCCTCAAAGCGTTGTTGATTTCCTGTTTTCACTGAATTCCTGAGAATACAAGTAGTTTTGAAAGAAGTGTCAACACAAAGGTTGGTGAGTTCATAAGAGATTTTGTTGGAGAAGTAAACCGTTTTCCTTGTAAAAGCGATAGAATATGTATCCAGAAAATCCGATATTTTCTTTATAAAAGTTATGTAATGTAGTCTTATAACCGAAGACCAAAATGTATAAGTAACCTCTCTTACTAATAGAAAATGATATGTGTTTAAATTGACATAAACGCGCTTGAATTAAATGAAATTCCCGTAAATTCTCATGTTTGTTAATACTTTATGTATATGTAGTCCTAAATCCCAGGACCGAGAAAATAACAAGTATTGTCCATACTTAAAGATATAAATGTGGTTTCAAATGATGTGTAGTCATAAATACCAAAACCGAAAGTGTAAAGTAATATCTGTACTTATTGAGATAAAAAGTGATTTTAAAATTGACATAAAACCCATTTAAGTTTTATAAAAATCCCGTAAACTTTATGTATATGTAGTCCTAAATCCCAGGACCGAGAAAATAACAAGTATTGTCCATACTTAAAGATATAAATGTGGTTTCAAATGATGTGTAGTCATAAATACCAAAACCGAAAGTGTACAGTAATATCTGTACTTATTGAGATAAAAAGTGATTTTAAAATCGACATAAAACCCATTTAAGTTTTATAAAAATCCCGTAAACTTTATGTATTGTTATATCCCTATGTGAGTCGCTATAATCATACTATGACTAAATGAACCTGCCACGACGTTTCTCAGGCGTCGTAAAACTGAAATGACATTTGTCACCCGTAGACCTGCAGGTCCCACTGTAGCTAGCAGCAAGGTGTGGGGTGTCAAACCCAATATAGATCTATACATAACTATCACGTTCTCCCTCCAGGAGACTCTGATTATAACTAACAGGAATTATATCCCGCACTCGGACGTACGGAAAGAGATTGTCTCACAATTTAGGTTAACAAGTTTACGAGTAGTGTGCGTGAGTGTAAAACCTTTCTGTATGAATGTACCCTATTTGTACGAGTGTGTTATGTGATGTATCATAAACTATACCTATTATAGTTTTTATCCAAAATGTTTGTAATATATAAGAACTCTTTTATGAAAAGCGTTAGTGTTATGAAATCCATTAAACTATGCTTATTATAGCTTATATACGTGTTCTAAATGAATGAATAATCTTATCATGAATGACTTATTTTCAGTTTATGATGATAAAATTTACAAAGAAACACATTCAATACTTAGAATTTATTATTATACACTTTGCTCAACATAATACAAAGTGTTATGAAAATTATATGATGTTAACTAAATTAGACCTTCCTGCACTGTTTTAGAAAAGCCATAGAAAAATCATACGAAGTCGAAAACTAAATCTGCAACTTCTGGGAGTTCCTAAAATGTGTCTAGTTTACTCATAATTTTTATCATGATTTTTAATGATCTCTAACTTGGGTGAAAAGGTCCATAATCACAGACTGGTCCGGATTGGTGTTTGAAATTATAGGCAGTTTTGTAAAATTCACCATAAATTGTAGAAAAATCGTATGGAGATGTGCAAGTAGTCATTTTAAAGCTAAGAACTTGAAATACTTGCAACTAAAATAGTTTTGAAAACAAAAATGTTTAAGTCGTCCAAAACAGTCCGTGAATGGAGTTGAACGTTTCTGATGAAGGCTGTTAGAAAAGTTTAGTTATGTTCTTGGTGTTTTAACTTGTATTCCCCCCCCCCCCCCTAAAAGCTTGAGAAAACATGAAAATGTAGGGGTATGAACTCACCTTGAGTGATTTCAGTAGGTAAGTGTTGAAGAAGAGAAGTGTTCAACCCAAGAACACTTGAAGAATCACTTGAAGATTCGAAGATCTAACAAGAATGTGATGCTGTTTGTGTAAGCAATCTATGATTTTGAGTAGGAGGATGTGTAATAATCATAAGAAAGATGATGATACTTACTAATCGTAGGAGAAAAGTCTTGGAGTATGCCTTGAAATTCTTGAATTAGAGAGAAAAAGATGAGAGAGTTTGGAGTGTGGTTCTTGGTAAAAAATGAGAGAATGAATGAAGTGTGAGGAGAGAGGATGGATGTTCCAGCCCTAAGAACGTGGGAATAGTTGAAAATAGTGAGAAAGGACCTATGAAGTGACTAGGGATGGGCTGGTGGTGAATAGTGACATGGAGTGGGTATGGGAGTGGTTGCTTGTGTCATAGAAATAAGTAAAGTCAACACTCTACCTTTGTACTTCACCCACTCTCTTTTGGATAAGGTTTTATCCTTAAAAATGTGATTAATTAATAGTTAAGGGTCCTTATATGTTAAAATAAAGTTTTGGGTGAAAATCCCATGTTAAAACAATTAAAAATGGGCCTAAAATGCGAATTTAGTCGAAAACCGAGAGAAAAAGCGTTCCCAGCGAGACCTCTCGGTCCTAGGCCGAGGTTCGGTCCCTAGGCCGAGGTTCGGTCCTTGCTGGTGCTGAGCCGGGAGTGAAGTGCGAACCAGAAGAAGAAGGCGAAGGCGAGGGGCTCAGTCCGAAGGCTCGGTCCGAAGGGTCAGAAGCGAAGGTTCGGTTCGGTTCTTTGAGTGAGGTTCGGTTCGGTTCTTTGAGTGAGGTTCGGTTCGGTTCAGCACCCTTCTTCATCAGGAGGGTTCGGTTCCTAAGGGGACTTTCGGTTCCTAAGAGGACTTTCGGGTCCTAAGAAGGGTTTCGGTTCCTCAAGCCCGTTTTTCGCGTAGACTTCCGCTTTTGGGCTGTTTTCGCCAAATTCGAGGGTCGGAATGCCCCGAGTGATTATAGAAAGTTGAGAGAGATTTTGAGAGAGATTTGAGAGAGATTCCACATACTTAGAGAGATTTGGGAGAGATTTGACATACTTGGAGAGATTTCTCATACAGAGAGAGATTTGGGAGAGATTTGACATTCTTGGAGAGGTTTCTCATACAAAGAGAGATTTGGGAGAGATTTCACATACTTGGAGAGATTTGACATTCTTGGAGAGATTTTTGATAAGAAGAGATAGAGTGAAAACGATTGAGAGCGGTTTCGTATGTGACGAATGTGAGTGTCCGGCTTCGCAATGCAAGGTCCGTAAACCCTGTTAAGCCTTGTTTAATGATCTTACACACTCCCGATGAGTATGTAACATTGTTTTATCGGTTTGGCTCGTCACTTACCACTGTTTTAGGTTAAGGAGATCTAGATGTACGTATTGTTCGATTTATGATCCCTTATTAGAATAGCGAGTTGTTTAGTAATTACATAACGTAAGCCCTAGTACACAAGGGTTAGTTGAGTTGACCGGTTTGACTTGTTGACTTCAGTTGACTTTGAATTGACCGGAAATTGACGATTGTCACATCATCCCCCCGTTAGAGGGAATTTCGTCCCGAAATTTGAATTTAGACAAGGAGTAGGCATGAATAATCGAGCCAAAAAGTGGGGATTCTTCCTAATCGATTGATTCTCACGCTCTCAAGTAAATCCAGGTCCTTGGTTGGCATTCTAGTCGTATGATAAAAAAAAATCGAAGTCACTTGGTAATAAAGGCACTAGATTTGATCATAAAGGTGTTACAGACAAGACACCACTGTGCAACTTTTAACAGAGTTATAGTACTATAGATTTACTACAAGACTATTGTTGCGAACTAGGTATAATACAAAAGACAAGTATACGCAGCACGAGGGTCCCTTCACTGACGGGGTCTCGCAAAAGATAAGACTCTAGTTGCACTAGTTTTAAGCAGTTTATGAGTCTGATACAACGAATGCTTTAGATATTCTTAACGAGGTCCGGAGTAGTTTCTCCTGCGACAGTGATCCTTAGTATCCTCCCATCTGTGCCGGAGTTCTTTATGATTCGACAGTCCTTTCTGAGGTGTCCAATCTCGCCGCATTGGTGACATATCTGGCTTGCACTAGCATTGGTGGTGGAAGTGAGGTGTTTAGTCAGAGTTACGTGGACACGGGTGCCCTCCTCGTTCATCTACTTCGAAACTTTCCTTTTATGGGGGCCGGTTTTACCACCACCTTTGTGTGCAGAGTTTGTCCCGATGCCGGGTACTTGAGAAATTGGTTGTGCCGGTGCTGAAGGGGCAGGAGTTGCCACTTGTTGCTGTTGCATGGCAAGTCTTTGGGATCGTTGACGCTCCTTTCGATCTCGACGATTTCGTTTCCTCTTCTCGGTGTTACGACTTTGTACGTCCATGACTGTTGCCCTTTGTTGGCTTCCTGGATTGATACAACAATCGAAATTTTCAATTCCTTTGTCAGTCGTGATTGCGTTGCCAGTGTTGAGGTTTGTAAGGACAGCTTCCACAGCAGCTGTTACCGCGGCTTGAAATGTAGCGGCGTCGATATGAAGGATAGGGGATTCATTGTTCAGTTGACTATTTCCGGATGATGACATGATTCTGCAACACGAAAGACAAGGAGTTTGTGAGTGACTAAGGTTAGCTCTGTATTATTTTGATTCTGACTAAGAGATAAGTTATTATACACGAAAACTTAGCTTATACACATTATGATATAACCAAGACTGGGCAGATAGTAAAATGTGTGATTCTACTTCAGTTTCACATCCCAACGAGGAAAAGAAACTAAGTTAGAAATCTCACATTCTATTGTCTACCAGGTCTTCGTTATATATAACTGGGGAATGTATAAGTGAGGAAATCATAACAAATAACATTCTTAGTAATCCTTCTTAATGAACTAGAGTTCCTAGTCAGGGCTATCATTGAACCTAGATGTATTTCGACCATTCACCTATAGAGTAGAAGTATGTTCTCGAAGGTTTGACCTACATCCCTATGATGCAGTCCTATTACGGAGTAGAAGTAAGTTCGTAGAATGGTCTCATGACGTTTGTCGTTCAAAACCGGGTTCTATTGGTTGGTGAATAATATGATCCAACCTTGGAAAGAGAATTAGGAACGATCCCGGAGCTAAATTACTCTAGTCCAACAACTTGACTAAAGTGGGTTTCAGATAGACTCCTATGGAAGTATTAAAACAAAGAGTGTCATAGAATTTATCCGATTGGCAACGTCATTGATGTTTAAGATGTAACAGGCTTGGGAAAATTGACTTTGTAGAGCGTCTTACATCACATCCGGAGCAGGAGAGTTTTGGCCGCCTAAAGGCCTAACTAAAAGTACTTATAGTACAAGATAGTTTCATAGAGAATGCCACATAGGACATAGATAGGAAAAACGATTCTTTTTTTTTAACAGGGAAAGAAAGTAAGGCATCTACTACTGGCGGCGGTCATCCCTATGGTGAACCTTCAGTTCAGCTAGTTGCCGCTCCATATCAAGCATGTGCCTTTCGTACACCCTCTGGCGTACTCGGAGTTCTATGACTTCGGTTCGTGTTTCAGCCAGTGCTTGCAGCCGTGTTTCATGGCCTCTCTTAGATTTTTCACATGTGTGCTCAAGGCGATTGGTGCAGATTGTATGCATTCTTGAATTTGCATCAGCCTCTGCGATATGATGGAGAGTTGTTCTGCCCTGAATCTCGTTTCGGGCAAATCTACTGACCTGGATTGGAAGACTTCTATCTGTTGAGCTTCCTTTGCTTATGTCGTAGAAGCTACGGTCTCCACTAAACGGCATAGGTTGTGCTTGCTCTTCGCTCCAGGTTTCCAAGCATTCTACCCAAGGAGGCGTCGGGCCTTGAAAAAAAAAATCGGACGAGGGATAGGATTCGGAACAAGAGCCATCAGGGTAGGTTCTCCACTTCAGGGTCGGAGTCAGAACCATCAGCAAAGCCTTCAGCTTGGTGACCATCCTATGGGATTCGGTAATCATTCTCTGGCTCCTCTCCGAGCCATTCAGTATTGCCGTGGTTAGGGTAGTACGGGTCGTCGTGGGGATGGAATTCAGCCATGATATCTTCGCGAGAAATGGGGATATAAGAAATAACTAAGTAGACGTACTAATTGGATAATTATAAGATGATCTTTATCAGGTACTTCAATATATTGTTTAGTGCATACTAGTCATATGTATTTGGGACAGGATAGACCTTCGAATAAGCGATCCTAACTCTAAATCCCCAATCCAACGAGAACAGGAAGTAAAGCAAAGATCCACAGATTCTAAGTCTATGACGTCCTGGATACATATAATTTTAATGTATCCACTAGGCAATTATCGACCTATTGATAAAAATCTATTTAGTTCTCAAATAAGTAATTATAATAACACCAAATACCCCTATGGTATTTCATTGTGGTAGTGTTGGTAAGTTTTTAGACTTGTTGCAACACCTACGACCATTCCTGGGCATAAGCTAATCACTTCTGGGTGAGACATAGTTGATCAGGCTATGTCATTCCCAGACCTGACTATACATCCCCAAGCCTACTCGTATTGTTCAACAATCACCACTTTTGTCCCATCCCACCATGATACCGACCCTAGTGTGTGTGCACATGATGTGTAGTCATAAATACCAAAACCGAAAGTGTACAGTAATATCTGTACTTATTGAGATAAAAAGTGATTTTAAAATCGAAATAAAACCCATTTAAGTTTATAAAAATCCCGTAAACTTTATGTATTGTTATATCCCTATGTGAGTCGCTATAATCATACTATGACTAAATGAACCTGCCACGACGTTTCTCAGGCGTCGTAAAACTGAAATGACATTTGTCACCCGTAAACCTGCAGGTCCCACTATAGCTAGCAGCAAGGTGTGGGGTGTCAAACCCAATATAGATCTATACATAACTATCACGTTCTCCCTCCAGGAGACTCTGATTATAACTAACAGGAATTATATCCCGCACTCGGACGTACGGAAAGAGATTGTCTCACAATTTAGGTTAACAAGTTTACGAGTAGTGTGCGTGAGTGTAAAACCTTTCTGTATGAATGTACCCTATTTGTACGAGTGGGTTATGTGATGTATCATAAACTATACCTATTATAGTTTTTATCCAAAATGTTTGTAATATATAAGAACTCTTTTATGAAAAGCGTTAGTGTTATGAAATCCATTAAACTATGCTTATTATAGCTTATATACGTGTTCTAAATGAATGAATAATCTTATCATGAATGACTTATTTTCAGTTTATGATGATAAAATTTACAAAGCAACACATTCAATACTTAGAATTTATTATTATACACTTTGCTCAACATAATACAAAGTGTTATGAAAATTATATGATGTTAACTAAATTAGACCTTCCTGCACTGTTTTAGAAAAGCCATAGAAAAATCATACGAAGTCGAAAACTAAATCTGCAACTTCTGGGAGTTCCTAAAATGTGTCTAGTTTACTCATAATTTTTATCATGATTTTTAATGATCTCTAACTTGGGTGAAAAGGTCCATAATCACAGACTGGTCCAGATTGGTGTTTGAAATTATAGGCAGTTTTGTAAAATTCACCATAAATTGTAGAAAAACCGTATGGAGATGTGCAAGTAGTCATTTTAAAGCTAAGAACTTGAAATACTTGCAACTAAAACAGTTTTGAAAACAAAAATGTTTAAGTCGTCCAAAACAGTCCGTGAATGGAGTTGAACGTTTCTGATGAAGGCTGTTAGAAAAGTTTAGTTATGTTCTTGGTGTTTTAACTTGTATCCCCCCCCCCCTAAAAACTTGAGAAAACATGAAAATGTAGGGGTATGAACTCACCTTGAGTGATTTTAGTAGGTAAGTGTTGAAGAAGAGAAGTGTTCAACCCAAGAACACTTGAAGAATCACTTGAAGACTTGAAGATCTAACAAGAATGTGATGATGTTTGTGTAAGCAATCTATGATTTTGAGTAGGAGGATGTGTAATAATCATAAGAAAGATGATGATACTTACTAATCGTAGGAGAAAAGTCTTGGAGTATGCCTTGAAATTCTCGAATTAGAGAGAAAAAGATGAGAGAGTTTGGAGTGTGGTTCTTGGTAAAAAATGAGAGAATGAATGAAGTGTGAGGAGAGAGGATGGATGTTCCAGCCCTAAGAACGTGGGAATAGTTGAAAATAGTGAGAAAGGACCTATGAAGTGACTAGGGATGGGCTGGTGGCGAATAGTGACATGGAGTGGGTATGGGAGTGGTTGCTTGTGTCATAGAAATAAGTAAAGTCAACACTCTACCCTTGTACTTCACCCACTCTCTTTTGGATAAGGTTTTATCCTTAAAAATGTGATTAATTAATAGTTAAGGGTCCTTATATGTTAAAATAAAGTTTTGGGTGAAAATCCCATGTTAAAACAATTAAAAACGGGCCTAAAATGCGAATTTAGTCGAAAACCGGGAGAAAAAGCGTTCCCAGCGAGACCTCTCGGTCCTAGGCCGAGGTTCGGTCCTTGCTGGTGCTGAGCCGGGAGTGAAGTGCGAACCAGAAGAAGAAGGCGAAGGCGAGGGGCTCAGTTCGAAGGCTCGGTCCGAAGGGTCAGAAGCGAAGGTTCGGTTCGGTTCTTTGAGTGAGGTTCGGTTCGGTTCAGCAGCCTTCCTCATCAGGAGGGTTCGGTTCCTAAGGGGACTTTCGGTTCCTAAGAGGACTTTCGGGTCCTAAGAAGGGTTTCGGTTCCTCAAGCCCGTTTTTCGCGTAGACTTCCGCTTTTGGGCTGTTTTCGCCAAATTCGAGGGTCAGAATGCCCCGAGTGATTATAGAAAGTTGAGAGAGATTTTGAGAGAGATTTGAGAGAGATTCCACATACTTAGAGAGATTTGGGAGAGATTTGACATACTTGGAGAGATTTCTCATACAGAGAGAGATTTGGGAGAGATTTGACATTCTTGGAGAGGTTTCTCATACAAAGAGAGATCAAGGAGAGATTTCACTTACTTGGAGAGATTTGACATTCTTGGAGAGATTTTTGATAAGAAGAGACAGAGTGAAAACGATTGAGAGCGGTTTCGTGTGTGACGAATGTGAGTGTCCGGCTTCGCAATGCAAGGTCCGTAAACCCTGTTAAGCCTTGTTTAAAGATCTTACACACTCCCGACGAGTATGTAACATTGTTTTATCGGTTTGGCTCGTCACTTACCCCTGTTTTAGGTTAAGGAGATCTAGATGTACGTACTGTTCGGTTTATGATCCCTTATTAGAATAGCGAGTTGTTTAGTAATTACATAACGTAAGCCCTAGTACACAAGGGTTAGTTGAGTTGACCGGTTTGACTTGTTGACTTCAGTTGACTTTGAATTGACTGGAAATTGACGGTTGTCACATATTGAGGCTTTATGGGCTATAAAGCCCACACAAAGGTAAAGGGAAACGGTATGCCAAAAACCCTAGAACTAACTGCTTCGTGATATTTCTCTTTCTTTGACTTTTCTCCTTCATCCACTTTCAACAACAGCACTCTAACTTAATCGTTGGAGAGGTCCCATACAAACGTCTGGGGTCACTCTAACCTTGTTTTCTTTTGCATTCATATATTCAGGAGTGGGCTACTCTTGAAACCTACCTATCAAATGCGAAGAAGGAAAACACGAGTGCAAAATTTGGCACCATCTCGGATCACTTACAAAGAGTCATGCCGGAATCATTAGTCACACCCACTATTGGCAGTCCAATCCGACAAATGCAGACATTAGAAACAGGAAGCGCTCCGCCAGTTACTAAAAATGTTGAAGCCGATGCTAACACTGAAAAGGAGAAACAAGAATTTAGAGATTTCCAGAGGTACCTGCAAATGAAGGTAGAGGCGCAAGAAGCAGTGTAAGAGGAGAAAGATCGAGTATCTATTGATACTATGGATACTAATAACTCAGAGGAAGAAGGGTCCTCGGAAAGTAAGAAAACAAAGCTAGGAGAATATAAAGAGACTGGCATGCTGAAGAAGAAGTGTGAAAAGGCTCGCAGAAAGGAGAGGCAAGTCGATCTTTCGGATGAGGATTTCTCGAACTACCATGAGTTCGAGTCCCTAAATTTCCAGTCGCCTTTTTACGAGGAGATGAACCGGACTCAAGTGCCAAAAAGAATCAAAAGACCGACAGTCGTGAAATATGACAGTATCACGGATCTCGACAACCACATGTCTAGTTTCGTCTGGGCAATCTGGACCATACCTATGAATCGAAATTTGTGTTGCATTTTCTTCGCGGGGACTTTGGAGGTATCGACAAGGAACTGGTTGGAAAGTCTCCCATCTAAAACCATATCCAACTATGAAGACTTGTGCAAGAATTTTACCACAAGTTTTATAAAGAAGAGACGTTTCTAGAAAGAGGCCTAGTCTATATTTGCATGTAGGCAAAAAGAAGGGGGGTCAAACACAACATACCTAGAAAGATTCACCGAGGCATGCACCAAAGTACCAACTTGAAATGGTCCCATTATTAATGATGCTTTCACTTATGGTTTGCGAAATGACCGCTCTTTAAAAAGCTTCGGGGGTGGGAATTTAAGAATACGGAAGAACTATTGGAAAATGTGAACTGGTTTATCCAACTCAAAAGCGTAGGGTACAAAAAAAATTGTTGGATGAAAGGAGGTATAACCTAGAACCGTACCATGTAGAAAAAAGGTAACTACCCGCACCGCGAATCTTGTTGGTCACTACGCCCCTGTTCGTCTCCGAGACAGTTAGAAAAGGGTAATCGTCATGGCCAAGAAGTATACTCAACAAATGAGAAAAGAAATAACCCCTCCAAAGAATGGGCTAAGAATAGATTCCCTAGAGACCCAAAATAATATTGCAAATTTCACAAGTTTTAGGGCACTCGACGAATGAATGTGAAGGGTTGAAGAAAGATTAGGAGCGACAGAAGAAGCTCGAGCGGCAGGAAGCAAAGCAAGAGCAGCGGAAAGAAATCCTTATGGTAAGGAAGAAAATAGAGACAAAGGACCAAGGGCCACGCATAAACAGGAGAAGATATGATATAGAGTTCGGATCCAGAGACCACTTTATGAACTCATACAGGGGGACGATCCAAAAAACATAATACATGAAGAATGATTTGAAAAACTTCTTGAAAAGCTCAAAAAGTACATGAAACATCCTAAATGCATTGTGTCCAGTTTCATGGGCCAAGCAGTCTGACGAAGGGGAGTCATCTTACTACCGATTTCCTTTGAAGATGCGTTAAGCCCTCTCTAGAAGACGATTCAGGCATAATTCCTCATAATCATCTCCAAATCCCCCTACAACATCATCCTGGGAAGAACGGGGATCTAGCAGTTGTAGGCCATATACCATACACTAAGCTATGAAAATTTCAAACGTAGGGCTTACCATCACAATTTTAAGCCAACTCTTGCCCATGTTACAGTGCCACGTGACAGAAACTTAGAACAGACCGAGTGGGAAAGAACAGGAGGAGATAGTCATAAATAAGCTATACCCAGAATAGCTAATCAGGATAGGAAAAACACTCCCATCAAACTTGAAGGTCGGATTGGTAGGGATGCTAGAAGAAAAGGTGGGAGTTTTTTCCTGGAAGTCGGAGGATATGATGCGAATTTCACGACACATAGTAGAACAAAAGTTAAAAATTGGACAAGGAAAAGCACTAGTCGTCCAAAAGAAGCGACCTACAGCCCTGGAGCGCAACACGGTTGTTAATAAAGAGGTGGTAGAATTGGTTAAAGTGGGAGTACTCAAGGAAACCAGATATCTAACATGGGTCGCCAACATAGTTATGGTGAAGATATATGACGGTCGTTAAGGATGTGTGTGGATTTTACCGACTTAAGTAGGGTATGCCCAAAGGATAGCTATCCCTTACCAAAAACTAAGAAAAAAGTGGAAGAATTGGAAGGCTTCAAATGGATGTCTTTCCTTGACGCCTAAAAAGGATACCACCAAATCAAAATGGCCAAGGAAGATGAAGATAAGACTGCATTCCACACTGAAAGAGGGACGTTCTACTACACAAAGATGCTATTTGGTATAAGAAATCCAAGGGTGGCATATTAAAGGCTGGTAGAGAAGATATTCAAGCCACAAATAGGGCGGAACATGGAAGCATATAGATATATGACCCGGTGATAAAAATAAAGGATGATCAAAGATACATCAAAGACATCTGGGAAGTACTAGAAAATTTGGAGGAAACAAACATGAAGTTGAATCCAAAGAAGTGTATCTACGGGGTAGAAGAAAGGAGATTCTTGGGGTACGTCGTAACACCGACCAAAGTTAGAGTGAACCCCAAGAAAATCAAGTCCATCTTAAAGACTAAAACCCCGTCAATGGTTAATGAGATACAAAGCTTGACAGGTAAAATGGCGGCACTAGGGCATTTTCTAACCATGTCAGTAAAGAAATATATATTCCTTTTTCCCGGGTACTGAAAGTGCAGATGGACAAGAATAAGGTATATTGAAGTGATGAAGTGGAAAGAAACCTTATTAACCTCAAACAGAGTCTGATGATTCTCCAATGGTTAGCAAGTCCCGGGCCGGGGGCACTTATGATAATGTACATATCGGTTGGGGAACTAACGTTAAGCACGATAATGTTGGTAGATATAGAGGGGGTGTAGACACCGGTGTACTTCGTTGGTAGAATGATGCAAGGTCGAGAGAACAACACCCCCCTGATTGAGAAGCTAGTACTGGCTTTAATGCACACCGCAAGAAGGTTGCGAAGGTATTTGTAAGGTCACCATTTCTGTGTACTTACCAACCAGCCTATCAAATAGGTGTTACTACAACCGGAAAGGCCAGGAAGAGTAACCAAATAGGTCATTGAGTTAGGAGAAGACGACACATGCTTTAAACCACATGCAAGCATCAAGGGGCAAGCAATGGCTGATTTCCTCACATAAATCCTGAGAGGGAACACGGAAGAAGAAAAAGTAAAGGAGGTTCCTTCCATAAATAGTTGTTGGTCCTTATTTATAGATGGAGCATTGAGTGGAGACGGATCAGGAGCCGGAGTGGTGCTAACAGACTTGGAGGGGGAGGTATGCACATATTCGCTAAGATTCGAGTTCCTTTGTTCGAACAACAAGGCCGAATATGAGGCCCTTCTGACAGGACTACAAATCACCAAAAATTGGAAGTAAAGCACTTAAAAGGCGTTTGGAAACTCGATAGTTGTGGTGAACCAGATAAATTGACGTACGAAGCCAGGGAAGACCCCATGAAAAAATACGTCAACCAAGCTCGGTTGATGATGACATGTTTAAAAAGGAATCACACAGGTGCCCTGATCAGTTAACAAGCACGCAGATGCCCTAACTAAAATGGACTCCATAGCGTTCAACCACTTGACCAAAAAGGTATTGGTCGAAGTCTTGAAACAAAAATCATCATGGAAAATGTGTATATGTGATCAAAAAAGAAGAAGGACGTTCGATGATCCCGTTGATTACGCATTTAAGTAAAGAAATCGAACTTGGGGACGATCTCCAAACGAAGAAGATAAGGGTTAAGGCGGAAAGTTGTGTATTCGAAGGAGGAGTCATGTACAGAAGGGGAGCCAGGCTCCTATGGCTAAGGTGTATTACTTCGGAGGAGGGAAAAAGGGTAATAGAAGAACTACGTTAAGGGCTATATGGATCCTACGAGGGGGAAAGGGCGATAACTCAAAACATCATAAAGACATGTTACTTTTGGCCGACCATGTCTACGGATACCAAAGACGTAATCCATAAGTGCGAGCCGTGTCAGAAACACGCCAACATCCTAAGGTTGCCATAGGTAAGGCTGAATAGCATAATGATCCCATGACCTTTCAATCAGTAGGGAATTGATATTGTGGGATCATTCCCCTGAGGCGCCCAGGAGGCTAAATTTTCTGGTTGTGGATGTCAAATATTTCTCTAAGTGTATAGAAGCAAAGCCTTTGGGCTCGATAATAGGAACGCACATGGTGAAATTTGTATGGAGACACAGTGTATGCTAATTTGGAATACCCCAAACAATTGTAAGCGCTAACTATACCTAGTTTGCCAATGACCCCTTCCACTGTTGCTGCGCTAACTTAAACATAAAACAAATTTCACAAGGGTAGTGCAACCTCAAGCCAACGGGCAGACAAAAGTCACCAATCGAACTATAGTAAAGAGAATCAAAACCAAGTTGAATGGAGCTGTTGGCCTATGGTCGGAGGAACTACATAACGTCTTGTGGGCCTATAGGACCATGACAAGAAGAGCTACAGGGGAAACCCCTTTCTCGTTGGTATATGGTATGGAGGAGGTTATTCCCCCAGAGATGGACATCGGCATGGATTGGGTATGGAGCTTCGTAGTAGAAGAAAACAATGAAAGTAGATAGTGCGTCATGTTTAACCTCACCAAGGAGAAAAAATAAAAAAAACATCGATAATACAAGCGAGATAAAAGGTGGACGTGGATAAGTATTACAACAAGCGGGTTCGACATACTGCCTGCAAGATAGGAGACTTGGTACTGAGGAAAAATGAAGCTCGTAGGTTGGAAAAGGGATGAAAGTTGAGTACAAACTGGGAAGGCCCATATCGGGTCATTGAAGCACGGTGAAACGGGTCGTATTTCTTGGAAACTTTGCAGGGAAGTCAAGTTCCCCGCACGTGGAATATCTCAAACTTCAAAAAGTTGCATTTCTGAAAATGAACCAAGAATCGGTAGAGGGGAAGGTCGTTATAGACTAATTTTGTGTTTATGTAAGCCCTATGATCAGCTAAGTTTTGTAATCGTTTACCCCCCTCGAAAAATGAAAATTGGGAAAATGTTTTAGCAAAACTCTATAAAGTAGCCTCGAAAATCGAGGAGTAGCCTTGACACAGGCCTAATTCAGATGAGACAAAAAAAACTCGAAAGCAGATAAGAAATATACAGTTCAGTGCAAATGAGCTCAGTTGAACTTATAAAGCGGTCATATTATCATGTAATAGCCCACGAAGGCTCGACAAATTCAAAATGAGTCTGGTTTCGAAAAAGAGGCCATAACATAAGCCTTTCCTTGATAATAACCACAACTGGCCACGAAGGCTACCGACGACCATTAAATTAAACCTAAGTTCAAACGTAGTACGGATGGATCTTATTTAATCCAGACGCGACCTTAGCCATGGTCGTTGAACCACAAATAATAAAAGTAAACCGAAGGTCAGCCTTAGAATAAACAAATCTTATTTTTAATTTAGATCCGACCTTATCCATGGTCGTTAAACAGCAAATAATAAAATTAAACCTAAGGTCAACCTTAGTATACACGAATCTTATTTTAAGTCAGATCCTACCTTAGACCTGGTCGTAGAATCGCAAAAAATAAAAGTAAACCTAAGGTCAACCTTAGAATAAACAAATCTTATTTTAAGCCCGATCCAAACTTAGCCACGGTCGTAGAACCACAAATAATAAAACTAAGCTTAAGGTCAACCTTAGTATAAACGAATCTTACTTTAAGCAAGATCTGACCTCAGCCACGGATGTAGGACCGCCAATAATGAAATAAATATAAGCCCAACTTTAGTATCAACTTGTCTAAACCAGTGCCGGCCTTGATAAAGGTCGTAGAACCAATGACAACTCAATGGATTGGTTGATTGCTTTGTGTTTGAACTTTCCTAGAGCTAACCAAGCCTAAAAGGCAGTTGTCAAACCACTAGTAAAACTATCAAAAAAGATAATAAGGGAGAAGGAGGCTGAGTGCAGCCTCATCACTAAGTTAGTCCGGTTGAACCAAAACCAACCTTAAAAGTTATTACTTGGTAAAGCGAGGAACCTAAAATAGTTTAATCACAAAAAATAGCTCTCCCAAGTAATCCTTGGATACACACATTAACACAAGTATAGTTATATATCGTCATTCAGCAAGTGGACGTCCGACCTCCCAGTTCGGTAAACCCAACCTCGAAGAACAAGATAACAAAGAACGAAGAAGAGAGAATTCTAACAACCACCACCTTCCCCACTAAGGAAGAAAAGTAAAAGCACATAATCAAGAGTACATGAAAAGAAACCAAGAGTGTTTATCATACATTCATCCAAAGAAAAAGAAACAAACAAAAGCAAACACCGACTAACAAGAGCCATCCACAGAACCCGCTAGTACACCACCACCATCCCTACGATTCACGAGCTTGCACCAATAATTTCAGCTCGGTCACACCAACTTTACCCTCTTTCAAGTCCTTGAGAAAAACAAATTCCACCACCACCAAGGCTTTAAACCAATTCTGAGCCTGGTTCAAGGCGTTCCGGTAAATATACATCGGGGCAACAGATTCGCACACGGATAGGTAGTTGTTCTTCATCTCGGAACATCCCTTATGAAGACCGTACTGAACACACATTGATTAAACCTTAACCTTTTTCTGACCATATTTCGGAGAGCGAAGGAGTTAAACCAAGGAACAAGGATTCCCTTCTTTGAGTAACCACTAGATGTCAGACAAGTGACTTTGTGACTTGGATCGGAGTCACTCTAACTCCCCAGAAAGGACAAAATTGTCATTCTTCAGAGATATTAACTTACCGTCGGATTCCAAGACAGTCTCCTGCAAATGCTTCACCCGGCTCATAAGACCGTTCACCTAGAGCCCCATGGTAGAAAGTTTACCCTCTGCTTCTGATAAGCTCCCTTCAACCACCTCTAATTTGGTTTTCTCTTCCCAAGAAGCCTCAGTTTCAAGTTCCAGTTTTTGCAGGAGATCCTATTTCTCCTCCTCCCATAGGCGAAGCTTTTTCTCCAAAGCAGTAATCATTTTAGTGTTGAAACTGGCTGCTTTTTATTTAGAAAGAAGCTTGAACTCGATAAGGGACCAATTTTCAACCTTGAACTCAGTTAAATGACGCTGAAGGTTGCTATTTTTATACTCCATAGATGATGAATGAATTTGGATTATCTTTAGCTGATTCGACATATTGGAAACCTGAAGCTTACAAGATACCTATTGAGACAAGCAAGGCAATACCTTATCAAGAGAGGATTTGATCCTGGAAAGATCTTCATCCAGTTTCCTTTTCAAAAGAGGGTGATACATGTCTTTGAGAGAGAAAGCAGGTCTCTTTGAAGAAGGGGGAGAATCATTGAAAGTGATTGTTTGGTTTGAGGGAACATCAACACCTTTTAAGACCCAAAGTAGAAAGGCCTTTCTGAGAAAAAGGGTCCTCATGATCCATGAAAGTATCTGGACCAGAGATGCTTACAGGAGTTTCAACACTTTTACTAAAAGAGGCATCCTTGTTGGTAACGAAGTCTGGAAAAAGGCCCGATCGATAATCAGAAAAGGAAAGCATAAGACCATCATCTTTCGTGTTAGAGTCGGATAAACGAGAATTAAAATCGGCTTCAGATAGATGGGAATCGTCAAAAGGGATGTGAAATCTGTTGGATTAGGTGTCTAAGCCCATAAATATAATTGGTATAAACTTGAATTGATAGTAGCAATGTCCTTTTAGGTTACCTTCAAACCTGGCAATGGAATAGGATGACTGTTAGAGAGAGAAGAATGATTTATTAATTTATTACTTAGTTGATAAATTAATTTGAAATCAAAATAAATGATTTAATTAATGTATTATGTGAATAATATATTAATTAGTAATCATATAGTTTAATTAATATTTAATCAGAAATTAACTTGGAGTTAATTTTGGGATTAAAGGAATTAATTGAAACTGTAGGGAATAAAGGTGACAATGTTTAATAGTAAGCATTGAGCATTCTAGAACCTCGCTTAGAGGGGTGGGGGTGGGAACGAAATCTTGATGCTCCTAGGGTTTCCATGGGCTCTAAGGGTGCCTTGGAAGCCTAAGGGAGGAAGTCAAGGGATTAGGGTTAACTAAGATACACTTGCGTTATCCTAAACCTTCCTTATCCCCTATATAAACCCATATGTATTTTAATCCTTACTGTGTGAATTTGATTATAATATATAGAACCTAGGATTTCTTCTTTTGTGTTCAAGTTGCATGTTCAATTAGAGAAAACCTATATCCAAATCAATTAGGGTTGCATGCACACATAGGATTGCATGTTTTGCCCAAAACCCATCAAAATCGACCAGTTAAACTAGAAATAAAATTGTCAACATCATTACTAGAGGATTCCGGGAAGACCAGAGAGCTGGAAACCTTGAAGGTAACAACAGGCAAGGGGTCGGTGTTGACAAGGGGCACTTTCACCATACGATCTACCTCGGTAAAGGATTGAATGTCATCAGAAAGACCCAGATTAGAAAGCGCCTTCAGTTACTTAGGGAACCCCTGACATGGATCCCCAGTCTCCCCCGCGGACCACTTGTGCCCCACCAAAGATTTATAAGTTGAGTCGTCGTCAAGAAGGACTTCGATAGATGGATTCGAAGGTGAAGAAATTGTGCGTATTTTTCCCTGACCCATGGTGACCTTAGATCCCGCAAGAACTGAACTCTTGATGACAGGAGTATCAGTATCATCGTTTTCCCCCATTATCATAGCAGAAGGGCTGAGGGAACTATGACTTACTATAGAACCACCAGAGATAGGATGCAACAAGACTTTCTTTAGCTTCAAACCCTCAGTAGGAGCTTCTCGTTTCAAGATAGATAGAAAAGGGACTTTTTTCCCCTCAAAGGTCAGCACTGCCCTTTTACCCCACCTTTCCCAATACGGACTCAACCCGACCATGCCAAGATGAATTTCATTAGTGTCCTTCCAACGGATCAGGTTACCCGTTGAAAGAGAACCATTTTCTCTGGGTAAAGGGCAGGTTTGGGGTCTAAAGGCCTCTTAAAAGTCATTATGTTAGACATGGAAAAGGAAAAGGTTGAAGTATCCATGAATAAAAAATCATTCTTCTTGAGCTTGATGGCATGAAAAAGACAAAAGCAAATATCGACGACGCCCTACCGACTGGAAAAAGTCACCCAATTGGCGATGGAAATGGTGCAGTACATATAGTGGAATACATCAATGTCGGGATGAAGACCTAGGGCTTGGCTTAGTAGTTGGAAGCACATGAGCTTTCTGAAACTGTTAGGGCTAATTTGAGAAAGATGAACTTTGTATACTCGATAAACCTTGCCAAGGAAGGAAGGAGCAGAAAACCTAAGCGCGACAAGAAGAAATTGCACGTAAACCCGAACCTGACCTTCTAGGGAGTCACGAATGGAAGCCCTGTTCTCCACTACTGACGAGATGAGTTCTTCTAATATCTTGTACGGCTTTAAGATCGAAATCAAGTAATCAGAGTCGATGGTCGAGGGAATAGAGTCCACTGCTACTTTACCTATGATCGAAGTTTTGTGGAGAGAAGAAGGATAAAAATGAGAATAATGTAAATAGGAACGGGAAGAATTTCAATTGAAACCCCACTTTTATCGGTCAGTAAGTTTCAAATGGTAAGACTGCATCGAGGAATGTAATGGTCAGTGAAAAGACCCCTCATTATGGCTGTTGTCCCTAGTCATGATTGCTAAGAACACATGGAGATACGAAGTGACACGTAGTTTTAACTCGGTCAAAACTAGGGATGCTTAATGACCTATATCCTAGAACGTGGGTCGGCCTAAGGGAAGATCCGATGAGGAGGTAGTGAAAAACTGATCAGACACAAGGGCCAAGGCCGTGTTAAATACTATTGACCTACAGTAGAGCTTCAACTCCTACATTACGAATGAGTGGTGTGTACCGCTGTCATGTCATGTACTATTATCCATCAAATATTGAGGCTCTACAGACTATAAAGGGCACACAAAGGTAATAGGAAATAGTATTGCAAAACCCTAGAACTAATTACTTCACACTATTGGTGCTAAGTTATTAAAGGCCAAATACAACAAGTTCTACAAGCTACATAAAAAGGCAAACTCCAAAGTAGTATTTTATGTTGTTTATATCATTTGTATGCTAGTTGTAGGCTTAAAGCTTTGGAAACAATATTGCATGTATAATTAGAGAAAATATATATCTAAAGCTTTTAAGGTTGTATGTGCACCATAGGATGTTGTAGTATACTAAAACCCAACAGGGGTATCAGAGTCAGTTTTTAAGGTTCTATTATACTTGATGTAATTATTGGTTTTCAAAGTGAAAAAAATCGTTTTTTGTGATGTCTAGACAGTGGACTCACCGAGTCCACTGGGCAGCTCGCCGAGTTCACCTTATAATTCAACCAATTCGCCGAGTCAGTTCATGCACTCGACGTGTTGGTGCCCTTGACAACAGATTTTCGAGTTTTTTGGCCTGTTTTGGATTAGGATCATTAGCACAAAATGTTTTTGTTCATAAAATTTGATTTTGATGCTATGGTAATGATTATCCTGATCCAAAAAAAAGATAATTGTCAAAGTTTCAAGATTTGTATTAGTTTATATGATTAGCTAATTTCTTGAAAATTGTTGATCTGAATTATCTTTACTTATGAGTTTAATTTAGATCATAGAAAATTATTTGAATATTGTGTTAATTAGAATATTTGATCTTAATGGTTTTTATGAACTCCATAACTTCTCGTCAAGTTATAGAAAATGAAGAGTTTTTTCTTTTAAAAGAGTCATTAAAACTCATAGGTTATGATAAACAAAATTGGAAGAGTCTTATTTTAATGGTGTTAATATCTTCCATAACTTGTCCTCAAGTTATGGATCTTGAAAAGTTTTCAATTAAAACCTTATTAAACTCATGAGTTATGGAATTCAAAAGTTTTTGAAAAGTTCAAAACTTACCCTCAAGTTTTGGAATTTGTAAAGTCATCCCTATGAATACTTTTAGTCCAAACCTTAGAATTTTAAAAGTTAAAATTCAACCCTTATACTATTATAATATTAAAAGTTAATATATATATATATATATATATATATATATATATATATATATATATATATATATATATATATACATGTGTGTGTGTGTATAAGAGTAAGTCAGTCTTACCGTTAGTAGGCCTCATTCACGAAGCCGGTCTATAAGGGGGTATATGGTTACTGCCTATAAAATGATAGTTTCATGGGTGTCCATTCTCACCCACCGCTTCCTTGACTAGTGGATGGTCCTTAGCCGAACGGGTAGGATAGGACACTGATTCTCCTTTCATTAAAAGTATAATGATAAATATAAAGTAACTAAACTTTTATTAAATTCTCAATCTTAGTTACTTTAGGAAAAATGTGAATATGGTGCTAACCCATGAAATTGCACATTGCACCTTGTTAAGTCGTCAGTGGAGCATGTGTGGTTAACCGGCACACTAATATGGGACTGAAAATGTGTGGCAAAGGGTATCTTGATGTTAATCATAGATCAATGGAGCATGTGTGGTTAACCGGCACATTGATTAGGTGGTTGTAACATTGGGTGTATCAAGCTAATTTGCATGGTTATTCACACCTTGTTTGTAATCATCGACATCCCAGTCATAAACTTGAAGGGCACAATTGAGATTAAACATGCCACTGAAAAGTTCAATGAATCTCAAAAGATCTAGGAGTTTCAATTCACTTAAAACCTAAAATTCTTTTTCATTTTTCATGGTGGAAATTGGTAAATCGTCACTTACCTACCTTCAAATATTTTGCAAATTGGATTACAGCATCCCTCTTCCAATTGTTAAATATCGTGTTGGGTCCTAGCCTTAATATTTCAAATTGGGTGTTATATTAAGGACTTAAATCAACTAAAATTGAATTTCTCCCTCATAGATGTCTAGTTATGACTGATGGGTTATCAGCAATTCTAACACTCCTAAGTGTACATGCAACCCTAGAAAACCTTGGATCTATGTTTGTCTAAGATACATGCAAAATACTTTTTCCAAGGTTCATAAACCTATCTAGCATACATGGGGAACTTTATAATATAAAAGATAGCTAGAAACACATACCTTGTTGTTGTTATGATTCCTTGAAACCTTGAGAGCCTAGCACCCCAAGTGTGATGCCTCAAATGCTTCACACAACACCAAGTGCTTTGGAATAACTTTGAGAGAATGTGTAACACTCTAAAAAGCGGTCAAGCCCTCTAGTCACTATGTGTAGCCAATTTTGGTGGGTATGATGTTCTTTATATAGTGTGTCACATCTAGGGTTACACCATGTAAACCCTAATGTGGCATGACTCTTCATTTCCATGACCCATGGGTTTGTAACTCCCATGGAGCCTCCATGGAGTATCCAGTGGGTTTAACCCAACTTGATTATCCATGGAGCCTTTTAGCCCACTATATAAGTTATGGATGATTTACATAATCAACCATATATTTAATTAGTCACCATTTGATCACTTAATTAATTCTTGATCAATACTAATTAAATAATACTATTAATATATTAGAACTTATAATATATTAATAAACCACAAGTGTTAATTCTCTCATTTAGTCTATCCAAATGCATGATGCCATGCAACCCAAATGGACCATGCCGGGTCGGGTCAAGTACATACCAGAAATAGTTATGGACTTAGACACCTTATCCAACAGTCTCCGACTTGGATAAGTCTAATAACTATAATTGCAAGTATGACTTCAGGAACCGATCAGCAATCATAGCTATTTTCAAGGTTTCTCGGAACTGAGAAGATGATGATACGCCATTTCAGATAAGTGATCATATAATCCTCTGTTCTAGATATCAGCCGGACAAATACATGGAATAGTGTCTTACTTTTTGTCCAACAGTTTGTTTCCCGATTTCCGATTTGTTTGACATAGAACTTAATTGAACACATCAACTTAGTTCTGACCGGGCCTGGTACATGGGTCAAAACAAAATCATCGAGGGGCCTAGATATCGCTTCTAATCCAAGAAGGAACAGATAAACTTCGACTGATATGCTTGATCTTCTACTTGTTAAATTACACACAACTGCACGTTTTATTACATCGTGTTACCAATGCGTTTTCACACGATCAATGCATAACTAACTCATAGTTAACAAGTCATATCTCTAGGTTTGAAGACTTATATGATATTACCGTCTCATGATCACTTGAGATAAATTCCATGAAGTGATACAAGTGAGCGTGGGTTGAAACCAATACTCATAACTTATGAGCACTCATTTGTGTTGAGGCCATGTCCAACATCTTAGACCTCTACAACCAACTCATGACAGTCTTACTTTGTATGTACTTCCAACATATGACTGACTGTGGATAATTTGAATAATATGTAAAAGTCAACATAAATATTCTGGAAGTCAAAACATGCAAAAGAAATAATAGTAAATGATTAAAAAGGGATAGTGACACTTTACTCATAAATAAACACAACTTTTACTCATCATCAAAAGTCAATTACACTTTACAAATTTCAAAATTATCTAACTACTAAAACTAATATCATCCTTCAGCCCTATGCTCCTTGCATGCTGGAGATGCTTAACCCTACCCGGTCCCTTCGTGAAGGGATCTGCCAGGTTCTCATCCGATGATACCTTCTTTGCCACGAGGAGTCCTTCTTCTATACAATGTCTGATGAAATGGTATTTTCTGTCAATGTGTCTGGATCTCCCGTGATCCCTTGGTTCCTTTGCTAAGGCAACTACACTTTCACTATCATAGAAAATCTCTATGGGCTACGCTATAGCTGGTACAACTCCAAGGTCTCCAATGAAGTTCTTTAGCCATATAGCCTCCTTTGCTTCCTTGCTTGCCGCTATATACTATGATTCGCAAGTTGAATCAACCACTATCTCCTGCTTGGAACTTTTCCAAGAGATTGCTCCTCCATTTAAGGTAAAGACCAAGCCCGACTGAGAGTGGAAATTATCCCTATCAGTCTGGAAGCTAGCATCACTATACCCTACAACTCTCAGGTCATCATTCCCACCAAGGGTAAGGACCCAGTCCTTAGTCCTCCGTAGGTACTTGAGGATATTCTTTACCGCAGTCCAGTGTACCTTGCTAGGGTTCCCCTGATGCCTGCTAATCATGCTCAAGGCAAAGGCTACATCAGGTCGAGTACACGTCATAGCATACATGATCGATCCTACAGCCGAAGCATAAGGTATTCGACTCATTTCTACTATCTCAGCCTCAGTACTCGGGCTCTGAGTCTTACTCAGTCTAGCGTTACTCTGGATGGGTAACTCTCCTTTCTTGGAGTCTTGCATGCTGAATCTCTTCAGCACCTTATCCAAGTAGGTACTCTGACTAAGTCCAATTAGTCTTTTACTCTGGTCTCTCATAATCCTTATCCCTAGAATATAGGCAGCTTCTCCAAGGTCCTTGATAGCGAAACACTTCCTAAGCTAGGACTTAACTTCCTGCAAGGTTGAAATGTCATTTCCTATGAGTAGTATGTCATCCACATATAGTACCAAAAAACTAACTATACTCCCACTAGCCTTGACATATACATAAGAATCATCTTAACTCCTCGAAAAGCCAAACTCTTTGACTTTCTCATCTAAGCAAAGATTCCATCTACGAGGTGTTTGCTTTAATCCATAGATGGATTTCTCAAGCTTACACACTCTATTAGGGTACTCTGTGCTGACAAAACCCTCTGGCTGATTCATGTAAACATCTTCAGCCAACTTTCCATTAAGGAAGCGGTTTTGACATCCATTTGCCATATTTCATAGTCATGAAATGCAGCAATGGCTAACAATACCCTAATAGACTTAATCTTGGCTACTGGTGAAAAGGTCTCATCATAGTCAACTCATCGAGTTTGAGAAAAGCCCTTTGCAACCAGTTGTGCCTTATAAGTGTGTACATTATCATCCATGTCGGTCTTCTTCTTGAAGATCCATTTGCACCCAACTGTCTTACGACCTGACATATTGTCAACCAAGTCCCAGACCTGATTGTCATACATGGACTGTATCTCGCTATCCATTTCCTCTTTCCATTTAATAGACTCGGGCCTGCCATGGCTTCCTCATAGTTGTTAGGTTCATCCAGACTTACTAATGTCCCATCACTGATAAGTGTCTCACCTTCCGCAGTAATATGGAAACCATAGTAATGCTCAGGTACATTCCTAACCCTTGTGGAACGCCTCAGAGGTTCAATTAGAGGTATAATTGGATCAACAAGAGTTTCCTCCTCAAGTTGACTGCTAGGGTTTGAGGTTCCTTCGCCACTTGATTCTTAAATTTCTTCAAAGTCAATTTGCCTCCCACTGTTTCCTTGACTTTTGAACTCTCTCTCTCTCTCTCTCTCTCTCTCTCTCTCTCTCTCAAGACAGCCCTCCTTGCTACAAAGACCACATTTTCACTAGGTCTGTAGAAGAGGTAACCAAAGGATTTTTGTGGGTAGCCGATGAAAATACACCTCTCACTTCGAGGTTCGAGCTTGTCGTGAGTCTCGCGTCTCATGAAATCCTCACAACCCCAAATCTTGATGTGGGCTATACTAGAAACTTTCCAATCCACATCTCGTGAGGTGTTTTGGCAACCTTCTTTGTAGGGACCAGATTAAGGATATGGGCAGCAACCTTTAAGGCATACCCACAAAATGAAATTGGTAGTGAAGCTCAACTCATCATGGAACGAACCATGTCCAAAAAGGTTCTATTACGCCTCTCATCTACTCCATTCAACTGTGGTGTCCTGGGAGGTTTCAATTGTGAGACAACCCCACATTCCCTCAGATAGTCGAGGAACTCTGTACTAAGATACTCACCACCGCGATCGGATCGAAGCATCTTAATGTTCCTGCCCAATTGATTCTCGACTTCCTGTTTAAACTCTTTAAACCTTTCAAAAGTCTCTGACTTATGATTGATTAAGTAGATATATCCATATCTACTGTAATCATCAGTAAAAGTCAAATAATAACGATTAGCATCGCTTGTGGCATGTTTGAAGGGTCCACAAACATCCGTGTGTATAAGATCCAACAAACCTTCACCCCTCTCACAAGAACCAGTGAAGGGTAACTTTGTCATTTTTCCAAGTAAGCATGAATCACAACTATCATCTGACTTTAGGTCAAATGATTCCAAAACTCCATCCTTTTGGAGTTGGCCTATGCGTTTCTTGCTTATATGTCTGAGACGAAAATGCCATAATGATGCTTTATCCAAGTTATTATCATTTGTAGAATCAATACACAACACAATATTTCCTAAATTATCTACAACAGACACAGCTTCATACACACCATCACAAGGTAATGCTTTAAAATAAAACACATTATTAAAGAAAGCATTTATTCCACCAATTTCATTATCAAAAGAAAAGGTAAAACCTTGTTTGTACAAAGCATGAAAGGAAATAACATTTCTTGCCATTTCTGGCGAATAACAACATTTATTCAAATCTGAAGTAAACCCACTACTTAGCAACAAAGTATAAACTCCAATCTTGGTGACATGTGAGACTTTCCTATTTCCCATGATCAAGTTTATCTTTCCATGCTCCACATTCTCACTTCTTCTTAGTCCCTGCAAATCAGAACAAATATGAATATTGCAGCCGGTATCAAGGACCCAAGAGTTAGAATAGAGTGAATTATTAGATAAGATAGTGTAAATACCTGCATGGTTGGGTTTCACTTTCCCATCCTTCAAATCTTGCTGGTACTTTGGGCAGTTCCACTTCCAATGCGCCTTTTCATGGCAGTAGAAGCATTTGGCCTCTTTGGGATCAGAAGAATGTGTAACGAAACCTTTCTTGGTTCCGCTAGAAGAGGAGCCATCAAGGGTCTTACCCTTGGTACCCTTCGAAGGGGTCTTCCTCTTCTTACCTTTCCCTTTCCCAATTGCCAGGACAGATGCGAAGTTTGGAGTAGGAGTAGAAGTGGTAACAACCAAATTACCTTTAAGACCTGATTCTACTGTCTTAAGGAGTCCCTGAAGTTTGTTGAGGGTGACTTCTTCCTTGTTCATGTGGTATGTCATGAGGAGTTGATCATAACACGGTGGTAAGGAGTGCAAAATGATATCTATTGCTAACTCCTCTAGGAAGTTCACATTCAGCTTCATCAGACGGTCCACATACCTTTGCATTTTTTGCATGTGGCCTGTGATGGGTTCACCATCTTTCATTCGGGTTGTTATCATGGAGGAGATGATTTCATATCGCTCTTGACAAGCACTCTGATGGTAGCGGTCCATCAATTCCTGGTGCATCTCAAAAGGATAGTAGTCCTCATAGAACTTTTGGAGCTCGACTATGATAGTGGCCATCATGATGCATACCACTTTGGTACCATCTCTTTCATGTGCCTCATATTCAGCAAAATCCTCATGAGTAGCAGTTGGCTCAGGCACCTTGAGCTCCTTGTCGAGAACATATTCCTTGTTCTCGTATCGAGTGACCATCCTGATGTTTCTGATCCAGTCAGTAAAGTTGGATCCATCAAAGATGACTCTCCCACAAAGGTTCATGAGAAAGAAGGAGCCAGTAGGGTTTGAGCAAAGAGTAGCATTGTTGGGAGACATCTGAAAAGAAGAAAACAAGTTTAGTTTAGATATAGAGAAATTCCTTAATAAAACACCCAAATGTAATATTAAGGCTAGGATCCAATCACCATATATTATAACTCAGAAGAGGGATACCGTAATCCAAGCTATAACATATTTGAAAGGTAGGTGAATGACGATTCACCAATTTCCACCATGAAAACGAAATATAAGTTATTAGGTTTTACTTGGTTTTTAGAAATTCCAAGATTCTTTTGAGATTCATTGAACTTTTCAATGGCATGTTTCAATCTCGAGTGTGCCCTTCATGTTTTGTGACTGGGATACCGAGGATCACAAAACAAGGTGTGAAGTAACCATGCAAATTACTTGGTACCCTTAATGTTTTTCCACTTAATCTATGTGCCGGTAAACCACACGCACTCCACCGACCTTATGAAAAAACCTTAAGTCACCCTTTGCCTACCTTGTTAAGTCCAAGTTAGTGTGCCGGTAAACCACACACGCTTCACCAACGACTTAAACAAAGTGTAAAGTGTAATTTGATGGATTAGCACCTTATTCACATTTTTCCTAAAGTAACTTAGATTGGGAATTTATAAAACATTTAGTTACTTTATAATAATCATTATACTTTTAATGAGAGTTTTAAGTCACTCTCCTACCCGTTCGGCTAATGACCCTCCACCAGTCAAGGAAGCGGTGGGTGAGAGTGGACACCCATTAAGCTGCCATTTTATAGGCAACAACCTTATACCCCTCATATAGACCGGCTTCGTGAATGAGGCCTCCTAACGGTAAAACGACTTGATCTTATACATATATATATATATATATATATACATATATATATATATACATATATATATATATATATATATATATATATATATATTATTAAACTTATAATATTATAAAGTATAACAGTTGAATTTTAACATTTAAAATTCTAGGGGTTGGAACTAAAGTTAATTAGGTGACTTTACAAGTTCCAAAACTTGAGGGCAAGTTTTGTAACTTAACAAAACTCTTCAATTCAAAACTTATGAGATTAATTGGTTCATTAAAATGAGTGAATCTTCATTTTATGTAACCTATGTGTTTCTTTAATGGACATTCAAAGATAAAACTTTTGGTAATCCATCACTTGAGGACAAATTATGGATTCTGTGACATCCCCATTTTCACGGCCAGAAAAGACCGATTTTGTTTATGCTTTATGAAAATCAGAGTACCTCTTTTAATAAAAATGTTGCGGAATTTGTTCCCAGTAAAACATGATAAATACGTTATCAAAGCATTTCCGAAGAAAAGTATTTTTATTCATTTTAAAACATTTGGGATGTCATCGTCAATATAGAAACATAAGCATAAACAAAACTTACATTCATTATCACTAGTGATTTATATCTCCTTCATCTCTCAGTGTAATGTGACTTCATAACAACACCTGTGATATAAATAAACTGAGTGGGTCAGGTTGAAAAACCTGGTGAGTACATAGGGTTTTCAACCCACAATAATAAAATTATTATGTTTTAACAATTAAGCAATCAACCCAATTACCCATCCTCATTATCTTCTTTATTCTTAAGGATCTACCCTAAGAATCAACTATTCCTCGTTCATTTATTCCTAAGGATCATCCTAAGGAATCGGCACGAAGTCCATCGTTGCCACGGTTTACACAACAGGCACTAAGTCTGCATAGTCGCCAGGGGTTAGGCATCAAGTCTGCATGATCGCCAAGGTTTACACAACGAGCACTAAGTCTACATAGTCGCCAGGGTTTATGCATCAAGTCTGCATGATCGCCAATGTTTAGGCACCAAGTCAGCATGGTCGCCAAGGTTTAGAGTACACCGGGTGAACACATCGTTCACAACACCTACAGGTTGCGAGCCTACTAGTGTTCCACTGGACTATCTAGAATAGTCCGTGGTTGTCATCCATACTCTATTGAATGACGGGGCCATCATTTGGGAAAAAAGCTTCTCACATCGTCCACCTCCCATCCTCACCTCACGGTCTATTTCACCTCTCAACTCATCATCCAACTCATACTCCATCTATTACATCTACCCATGTTTTACCCCAACATTATCGTAGATATAAAATACATATGCAGTTTAAATCATTTAAAACGTGTATAAAATCGTTCATCTAGCATAGACAACAAGTACTCAGATAATATGCACACATAACACGTAATTTATATAAAATACTTCATATCTATGTATAAGATGAAAGTAACTATGCACTCACCTGAGAAGGTGGTGACTTGGTACTCGGACAGCGCTTCGTTTACTTTAAAATAATTTCCTTCGACAAAACCTAGTATTATTACCACTACATTTTAGTCTAATATTTATCGTGACTAATTATTAGTCTTATTATTATTATTATTATTATTATTATATATGCGTTTAAACAATACTTTCCAACCACTATGTACAGACAGGGGCAGACATAAAACACCAGAGGGCAGGACCATTTTGGCATATAACACTTCTGAAATCCAACAACCATATGCTGCTGTTTAAACTAGATTCCCCGTACCGCGAGTAGTCAAAAATATATTATAACGACACTTATATAATAATAGCTCGAATATTTATTATAAGTTCATAATAACAATACTAATTTTAAATAAGCTATATTAAAATCGGGTAAGCATAACTTACTTACAAGGGGGTTTTTGCTAGGAGTCAGGCTCTGCTGGGGCAGAACTTCGTCGTTGAATCTTTCTAAGAAAGATTCGTGCTGCGCTTCAGCGCTCACCTTACTATACTAAACTACAGAAAGAGAAGTCGAATCACGAGGGACCGAAATGCTCGGGGGATAAGAAGAGAAAGACTCTTGAATCAAGAGAATTGTACAAGAAATATGAGAGCTAGAGGCTCTTATTTATACTAATTGAATTTTCAAAAACTACCCTCCATAATTACTTAATGACCTTATAGTTATATAAACAACTAAACACCCCTTTATAATACTATTTTAAATAGATTTAACGATATTTGTACTAACCTAATGTCGAAAGAACTCAACATTAGTCTTATAATGACCGCATCGTCGATACCATTCTAATGATATATACATATGTATATTATGTGTACATATATACGATTTATACTTTATTTTAATACGTAAATACGCTATTATAATTTGTAACTCGTTCATACGAACTCTGTTTTTGACATTTTTTATATCCACACGTAGGTGGAGACGTACTCTACAACTTTCGTTTAGACTCCGTCGGCTAATTTTGACTTTATTTTTAAAAGTTATATTTTTAACAGGCCGGGACAGGATTGGTCCGTTAAAATCTCATAACTTCTTCATCCGATGTCCATTTTCATCTGTCTTTTTATCGTTATGCTACTAATAATGAGATCTTCGATTCTTGTTTAGGTTGTGTCGGCTAAAAACCGCTCGATCTAATACTTGAACTTCGGGCTGTACACCGCGAAGCCGAAACTTCGAAAAATCATAACTTCCTCATACGAAGTCAGATTTGGGCGTTCTTTTTATGGACACTCTCAGGTTAACATATTCTACGACTTTCATTTACATTACTAAGGTTAAAAGTCGCTCTATCATAAATTTACTATTTACGTCTTCGCAGTGTCGTGTCGGTTCCGTCGCTAAACCTCGACGGGTCATAACTTCTTCGTTATAACTCGGATTTCGGTGCTCTTTATATGTACAGAACCCTTGAGACATATTCTACAACTTGGTTAAGATTATTTATTCTAAATAATCTTTTGTCAAAAAGTCGTTTTCGACCCCTGTTATCTCTAAATTGACTAGCCCAGATCTACGGGCGTTACAGATTCCATTAAAACACATAATGATCAAGAATTAAAACTAGCAAGAAGTTACACATAATTCCTATGATCATCTAAACTCATAAGAACATGAATATGAATATCAAAAATTCAAGAACATATAAAATCATGGAATTTTGATATTAGCCATTGTAAATGGATTGGAACAATCATTACACCATCTAAAACATGTTTAATAACACCAAAACAATTTAGGGTAATGTTTCTAGTCCATTTCCAGCAGCAAAAGTTGAAAAAACTGCATTCTGAGGCTCCTACTCGTCGAATGCATGAACCTACTCGACGAGTAGGATGAGTTTTCACATGAACTCGGCGAGTCCCCCTATGGACTCGGCGAGTTCAGCATGCAAACAGCAAAAAATCGACTTTTTCACTATTTTGCATCAAGTATCAAACAAGCAAGCCTAGGCTCTGATACCACTGATGGGTTTTGAGCAATTCTAACACTCCTAAGTGTACATGCAACCCTAGAAAACCTTGGATCTATGTTTGTCTAAGATACATGCAAAATACTTTTTCCAAGGATCATAAACCTATCAAGCATACATGGGGAACTTTATAATATAAAAGATAGCTAGAAACACATACCTTGTTGTTGTTATGATTCCTTGAAACCTTGAGAGCCTAGCACCCCAAGTGTGATGCCTCAAATGCTTCACACAACACCAAGTGCTTTGGAATAACTTGGAGAGAATGTGTAACACTCTAAAAATCGGTCAAGCCCTCTAGTCACTATGTGTAGCCGATTTTGGTAAGTATGGTGTTCTTTATATAGTGTGTCACATCTAGGGTTACACCATGTAAACCCTAATGTGGCATGACTCTTCATTTCCATGACCCATGGTTTTGTAACTCCCATGGAGCCTCCATGGAGTATCCAATGGGTTTAACCCAACTTGATTATCCATGGAGCCTTTTAGCCCACTATAGAAGTTATGGATGATTTATATAATCAACCCATATATTTAATTAGTCACCATTTGATCACTTAATTAATTCTGGATTAATTCTTGATCAATACTAATTAAATAGTACTATTAATATATTAGAACTTATAATATATTAATAAAACACAAGTGTTAATTCTTTCATTTAGTCTATCCAAATGCATGATGCCATGCAACCCAATTGGACAATGTCAGGTCGGGTCAAGTACATACCAAAAATAGTTATGGACTTAGACACCTTATCCAACAATGACAACTATGGCCTTCTGTATCCTTTTGGATAAAAGCTTTCCTAATGAAGATGACCCCACATGGCGATGAAGGTGAAAGACTAATCCCTTTGTCGTGTATTAATGGGACTCGAAATCATACTTCACTTCCTCTACCTCCTCCAACTATTCTCCCTAACCCACAAGTTCAAAGACTTGAAAATTTTCAAGGTCACTCAAGCCTTTTTGGCAAGCAAACACAAAGATGGATAGTATGTGTACACTCACGTCTTGGAGATGAAGTCGCATATTGACAGGCTGTGAGAGTTAGGTGTCGAAGTCTCAAGGAAGTTGACTGTTGATTGGGTTCTTCAATCACTTTCCGAGTCATATAATGAGTTCATTAAGGACTACTATGTGATAGAGCATGACATGACCCTTAATGATCTTACCTATTTGCTTGTTGCTGTTGAATCAGCAATAATTTGGAGCACTGGTAAAGCAAATTTGATTGGAAGATCTACTTCCCAAACTTACATGGACATTGACAATGGAAACATTGGAAGTCCAGAAAAGTCTTCTCTTCCCAATGGAAAGGGATCTGCCATAGTCAAACCGGTTGACCAAATGGTAAAGAGAAAGGCTAAGTCTGATATAGTCTTGTGTACCATTACTAAAGAGTCCGTATGTTTCTGTTGCCAAAAGAAGGAGCATTGGTTGCGAAGCTGCCCTATTTACCTGAAAGTTCACTAGGATGGTAAAAGTCAAAAAATTTGACTATGCTTAAGGTAAAGTCCACTATCTAACTCTATTAAGTTATTATTTGGAGATTCTTATTACATGATGTGACTAGGTTGCATTTTGATGTTTTTTAGAATCGAAGAAAAGAAAGAAAGCTTAAAGGAAGAATAAGCTAGTTCTGATCGTGAAGAGATAGATTTCGATCGCATGGTCTTAAGATCAGAATTTTGAGCTGCTGCTAGGAGTTATGATAGATTTCTTAAGAATGGATAACAACATAGTTTTCATATTTATTTGCATTGTAAGTATAAGTTTTTCTGCAAATTTAAAATAAAAGTAAAATTTTTATTTTATTTATTTTAGGTATCCTTACAATGGGATTTGTGAAAATTGTTGTTTATATGATTCCATTGAAAGCAATATTGGAAAATGGATTTGATTCTTTCGTTTGTAGTAGTGTCGAGAATTTGCCAAATAAGAAAAGATTCTCATCACTCAAGTTTTAGTTGGATAGAAACTTGGTGTAAGACCCAAATTTGCTTGTGTATCAATCAGATCCAATTGATGGTGCAGAATCCCAATCAATTGGATGATGTCAAATCAAAATAGAGAAGAAGGAGAAGAAGAATAATATGAATCTTGAATGTTTTGATGATTAGAATGAAGTTCCTTACACAATATTGACTTTCTCTCTCTAAAACACACCTTGAGTTTCACACACTTAAGTTCCTCTAGCTGTACACTCTCTTGGTCGTCTAGACTCAAACATGCACTCCTCACCCTTACATCTGTTTATATGGAACATGGGCCGTGAACATGTTCACGGCCGTAAACCCCCACTTGGGGTCGTGAACACACAACTGCAAACACATATTACATGACCGAAAACCCAATTGCCAAGAAAAGCAAAGTATAAACCATATTTTTGACCCAATAGTCTCCCCCTTGGTTTATAGCTTTCTTTTCTAACTCACCCAACAAACTCCCCCTAAAAGTAGCTGGCTTTTCTTGTCAATCTTCAGTTGGAGCTTGGCTTCAACGTTACCCTTTAAATTATTCACAGCTTCAAGATGAACTTGAAGAAATCTTCAATAAATGACTTCAACTTGAGCAGTTGGGCTTTTCTTCAAAATTTGACTCTGAACGCACATTGGGTGAAGAGGCTTGGTGTACTAGTTCTTGAAAGATAGCGCTTTCAGCTTGAGAATCTTCAGAGAAAATATCAGAGAGAACGAATCTTCTAGATCACTTCAGCATGTTCATCAATAGCAACAAATTGATTGAGGAGGCTTCAATACAATCTGTTACATAATCTTCAAGTCAACTTCACCTTGCTTCTGGGGTTGAAAGATTGAATGTTGAAAGAATAGTCTTCATTTCTTGTTCCTTCGAATGAGAATTCTTCGATGATCACGGACGAAGCCTTGGCTCAGAAAATCTCGATACAATCTCCATGAGTCTCATTTACATCTGAATTCACTTTTCAAGACAAAACAAAACTAAAAGAAAACTTAGCACACAATATTTTTGTATTTTTTAATTTTTTTGAACATTAAAACATAAGCAACGCTATTTTTGGATTTTTTTTAATTTTCTGATATTTGTTTAATTTTTGAATTTTCTGATTTTTGTTTGATTTTTGGAATTTTTTAATTCTCCCCCTAAATTTGTGCATAGAGGAAAACTATGAACAAATTTAACAAAAACAAAAATAACTGGGATCAAAGTTATGAGACAGTCTTAGCTTTGTTTATCAGTACCTTCACCTTCATGAATAGGTCTAGTCAATTGCTGGTATTGTGGTCCAGTTAAACACGAAGAATATTGACAAACTTTTCCAAATAAACCATTTAGTTGACGACGACCACGGGTATTGTTGTCCACCTAAATTGTGCAGCGAGATCTATAGACAACCTCTAAATGGTTCAATTTTAGATATACTAGAACATGTTTCCCACTTCCTGATATACCCCAATAATCAGGGACTTCCAAGATACTCCTTACTTTAGATGAGCAGACAATTATTATGGGAGAAGTCAGATTTAGAATGCATATGCTGTAAACCTAGGTTGGATCTCTTCCAAACTCGCAGAGGGTGAAACATATGACTAACCAGATTTAGAGGAATTGAGAAGTAGAATGGTGCATATGTTGTGTACCAGGTTGGATGTGTTTCAATCACGTAGAGGAGACAAAATATGGCTAACAGACAAGAAGAATTCCATAGATAGGAGATGCAGAGAGATAGAATTACATATGTTTCTGTTTAGGTTGGATGTATTTCAATCACGCAGAGGTGGCAACATATGACTAACAGAAAGAAAGCAAGAAAATAACCTTCTACGGACGTGATTTATCGGAATTCCCTAGTCGCCCCATCAATACCAGAATTAAGGACAGAGTCCGTACATCAGGGAAAAGTTAAGCCACAATCCTAGATGCATATTAATTTAGTGTATCCCGTGGGTTCCCGTGTTTATCTCACTGCTCAATCTACGCGAGCATCATATGGTCAGTCCAAACAATCCTATCTAAATCCACAATGTCAAATCCTTCATGCCTACCAACACATTTAACACAGAGAGTAGACAATTCAGATTCAGTACCTTACACTGGTTTAGACTATCCGTTATCTCTTTCTTGATATCACTTCCCTACAGACATATAAGAAAATAAAAAAAAAATGTCTTCAAAACGAATCAGTTTAAGATAAACTTAGGAGTATCGAGAAGAAAACTCAAACTGTAAGTCACCGATTGAATTTACATCCAGAAGATTTGAGAACAACATGCATAATCTCATAACAGATCTGAAAATTCTTCACATCGATAAGCACAAAACCCCATGTGTGATCCTCTCCTTTCTTCCTTTTCCGCAAAGGACACATACTGTCAAACAAAGTTCTGAGTGTAGTACAGTTGAGAGATGCCTCCTATCATGTGCCTGGAACAACCACTATCAACAAACTGAAGTCTGATGATATGCCTCAATAGCTGCTCTGACACAGAGTGGGATTAGTTGGTTTTTGGAACACAGTCCATTTTGAAATTGGGTTGACCTTTGTCATAAATGCAAGATACTCTCTCCCATGACATATCCTGCTTATCACAAACAGAAGATGAAGAAATATTAGAATCATTAGGTGATTTGGGAGATTGAACCCTTGGTACCCATCTGTAGATAGATTTAACCCATTTCTTGTCCGATCCGATGGGTGCCCCGACACTTGATTTTGAACTTGAAGCCGATCTTCAAGATGACTTTCATCTAACTGATCTTGGTTTCACTGGAGCATCTCTTGGATTGAACTTCTTGGCCGACTTTCCCTTTTTATCTTTGAGATTTGGATTCTTGGCCTTGTGGGTTGGAATTTTGCCCTTCTATGCGTTTCAATCACCATTGCGCGAATGTGACTTCGAATGATTTCCTTTTGGAGAATCTCCCTCTTGGCTCATTTTGCCATCCTTGTGCGTAGCAGGGAACGTATGCGCGATTTGGACAGTTTCAGGCAATGTGTCTAGGTGTTCCACAGTGAAAACATGTCTTTTTCTTCACTGGGAAGTTGTTTCTTCCTGCCCCTGGTGGCGTACCTTTGCCTCACTTATGGTTGTTCCCACATGCACACATACAACAAGCCGTCGGTTTCACTTGTTTTGGTGTCATGTATTTCTCAACAGTAGGTTTGTTAGGAGTAACAAAATTAGAAGCACTAGATTCAGAGTTCAAGGAGTCATTGGTTTGTTCAATAGTGTTCTCCTTGTTCCCATCTTCCGCTACATTACCTGCACAGGAAGTAGAAACATCAGTATTCTTCACCTCAACACCCTCAGTTGGCCTTGATTGTTCAGTCTTGACTGAAGCTGGTTCAGGGAGTGGGCCAAACTGAGCAGGTGTCTCTTCCTCACTAGTTTCAAGGGGTGGGTTATAGTTGTCATTAAAGGGAGGTGGAACACTGTGGTACCCTAGACCCTTATTTTGATTATCTTTGAATTTTAGTTGTTTTTCAATCATGGTTACAACTACCTCACTTGATACATCAAACTTTTTAAAGTTAAATTCAGCATCATTATATCTAGCTTTCAATGCATCAAGTTCGGCAGTTAATTTAGCAAGCTTTCTCTTAACATAGTTATAATTTTCACATTTATTACTATATTCTTCTTGAAATTTTCGGAAATCCTTGATTTTGGCCTCTATTTGTGTCTTTAATGGTTTTTGGTCTTTCTTAAGGGTGTACTTCTCATATTTAAGATCCTTGTTCTCCCTTTTTAATAAATCGATTTGTTCACGAAGAAATTTAATTTTAGCTTCACAAGATTTAGTACATTAAACTTCATTGACCGGAATGTTGAGGAACTCATTTTTTTTACCAAAAATGTCCTTTAACTAAGAACTCAAAAGTCAAACTTAAAAGTCTAATTTAAAAAGTCAAACTTAAAAGTCAAACCAAAAAGTTAAATTTGAAAATTTGAAAGTTAAACGAGAAAGTCAAAGTTTAAATTCAAAGGTAAAACTTGAAAGCCAAAGTCAAAATTTTTAAGGTCAAAAGTCTAAAATTAAAGTCAAAAAATTAAAAACTAATATTTTTGGTTGAAAATGAAATTTGAAAATTTGAAAATTTGATTTTTGGGCAAAAAGTGTTAAAATTTACGAAATTAAGAAGAAGCAGCGAAGCCTTAAGATTTAAAAAAAACAGAAGATGATTAACGTGTTCCTTGCTAGATCAAGTGGTAAGGCGCGTTGGTTGATGAAGCAAAGGACCCGGGTTCGAATCCTAGCAACCTCCAAAAAAAATTTGAATATTTGCTAGCCGCGAACTTTGGACTCGCTGATCGAAGACTCAAACACGCTACTGACTGCAAAGGCGAGGACCGAGACTGATGGGCCAAGAATGAAGCCGTAAACGTGCGAGAATGTTGAGCCGTGAATGCTTCTCGGTCGTATACGAACCTCGGACCATGAAAGCTCCGAGGGCCGTGAAAGCTCCAAGGACTGTGAACCCTTCTTCCCAGCCGTGAACACTGTTTCGGTGGCAGTGAAAGCTTCTTTGGATCACTAAAAAAACAGCGGTTTTCACCTCTTTTTGCTCCAAAACTCAATCAGAAACTCATTTTTATGAAAAACACAAAGAACAAACCCCCACTATTTTGCCACGAAATACCCAAAACCCCAAAATCCTTCAAAAATAAGATAAAAACGCTCCAGATCTGGCCAAAATGATTGATACAGACCAAGCTCTAATACCAGTTGTAAGTCCCAAATTTTCTTGTGTATCAATCTGATCCAATTGATGGTGCGGAATCCAAATCAATTGGATGATGCCAGATCAAAATAGAGAATAAGGAGTAGAAGAATAATATGAATCTTAAATGCTTTGATGATTAGAATGAAGTTCCTTACACAAGATTCACTTTCTCTCTCTAAAACACACCTTGAGTTTCACACACTTAAGCTCCTCTAGCCGTACACTCTCTTGGTAGTCTAGACTCACACATGCACTCCTCACCCTTACATCTATTTATATGGAACATGGTCCATGAACAGTTTCACGGCCACGAACCAGTTCACGACCTTAAACACCCACTTGGGTCGTGAACACACAACTGCAAACACATATTACATGACCGAAAACCCAATTTCCTAGAAAAGCAAAGTATAAACCATATTTTTGACCCAACACTTGGAATCATGCAACTTGTGTGATGAATGAGAATTTTCATCTTTAGGAAACTAAGACTAATTCCTTGTTCACATGTATATGTGAGTCAAGTGAAGGACTAGGGGTTCGGGTACACTTGGTTGTGCACTAGTCAAGTCCACCACAATGATCGATAAGACTATTCATCATGATTTACTAAAGTTTAGTAAATATGGTTATGCTTACAAGTTTAAGTGTAATTTTGAAATATTGGAAAGGTTTCAATGTATGGCAGGACGAATGAGAAGAATCAAATTAGGCAGAAAGATAAAAGTTTCTCCAATCTGAAAAGATGGGAGAGTACTTTAGTATCATGTTTTATGATCATCTTAAAGATTCAGGAAAGTCATATCACAATTAATCCTCTAAGGATATCTTGGTGCATTTGTTTGGCTAAGAAGAGGAATCGTGAGTTGTTGAAATGGTTAAATCAAGAAGATGAGTCATACTTCGTTCCAAAACAAGTCTTAGAGTCATACTCCACGATTGTAACTCGAGTGACATAATCTTAAGAAAGGTTTATAACACTTGTCAAATGTAGAGTAAAATGCTTTCTACTCTTGTACATTTGAAATTGGTAAGTTTTGATGTTTTGGATAAAACAAAGAACAACTAAGACCAATAGTGTCAAGTGTTTTTCTTGATAAGAATCCGCACTAACTCTTGAATATTTGTTTGTCAAGGAATGGTTCTTGAAAAGAGAATCTCCTATGTCATGGAGTCAGTGGGAGTCTTAATGATTTTGAAAAGGATCTCAAGAACTAATCAATAATAAAACATGTTGTTTATCACTAGCACACGACTTGAGGTTTGTAACCTATCGTGTTGACATATTCTTATTTATGTGCTCATTCCAGTTAAACGTTGACTATGCATGTGAATTCTCTGAATTCTCAATTGTTTGCATAACAACTTGGAAGACATGGTAGGCCCTTGTGCTTCCAGGTGGCAAGAAATTGAGATTGAACAAGTTCAGTCCATATGAGTTTGGATTTGTCACTAACCTTGTCTTATCATTATGGTTTGGCAAATTCCCATGGATAGGAACATACACACCATAAAATCTAAGTGTCATAAGGTTTCTCTCTAATTCATGAAAATGATTGCGAGGAAACGCATTCACTAAGTAGATTTTAAAGAGATAGCAATTGTGGGTTTTGCATTCTCAAATTCGATTATGATTACAACATCCATCTTCATAATTCGAATTGTGAGAAAGGGCAAAAGGTCTAAACATTATGATTACGGCATCCCTCTTCATAATTGTTTAGACACACATGTGAGCTATCTAAGGAGAAGTGTATGATTTTTATAAAGTCTTATCAAATAATCTCGTATCAGAACTCTGAACTGTGGTAAGAAAGTCAATAAAGTATTAATTTCTAGAAGTCCATTTGATTTCTGGGTACATGTCAAAGCTAGTGGGAGCATAAGTGTTATGCTAGTAAAGTAATTATTATGCTAGTGGGAGCATAATCAATTATGGTAAGTGTTGCTAGTTAGCAATGTTAATTATAGAAAATAAAGGTTTCAATTCGCCAAGTAACAGGGTTTGAAAAGTTGTTTTGCTATAATTAAGGGAGAGGAATTCATACTTCATTTCAATTCTAAAAGCTTAGATATGAATGTTTTGTTGGAATGGTTCAACAAAAGGAAATTATATATATATCTAAAAGCTTAGATTGAGATTTTAATCAAATTTAGTCTAGTATATATATGAATGTTATGTTTGAATGGTTCAACATAAGGAAATTCTATATATGGAAATAGTATTTGTGATCTAAAATTCGATTATGATTACGACATCCTTTTTCATAATTCGAATTATAAGAACAATGCAAATAGAAATAGAAGTATTATAGCAAAAGACTGGTCTAGTATCATGTCTTTATGTGAGACATCATGAATCGTGTCCCATATGCTTCGGATATAGGATCGATTATATGTGTTGTAATATTCATCTATTCTAAATTTTCCAAATGCCTAAGGCATTAAGAAGGAAAAGGACTAGAACTGGATATGACGAAAATAATTAAGAAATTGTTGAGGAGAATCTGAGGTTTACCAAAGATTGGTTGCTTATGGACACTTGGAAGTATGGTGTAAATTTTGGAAAGGACCATATTGACATATTCTAAAAAGAGGCAACTCTTGTTTAGAAGTGATAGTCAAAATGGGAATATGGAAATGTTTCCATAAGTGGAAGTCATTCTTTAAATTTGCGTAAGATTGGAAAACTTAATGCAAGAAGGATGTTCAAAGTAATGTACTTTGAATGTGAGACTTCGTTTCCATGGAATTGCTCTCCATTAGAATACTTTGTAATATATGTTGCCAAGTCTCTTTGACTTTTGTGCATATTCATTACAAAAGGATCATTGCATATAAGTTTAGAATCTAACATATTACACTAAATGGCAAGAATTTGATATTCTTATGTTTACGGTAAGGATTTAGGATTGTGAAGTGAGCATCATTAAAGTGTTGTCAATTGATCTATTTCACAAAGTAAGGAAAATAGACAAACATAGTGTGCATGCTTGGAGCATGGGACAACTATTGTTTTAATTCAAGTATTAAGTTGATTATTCGAAACATTATACAATAAATAATGAGTAATCAATATGGCACTCAAAGTTTTGGAGCCATATAGGATTAGTATTATTCTTGTGTTTCACTTTGGATGTTTTAACTTCCCGAATAACTAGGTTATTCAAACCATCCACAGTCAATCATACTTTGGAAGTAGGTATTGAGGCAAGACTATCATGAATGGGTCTATAGTTTGTCTAGGTGTTTTAGACATAGCTACAGTGTTCATGAGTGGTCCTAGAATATGATTCGAGTATTGGACTCAACCACGCTCATCTGAATCACTTCATGGATTTTATCATGAGTGATTGTGAGACGATAATATCTTATATTCTTGAAACGGAGACATGTGAGTTATAGTTATAAGTCGGTTGCACATTGAAATATGTAAATGCACCGGTAACTTGGATGTTATAAAACATATTGTAGTGTGTAATTTGATGAGTAAGTAAAAGAAAGCATTTGGGTCAAAGTTTATCCGTTCCTTTTACCCCATGTGGATAAAAGCTATATCTTTGGGCCCTCGATGATTTAGTGATGACAACCCAAAGTTCTTCGTCGAGCCTGGATTAATTTGATTTGTTCAATTAGTCGCTCATCATAAATAGGAAATCGAGAAACAACAAATGGACAGAGAGAATGATTATAATCCATGTCTCAGTCCATATGATATCTATAATGGAGGAATATATGATCCCTTATCTAATGGATGCGTCATTGACTTGGTTAGAGTTCGATAATGGCTTTTAAGAACTACGATTGCTAGTCGATATTTTGGAGTCGTACTTGCAATAATAGTTATTAGACTTATCCAAGTGGGAGACTGTTGGATTGGGTGTGTAAGCCGATAACTATAATTGGTATGAACTTGACCTGAGAGTAGCATGGTCCATTTGGGTTGCATATCATCAGGACAATTTCTTAGGATGAACTTTTGAGAAGAGGTTATTTATGGTTTGTTAATATATTATAAGTGCTAATATATTAATATAACATCATATGATTTAATTAGTATTGATCAAGAATTAGTTTGGAATTAATTTAGTGATCAAAAGAGACTAATTAAATCAATGGGGACTAATTGTGTAAATTAGTTATATTTATATGTTGGGCTTATGATCCATGTTGGATTAAGTTTATGTATGGATACATAAATAGTTGGGCCACATGAACCATTTGAGGCATTCATACTATTGGTGCTAAGTTCTTAAAGGCCAAATACAACAAGTTCTACAAGCTACATAAAGAGGTAAACTCCTAGCTAATATTTTATGTTGTTTATATCATTTGTATGCTAGTTGTAGGTTTAAAGCTTTGGAAACAATATTTCATGTATAATTAGAGCAAACATAGATCCAAAACTTTTAGGGTTGTATGTGCACCATAGGATGTTGTAGTATACTAAAACCCAATAAATTCAACTCTTCAATCAGGTGAGTCTCCTCACTATACTTGCATGTGTGGTAGTATATACATGCTGAGCAACTGGGTCTTATATGGTGTTTGTTATTATATATGTTATAGAGTTGCTGATAAGTCCAAGGCATGTTGTTAGCCCATTAGGACTACTGATAGTCCCCACAGGGCATGCATTTAGCCCAATGAGACTGTTGATCATCGCCAAGGTTGTTTGTAATCCATAGGGCGTGTTGTTAGTCCATTAGACATGTTGTTAGTCCATCGGGTGTGCTGTTAGCACATTGGGATTGCTGATAATCCTCAAAGTTGCTGAAAACCCATAGCTATTTATTTGTGTTGTGTTGTATTGGATATTTTTGGGAGCTCTATAAGCTTAGTGCTTATAGTTGTGTATTAAATATTTTTCTAGGTACTTAACGGATTACGAAGGCAGGACTATACACATACATCAATAGTTTTATGATTCGAGATTCAGCATTGTCTTCTTTGTAACTCCGATTTTTTAACTATGGATTAGGAAAATTTTGTTTAACTTGAATGTAACTTTAATAAAATAGTTGTTTATTCTATTTTAAAAATGAAATAATATATATATTCTAGAATTTGGGACATTACATTGGTGCTTGATCTGAGCACAACGATTGATTTGGATATAACTATTGACCAAGAGTTGAGTCGCATAGACTCTTTTTTACCAATATATCTAATCATATTGTTGTTTATCCTATAGACATGTAGAACATGGAAAATTGACTAGTAAACATTGTAAGCCAATTATATAAGTCAGAATCTACATAGTATGAAGAATGATTCTGAATTCCAAATGAAATATCATTATAAAACTCATGGATAATGATTGAAATGTTTTTATGTTATTAGTACATGATAAATGGATCAATCATTTCTTGTCTATAGAAAGTTGATATTATAACATTAAATGAAAAGAAGAAAGAAAGGGAATTGAAATGAAAGAAGTCAACTTTGATAAACCTGGAAAGTTAAACGTTGTGAAAGGTGTACCTAATTCATCATGTGACAATGCACATACATGTATGTAGATAAGAACGATATGTTGGAATCTATATACAAGTTATCTCGTATTTGGTACGACTTGAATTGGGTTCTTATGATAGGAACCAAGAGTCAGTATTGTGGTAACTTTAATACACCTTCATGAGAGGATATTTCTTTTGGAAGTTGTTACTTATGACTAAAAGACTGGAACATGTTGAAACTTTACAAAATTCAAGGAAATTATCATCCAACTCTATCATTAGTTAAATTTAATTATTAAGGATTAGAAATAATATTCTTATGTTATGAAACTCACGATACACCTCGAATGTAAGGTTTATGTAAATTTAGCCTATAAAAGGGTTAAATTAAGGATTAAAAGAATAATGAGCATGTTGAACTGTGTACATAGTACAAGTACGAAATTCCTGATAATCAGCCACATCGGCCCCTTCGTTACCATCAACATTTGGTACTTTCTTGATAATAGTTCATTGATCCCTATAACTATGAAAGGAACACAATTTAAAAGGTCAATTCTTTATTACTAACAGAGATAAAACTTGAGAAACATCACTAATTATTGGTTTAGTCCTTTAAATAAAATCTAGAAAGAACTAGTAACCACTAAGGTACTAAATAAAATATATTATCATCAAAATAGTGAAAATGGAAATAAAGCAACCGCATTAAAGGATCAACTAATCATGAAACTTGATTCAGGTTTATAAACATAATCGGATAAACATGGAAAAATGTAAGAAATGCAAAGTAACATTTTTAACTAATTGGGTAACACCCGCTATAGGTAAGAGTTCATTTCTTAATGTTAAACTTTTATTTTGGGTCGCCAAGTCTTGGTGGAGCTTCACCACGGCGTGTCCATATTTTTAAGGTTGCAATTTAATGACCTGCCACGGTGTGGCCATAGATGCCACATTGTGGTAGTTGTTTTTGGAGAAAACCCTAATCCTTGGGCTTTGGGCCCTATTTAAGGTACATTATGGTTAGGGTTTCATGATCATTCAGCCTCCACCACCCTCTCAAGCTCAGAAACCCAAACCCTAGCCTCCATTGCATTTATGAACTCATTTTGGTACTTTTGGTGATCTTTGAATGAGAAGGAAGCCTTTGGTGTGGTGATTCACCTTGCAAGCATCATCTACATCTTCTAGCATATCTTTTGGACCATGGTGAGTGTCCAAGACTTATCCTTTTCTTTGCTAAGCTGCCAGATCTTCAGATTTTATCCCATTTATTCATGTCTTTATGGGTTTGGGTGGTGAGATCTCATTAAGTTTGCAACTTTATGAATCTCCAGGCCATTTGTGGTATTTGGTGTTTTGGATCAGAAGTAGGAATGAGTGTTGGTGTCATGCATGGAATCTTGGTCATTAAACCATTATTTTGACCTAATACGAAATCAAGACATGCATTGGAAATGCATGTCTGAAAAGAAAAAACATTTATGTTAGTAATGGTGCTAGGCCCCTTCAAGAACTGTTGCGTCATACCCCCAAACCGGAACGGAGGAAACGTTTGGGATGGTTGACGTCATGCGAAGTATCACAACAGTTGTATCATAGCAAGCATAGTAAACACAACCAAACATTGAATGCATATATGAAAAAGGTTTACACTGTCTCAATACAAAGTTTTGTTCTTATCGAAAGTAGAATAGAAAGACGTGATTCTAACGCATCGACTTCTCCGAAAGTCTTGAAAGTACTTGTTTACTAATTCCCTGAGAATACAAGAAGTTTTGAAAGAATATCAGCATAAAGCTGGTGAGTTCATAAGCATTTAGTTTTGGTGAGAAAATGTTTCTTTGATTTCTTTTTGACAAGTGTTACTCAAGAAAATCCTATATTTTCTTATGAAAAGCGTGTTTGGAAACCCATTCCTTCCATGACTTCCAGATTCATACAAGGTATGTACAATCCAAGGAGTCGTGGAATGAATATGAACATCCTTTAGTTACTTGTTAAACAATCCGTTTATGAATGGCCGAGTTATCCCGGGAAAATCCTATATTTTCCCTAAAAGTAGGTTGTTAGTTATCCGTTCTAAAATGAAGTGTACAAGTATCTACCATACTTATGTTGTTAAACGTAGTTTCCTTAATGAGGTAAATTAGCCCTATTACGTAAATAAAGCTGATAAAAGAAAAAGTGATGAACTAAATCCTGAAGGTACTGTTAATGCCCTCCAGTAATCCAAATCGGTTATTACTATTAGGTTGGTTTACTTGATTCATTATTACAAAAGTAATTCTCTGCTATCTACATTGTGAGTTTCATGACTGGATTGGCCCGCAACGGTCGGTATCCTTTATGACTTTGTCACACGTAGACCTGACGGTCTGACTGTAGCTAGCAGCAAGGTGTGGGATTGTCAGTCCCGTATAGATCTATAAACAACAGTCAGGCTCTCCCTACAAGAGATTCTGGTCACAAGTGCTAGTCCTACACTCTGATTCTTGTGGTGAGTGTTACCAAGGACGTGTCTCCAACTTATACCAACAAATTTACAAGTAATAATATAGAAATTCCTTTTGTGATTAACATGAATCCTGTATAAAACGATACATTTTGCTACATGATTCATAAGTTCATTGCTCTAATTTTGAAAACTTTTTCTACGAGTTGATTTGCTAATCGTTTGGTAAAACTGATTTTCGTGTTAAAAGCATTCTGAAAATATAATTATCTTAAACAAAATAATATACTTTGAGCACAAGTTTCCTTGTACTTTTGCTTGTATCCCCCCCCCCCCCCCCCCCTGAAAAACATGAAAAACTCCGAAAAGCGTAAGGGTATGAACTCACCATGAGCGATTCAAATAAAAGATCAATACGGAATGCGGTATGTTCAAGTGAAGCCTTGAACACGATTTGATCCTAATTAACATGTAATGACACATAAAGGAGTCAAATGAAGGTATTTCTATACTAAATGTGAGGAAGAACCACTCTAAGAACTTGGGACTACCTATACTAAGTGGTAGAACCTTAACGGATTGCATGAGGGAGGTGTATAGCCACCTTAAAGGTGTGTATGGCCATGGGTGTGCGGCCCAATGGGTGTGTGGCCGTACACTCATGATGGAAGGTGCCTTTGAGGTGTTCCAGGTCCATACTCAATTGTAGTGCAAATTAAGGGTCCTAGAAGTGGGTTTGTGGTCCTAGGGTGTGTGTGTAGTCGCACACGGGAGTGTACTGCTGCACAAGGGTGTGTGCTGCCGTACACAGGTGTGTGCGGTTGTACACCCTACATGATGATGTCCAAAAAGCCAATTCTAAGGTGCAGCAAGGCTATGGTCATGTCTAACTCGAAGATGGAATTCCAACTCTCACTTTGGAGGGTCTTTTAGGAGTGTGCGGCTCACCTTATGAAGGTGTGCAGCCGTACTCCTTCAAAGAGTGAAGAACATGATGATTCAAGGCTTAGATCAATAGGTCCTTCAAGCACAACAAGCTAAGGGATGGATTACTCACGTTTTTGAAGCATTGGAGGGTTTGTGGTTGAAGAAGCTTGAGAGAAATGGTGTTGTGTGCGGCTAAGGAGTGAAAGGAATGAAAGGAAAGGGTCTACCCTTTATATAAGAGTTAGTGTGCGGCCATGAGGGGTGTGTACGGCCGTACACCCATGTGTGCAGCCGCACACTCCTCCAAAAGGGGTGTATGGCCTGATTTTGTCACCCTATGGCTTGCTAACTCTTTCTTACCTCAAACTTGGCTATTTTCAAGCTTAGAATGTTTAAATGAACCCTTAAACAGTGTTAGAAAACAATGGATAGGGGTTTAGCATTGGTTGAGTTGACTAGGTATACAAGGTGGTAGTTCCGAGTTGTCACATCATCCCCCCGTTAGAGGGAATTTCATACCAAAATTCAAGAATAATGATACTACTCATGGACCTAGAAAAGATAGGGGTACTTCTTTTTCCTTGGATTCTCGTGCTCCCAAGTGAATTCAAGTTCTCGTTTGGTATTCCAGTGAACCTTCACTATCTGGATACAACGTTCGTCTCGTGCGCTAGACTTCATGGTCCATGAGTTCAAATGATTCCTAAAAGAAGTGTAGACTCTCGTTTAACTCGATATTGTCGAGGGGAATCGCAAGTGTCTCATCGGACAAACACTTATTTAGGTTTGACACGTGAAAGACGAGATGTACGTTGCTAAGTTCTCGAGGTAAACTTGCTAACCCGGTCGGAGGTAATGATTACAGGTATCCCATGAAAATGGGTTGTTTCTCGAAGGTAGACACAGGTGAGTCTCTCCTCCTTGTATTCGGGCTCTCTCCAAATGTTTCAGTGGATCTTAACTATTGTATCTGTTGGTTCTGATTCATAGTATTCGCATGAATACCTTCGGGTTTTGAATAGAGATGAATTTCCGAAGTTCGCGTCTAGTTTGTAGTGTTTTATTCGAAATTAATAGGTACTACTAACATGAGGGTTCTGATGTTTTGACACTATGAACTTTCATGAGATGGTTCTTACCAGATCTCTCCATGATCGTTTGTTGCATACAAGTTATGTATAACTACAACTGAACCAATGTATTCACTAAGTTGTCATAATTTACTCAGTGGGCTTTAAATCTTATAGAACGTCGTGATTTAATTTGGACAAGGAAATAATCACGATTATGAGCAATTATAGGGGTTTTCGAAAAAGTACCAAAACATAGCAGGGTTCTTTGATGTTTCCTCATTCCCTGAGATTAGACTCCTCCTGTTTCCTCATTGTTCTTCTCTGTTGGGCAGTCTCTTTTGAAATGTCTAATTTCTCCACACGTACAACACACTTGAACTATGCTAGAATCGGTAGTGGAAGTGATGTGATGAGTCGGGGTCTTTGCGAAACGAGCTTCCTGACCATCCTTAACCCTTGGACAATTTCTTTTGAAATGTCCGGGTTCGCCACAATTGTAGCAAATCTGACCCATCTTTACACCAGAATTTAAGGTGTTTGGCTGTGCAGGTACCCTGCAGTATCCTGTGGTGTGTCCTTGCCTAGTGTAGTTCTTACATCGAATTTTGCGGCACTTTCCTACATGGTGGAAGTTGCATTTCTCACAATTTGGATACATGTGAATACACAAAAAATGAAAAACACATAATGGTCTCACTTCGTGAATAATTACTGAAAATTTAAGATATATATGTAATAAAAATTGCATGTTGTGTGTTAAATAATAAATCATTAAGTATATTATACACATTAATCACCAAAGTGACCGAATTTCACAACACTACTCAGTTCAGTAAGGGGCCGATCGGGGAGTACACGGGATTATTTAACTCGCCTCGGCAAGGGGGGAGTAGCGAGTACTCGGAGGAGTAATCGGCCAACTCGACGAGTTTTACAACACTAGTCCTTGGAGAAGCCAACTATGGAAACCATTCCATAATCTCTAAGATGATCGTAGAAATCGATACTAAGGAATTATCATTTTCTTTCAGATCAGAAACCGTTTTACCTTCCTGTCTAATTGATTACTTACTTTTTTCTGATACTTTTGAACTATTCAAGTGTCAGACTTATGCTTAATCATATAAACATAATCATATCTACTGAAACTATTAGCAAATACAATATAGTAGTGTTTGACGTCCCTTGTGGTAGATCTGAAGGGTCCACACACATTAGTGTGTATAAGATCCAACAATCCTTCACCTCATTCACATATCCATGTGGATGGTGATTAATTCATCTTACCAACAAACAAGACTCGCACACATCATCCAACCCAAATTCGATCGATTCCATGTCTAGTCCAATTGGAGCTTGGTGGTGCGATTCTTGCTTATGTGGCTAAGATGATTATGCTAAAAATGCGTTTTTATCTAAACTATTAGAAAAAATAATATTAAAGTTAACCTTACTACTATTAGAAACAAAAACTACAATTTCATGAATGTCAGTTGCAAGAAGATGTTCTAAACATAAAACCATCATTTTTATAAACTAGAATTTTCACTTTTTCCATTATTAAACGAAAGTTGAAATTCATGTTTATAAAACGCATATAATGAAATTTTGGTTTCGAGTCATCTCTGAATATTAATAGAAAATAAATAGATTTATTCTAACTCTATTACTAAGCATAAGCTCGAAATCCATAATCATCAAGACAAGCAACACTCGTCCATTCTAATGATTCAGTTTAGCTCTTGATGCCTTAGCTTCCATCTTTTCTTTAGATCCTACAACGCCATCGAAATATGATTACCATGTCATGCATCAAGGATCCACGAATTGGATGTATTTGGAGTTTGATTATTCAAGTACATGTGTAGAGTCAAAATTTTGACTTTATCATTTCCAAGTACTTAGGGAAACTTCATTTCTTATGATCTTTGCGATTGCATTAATTGCAACTTATCTCTTTTGAATCATGGTTGCATGGAATAGAGGATACGTCAATTTTATTCCCTCATAATGGGAATTTCCAGTCAAAACCATTTCTTTCCATTTAGGATTCCAACGTTTCCTCTTCTTTCACCCAATATTCAGAAAGGCAATAATTGGAACTAGATGAGAAATCTAATTCCTTTCCAGTTTCCACTGTTTGGATAGGGTTTAAGAATTCCATTAATGTTTTCTCTATATTATTAATATGATAAATCAAGTCGAAACTATCATAAGAACTAGTGAGAAATCCAAGCGCAAGATCTATATCAAGACTCTTGTCAATGGCAACATTGAGATTCTCGAATGTTTTCTATGCCTATCATGGACATCTTTCCCATTTTCATTTGAGGAAGATTCCATAGCAAATGAGCTATTACCGATAGAGAACAGAGAGAATCTAGAATTTGAAATTGCATGAGGTGAGAAAGGATTTGCATCTAACCTACGAGAAAAAGTTTAATGAAGTCGATTCAATCCTTAATTATTAATTAAATTTTAAATTAAGGCTAGGATCTATATTTTCTATTCGTAATATGAAGATTGATATCGTAATCACATCACCAATCTATTTTAGGTTGGTAAACTACTTTACCAATTTCAATCACACTGAAACTCCTAAATCTCGTGAGATTCATTAAACTATCAATGACATGTTAATATCGGATTATGATATTCAATTTTTTGACTAAGATGTCGAGAATCACAAACAAGATGTGAATAACCATGCAAAACACGTGACACCCTCGATGTCATTTATGATCTCACATTGATGTTCCGATTAACCATACAGGCTCCATCAATAATCATAACTTCCAAGTGTGTACCATCATTTAAATTTTGTAGTCCCAAAGTAGTATGACAGTTAATCACACACAATCTACTAACGACTCCAAAAAAAACAATGTACATTTTCATTGATTAGCATACAATTTCACATTTTATCTAAAAGTAAATAGAGTAAGATTTTATAGAATTTTCTAGTACTTTATATTATACTTTTAATATGATTAGTTTCCTATCAAATTCATTCGGCTAACGAGACTCCTGCTGGGTTTTTATTCAAAAATTAGTTTCAGAACATAAAATTTAGCAACGGAAGACTTGATGATTTGAATAAAATAAAACAAGTTTATAACTCACCAAGGATCTTCTAGAAAAGTTTGGAAAGAAAACAAGCACCAAAGAATAAGATGAAGAAATAACAACCTTTGTAGTTCTTTGGGTCCTCTTGGGAGTCTTGAAAGTTGATGAAGAATGATGAACTTTAGAGCCACAAACAATGACTCAACTTGATGTAGAATGCTAGTTCTTTTGTATTTCTTAAGACTCTTAAGCTTTATGTTCTTATCAAAATAAGAACATAAAGAGAGCAAAATAAGCAAGTTTTCTTCAAGAAATTTTCAAGAGAGAGACAGAGAGATAGATAGAGAGAGAGAGAGAGAGAGAGAACCTAACTCTCTCACTTACAATTTTGCATGGTGGGAGCAAAACAAAAGAAAGCCTTTCATTTATTTAAATAGCATGCACAATATACATGGGTCTTCAACTATTAAGCACTCATGCTTCAACTAGCTAGAATGTTTCCCATGATTCTTATTACTTTTGATTAAATAAGTCAAAAATCCATTCCCTTGTCTTCTTGTCAAATTTTGGCCATGCCTTAAAAAGGAAGAGAAATTGTTTAAATTTTATAAACTCTAAGTTTATAAAATATAAACTTTGTCTTCAGTTAAAAGAAAAAAAGATTCAACTAGTCCAAAAGGTTGTACATGAGTTATTAATTCATACCGTATGAAATAATATGTTACTTGCTAATTAAAATTATTATTTCCTAGAAAGAAATAATTTTCAATTAATTATAAGAGATTATTGAATATTTATTAAAATCAATTTCTAATAAATAATTGATTGTATCAACTTGTTGTTAATGTCACCCATTAGTATCATATGTTAATTGGCAATATCACTTTAATATGATTCTTTCGCATACAAGATCTTTCAAGTTCACCGTATAAAGAAAAGGTGGGTGAAAAAGATACCCTTTTAATTGTCATTTTATAGGTCGTTTCCTTACACCTCTCTTATAGTGCGGCTACGTGAATGAGACCTAGTCTTGGTTTGACCAACAATTATTAAACTTATACATACAGTATTATAAACTTTTATAATATATAAGGGTTTATTTTAAACAAGTTAAAATTACAAGGTTTGAATGTAACTAATCAATTTAACTTTTAAACTATTAATATTCAAATAATTAAGATTAATAATATTTTATATGGATTATAATTATCTTAATTAGTCTTATAATTAAATAATATTAATTCCATATTTATCTTTCATTATTGATTTTCAAATTAGCGTGTATCTAATTACCTAGTTTAATTATTCAGATTTTATACATTTAAAATAATTATTAAAGCTAGTAATTATCCTACATTCTGATATATAAGGCAAGAAAATCCTTAAACCTACTACAGCGAAAAACCATGACGTGGCAGGAGGGTTGCCACGCCATGGCCTGCGGTGGACAAGGTTTTTTTTTCGGTTCTTCAAGTATTTATTTCTAGTTTCATAATATGCACAAATAATAGAAAATCCAACCTCTGATACTACTGATGAGTTTTATAGGTTACATTAAAATATATTTGCACATCAAAATTCACATAAAACAATTTATGGGTACCTATAGTGTAACATACACGTTTCGAGATCGTGTTTTAAGTAAATAATATGATGAAATATTATGTGAATTTGAATGTTGAGTTCTAACAGATAGTTTTTACTAGAATTGAAGTAAAACTATGTTTATAATCATTCAGAAAGTATTGGAAGTCTTATGAGATTCCAATCAAATGTCAAATAGTGAAATTTAACGAAAATATAAAATTTGGAATAAGTAAAATTTTATTATTGAAAGTTGTAGATAATCTCGTTAGAGACATTTAGGCGAAAACCTCATTAAAATCCGAGTTATAACGAAGAAGTTATGACCAATCTAAGATCGGCGACAAAACCGGCACAACGCCGAATGACGTAAGAAGTGAGTTTTTGATAAACTACTTTTTAGCCTTAGTAATCTAAATGAAAGTCGTATTATTCGTTAAACTGAGAAGTTCGATAAAAAGAACATCAAAATCTGACTTCGCATGAGGTAGTTATGATTTTTCGAAGTTTTAGTTTAGCAGTAGACAGCTAAAAACTCGAATTTTAGATTGAGTGATTTTTAGCCGACACAACCTAAACAAGAATTGAAGTTCTCGACATTAGTAGTACAACGGTAAAAGGTCTGACGAAAATGGATGTCGGATGAAGAAGTTATGAATTTTTAACAGATTTTCTTGTCCCGGTCTGTTAAAAATAATAATATTAAAAATAAATTCAAAATTAGCCGACAAAGTCTAAACGAAAGTTGTAGAGAATAATTTTACCTACGCGTGCATATAAAGAACGTCAAAAATGGAGCTCGTATGAGAAAGTTATGGGTTTTACAATATTTGGCACATTTTTCGAGAAATTTTGCATGAATAGTGTTGCCACGTCATCCCTCGCATACAGCCTCCACGTGTCGCCTTCTGATAGGATCGAGGTTTGCTGTGTCGCCTTTTGATTGGACCAAGTCTGAGGTCCACTAAGCTTCGGACACCTTCGCATGACACACCCCTCAGATGGCCCTCGCACCTACGTGGAGCCTGCCCATTGGACCGAAGTTGGGTCCAATCTGAAGTTGTCGTGTGCAAGCCTGCTGTTCCTGTCCGCGTCATCCGACCAATGCGAAGCGAGCACCTGTCCGTCCGAGCCTCGCCCTGCTGCCACCTGGTCCGAGCCTTGCAGCCATCCGCCCTCTTCCCCTCACTACGGATCCGAACCTCGGCCCTATATAAGGGGTGCGAGATCTCTCGGGTAAATGTTAGAAATTTGCCACTTTTTACCCCTAAACTTATATTTCTTCTAGTTCCACTTCCCCCGAAGCCCCGGTTTATTTTTAACATCCGAAACACGCCCTGAAGTGCCCGAGAAGCCCGAAAAATTTATCTTGTCGGTTTTGAAGCTCTACCTTTGCAGAGCCCGGTTTTCAAGAAAACTCCCGATTTTCAACGAAGAAAGTGATATTTAGAGCCGAAATGTTGCCCAAATTAATATTTTAGCCCCCGGTTATTTCACGGTGAGTTTAATATATAGGAACAATTGTATGTTATGTGCTATATGTGCTACGTGCTTTTCAGTGTTATTATTCCGGGTTATTTTCCCGTGTCATTTTTATTCGCTATTTAGATTCACGTTGGTACTGGTATGTAGCCTTTGGCCATGTAGAACATGTCTCCGTAAGAGAACGATTTCTATTCTATGGTATTGGCAGAAGGTTAGACAGGACTATAAGCCTGAAATCTACCAAAATGTTAATCCAAAGTTGTATGTCTTCTGTGCCATTTGGGCCAAAGCTTTATTGACGTATATCAAATATGGAAATTGTTATGTCTCATTGATTGTATATCTTTGAATCAAATCAATGATTGATCTGGAAAGTTTGTTACATGATTCACATATGCCCTTGTTGTTCCTTGTTCCTCTTTGCCTCTGCCATATTGAAGTATATATATATATATATATATATATATATATATATATATATATATATATATATATATATATACGTTATATTGTATCTGTTATTGAACTCACTAAGCGTCATCGCTTACCCTCTCAATGTTTAAGAAATTGCAGGAGATAAGCATCCAGTATAGTTATATACTGGTAGAAGATTTTTGAATAGTTTAAAACTGTTGTATCGATAGAAGCTTATGAATAGTTTGAAACTATTGTATTTTGCACTCCCATATGTATAAAACTATAGAATCCTGGGAAGTTATGTAATATATAACACTTTAAAATAGTCGGTTTGTATCTAGTAGTTTGTAACCTCTTTATCAATGTAAATTATTGTTTTTATGAATATGCAAGTAGCATGTTTTGGAGTAACTATATTGTCAAGTATGAAAGTTTGGGTCTTTCATAAATACAAAAGCGAGGGTCTTTCAATCATGGTATCAGAGCAGTAGTTTAAGTGAACTAAATTCCACGGATTGGTATTTAGACTTAAACTATTGAAAGTTCAATATATGAACTTAATCCTTGTAAGTATAGGGATACAAACCATAGGAAATATATAAGTAAAAGTATTAGGTAATAATAAACCCTAATATTCTAAAATACAATGTTACTCCGTATTGCAGAGCAATGGCTGAACATGTTCGTCGCCATACCCCTGAGGTTGGTGGAGGTCCTCAACCCGAGGAAGTGAATAATCCAGTATCTCCTCGTGAGGAGCGACTCTTGGGTAAACTTACCGGTGTTGTTCGACAGACTCTCGAAGAACACAAAAAGAATGATGATAAGGGAAAAGAGAAAGCCACTGGAGAATCTTCAAAAGGAGAGGTGAAGCATCCCTCGTTCAAAGATTTCAAGAGTAGTGGTGCTACATAGTTTTCCGGTGTTCTCAATCCCATTATTGTTCTTACTTAGATCCATAACACAGAGAAAGTGTTTCGTATTTCTCATGTGGATAATGAAGACAAGGCTAATTATGCTTCCATAATGCTCATCGGAGAAGCCTTGGTCTGGTGGGAAGCAACATATGAAGCTCTCAACGGGTTTGACCAGGAGAATTTAGCCTGGGAAATGTTTAAAACTCGTTTGCTAGAGAAGTATTGTCCTCTAGACATGAGGAGGAGATTGGAGAAGGAATTCCTCGAGCTTAAACAAGGAGGAATAATTGTGAATGAGTATGGAACTCAGTTTAATCAAAGAGCAAGGTTTGCTACAAAGTATATTCCAACTGAAGACGAGAAAATTCAGTTATTCATGGAGGGACTACGACACGAAATCCACGATTTCGTTGCCAATCGAGAAGTTCTGTCATTCGATAAAGCCGTTGAGTATGCTCGAAGACGTGAGCATGACTTAGAAATACGTGGTGCCACTTTTACTGCTCCGAAGCATCCATGTACTAAAAGAACTGTTCATGTTCCTTCTTTCCTACTAGCTCAATCCGTTCGGACTGAACCTGGTAATCAAGTTCAAACTCAAAATGTCTCTCGTGGACGCGGTAGATCACAATCTTTTTCTATTCAATCGCCTTCATGTCGTATTTGTGGAAGGAATCATCCGGGCTAATGCAAAATAGACAAGGAATCCATTGTCTGTTATGGATGTGGAGAAAAGGGTCATATAAAGCCAGCTTGCCCAAGAAAGGATGTTACTTGTTATGCATGTGGTATTACTGGCCACAAGAAGCGTTTTTACCCTACTTTTACTAGTCAGATGACGGGAATTCAAGCTTCTGTTCAACAACCGGCGAGAAGTCAAGTCCCTGTTCAACAATCAAAGGGTACTCCAACTAAAAAGGAGGAGGTGCCAAAAGCTAAGGGTCGTGCATTCCAAATTACCTCAGAGGAGGCACGCGGGGACCCGAATGTTGTGACGGGTACATTTCTTGTCAACTCTAGACCTGCTCACATCTTATTTGATTCTGGTGTCTCAGATTCTTTTGTGTCTTATGAATTTGTGCATTCATTTCAAATTGCTTGCTTTGTACTCATGCAACCATTTCACGTAGATACTGCGAGAAGTATATCATTACTTGCTGATAAAGTCTATAGGGATTGTGTTATAGAAATTGAAGGCTATAATTTTCTTGCTAATCTGATCCCTATCTCCTTGCCTAACTTTGATATTATTCTCGGTATGGATTGGTTAACAAAGAACCATGTAGAACTCTTATGCTATGAAAAGATAGTACGCATTCCTATTGAAGGGGAGAATCCTATCTATGCCTACGGTGAACCAAGAATCTTAAAAATAATATCTTTCGTTAAAGCTCGTAAATTCATATCGAAAGGGTGTTCTATCTATTTGGCCTACACAGTTGATGTCTAAAAAGAGGAGAAACAAACTGTAAGTGATGTTCCCTTTGTTAATGAATATCCTGATGTTTTCCCCGATGAATTGCCTGGCCTTCCTCCAGATAGGCAAGTAGAATTCCAAATTGACCTTGTGCCTGGTGCTGCTCCAATTGCAAAGACTCCTTATCGTCTTGCGCCAGCTGAGATGAAAGAAATGATGATCCAACTGCAGGAACTACTTGACAAGGGTTTCATTAGACCGAGTACCTCTCCCTGGGGTTCCCCGGTACTGTTTGTCAAGAAGAAAGATGGATCGATGTGAATGTGCATTGATTATCGTGAGCTGAATAATGTAACTATCAAGAACAGGTACCCACTACCTCGCATCGACGATTTGTTCGATCAAATTCAGGGTGTTAGCTATTTCTCAAAGATTGATCTAAGATCTGGCTATCATGAGTTGAAAGTTCACGAGCAGGATGTACCAAAGACTGCTTTCTGTACTCGATATGGGCATTATGAATTCCTTGTTATGCCGTTTGGTTTAACAAATGCTCCTGCTATATTCATGGATATGATGAATCGGGTATGCCGCCCAATGCTTTATAAATCAGTCATCGTATTCATTGACGATATTCTAATCTATTCGAAGTCTAAAGCTGATCATGCCATTCATATTCGTGCGGTATTAGAACTTATTCGAAAGGAGAAACTATATGCTAAATTCTCCAAATGTGAATTTTGGCTTCGCCAATTTCAATTTCCCGGCCATGATATTTCTAGTGATGGTGTATCCGTAGATCCTATCAAAATCGAAGTCATTCAAAATTGGGAAGTGCCCCGTAATGCTTCCGAAATTCGTAGTTTCTTGGGTCTCACGGGATATTACCGAAGATTCCTTAAAGACTTTTCTCGTATAGCCGTACCTCTCACGAGTCTTACACGGAAGGAAGTGAAGTTCGAATGGGGTGAAGCCCAAGAAAAAGCTTTCTCAACTCTAAAAGATCTTTTGACTCATGCTCCAATATTATCACTCCCAGAAGGTGATGATGATTTCTCCATGTATAGCGATGCTTCAAGATTGGGACTCGGTTGTGTGTTGATGCAACAAGGCAAAGTGATAGCCTATGCCTCAAGACAACTGAAAGATTATGAAAAGAATTATCCCACTCATGATCTCAAACTCGCTGCAGTGGTATTTGCCCTAAAACTTTGGAGGAATTATCTTTTTGGTACAAAATGCCAATTATTTACCGACCACAAAAGTCTCAAGTACATATTCAGTCAACAAAATTTGAATATGAGACAACAACGAGCCATGGAGCTGATCAAAGATTATGATTGTGAAATCTTATATCATCCTGGAAAAGCCAACGTAGTTGCCGATGCACTTAGCAGAAAGGTTTATCGCAATAGTATGTGTTATGCAATTACTCATACTACAGTAAAATTCACTATTTTAGATGAACTAGAGAAATGGCAAGAAGAGGGCCTAAAGCCGGAAAATGTGAAGAATGAAGGGATGATACATTATAATGATGCTTTACTTCATGATCCGCGAGGATTAAAAGTATTCAAGAATCGGCTATGGATTCCAAAGATTGGTGGATTGAGATAGAAGATTTTAGATGAAGCCCATAAATCTAAACTGTCAATCCATCCTGGTACAAGTAAAATGTACTATGATGTAAGAGCTGATTATTGGTGGCCTGGATTAAAGAGAGACATTGGAAGATATGTACAGGAATGCTTAGTATGCTTACAAGTCAAAGCAGAGCACCAAAAGCTTTATGGTACCCAGAAGATCTTAGTGTTCCTGTATGAAAATGGGAAGAACTGTTCATGGATTTTATTACCAAATTGCCAAAGACTGCTAGACAACATGATAGCATTTGGGTAATCGTCGATCGCCTGACTAAAAGCGCTCATTTTCTTGCCACGCGTGAAACGGCTCCAATGGATAAATACACACAAGTATACTTGGATGAAATTGTTGCAAGACATGGTGTGCCACTAAAGATCATTTCCGATCGTGATACTCGCTTCACTTCTCACTTTTGGGCGAGTATGCAACGTGAATTAGGATCTCGAGTTTCTCTCAACACAGCTTATCATCCCCAGACAGATGGTCAGACGGAGAGAACAATCGAAACAGTAGAAGATATTCTTCGTGCATGTATCTTGGAGTTCGGTGGTAACTGGGATAAATACTTACCTCTTGTCGAATTCTCGTATAATAACAGTTACCACGCTTCAATCAAAATGCCACCATATGAGGCATTACATGGTCGCAAATGTCGTACGCCATTATGTTGGCGAGACATAGGACAGAAGATCCTTTGAGGCCCTGAAATGATTCAAGACACCACCGACAAGATTCAAATTGTACGAGAAAGAATGAAAGCGGACCAGGATCGACAAAAGTCCTATACAGAAAAGAGGAGGCGACCCATTGAATTTCAAGTGGGTGATTTTGTAATGCTGAAGGTATCCCCATGGAAAGGCCTTATGAGATTTGGGAAGAAAGGAATGTTGAGTCCCAGATTTGTTGGACCTTTCAAAATCATCCAGAGAATTGGAAAGCAAGCATACCGCTTAGAATTGCCTGAAGATTTGGCAGGTATTCATGATGTGTTTCATGTGAGCTATCTACCCAAATGCGTGAGCATCAATGATGACACAATTCCATTATCCGAGGTGAAATTAGATAATAAGTTAAGATATGTAGAAGAGCTGGAAGAGATTGTGAATGAAAGAACAACTAATCTACGTAATAAAGAAGTAGAGTTGGTTCTTGTCAAGTTGAAACACCATCGAGGCCAAAATTATACTTGGGAAAATAAGAATGAGATAAGAGCAAATTATCCCCATTTGTTTTAATTGAAGTAATTTCGGGGACGAAATCCTCAAAAGGAGGAGGTATTTGTAACATACACGTTTTGAGATCGTGTTTTAAGTAAATAATATTATGAAATATTATGTGAATTTGAATGTTGAGTTCTAACAGATAGTTTTTACTAGAATTGAAGTAAAACTATGCTTAGAATCACTCAGAAAGTATTGGAAGTCTTATGAGATTCCAATCAAATGTCGAATAGTGAAATTTAATGAAAATATAAATCTTGGAATAAGTAAAATTTTATTATTGAAAGTTGTAGATAATCTCGTTAGAAACATTTAGGCGAAAACCTCATCGAAATCCGAGTTATAACGAAGAAGTTATGACCAATCGAAGATCCGCGACAAAACCGGCACGGCGCCAAATGACGTAAAAAGTGAATTTTCGATAAAATACTTTTTAGCCTTAGTAATTAAAATGGGAGTCATAGTATTCTTTAAACCAAGAATTTCGATAAAAAGAACGCCAAAATCTGACTGCGTATGAGGAAGTTATGATTTTTCGAAGTTTCAGCTTAGTAGTAGACAGCTAAAAACTCGAAATTTAGATCGAGTGATTTTTAGCCGACACAACCTAAACAAGAATTGAAGGTCTCGTCATTAGTAGTACAACGGTAAAAAGTCTGATGAAAACGGATGTCGGATGAAGTAGTTATGAATTTTTAACGGATTTTCTTATTCCGATCTGTTAAAAATAATAATATTAAAAATAAATTCAAATTTAGCCGACGAAGTCTAAACGAAAGTTGTAGAGCATAATTTTACCTACGCGTGCATATAAAGAACGTCAAAAACAGAGCCCGTATGAAAAAGTTGTGGATTTTACAAGATTTGGCACATTTTTCGAGAAATTTTGCATGAATAGTGCTGCCACGTCATTGATGAGTTTTAGCCATAAGAACATCCTATGTGCTCATACAAACCCTAATGCTTGGATCTAGGTTTCTCTATTGTACATGCAATTCATCCAAGACTTTAAACCCTAGATCTAGCATATGATAATGTTGGGCTGAAGATTATTTTGAAGATTGCGTCTTTTGGGCTCGATAGTATAAGTTATTTTGTATTCCGGTTTGGGCCTGTCCAACCGAGAGCCTTTTATGTTTTGTATATAAGTTTACGCTTGCATGCATATTAGGTTAACGATTTAGAGATTAACGAAATAGCGATTCATCTAGAGCATAACAGGTTTCTTTAATCGTTCTTGTAACCTACCAATCCTCTACAGTTGATGTTCTTAATCGAGCTCTTCTGAGGATTTTGTTTAATCATTCGACTCGTTTGATTCAATCTTGTCTTGTTCTTATTATTTCATTCTTACAGTTTTATATTTACATACTTGTTCAAGATCTAATCGATCTTCATAGATTAAAGGTTGTTTTAATCTCATCAATTGGTATCAGAGCAGGAGGCTGTGTAATCGATACACATCTTTTCTGTGAAAAAGATTTCCATTAGGGTTTTTCCGAAATTATCAATATTTATTGATCTGTCATCTCTTTATTGACGTATCTTGATATTTATTGTTTTGCCCTAATCTGCTTTATTACAAGTCTGATCTTTGAACAGGTTTTTACGATCATAATGGACGCGACACAATCAAACCCTATTAATATTTCCAACAGCATCGGTTCGACGACAAAGATTCCAATCTTATACACCCATGACTATGAAGTATGGGCGCATCACTTTGAAGACTACGTGATTGGATCGGAGGATAATGGGTACCTCATATGGGAAGCCATCATCAATGGACCGTTTTCTCATTCTGCAACGTCCAGGATTATTAAGACACAAAAAGAGTACAATGATCTGCTAAAGGATGTGAAGGATATTGCACAAGATGAAAAGGACAAATTCCAGTGCAATATTAAGGCGTTAAGGTTGATCAGATTTGCCCTTCAGTCCGACACATTCAGGTTGGTCAGCTCATGCACGACGGCAAAGGAAGTTTGGGATAGACTTCGTGAACTGTATTCTACAGACGAGGATCTTGAACATTCTATTCAAACTTTGCTTTTATCTGAGTTTGGAGAATTCAGGCAAGGGGCCGAAGAAACGGTGACCCAGACGTTCGATCGCTTCAATCATCTTCTCAGCAAGATGATCAAACACGATATTGAAAGGAAGCTTATCGAACAGAAGGTTACTTTCTTGAATGGACTGAGGTCTGAATGGAGAGCAGTGGTTTCCACAGTCAAAGCCCATGAGCAGTTTAAATCATACTCTTTGGCGAAACTGGTGGGCATTCTCAAGTCCCAAGAGAAGATTGTGCTGCAAGAGAAGAATGTCGTTTCTAGTCTTGGTTCGTCGGCCCTCCTATCTAAAAGTAAAACTATAATGGAGGATGAGGACCTCAACTTGGAGGAATATGACCTCACGTCTGAGGATTATGCCATGATGGTGTCCAATCCCAAGAGGTTCATAAAGAAGAGATTCCCCAGCAACAAAAACCGAAACTGGCAGGGGAGTTACAGCTCTGAAAAGGTGAACAATGAACCGAAGGCTGAGGAGCCCAAGAAGGAACCGAAAGTGGATGGCGATTCCGGAGTAAGCTGTTTCTACTGTGGTGGGAAAAACCACTATGCTAAGGACTGTGTCCTTAAGAAGATGGCTGAAAAGGATGATGGAAATGATGAGGAAGCTGTGTTGCAGAAAAGATTGGATGAGCTGAGAAAGAAGAAGTCTACCGCTAACCCCTCTATTAATGCTCTTATTGTGCAGGGTTTGGTTAATGATGACGAGTTCGGTAGCACGGAAGTTTGGTCTACCGACTCAGAAGACGATGAAGTGAGGAAGCCTACCCATGGAAAGGCTTATGTGGCTAAGGAGGAATGCAGTGGAGGAAGATGCTTCATGGTGACTGACGTATCTCAAATGAGGGGATACAACATCGATGGAGGAAGCAATGGACCGAAGGTACAGGAGGACATGTGCTTTACGGCCAAACCACTCAGCCAGCAGTTCAATGAGCTCGATGTACTGATAAAGAAGGTACAATCTGTTTTTATTTCATCCAAAGTACCACCATCCTCATATGAGAAAGAACTAAAAAACGTTAATACAAGAATTTCTCATCTAGATAGTAGCTTAACTCAAACTCGAGTCACCAATTCTAACCTAACTGATCAATTAAGCAGGGTGGCATCGAAGAGTGAGGAGCGGAGAATGTGGATCGAGTTAAAGGAGTCGGAATTAGTTAAAGTTAAAGACGAAAACATTTATTTGCAAAGAGACAATTTAAAATTGTTAAAACAGCGGAATGTTTTTTGTTTAATTGCTAAACGTTTATATTTTAATATTACTCAGCTTCACTTAGATTGTGAAATAGGCCAAAAGATCCATCGTATGATTTTGCCCTTCCTAGAGTTTAAGGAGGATGAAATCGATGCCGAAGCCTACAATTGTGAGAGTGTGATATCTTCTGATGATGTCAATCCGACCTACATGTATGGACTGGACAAAATTGAGTCCTTCATTAAATCCAAGGACCACAAGGACATGCTTAAAAATCTTTTGGATGAAAATGACAGACTTAAACTGAGAACCAAAACCATGCAAAAATTTGACTCTTTAAACGCCAACGTAAGCTCAGAAAACAAAATTGATGTTGAAAATGCATCTGAGCTTAACGAGGACGAAAACATGAGTGAAATTTCTGTAGAGGACACGGTTGACTGCTCAGAATTTATTAAAAGCGAACCTGAAAACCACAAGAATCTTATTTCTGAAAATTCAGTGGAGTTCGCTCGATTGTCCCAACAAAAGTCCCCGATATTAGTTGAGAAAGCAGTTGTGTATCAAAAGGTCAGGACCACTCCGAATCAAGTATACAAGGTGACTGGAGTAACCGAACATCAAACAGCTGAACTCACAGCTATTGTAAACGAAGACAATGCTGATGGCTGCGATGAGTACTTCTGGGAAGCTCCAATAGATAATGCAAACGAAACCGTTGGCTTATCTGAAAGAACCTCCTGGATGAGTAAAGGAAGATACATACCTGAACCCTTGAATAAGCCGGACAATTTCGATGAGCCAAGCACCAGTGGTACGAAAGATATTCCTCGGGAGGATGATCGTTCGGCAAAAGAAGACGCTACCTCTACTCCCTCAGCTCAAAGTGGAACTTCTACAGACATTCCCTCTGCTCCCTCGGCTCAAAGTAAAACTCCTGCAGTTCAAAAGGAACCAGCCAAGGAGACACCGAAAACGAAAGCGAATGTTCATCATCAACCTAAGCAGATGAGGAATAGGAAGAGAGAAAGGAACCAAAGATACAGGAAGAACCTTTCTGAAAGGAAACAATTCTGGCAATCCCAGAATGCATACTTCTCACACCAAGACAAGAATCTGAAGTATGAAAACAATCCTGTAGGAAAGCCTGAAAGTCACAACAACCGAAAGCCAAGGTTCGGTTCACGAGAAAATACCAACCGAAGGCAAAGGTTCGGTTCTGAAAAAGACTTCAACCGAAACCAAAGGTTCGGTTCCAAGAACAGCTCCAACCGAACGCAAAGGTTCAGTTCTGAAGTCAAAAGAGAACAAGACTCTAAGGTCAGTCCCTCCAATGATCAAAAGCAAAAGGGTCACCTTGAGTCTCCAACAAGAAAGTCCTCTCAATCCAAACCCTCTAATTCTAATTCTTCTCGTTCTTCTAATTCTTCTACTTCCACCGATTCATCTCCATCTTGCTCTAAAGCTAATTCCGCTTGTTCTCAAAAATCTCATTCGTCAGCTGAACAAAAGGGAAAGCAGAAGGTCAATGAATCCAAACCAGAGTCCAAACCGAACACACTCAATCCTAATAAGATAAAAGTTTTTACCATTAAAAAGAAATATGAAAGAACTCTCATAAAACGAACATATCTAGTTGACATCTCTCTTACTGTTCCCGTTCCCATGAAAAGCTCACGTGGACCCAAGAAACTTTGGGTTCCTAAATCTGCCTAATTTTTGCAGGTTATAAGTGACGAGCAGTTCGACGAAGAATGGTACATCGATAGTGGCTGCTCACGTCACATGACAGGGAGGAAAGAGGAGCTCAGGGAATACAGATCTCTTGCAAATGGTGGCAACGTCAAGTTTGGAAATAATTCTTTCGGCACCATAAAGGGATACGGGATGATAACAAATGGGGACTTTACTATAAGGAAGGTGGCTTATGTGGAAGGACTCCAACACAACCTCATCAGTGTATCTCAGCTTGTTGGAGGTACAGGTCTCAAAGTCTCATTCAATGATGAAGGTTCTGAAATCATAGAGAAAAAGACAAAGAAAGTGATTCTCAAGTCAGAGCGAAAAGGTGAAATGTTTCCTCTAAACATGAAACCCATCAAAGGAAACCCAGCCATATGCCTGTTATCAAAAGCTCAATCCGACGAAAGCTGGTTGTGGCACCGAAGACTCTCTCATCTCAATTTTAAAGACATCACCCGACTTGTCACTGGAGGTCATGTTAGGGGTCTTCCATTGCTCAAGTACGACAGAGATCATTTGTGTGCTGCATGCGAAATGGGGAAGCAGAGTCGTCAAAGTCACCCATCTGTAATCAACACAAAAGTTGTTGAACCACTCGAATTACTTCATATCGATTTGTGTGGTCCTTCATCTATCGAAAGCATCGGTGGTAGCAAGTATATTCTTGTTATTGTAGATGACTTTTCACGATTTACATGGGTATTCTTTCTAAAGCTCAAATCTGAAGCGACTCAAAAGCTGAAAGTGTTTATCAAGCAAATTGAAGTACAGCTCAAGAAGGTTGTTCGCAACATCAGGAGCGACAATGGTCTTGAATTCAAGAACAGGGAGTTTGAAGAGTTTCTTGCAGAAAAGGGAATCAGTCACAATTTCTCAGCTCCCTACACACCACAACAGAACGGAATAGTCGAAAGACGAAACCAATCTTTGTGTGAAGCTGCCCGAACTATGCTAAGTTTCGCTTCCTTACCTCTTTATTTTTGGGCTGATGCTATTTCTGCTGCTTGTTTTACACAGAACAGGTCCTATCTCAACAAGCGATTCACGCTCACACCATATGAGATAATAAACAACAGAAAGCCCAATGTGAAATTTTTCCATGTGTTCGGCTCAAGGTGTTTCATCTTTAACTCTAAAGAACACCGCAACAAGTTTGATGTCAAAGCCAATGAGGGAATTTTTCTGGGTTACTCGCTCACATCCAAGGCGTACAGAGTCCTAAACAAGCGTTCGAGAAGGATTGAAGAGACATACTATGTGACCTTTGACGATAGCTATGTCAAGAAGCTACAGGCCAAAGAAGACACCGCTGGGGAAATCTTTCCTCAAATCTGGCCAAGTCACAGTCTCGATCGCCAATTTATACGAGAAATTTCTGGAACTCTTTGACGAACCGGAAAAAGCCTCTCTCTCAGAAGCAGGTGCAGCTGACAACAAAGTTGATCATATGAAGCGGATTGTCGAAGATGCTGCAAGAAGAATGCATGAAGGAGGATTGACCACTAATGACTCTCCATCCAACAACGCTTCGGTCGAAGGGGAGCCAAGCTCTCATGTCGAGGGGGAGCCAAACTCTCATGTCGAGGGGGAGCCAAGCTCACAAGTCCAGGGGGAGCCAAGTTCTACAACTTCAACCGACGGTCCTTCACCAACCGAAGGTACTTCTCCAACCGAAGATACCTCTCCAACCGAAGGTGCTTCAACGCCTGGAAGCTCAGCACCACAAGAAACACCTGAACCTCATGTTTCTCAAAGCTCATCAATTGAGGGGGAGCATGATGATATGACACTTGATTACGACAGCCTATCTGAGCCAGAAGAAATGATCAATGTTGAACTAGACCCAACCTTTGATCCGAATTACCCTCCTCTTACCAAATGGACCAGAGATCATCCTATCTCTCAAGTAGTTGGTGATGTATCTGAAAAGGTTCTGACCCGATCACAACTGAAGGCAAAACAGACATCCTTATTTTCAAAGGTTGAGTTTTGTATGTTTAACTCATTCGTATCAAAAGTTGAACCGAAGACAGTCAACACTGCCCTCGATCACTCTGATTGGGTTCAAGCAATGCAAGACGAACTAAATGAGTTTGAAAGGAACAAAGTCTGGCGCCTCATTCCAACTCCTCCAGATGCTTCGGTCGTTGGTCTCAAATGGGTTTTTAGGAACAAAATGGACAAGGAAGGTAATGTTATAAGGAACAAAGCTCGTTTGGTGGTAAAGGGATATTGTCAGGAGGAAGGGATAGACTATGAAGAGACTTTCGCTCTAGTAGCTAGGCTAGAATCTGTTAGAATATTTCTGGCTTATGCTGCTCACAAAAACTTTGAGGTTTCCCAAATGGACGTCAAGTGTGCATTTCTCAATGGAGAACTCGAAGAAAATGTGTATGTGGAGCAACCTCCTGGGTTCGTGAACGAAAAGTATCCAAATCATTGCTATATTCTGGATAAAGCTGTGTACGGCCTCAAACAAGCTCCGAGAGCCTGGTATGAAACGCTTACAAAATTTTTAAAGATGTCTAAATTTAAACAAGGTTCGGCTGACCCAACCTTCTTTCGCAAAAAGGAAGGTAACCACCTTATGATAGTTCAAATTTATGTCGATGACATCATCTTTGGCTCCACGAATCCCAGCTTAACAGCTGAATTCAGAAAGCTGATGGAGACTAAGTTTGAAATGAGCTCAATGGGTCCTATTAATTTTTTCCTTGGTTTAAACATAAGACAGGGACCCGAAGGCATCTTTATTAATCAGGAAGCTTACACGAAGACTCTCCTAGCAAAGTTTGGCATGATGGGAGACTCAAAAGTCAAAGTCCCAATGGCATTCGGCACCAAGCTTACCCCATCTCTAGACAAACCGGCTGTCGATATCACGCTCTATCGTCAAATGATAGGCTCACTGATGTATCTAACTTCTAGCAGACCTGATATCATGTTTTCTGTGTGTTATTGTGCTCGATTTCAGGCAAACCCACGCGAACCTCACATGCTTGCAGTAAAGAACATCTTACGCTATCTCAAGCGAACCACCTCCTTAGGTCTATGGTATCCATCCAACTCAGGCTTCTTCGTTCAAGCCTATTCTGATGCTGACCTTGGAGGATGTGGACTCGACCGTAAAAGCACAACTGGTGGCTGTCAATTCCTTGACGGGAAGTTGGTCAGCTGGCAATCCAAGAAACAAACGTGTGTGTCGTTGTCTACTGCTGAAGCGGAATACATTGCCGCTGCATCCTGCACATCACAAGTGATTTGGATCCAGAGTCAACTTCGAGACTATGGACTCAATATGAAGAAGATCCCACTATATTGTGACTTTGAAAGTGCAATTAGGATCTGTCATAACCCAGTGCAACACTCTAAAACCAAACACATAGCACTGAGGTATCACTTCATCAAAGATCACGTGGAAGATGGAAACGTCGAAGTTCACTTCGTAAGAACCACTGATCAACTGGCTGACGTCTTTACCAAAGCTCTTCCTGAAGCATCATTTAATAAAATATTGCAAGGGCTAGGTATGATGGAATCAGAGTCAGTACCTCACACTACCTCTCAACCTCAAACGTAAGAAGCAAAACCAACCGAACGTTCGGGTTCGGTTCAACCATCTGACTCGCTCATTACTTCAAAGGTAGTTTTTCTCTGTTGTATATTTCTTGTACAATTTTGTTTTTCTTTGTGTTAAAAATATTTTTCACTTGCATGTCTAAATTCCTTGGTTTCTCAAAATTTTTCAAAACCGAAACCTACCGAAGGTTCGGGTTCGGTTTTTCAAACTTTTGTTGAACCGAAACCAACCGAAGGTTCGGGTTCGGTTTTTCAAAATTTTCCTAAACCGAAACCAACCGAAGGTTCGGGTTCGGTTTTTCAAAATTTTCTAGAACCGAAACCAACCGAACGCTCGGGTTCGGTTTTTCAACTTTTTCCAACCGAAACCAACCGAACGTTCGGGTTCGGTTTTTCATATTCTTTCCAAAGTTTTTTATTAAGTCTTATTCTTTTTCTGTTCTTCTTACTTATTTTTTTATTTTTTTATTTTACTTTTATTTTTTTTAAGAATCTCTAAAACTCCAAAAATATGTTTTATTTTTAATTTCTTGTGTGTTCGTTCGTTTATGGGGATAAATTTGATGAATTACTTAAGTGTCCCTAGAAGCATGCTGCTGTATGTGTCCCAAGCCTCATAAGATTTTGAATAATAGCCTTCATGACCTGGTATACACAAACCTTGTCTTCCCAATAAGGCTAACACATTTATTCTAATCGTGAGCTACCCCACTCTTTTCTCACATGAGTTAAGAGTTTCCTGCTTGGTCCTTATTTTCGCAGCAGAGGTACTATCTCTTCTTACACCATCTCCATAACTCTTCTCCACTACATTCGTTTCATCAACGTAACCCTTGAGACTCTCAGAAATTACCACTAAGGTTTATGGTTACACAACATCTGTGTTTATGATCTTAGTTTCGTGTCACTACGAGCTGAGTGAAACCCAAAATTCAACACCTAATGAGACGGTGAACAATTATATTGCTCAAGTTTTCACCTAAGGATTGACGAATGTACCCTAATGAAATCTCAAATTTTATTTTGTGTGATTCCTATGAAATTGTTAAACACCATAACATTTCTTCCCTTGGGATCCAGGTTTTAATTTTTTTATCTGAGATTTTATATTTGTCCAAGCCAATTTAAAATAAATTCCTACCTACTTGTTCAACAGGCTACACCGGTCTCACAAGTACTTTGTTCACTTTCTTTCTTATTTCAAGACTAGAATTGATGACTCAAAGCGAAAGCCACCCTTATTTAGCCTAATTAAAAGAAGCCTTTCAGCATTTCTTAATAAATGTTTGATCGTAATTCAACGGGAATCCACACTAACACTTTAAGGTCTCTCTTGACCTTGAAGGAAGAGATTCGTGCCCGGGATCATCAGTTTCGTGTCATTATTGACATCACAGAATATCCTTAAAAGAGTTGCTTTATTTCTTTTTCTTTTTACACTCTTTGCACGAAAATCTTTGGTTTTCCAAAATTCCGTTACTAACTTTTACAGGCTGTATTATTACTTGGTGGTTAATTATGAAGTTGTGGTCAAAAACAATCCACGTGGTTAATTAATTCAAAATATGCCGTTTACAAGGATAAGACGAAAGGTTGCTGACTCGGCGGGAGTTAAAAGGATTGAAATTCAAACGACAGTAAAAAGTGGGCGCGTGTGAATTTGAAACGGCCGTGCTTTTACTGACACTTGTGGACGCGTGTGCGAAATCCAAGCTTCATCACTCTGGCATTAAAGGCGCGTGTGGAAATGGAAACGGTTTTTCACTCTGAAACGGCGCTTGTTGGGCGGCGTGATCCTAGGAACCTGACACTCTCTCTCCTACGTGATCATCGCACGCCTCAACTGTCATCCATCTGTCACTCAAGAACCCGTTTCGTATTTCCATAAGAGATTTGAAATGATTTTTCTCTCTCCTATCACCCACTATAAAAAGCCGTCTACACCACCTTTTACGTCTTTACTGCCTCCAAAATTTCCAAAGAGCAAATACTACCAAACAGTTTCCTGTTCATCATCTTCTTCATACCTACAAAAATGGCTGAATCCTCTTCCGTTCATGCTACTTCCCAGATCCTCCCCATCCACCCACAACAATGTCTGGTTATTGATCTTAACCCACTGGCGTACGACTCCTATATGTCGCCGGTCATAGAATGTTTGAAGTACTCCCAACTTGCTCCGGCTCTCTCAAGAATTGAATCTGTGCCAATGGTGGCCCTATCGCAGGTTTACGCGACTGCCTACTACGACAAGGCCGTCGACCGGGTGTTTTTCGAGCTTGCAGAACACAAGACCTCAGTCTCTCGCCAACGCTTCTGCACCATGCTGGGGTTTGCCGTCGACCCTTCAAGAGTTCATCCGGAGACGATTCCGGTGGGTCATCTGTATAACATGTTTTACAACATGGGATACACAGAGGTTCTCACCTCTGTTGCTAAGTTTAAGAAGTCTTGCCTGCCGCCACAGTGGAATGGACTATTTACAGTCCTTTTCAAGGGCTTGTCGGAAAGGAGCTCAGGATCCGACGGTGCAAGTCGTCTCTTCCTGTCAATAATGTACGGGGTCTACAACGGGGTTAACCTGGACTATGGGTTTGTCCTATGGCAACAGCTCATCCAGAGCCTCTCTTCATCATCCCGACACTCTGAGGTGTCGTTGGCCCGGTTCTGGATCTTGATTACAAGATGGGTCATGGATAAATTTGATGTTCCCACTGCTGACGGTGCATCGATGTCTTCTGTTGGTACGTTCCATACCAAGAAGATCATCGTCTCAGATGCATCGAAATTTTCATTCATTGGCTCCATCCCGGAGTCAATGTATGGCGACGTGCCATCTGACAGCAGACTAATTCGGACGATCAAGGATTTTAGGCCAACTGGTCCTAGGGAACTCACACCGGATATGCTCAGGTCGATTCACGATGCAGACAAACCGGTGGGCAGGGGCAAAAAGGCAGAAAAAGGGAAGCAAGCGTCCAAAGCTCCAAAGGGACCTTCTCCCAAAAAGAGGAAACAACCGAAGGCTGCACAATCCCCACAGCCGAAGAGGAGGAAGACTCAACAGAAGCGAAAGCTTGTAATTCCCTCTTCTTCCAGTGACTCTGAGGGTGAGAGTTCGGGCTCTGACGGCTCTCAAGGAGACGAATCTCCTCAACGAGGCAACACACCACCTCGGTCCCCTACCCCAGAGATGGAACTTCATAATTCCCCAGTTCCTTCACCTCCACCAACCATTCCTACTTCCAATCCAACCATAAACCCCACAATTCCCCCAACATCTTTCCCTATACCTCCACCCATTTTCACCACCGCAACCGAAACACCACCAGTAACCGAAACCCCTCCTGTAACCGAACCACCACAAACCGAAACCCATACAACCGAAACTACCCATACTCAACCACCACCCAAATTTAACCCAACACCCACTCAACCTGAACCTACCAAACCCACAACACCCCCAACTTCACCACCCCCTCCATCCCCTGAAAATGCCTCTGATGGCGAAAACCCTTACCTTGGTGGTGAAAACATGAACTTTGATTCGGTCTACTACAGTCCGTTTCAAGTTCAGAGTGACGAGGAGGATGATGCTCCAGTGACGAAGAAGCATCTCAAAGAGCTTAACGAGAAGGTTGACCTACTTCTCACCTCCTCTTCCAACCATCAGTCCTCTCTTTCTGAAGTTGCCCTTCAGAAAATTGTTGACGCCTTCTCCAGGGCTCAACATGATTCGGTGGCCTCAGCAACTGCTGCGATTGATGCCTCCACCAGAGCCTGTGAGGCTGCGACCGAAAAAGTCGATAAACTATTCTCCGACGCTTCCGTCCTGCTGAAGTCCTTGCAGGAAAAGCGCCGACGCCACCAAGACAACTTTGGAACCAATTGTTCAGCAATTGGCCAAGTTCGTCTCAACGGAGTTGACTTCGTTCGCTACTCTTCGCCAAAATCTAAGCGACGACAACTCGGCACTTCGTGCCTCCATCGATGCTCGCCTCGCTAAGCTACAAGAGGATCTTGCAGCTGAGAATTCTTTGATGGACGTTCTGGCGAGCAAAACAACCGCCCTCAAGGTCAAGAGCACGCAACTTTCCAACTCCCAACAACAACTGGAAGCTCTTCGATCCGAAAGGGAGGTGATCAAAACGTGTGTTTCGGATGTCCACGCAGCATTATCCAACATCCTGGAAGCACACTATCCCATTCTTAACCATTCGGTGAGGCGTACCCTCGCTGAAAAGCTCTCTCCGGCCATGGACCTTCTCAACAAAATCGAAGGCCTACCGAGTTTCGTGTCCATTCCGAAACAAGGGGGAGATGAGAAGACTGGATCGAAACCACCTCCTTCCTCCAAAGCAACTCACACAACCGAACCACCTCCAACTGATCATGCTTCGGGTTTGGGTGTGAAGAACAAAGGCAAACACTTAGCTGAGGAAGAAGATGAAGATGAAGACAAGGAGACCATTGCCGACATGTTAAAACGGAAGAACAGTCGCAATGCTGACGATGATGCCAGTCGTGTGGCGCGAGAGGCTGAAGAAGCCGAACGCAAGCAAAAGGAAGCCCACGATCTCCTTGAGAGCCGGAAGACTCTCTTCCCTGCCTGGACCAGGGAGCGTATGATTAAAGAGGCCATAGAAACTCCTAGCATATTATGGATCGAGCCGGTTATCTCGTTCGACTGCAACAATACTGTCGATTCGCAGTTCGATATGCCGCTGACTCGAAAGGCGTTCATCTTCCACGCCTTCTCTAACATATTTGAAGTCCCTCACCCGAACGCTGAGCTTGACAGGGAGCTCATTGACTTCTATCTGGCGGCTGCTCGTCCTCAGTACCTCACTTGGAGCACCCAGAAGATTGTAAACGTTCGGGTGCTGAAACCTTACACCCAAGGTCGTTTTATAAACATTCGGTTCAAGCTCATTCGGGGATTTGCAAGAACTGCTCATATTATCTCCCTGGCAGATCTACCGAATCTAAATCCTCATGATTGGATTGTCCTGTATAATATCCTTTTGACTAATGAAGCCGAATATGGTCCCATTATAGACCATGTCAAAAGGATGTTAGCCTGCTACATCATGGAGGTTGCCCTAATGGATCAGGAGGTCGCCACAGTCTTCAAGAAGAAACCGAAGATTGCTCCTGTGGGATCGGCCAGTGATCTCAACCAAATGCAAATGGGCAGGATCGACCCGAGACACAACTCGGTTATGTTCACTAGAGCGGAAGGACAAAAATGTCTCTTCGCTTTAGCTGACAAACACCTTTACACCACAGCTTGTTTGGAGCATGTGTTATCAATTATCAAACGGTGTAAAGAGAACTCGGCTGATGACATCAAGTACTTCAACGATATGATCAATTGGTACATCCGGTTTAGACAGACCATTCTCTCCATCACCAAATGTCTGTTTAGCACCGTGAAGAAGAAGGTACCTGCTTCAGCTGCTGGCCCAAGCAACAAGTGAAGGTCTCGCTCCAAATTGATGCAAAGGGGGAGATTGTTGGGCTGAAGATTATGTTGAAGATTGCGTCTTTTGGGCTCGATAGTATAAGTTATTTTGTATTCCGGTTTGGGCCTGTCCAACCGAGAGCCTTTTATGTTTTGTATATAAGTTTACGCTTGCATGCATATTAGGTTAACGATTTAGAGATTAACGAAATAGCGATTCATCTAGAGCATAACAGGTTTCTTTAATCGTTCTTGTAACCTACCAATCCTCTACAGTTGATGTTCTTAATCGAGCTCTTCTGAGGATTTTGTTTAATCATTCGACTCGTTTGATTCAATCTTGTCTTGTTCTTATTATTGCATTCTTACAGTTTTATATTTACAAACTTGTTCAAGATCTAATCGATCTTTATAGATTAAAGGTTGTTTTAATCTCATCAGATAATCAATATTAACATAATAATGTGTTTAAGATATTACCTTGATTGTTATGTAGCAATAACAATCTCAAATCCTCTTTGTAATGACTTTAGAAAGCTTAGAGTCACAAATGTCACTCCTCTAATGGCTCACAAACACCAAGAGCAAGAGGATGAAGAAGAGAAGAGAGGAGGCTGCCCAAAAACGTGTGGAAACCCTAAGGAACTAGTACTCCGCATTTTTGGGGCTTAAGGGTTCTTTAAATGGTGAGGCTATTAGGGTTATCTAACAAGGAAACCCTAATTTGGATGCTTAGGCCCTAAGCAACCCATGAACCCCTCTTTAATAAGCCTTGGACAATTTCTAATGGGTTTCCTCATAGAATTCGTCCAACCTTATATTATAAGGTAATCCATAGCCCAATTGCAATTATCTTATAATTACAATTCCAGTCCCTTAAGTTTAATTAATCTCTTTTAGCCACAAACTTAATTCTTATTGATTCTTGACTAATATTAATTAAACAATATGATTTCTCCTTTAATATATTATTCTCATAATATATTAATAAATCATAATTAATCCTTTCTCTCCATAATTCATCCTATCAAGTTGCTTTGGTGAAGGCAACCCAAAAGGACCTTGCACCATCAGGTCAAGTACATACCAAAATAGTTATGGACTTAGACACTAATCCAACAGCCTCCCACTTGGATAAGTCTAACAACTATTCTGCGTATGACTTCAGATCCTGATCTGCAATCGTAGCTTTCCAAAGCCGCTGTCAACTCTGATCTTATCAGATACGTGTGTCCTTTAGATAAGGGATCATATATTCCTCCATTCTAGATATCGTATAGATATGAGACATGAACTTAATCATTCTTTCTATACTATCTCCCGACTTCCGATTTATGACGACTGATAACAGACTACAATTTGAACACATCAAATTAGTCCCGGCTTGGCCAAGCGCTTAGGTGCCATCACTAAATCATCGAGGGGCCCAAAGATATCGCTTTTATCCTACTTTGGATAAAAGGAACGGATAAGATTTGATTCAATGCTTGCTTGCACTTACTTACCGAATCACACACAACAATATGTTTTATAACACCAAGTTACTGGTGCGTTTACATATTATCAATGTGCAACCGATTCGCAAGATACAAGTCACACATCTCGGTTTCAAGAATGTAAGATGTTATCGTCTCACCAATCACTCGTGATACAATTCATGAAGTGATCCAAGTGAGCGAGGGTTTAATCCAATGCTCAAATCATATTCATAAGCACTCATGAATGTTGCAGCAAACATTTGCTTATGTCTAATACATTTTAGACAATCCACACACCAATTCACGACAGTCTTCATTCATACCTACTTCCAACATATGAACGACTGTGGCCCGTTCGAATAATTTGACTGTTTTTTAATTAATTAAATTATTCAGGAAGTCAAAACTTGCAAAGTGAAACACAAGAATAATACTAATCCCATATGGCCTCAAACCTTTGAGTATTAATAAAACACCTTTTATTTATCACCATATCGATTACTCATTATTTGTTGTTTCGGGTAATCAACTTCTTACTTGAATTATTACAATACTTTTCATATGCTCTTAGCATGCACACAATGTTTACCTACGGTTCTTACTTTGTGAAATAGATCAAATGAACACATTTCCAATTCTACTCATTTCACAACTCCCAATCCTTTTCACAAGTGAAAGAATATCAAATTCTTGCCACTTATAGAATATGTTAGATTCTAACATTTTATGCAATGATCCTTTCGTCATATCACTGCACTAAGGTCACAATTACTATTGCCAATGAAATTACAAAGTCCTCTATCGGAGATTGTTACAAGACAATTCCATATATGTGATGTCTCTCACTCAAAGTACATTCCTTTTAACATCCTTTTGCATAAAAGTTTCTAATCTAGACATAGATTCTCAATATCCAACTCCCAATATGGAAACATTTCCATATTTTCCATATGACAACTCATTCCTAATAGAATCTTATCTATTCATAATAATGTCGATATGCTCCATCCAATATCATACTTCCAACTACTCACAAGCGACCAATCCTTAGCAAGCTTTGGATCGTCCTTTGATAGTTGTTTAATTTTCTTAGTCAAAACCGATTCTAGTCCTTTTGCCCTCTAAATGCGCTAGACATTTGGAAAATTTTAGAATGTTCAAATATTATAGCATTTGCAATCTATCCTATACCCGAAGCGTATGGGACACGATGCATAATGTCTTACATAAAGATTTGATACTTTATCAATCTTCTGCCATAATATCTTATGTGTCACGTTCTTATGATTCGAATTATGAAGAGGAATGCCGTAATCATAATCGAAATTTAAGAACTCACTATGTATCCTTGACTAAGTTTATTAATATTCCATAACCTAAGCCTTTAGTTTTGAAATGAAGCATAATATTCTCTCCCTTAATTATAGAAAAACAACTATTCAACCCTTATAACTTTGTAAGGTATGATTCTTGTTTTCTATAATTAATATTGCTAACTTGCAATACTTTCCTTAATAATCATACAAGCATAACATTTATACTCCCACTGTCACGATGATTATTATAAACATAACACTTATGCTCCCACTAGCTTTGACATGTATTCAGAAACATCTTAACTTTCAGAAGAACAATGCCTATTGAATTTATGTAAGTTCATGTTTCTAATACTCAATGCTTTGATAATCTTTTATCAAGGCTTCTTAAACTTATACACATTTGTCTTAGATAGCTCATATGTGTGTCTAAAACAATTCAGACTAATTGCTGAATCTCACAATTCGAATCATGGAAAGGGATACCGTAACCATAATCGAATTCGAGAATACAATTTCACAATCTTCTTAAAATCTTTCTTAGTGAAAGCATTTCCTTACAATCATTTTAATGAAGGAGGAAATCTTATGACACTTCGATTTTAATGGTGTATGTGTTCTTATCCATGTGAATTTGTTAAAACCAAAGTTTATGAAAAATTCAAACTCATATGGACCGAGCCTTCTCAATCTTGATTTCTTGCCTTATGGTAACACGACTGCCCACCATGTCTTCCAAGTAGTTAAGCAACTCACCCTTTCCTATCAATGTACTTTTCATTGATCAAGGTGCGTTCAAATGAGAACTCATAGAACTCACATGCATAATTAACTCAATTGGAACGACACAGAAAACAAAATAGATTCAACACGATAGGTTGTAAACCTCAAGTCATGTGCTAGTAATGATCGATAAGGTTTATTCTTGATTAGTTCTTGAACTTTTCAAAACCATTAAGACTCCCACTGACTCCTTGACATATAAGATTCTCTTGTCAATAAACATTTCTTGACAAACAAATATTCAAGAGTTAGTGTAGCTTTTATCAAGACAAAACACTTCACAAAATTGGTCTTAGTTGGTCTTTGTCTTATCCAAGACATCACAACTTTCCAATTTCAAATGTGCAAGAATAAGAAAACCTTTTTCCAAATTCTACATTTGATGAATGTTATAAACCTTATTAAGACTTGTCACTCAATGTCATAATCTTAACTTTAAGACTTGTTTTGGAACGAAGTATGATTGACTTCTTGATTTAACCATTTCTTCAATTCTTGATATCTCTTCTCAGACATACAATTGTACTAAGACTCACTTAGAGGATCAATTGAGATATGGTTCTTAATCATTAAGACCTATCATAAAACATAATAAAAGGTACTCTCCCTTCTTCTTAGAATAGAGAAACTTTTATCTTTCTGCCTACTTGATTCTTCTTATTCGTTCTGCTATTGATTTAAACTCTTTCAAATCAACTCGGAATTACACTTAATCTTATAAGTATAATCATATCCACTAAACCTTTAGTAAATCATGACGAATATCTTCGTCATTCTTGTGGTGGACTTGATCAACACACAACCTTGTCTACTTGATCTCCTAGTTCTTCACTTGACACTTTGTCAGCGAATTAGTCTAATTTCCAAATATGAAATTTCTCATTCATCGTGCAACCAAGTTGCATGATTCCAAGTTTCTGTCCAATTGAAACTTGGGCGATGAGAAACTTTCCCTATTTGGTAAATTCTTGACCTTTCCACAAATAACATAATTAAGAATCACATCCATTCGTTGTAGAAATATGCAAACATCAATTTTTCATAACGATTTCATTGCAAGGAAATAAATAAATAAATAAATACATCAAACAAAATTTATTTTATTCATAAAAGCAGTGGAAAACATTTGTCCTTACAATGCAAAATCAACTGAAAGACTATGTAATCAAATATTCCTAACAACTCTATAACTTTCTAAGCTCAAAATCTAATCTTCGAATCCATGTGATCGAGATCCATCTCTTCGTGATCAGAGTCATCTTGCTTTTCCATCAGGCTTCCTCTCTTTTCACTGATCCTACAAAACATTCAAATGCAATCTTATGACATTATGTATTAAGAATCAATGAATAGGAACTTAATGGAGTTAGATAGTGGATTTTACCTGAAGCACAGCCATACTCTTTGACTCTCCCATCTTCTGGACTCTTCAGGCTCTTAGGTCAGACTTGTATCCAACGCCCTTTCTCTTGGCAGCAAACGCAGGTTGGTTCTTCTAGAACGTCCTTGGAAGCATGGTTGGTTGACTTTCCTAACAAATATGCTCCATTGCCTTGCCAAATCATTTCTGATTCAACAGCAATAAGCATGTAACTTAAGTCAATGAGGCTTGCGTCATGATCCATCATATGATATTTTCTTTTGAACTCATTATATGATTCAGGGAGTGACTGCAGAACCCAGTCCACAGCCAACTTACCAGGGAATGATGCACCCAACATTATCAACCTATTGATGTGTGATTTCATTCCTAGAACGTGGGCACACATGGGTTTACCATCTTCATGTTTCATTTCCAATAGGGCTTTAGTGACATTGAACCTTTCAATTCTTCGATTTTGTGGGTTAGGGAGAATAATTGGAGGAGGTGGAGGAAGTGAAGCATGATCTCTTGTTCCTCGATTGAATCGTGGAATATCATCTTCATGTGGAATGCTTGTTCCATGGGATTTGGGAAGACCATAGTTGTCGTACTTTGACATTTACAAAACGGGAGAAAATAAATTCAAGTTAGTTGATTGATTGAGTCCTTAATAAGTCACCCAAATGAGATATTAAGGCTAAGACCCAACACAATACGCTACAACCTAGAAAAGGGATGTCGTAATCTAGTTGCAGAATATTTGAAGGTAAGTGAATGACGATTCACTAATTTTCCACCATGAAAAATGAAAAACCGATTAAGTTTTAAATGCTTTGAAAACTCCTAGATCCTTTGAGATTCATTGAACTTTTCAATGGCATGTTTAAATCTCGATATGCCCCTCGAGTTTGTGACTGGGATACCGAGGATCACAAAACAGGGTGTGAATAACCATGCAAACTTACATGGTGCCCCCACATGTTACAGCCATCTATTCGATGTGTCGGTTAACCAAACACGTTCCACCGAACTATGACAAACATTGAGTCACCCTTTGCTACCTTTGCTTAGAACCATTTAGTGTGCCGGTTAACCACACACGCTCCACTAACGTCTTCGCAAGGGCACAAAGTGTAATTTCATGGAATTGCATCAATTCACTTTTGCCTAAAGTAACTAAGATTGGGAATTTTGTAAAAACATTTAGTTACTTTTGTACTTCATTATACTTATAATGGAAGGTTTTCGTCATATCCTACCCGTTCGGCTAATGACCCTCCACTAGTCAAGAGTGCGGTGGGTAAGAGTGGATACCCACTTAATTGCCATTTTATAGGCAATTTCCTTAAACACCCCTTATAGACCGGCTTCGTGAATGAGGCCTACTAACGGTAAGACTGACTTTTACTAATATATATATATATATATATATATATATATATATATATATATATATATATAATGTTAGACTTTTAATGTTATATATAGTATAGGGTGTATTTTACACTTTTTAAAATACTAGGTGGTCAAATTTAATAATTATACTTTTAATTCAATTAAACTGTAAACCAAAACTTTATGGATTTATTAAATCTCTTTTAATTATACACCTTCATTAATTAATAAAACCATAAGGGTGTGATTTGAACTTTTCAAAACAATACTAGGGTTTTAAAATTTAACATTTCTAAATTAAACTATTAATCAACTTTTAAATTCCAAAACTTGAGGGCAAGTTTTGAAACATTTCAAAACATTAGGGTTTAGAATTTAAATATTTCAAAATTAAACTTTTTAATTAAAAATTTAAATTCCAAAACTTAAGGGCAAGTTTTGAAACTTTTCAAAACACAAGGATCAAACAGGAAATAACTTAAATTAAACAATTAATCTAATTATTATCTAATTTGACTTAAAATAAATTTCTTGCAAGATAAGTTACCCAATTAATACAAAGAATCAAACTTTAATCAAATAAGGAAGTTATTATCTAATCAATTGGTAATTATCTTTTGTTTAATCAAGGATACACTCAAAATATGATTAAAATTCGAATCTTAATGACCCATAACAGTTAAGGCAGGTATCTTTGAGTAAAACAGCAAGAAATCCCGAAACTGCCTCCTTCTGACGCTCGAACTCGCCGAGTTCCTTTATGGACTTGCCGAGTTCAGCAGTCAGAAAAACAAAATTTCGATTTTGCAACAAGAATGAACATGCAATGCATCAATACAATAGAAACCAATCAAGGCTCTGATACCACTGATGGGTTTTAGCCATAAGAACATCCTATGTGCTCATACAAACCCTAATGCTTGGATCTAGGTTTCTCTATTGTACATGCAATTCATCCAAGACTTTAAACCCTAGATCTAGCATATAATAATCAATATTAACATAATAATGTGTTTAAGATATTACCTTGATTGTTATGTAGCAATAACAATCTCAAATCCTCCTTGTAATGACTTTAGAAAACTTAGAGTCACAAATGTCACTCTTCTAATGGCTCACAAACACCAAGAGCAAGAGGATGAAGAAGAGAAGAGAGGAGGCTGCCCAAAAATGTGTGGAAACCCTAAGGAACTAGTACTCCGCGTTTTTGGGGCTTAAGGGTTCTTTAAATAGTGAGGCTATTAAGGTTATCTAACAAGGAAACCCTAATTTGGATGCTTAGGCTCTAAGCAACCCATGAACCCCTCTTTAATAAGCCTTGGACGATTTCTAATGGGTTTCCCCATAGAATTCGTCCAACCTTATATTATAAGGTAATCCATAGCCCAATTGCAATTATCTTATAATTACAAATCCAATCCCTTAAGTTTAATTGATCTCTTTTAGCCACAAACTTAATTCTTATTAATTCTTGACTAATATTAAATAAACAATATGATTTCTCCTTTAATATATTATTCTCATAATATATTAATAAATCATAATTAATCCTTTCTGTCCATAATTCATCCTATCAAGTTGCTTTGGTGAAGCCAACCTAAAAGGACCTTGCACCATCAGGTCAAGTACATACCAAAAATAGTTATGGACTTAGAGACTAATCCAACAGTCATCCCTCGCATACAGCCTCCACGTGTCGCCTTCTGATAGGACCGAGGTTTGCTGTGTCGCCTTTTGATTGGACCAAGTCCGAGGTCCACTAAGCTTCGGACACCTTCACATGACACACCCCTCGGATGACCCTCGCACCTACGTGGAGCCTGCCCATTGGACCGAAGTTGGGTCCAATCTGAAGTTGCCGTCTGCGAGCCTGATGTTCCGACCCGCATCATCCGACCAATGCGAAGTGAGCACTTGTCCGTCCGAGCCTCGCCCTACTGCCACCTGGTCTGAGCCTCACAGCCACCTGCCCTCTTCCCCTCGCTTCGGATCCGAACCTCGGCCTTATATAAGGGGTGCGAGACCTCCCGGGTAAATGTTAGATATTTGCCCCTTTTTACCCCTAAACTTATATTTCTTCAACTTCCACTTCCCCCGAAGCCCCGGTTTTATTTTTAACACCCGAAAACGCCCCGAAGTGCCCGATAAGCCCAAAAAATTTATCTTTTCAGTTTTGAAGCTCTACCTTCGCAGAGCCCGGTTTTCAAGAAAACTCCCGATTTTCAACGAAGAAAGTGATATTTAGAGCCGAAGTGCTGCCCAAATAAATATTTTAGCCCCCGGTTATTTCACGGTGAGTTTAATATATAGGAACAATTATATGTTTGTGTTATATGTGCTACGTGCTTTTCAGTGTTATTATTTCGGGTTATTTTCCCGTGTTATTTTTATTCGCTATTTTTAATAGCAAAGAAATAGCTTTGACCATGTGATCAGTGAAAGGACTTAGATTCACGTTGGTACTAGTATGTAGCCTCTGGCCATGTAGAATATGTCTCCGTAAGAGAATGATTTCTATTTTATGGTATTGGCAGAAGGTTAGATAGAGTTATAAGCCTGAAATCTACCAAAATGCTAATCCGAAGTTGTATGTCTTCTGTGCCATTTGGACCAAAGCTTTATTGATGTATATCAAGTATGGAAATTGTTATGTCTCATTGATTGTATATCTTTGAATCAAATCAATGATTGATATGGAAAGTTTGTCACATGATTCACATATGTCCTTGTTGTTCCTTGTTCTTCTTTGCCTCTGCCATATTGAAGTATATATATATGACATAACGTTATATTGTATCTATTATTTACCTCACTAAGCGTCACCGCTTACGCTCTCAATGTTTAACAAATTGCAGGAGATAAGCATCCAGTATAGTTATATACTGGTAGAAGATTTTTTAATAGTTTGAAACTATTGTATCGATAGAAGCTTATGAATAGTTTGAAACTATTGTATTTTGCACTCCCATATGTATAAAACTATAGAATCCTGGGAAGTTATGTAATATATAACACTTTAAAATAGTCGGTTTGTATCTAGTAGTTTGTAACCTCTTTATCAATGTAAAATATTGTTTTTATGAATATGTAAGTAGCATGTTTTGGAGTAACTATATTGTCAAGTATGAAAGTTTGGGTCTTTCATAAATACGAAAGTGATGGTCTTTCATGTAGCCTAGGGATCTATACCATTTTCTCAAGTTATAGCAACATACTTATGAAGCAAACTTTTAATCTATACAAATCGAAAAATACAGGTTAGAACACATACTGTTTTGCATTAATTGAATAATGAAAGCAACTTTCTTGATTTCTTCCTTGGAAGCAAACGTTAATAATATTGATGTCTCTAATGGTTTACACCTAAAATCCTAGAACACTAAGACTTGAAGTAGAGAGCAGGAGGATATTTCGTTCTCAACCTTATAGGAAGAAATAACCATAAAATTTGATGCCTAAGGATTCCTATTTATAGCTAAGGAATCTCCATGATAAACTCTAATTTGAGTAATAAAATTGAAGATTTTAAATATTCAAGGCAATTATCCTTATCAGCTTCAGGACGCTTCGAGAAACCCTAAAAACCCCTCAAAAACCGTTCACGTCCATGGAAGGTTCTAGAATTGTCTTCCTTACTCAATTATAAACAATTACAATTCAACCATTGTACCTTTAATTTGTCAAATTAATCATGAATTAATTTCAGATTAATTCTGATTAATAATTAATTAAATCCAACCATTTCTAATTAATTTATTAAATATTTCTAATTAATATATTAATCATATAATATATTAAGAAATCATTTTATATCTCTCATAATATAAATCCTAACTTTTTCTATTTTTGAGGGCAATTGAAAAAAGAGTTCATTTTTATTTACTAAATTTATACCAATTTAGTTAATATCTTAAACATCTTAAATTTTTAATACAACTAACACCAAGTTACCAACAATGGTTCTATGTTTCCCAAACAATATGCATAATGTTATACAATCCATTGATGTGGGAAAATTTGTTACATAAGACGTTATCGAATGTTTTTCAAGTGAATGATTTCAAGATTTATTTTCATTGTATCATTCTCATTCGATCCGCTCCTCCTCTTATTTCTATTCCCAATGCTCCATTCAAAATCTTGACATGTTCCGTTATTTTTCAACCTCACAACTACAAATATCGTCAATACCAAGACTAATTGCTATTCAGCTTCCATAATCTAATTTGCGATTAAGTTTAGAAAGTAACTAACGACAATCAACTTATTTGTTATGAAAACATAGTATAAAAAATGTTAGAATTAATTTATCCAATATTAAACATAATAAATTGATTATTTTTTTTGTTTGACAAATCCTGCATATACGTTTAACTGAAAGGTATCCAAGAAGAAAAACTTTTTATTTTAATCAATAAGTAACAAAAAAATAACTATTATAAAACGGTTTATTTAAATCAATAAATAATTAAAAATAAAAAAAAATAAAAACTAAGTGGTCTAATATCGTTTTTATCAACACAATTACAATAACTTATTACCTATAACAAACGGCTACAAATTATTAAACACTTCGTATGAACGATCACAAACACCCCTAAAACGACTCAAAAAGATATTGGTAGCTTTGTTTTCTTAAGATTTTAATATTAGTATGTAGCACAAGTAAAATAAAAAGTAAGAGGAACAACGGAGCAATCACATGGGAGACATTACATGGAACCCACAATTGGAACGTGTGCTAAAACGACATGCATCCCTTTTTTTGCGGACGGACGCTTCACTGTTTGGATCATTTTTTTGTCTTTGTTCCTTCCTTTGGTAATATTTTAAAACTCTTTGTAAGATTAATAATTTTTATTCATTTATTACAAGTATACATTTACTATAACACACACACTAACACACACACACACACACACACATATATATATATATATATATATATATATATATATATATATATATATATATATATATATATATATATATATATATATATATATATATATATATATATATATGGGAGAGTTTATGCGAAAATACAAATAATTTACGAAAACGAGAAAACAAGAAAAACGTATGATATTGTGTCACCTCAACATTATATTTTAGAAAATAATTCATCTAAACTTTGAAATACATGATGATAATCGATGATAGATAATAAATTGTTTCATATTAGCAAAGTATGATTTTTAACATTTTTATTATGAAAACATGAATTTAAAAATTATTAAGGACATGAAAAAAATATAATTATCAAAACCATCTTTAAATCTATATTACCATAACACCATCTGATGTAAACTTACTATCTTTAATTTATTGCTAATAAATTTATTTTTTTTATAGTATATGTGTTTGGTTTTCATAAGATAAAATTTGTTTTCGTGTTTTCGCAAGATATTTATATTTTCGAATGAACCTATATATATATATATATATATATATATATATATATATATATATATATATATATATATATATATATATATATATATATATATATATATATATATATATATACGGCGACGGAGGATGACTAATAATCATATACGAATATAATATAGCATTTATTCATATATGAACACACTACCTCCCTCCGCCACACACCACCACTACCAACCACCACCGACCACCATTGACACCTAAGCCACCAGCACAACCAACCATCGCCACCTCCGCCACCACCCACCGTCGCCATATTCATATATGAATAATCAGTTCCGCTATACTTATTAATATAAAAATATATGTATTCATATAAAAATATACGTATTTATATATGAATATGACCCGGTACGTAGGAGCACTTAAGGGTAAATTCGAAATGAGTGGCTCAGATTCATTTCCTCATTCTCGACTTTTTTTTTCCTCAATTGAACCCTCTTCTCTCTCTCTCTTTATATATATATATATATATATATATATATATATATATATATATATATATATATATATATATATATAAAGGTTGTAAAAAACGCTCGACTTTAGCTAATCGGTGGACTGAGGTTATGTGATTAATCGGTTAGGCGGGGATTAAACGGGGGATTAATCGAGGACCATTAATTGCTAACTCGTTAAATTTTTAAAAATTAAATATGACTAATTACATAACAAAGTTCATAAATACCACTAATATTTTTAAAAAAATAACTTAATATGATTAAAGCAACATCAATCATTCATCAAATGGTTTCTATTGAGATAAAACTTCTTAAAAGTGTTAAAATTTCATCGTTTTCTACTATTCAGTCACTTTGTAGGCAGTGATTAATCGATAGGCGCCCTCTAATCGGTCGGGTAATGCCTAAGGATTAATCGAAGATTAATCGGGGCCTAATCAAGATTTTTACAACCTTGATATATATATATATATATATATATATATATATATATATATATATATATATATATATATAGTTTTTGTTGAGATTTCGAAAAAAATAGAGATCTTAAGATTCAACATTAGCCATATATTTTTCATTTGCCACTCTAGCGTTCCGGCGTACTGGATCGGCAAGAGAGTTATAATCATAAATAATTATTCAGCGTTGTTCGTTCCTTTTTCCATCTTCACTTTCCCCACCACCACAAATGCTACCCCCATCACCACTACCACCACCTCTGCCACTAACTGAACGTACCACTGCCACCACCGTCACTTATATCACCCTTACTTATGTCGCCACCACCTCCCCTGCCACCAACCATCATAATCATACATGATTACTCAGTTTCTGAACAAACATATGTGTATAATCATTTATGATTAGACATATATGCATAAACATGTATAATCATATATGATTATACCTCTCTATCATATAATCATTTATGATTAGGCATACTTCGTTACTGTCGGCACGTTGAAGCATTAGAACGGCAGATGAAAAATATGTGAATGAGGTTAAATTTTAAGATCTCTATTTTTTTCAGTCTCAAGTGAGTCGCCTTATATATATATATATATATATATATATATATATATATATATATATATATATATATCCATTACGGTCAAGGGTTAAAATCTCGTCTGAGGTATATGTGATATTAAAGTAGATTAGATTTTGAAATAGTTAGGAGAAATGTAAAACAAAACCAAACAATAGGAACTCTTTGAGTAAAAAAATTAAGAAAGTGAGTAAACATGCAATACTTTCCTAGCTACCTAAGTCAATTCAAATTTAAATTTTGAATATTAAATAATGTCATGGAATGCATAAAACTTTATCACTTACGGTAAACGTACATACATAAGATCATAATAGAAAATATTTTTCTTTGTGACTAATCTTTTATCGAAAAAATTGAATACATCGAAATTCATAATTTATTATCCTCTTTCCATTGATGTCAATAGTCTTCCTAATAAATGAAAATAATTTTATCATATGTCATTCTCTAATGCATTATCCACATGTCCTTCTGTCATAAATTTAAGATATTTATTTTCCACTTGTCATTTACTTAATTTTTCATTTTTCAATATATCATTAATTTATATTTTATAAATTAAACATACCATAATGACTATATTAATTTCAAATTTCAAATTTCAATTTTAATTTTAAATAAATTTACAGTTTAAACCTTCATATTTAAGATTTTGTTATAATTAACACGTTTAGTACACGAGTCTGACAGCTAAACATATAATTTTAATCTATTTTTTGCATGTTTTTATTAAATTTTTTTCTGATAATTTTTACGTATTTCAAATTACAAATTTAAATAAACTTTCCGTTTAATCATTTATATTTAACATTTTGTTTTAATCAACCCGCATAGTATACGGGTCTCACAACCAGTTGATATAAAAAAATTCAAAAAAAAATCTGTTTTGATTTTTTGATATTTTTATATCTTGATTTATTTTTTATCGGAAAAAATAAAATAAATATATCAAAATTCATATTTTTTGTAAATAAAAATTCATATTGATGTATAATTTTTTTTTTTAAATTTTAGCTCAGATTCGCATTGTGAATACTAAAAATTGACTTATGAATACAATTCAGATTCACAATTTGAATAATAGTAAGTCAAATTCACATTGTAAATTCTGAAAAGCGAATTATATATAATAACAGTGTGAATGAATCCACTTTCAATTCTTACAAAACTAATTTATTAGTAATCATAACATTCATATATGATAAAATTACAAGTAGATACACTTAGATTCAGTGTAACATCCGGTTTTTTAGGTATGCGTTTTATGCATCAATCAGGTGAGTTTTTGGTGGTCATGACGTGGTGGTGGAGGATCACCACAACGTGGCAATGTCTTATGAGTCGCGATCATTTTAATGACCACGATGTTGTGACGTCTGGGGCTTAAAACCCTAGATTTCGGTTTTTGGGCCCTATTTAAATGATGTGATGGTTAGGGTTTGTCCAACCCCGCCTCCCTCACTCCCCAAAGACCAGAAATTAAACCTAGGCTCTAGGTGATCATCTTGGAGCTAATTTGTGGTGCTCTTGTGGTTTTTAAAAAAAAGAAAAAGGCGCTCTAGTGCAAGGATTCATCAAGGAAGCTTATATTTATCCCTTGGTGCATCTTCTACACTTTTATAAGTCCACGAGCTCTTATCTTTTTGGTGCAATCTTCTAGATCTAGGCTTTTATGCACATTTCTTCATGTTTATGTTGGTTTGAGCGGATGGATCCACTAAAGTTAGCAACTTTATTTATCCTTGAGGTCCCAAGAAGACTAGATGCACCAGATCTAAAGTGTTATGTACTTTTGAGTTCATGCATGGGGTTTTGACCCCATTTCTCTCATTTTGACCTAAGTTGAGTAAATGAAAAGCATTGGACATATATGTCCTCAAAGCAAGATTTTTATGATACATATGAGTGTAAGGAAGCTTTCTAGAAGGTATGAGTATGGGACTTAAAGGATTAAGAGCTTAATCCATTAAACTAGTTTTTAACAGATTCCATAACATGGTGGGGAACTCGTCGTGACTGATTTGTCATGGGAAAGTCACGACGTGGATAATAGTTATCCATGACGTTGTGACCTACTAAGTTGACTTTCACCTTAATTGTTGACTTTTGACCAATTTGGATTTTATTCAAACATGGAGAGGTTTTAAGTGGTAGACTGTGGTGGGATCACAACACTTGTATGAAAGACTTTGGTTGGATCATAGCACTTGCATGGAAAATAATGGCATGAAAAACTACAACACAGGGTTATGGTGGGATCATAACATTCACATAGGTTGGAATATACCTAGGACAAGGCCCACTGTTATGTATGATATGTAGTATTTTGGGGAACTCACAAAGCTTTGTACCTGCAGTTTAATTTTAAATGTTTCAGGTACTTTTATTAGCAGGGGAAATGAGCCAGCTTGACTACATTGCATCAACCCATGATTTTCACAATATGAGACTTTGGGATTTACTTTGATATTTTTATGAAAACAATATAATCATGTTTTAGATTACTTGACTTGTGATGTTTATGGAATGGTTTTATCACTTTAAATTTTGAAAGTTTTCTTCGTATTTTGGGATGTTAGTAGTTGGTATCAAAGTCTTGGTTTAAGGGATTTAGGCTAGCACGGGGTACGCTTGGACTCAAACTATGGAATTAATAAATTATTTTTCACATGAAACATTTTCAAATGTCTACTTTATTTTGATTATGTATGACTTGTACTCATGGGATGATTTATCGGCGTTAACGAAGATCTTTCGACATGTGTAGGGAGTGGAATCCTAGGAAGTCTAAGAAGTTTATTAGTGCATTGGTGCACTATTATTTGAGAGATTTAGTATGTGGCTATACGGAAGCAACTTAGAAAATTTAGGATGATACTTGAGGAAAGTACATAGTTGTGGAAGGTAGTATGGGTCTGTACTACTTGAAGCACAAGATCCGTACTCGAATCAAGGAAATTCATAAAGATTCTAAGGAGCTTGTAGAGTATACTTTTGACCCTTTTATTGTCCTTTCAGAATGGTGATAACTCTTCATGGAGGAGGTTCTGGTTCTAGTTCTAGTTTAGGCTCTGGCGTTGGATCGAGTGATATTGAGCTACGTGAGTTTATTTCACTAGGGATTTCATGAACCATTTTGAAGGAGACACTTGTCATGTTCGGTATGATCAAAAATAGGATTATTGAGTTCATGGATGAGCCTATGTAGGCCCTTCGTGTAGAGCAAGCCACCAATCAGTTTGGGGTACACACTCTCACTTTCAAGGATTTTCGTGCTTGTGGGGCTCTTGAGATCTTCGAGAGGAAGGACCCCATTACCAGCATCCCTTGGACTGCATATGTTTAGTGTGCCTTTCAGACTAGCTTCTACCCTGAGGAGTCTAAGATCATATTTGATGCATGTTTGTTGAGGGATGGATCTTGTTATTATTGGGAGGAGGTAGGCGATGCTCTAGGAGCAGAGGTCATCGACGCTATGACTTGGGAAATTTTTTTTACCAGATTCATATTAGATTTGTAACATCCATCGAGGTGCAACAGATGGCTAAGGAGTTTTAGGATCTCCATCAGGCGACAGAGAGTGTAGCCGAGATCACTCCAAGTTTAAAGAGAGGGATTTTATTGTACCGTAATATGATTCAGATGAGGAGATGAAGAAGACCAGGTACCAAGACATGTTAACGGATGACATCATGGAGATTGTCAGTGCGTTGAGTTAACAGAAACTGGAGTAGACGATTGATTGATTCCAGGTTCGGGAGATTTAGTTGGAGCTTCGGAAGAAGCATAAGCCAACACAGGTTCATATATCAATGGTACCAGCAAGAAGTATATTACTTCTAATGTTTGATCTGGAGGCCAACAGGTTCGGGGCCATTGTGGCAAGTATGGCAAGTCACACTAGGGAGTTTGTCGTGCAGATTTTTCTAGTTGTTTCAAATACGGCCAGACAGGGCATTTTAGTAGGAATTGCACTCGTACAAAATTGATATGTTTCCACTACAATCAAGTTATCCACAAGAAGTTCGATTGCCCGAGTTTATCCAACGGAGTGGTGAGGGCACCCGTTCCAGCTACTTTGAGGATCACTGACGGTTTCCAAGGCAAAGCGGAGGCTCCCATGGTGAAGAGCAAAGCTTTTTAGTTGACGACTGTGGAGGCCAGAGCAGCGCTAGATGTTGTTACCGTTATGTATCCTTATTTATTTATTTTTGTTTAATTATTTATGCTTATATTTGTTCATGACGTGATTAGGGATGTTCCTAGTGAATGGTATGCATGCTTTTATTTTTTTTTATTTGGGTGCTACTCGATTTTTTTTATCTCTTGCCTTTAGCAAGAAGTTTGACGTTGTTCCGAGGGTGTTGGATTTCCCTTTATAGGTAGATATTGCTGACAACTGCACTCTGGATTGTGTATTGAAGATGTTTCGGGTTAGGTTTCCTATTGATCTTGTTCCTATTTCTCTGAGGAGAGAGAGGATCATTACATGTATGGATTGGTTGAGTCGGTTTGTCTACTATGAGCATCAAGTTGGGTTTTATTTCAAAAATAGTTTCATAAACTATAAAATTTGGCAAACGGAAGACTTAAGATTTCAAAATAACATAAGCAAATTTATACCCACCAAGGATTATCTTGCAAAGTTGTAGAAAGATTAAACACCAACCAAAGAAGGGATGAAGAAACAAAAACCTTTGTAGTTCTTTGGGTCCTCTTGGGAGGCTTGGAAGTTGATGAAGAATGATGAACTTTAGAGATACCAACAATCACTCAACTTGATGTAAAATGCTAGTTTTTTTGTATAAAACTCTTAAGACTCTTAAGATTTATGTTCTTATCAAAAGAAGAACTTAATGAGAGAAAAGGATATGCAAATAATCTTCAAAAGAATGAACAAATGGAGAGAGCATTTGTGTCTATGCATGTTATGATTTCAAGCCTCAAGAAAAGGAAAGAGTTCAAGCCTTCTGTAACAACCCAAAAATCAAAGGTAAAAAAATTTCATTTTAATTATAGCCAAACATTTATATCATTTATTTCAATCATTCCAAAACATCGTTAATTAAAAACATTTATCAGAGTTCATCCCAAAATCTATCATTGCGGAAATCATGGATGTGTGCGTTGCGATCAATCTGAGCCCTTCTTTTCCAAATCGATGATTCCTAAAACAATAAACAAAACAGTAAGGACAAAGCTTAGTGAGTTCCCCAGAGCATACCCACACACAATCATGTATAACATATCATACTAGCTAATCAACTATACAGAACGCATAAACCATGCAAGCCAACACATAGGGAAGCCCTGGAAACCCTCTAGGGTCTTGTTGCGGGTGCCATGGGAACCCCCACATGGTCTTAGCCCTATACCTTGGGAACCCCCTGAGGTCTTCAACCTAGGATGCCAAGGAAACCCTCCAAGGTCTTATACCTAAGTGCCTCGGGAACCCCTCGAGGTCTTTGACCTAGGATGCCAAGGAAACCCTCCAAGGTCTTACAACTAAGTGCCCCGGGAACCCCCCGAGGTCTTTCATGCAAGCACAATCACAAAGCATATAAACTCACAGAATGGCTAACACATATATCGTAACACATAATGGGCCGGCCTTGGTGCCTTAGACCCATTGGTATGGTGAGGAGACTCACCTCGCACTGCAGAAGCTTCCCGCATGAAATCATTAGCTGCTGCCTCACCAGCTTCCCGAGCTGTCACTACCAATCAATATACCCAATTAGCAATTGGGTCCATAGCATAATCCTTAATCCATGCATTGGGGGAAATGACCATTCTACTGCCGGTCCTGTATGATTCAAAACTAAGGCCCAAACCCAAACCAAAAGCCCAACACTATAATGTCCATAAATACATCATTGGCCTAATTTTCCAAATTGGGCCCAGACCTTTCTAATGGATCTTATACTAAAGCCCAATATTCTCCTTAGTCAATAATCCCAACCCAATTGGCCCACGAAGGCACACAACAACCTAGTCCAAGAATTGGTCCAACCCGAGGCCCAAAATGCGAAGTTCATTTCTATATTGGGCCACAAGGCCCAATAGGCCCAACTATTCCATTATTGGCCCAAAGATGCATTCAGGCCCAACTATCAGCAAATCCAGGCCCAAAACCATTAGGGCTTAAAGTTCCGAAGTCCACAAAGGCCCAAGTCCTCCTGAGAGCGTACGCCCAGTGTACCTCTTCTGTATGCTTAGCGTACTGAGCAAATGAACTGTACGTGCCACGTACTACATAGTATGCCCAGCGTACAAATAGCTCATGCACAACATCCATTAAGTGCTTAATACTTGATCCAATAAGTCCAAATCACAGATCTAAGCTACACTTAACGTCTAAACCCATAAAATCACTGACTTGGTGACTTTGCATGCTCCAAACAAACCCAAACTCCAAAAATGGCATTCTACTTCCATAAAAGTGACCCTAACTCAAGCATGAACTCATTAAGACCATCAAGATGGCAACTTTCTGTCTTAAGGACTCAAATAGCATCAAGGGTGGCAACCCCAAGCCTAAAAACGGATTTGGAACCATAAAGCTTCAACCTTGGGACCAAAAAGAACCAAAACCCAAAAATGGTAGATCTAAGAGATGAATGATCAAGTTCAAAGCTTTATACCTTCATCAAGCTAAGAATGAGTCCTAAAAGCCAGATCCCTAAGCTCCTCCTTGATTCCCTTCCTTGCAACAAGTTCCATCTTCTTGAAAATGGGCCAAATATCCCAAAAATGGACTTCATAAGCTCCAAAATGCCACCATGGTTGCTATAAGACAATTTCTAGTGTTAAGAGGGGTGGAGGCTGAAGATATTAGGGTTTGGTTATGATATAAGGAGTTTAAATAGGGTCCAAGGCCCTAAAATAGGGTTCTGATCTGACGGAATTACGCCCAATGTAATTCTAGTACGCCCAGCGTACTCCAGAGAACCTTCACGACCACTCCTGGTCATTACGCCCAGCGTAATCCCTTTTTCCCTTGTACGCCCCGCGTACTCGGCCAAGCCTGAAAATCACGAAACTTCCAAAGGCCATAACTTCTTCGTTACAAGTCCAATTCCGATGATCCTTATATCCACGGAAAGGTGACGAGAAGCTCTACACTTCTAAAAAAATCAAACCTTTCTTAAGGCCTTCCGAACAAAAATCCATTTTCCACCAAAAGCCCGAATTGCCACTTTACCGAAATACCCCTAGGTTCTAAAACACAAACCGAACACCCAAATCACTTCTAATACATCACCCGTACCCAAATGGGCCTAGATCCTACCCTTTTCAAAGGCCCTAATCCTTATGATGACCGATATTCGACCCAGACCCTCAGGCTAGGAATTAATTCAGAACAGGGTGTTACACCTTCTTAAAGATCTTTCTTTACCCTTCAGTCCTTATCCCTTTTAGCCATCCATGCACCTACACCTATATGTCCCCCATGCTTCATAAGACAAACCATGCTTTTCATTAAATTAATCAAAAACCCATGACATCTTTTTATTCTCTTAACTTTCGAAAATAAGAGTTAAAAAGAAGACAAAAATTTTATATTTTATAAACCAAAATTTTTAAATATAAACTTTAAGTTTTTGGTAAAAGACAAATAATTTATCTAGTCCAAAATGTTGTGCATGACTTATTAATTCATACCATATGAATTAGGTAATGTTACTTGCTAATGAAAATTATTATTTCCATGAAATAAATAATTTCCAATTAATTATAAGAGTGTATTCAATATTTATTAAAACCATTTTCTAATAAATAATCAATTGTATAAAGTTGTTGTTAGTGTGACCCATTAGTATCATATGTTAATTAGCAATATCACTTTAATATGATTCTTGAGCATACTAGATCTTTCAATCTCCCACTTAGGCAAGATTCATATTAGACTGATATAGACAGTGGTGAACGTCTAGCAACATATCACTGCCCCCTATCAACATACGACTTTGTGCCATTCTACCAACGACTAATTCCCAAAAAGCTCAAAACTACAATTGGTGTATAAGGTAAGTTGATTAGTTATCTCTTTGTCATAGACATCATGTTGAACATGAGATACATATTACGATCAATCTCATTAGGTGTTCTACTTTTGGTAAGGCGCCTTAGATGTCTAAATCTCAACACATAAAAGGAACAAATCACATCTTGACTACATAAGCCTCTTTCATAGTTCACACCATACATGTAAATGAATTTTATAACTACCCTGCTAAGGACCAACATTTGACCATATTAAAGCACAACACTCCAGCGACATCCCCAATTTCACGGACCGAAAAAGACCGATTTGTTTATGCTTGATTTTGAAAATCAGAGTATCTTTTAAAGAAATACGTTGCGTAATTTGTTCCCAGAAAAACATGATAAATATGTCATCAAATCATTTCTAAGGAAATGTATTTTATTCATTTTTAAACTTTGGGATGTCATCGTCAATACAGAAACATAAGCATAAATAGAACTTACATTTATTTACACTAGTGGTTTTACATCTCCTTTAATCTCTCAGTGTAACGTAGCTTCGTATCGACACACGTGATACAAATAACTTGAGTGGGTCAGGTTGGGAAACCTGGTGAGTACATAAGGTTTTCAACCCACAATAATAAAGTTATTGTGTTATATCATCAAACAATTAACCCAATTACCTATCCCCATTATCTTCTTTATTTCTTAAGGATCTACCCTAAGAATCATCTATCACTCATTCCTAAGGATTCATCCTAAGGAATAGGCATGAGGTCCATTGTCGCCAAAATTTATACAACAGACACTAAATCCATAGTTGCCAAGGTTCATCCAACGGTCCTAAGTCCATAGCTCTCATTTATCGACAATATTATTTTCGGGAGTCCACCTGCAATACATGTCAACGGGTTTTTAGACTACATCGGGTGAATATATTGCTCACAACACCAATAGGTTGCGAGTCTGCTAGTGTTCCACGGACCATCTAGAATAGTCCATTGATGTCATCCATACTCTACTAGATGACGGGGCCAACGTTTGGGTAAGGGCTTCTCTCATTTTTCACCCCTCACCCTCATCTTATATTTTATATCACCTATCATCCCATTTATCTAACTCATCTTTCATCACATACCAACTATTTCATCTACCCATGTTTTACCCAACATTTTTGTAGATATAAAATATATATACAGTTTAAATCATTTAAAACATGTATAAATCATTCATTCAACATCCATCTCAAATAAACTATATATATATATATATATATATATATATATATATATATATATATATATATCACATAACACGTATTTTATATAAAATACTTCATATCTATGTGTAAGATGAAAGTGACTATACACTCACTTGATAAGATGGTGATTGGACAGCACTTCGTCCCTTAAAACAATCTTTTTCGATGAAACCGGGATGTTTTCTCAAAAACTAGGCTCTGTGCGGGTAGAGTTTCGACTCGAGAAAATCTTTTTCTCGGAGACTTCGGGGCTCCGGGCTTTCTTCGGGTGCTAGGATGGTAACCTAGGCTTTGGGGTGTTTAGGAAAGGCTAAAATGGAGTAGAGAGTGAAAGAGAGAAGGATTTTGTAACATTAACTCGGGCAGCGTCGCATCCTATTTGTAGGAGACTGAAGCTCCTCATTTCGTTGGGCGTAATTTACTGGTACACGGGGTGTACTGCCTTGCAAAGTTCTTCGCTGGGTGTACTCACGTACGATGGGCGTAGGAGTGGATTACTTCGGACGTGTTCATCAATGTGTCAAGCACGCGAAGGGTGTGTCTTAGGTAATTCTGTACCGAGCAAATATAAGTAAGTTGGGGGTACTCTTATGTACGTTGTGAGTAAAAGATACGTGCCTTCTTTTCGGTTTCTGGGCTTCGGAGGTGTCAAAGCTACTAACACGCATCAAAGCTAGTCCGAGTATGCGGGGCGTACTCGTTTGTACGCGGGGCATACTCCTTCGCAAATTTATTTTTCAAAATTTAAAAATTAGTAACTTTCGTATACAACCTCCATTTTTTTATGTTTTTTATATCCACATGTAGGTGAGATTATACTCTACAACTTTCGTTTAGACTCTATCGGCTAATTTGACTTTGTTTTGAAAGTTATATTTTTAACAGGCCGGGACAGGAAAAGTCCGTCAAAAAATTCATAACGTCTTCATCCGACGTCCATTTTTGTCTGTCTTTTTACCGTTGAACTACTATCAACAAGATGTTCGATTATTGTTTAGGTTATGTCGGCTAAAAATCACTCGATCTATAATTCAAATTCCGGGCTGCATACTGTTATGTTAAATTTTAGAGAATTCATAACTTCCTCATACGATGTCAGATTTGGACATTCTTTTTATGCACAATCTCAGTTGAACGTATACTATGACTTTCAGTTAGATCGCTAAGGCTAAAAAGCACTTTATCGTAAATTCATTTTTTACGTCACACAACATCGTGCCGGTTCTGTCGCGAAACTTCGATAGGTTATAACTTATGCATTATAACTCGAATTTCGGTGTTCTTTATATCTCCAAATCGTTGTTACGACCACTACAACTTTATTCATAGATATCGGGTTTACCTAACGTTCTATTTTTTATCCTTAATTTATTAAATCATAATAATTAATTATAAATCACATAACACTCAAATAATACATCTTTATTATTTCAAAACAAATTACAAAGGTTGACCTAGACTATTACATCATCATTAATGCCTAGCCTACAAACATGAGTGTTACAACTCCCTACACGTAAGTCTCACTATGTATCTCAGGTGTTAAGGATACAAAGATAGTACCTTTTAATCAAGTATCATTTGTGATAGTGATCCATGAGATGATCTTGAAGCGGTTAAGTTCAATACTAGTTCTTTGACAAGTACTTGTGAAACTTGGTTACAGCTTATTGGCTACCATCATCTGGTGAAAGCCAACCAATCCAATTCATATTAGTCATACTTCATAATTTCTTCCACAATTATAACCGACTATAAAATTTTAGAATAATAAGATTATTCATGGATTAAACATGTTAATATAGAACACAACAAGTATTGATGTTATGATCATACCCCAGTATATCAAAACATTATATAATAGTTGTTGTCATAATGTTCCAATATTCAAATACTAAATCCAAATTAAAATACCAGGTCTAGAATAATAAAGTCTTATAGCTGAAGTGTGACCATTCACAATTAGCTCATAAGAAAGGCTTTATTAATGAGTTCGACAAAACTTAATTTGTGTGAATTCTGCAAATACTATCATCTCCATATTTGAGTTTATGTAGTTAAATATCTTGGAGTATATGATTGGTGTTCTTTGTTGACATAGTGTCTCTTAGCTCGATTAAGTATACTCTCGAAGTTAAAAAGATTTATTTGTGATCCTTGAATGGAAGAAATCAACATAGCTTTTCAGTGAACTCATTCATCCAATTATATATAAGATTTCAACTTCTAAAGTAGTGTATTATTATTTTGTAGTATATCGTGTCATTATGTTTTGGTTGGACTTCATTCCAACTAAACTTACTCTTCATCCCACAATGAAGTTATAATCCAATTATAAATTATAATTATATATATTTGTTTAGAAATCAAAATCTTATGTAGGTGTTTACATGAAGAGTTTATTCTAAACTAATTATCTCTTATACATTCTCTTAGTTCTTTTAAAGTACTATCATAATATTCCTGTAGTCATCCGGTGACTTTACCATGTATTCAATTGGTATATTATAATATGCTCATATCATGATAATATACCAAGCCTTATGCATAATATGACATAAATTATGGATTCACTTGCCAAGCAAATCGAACATAAATCATTTCAGCTAGTTTAAACCTATGAGCTAGGTCCTTTTGAGACTGGCTCAAACTTAGTGCCATGTGAAAATACCAAGATTCCTCCAAAGGAATTTTGTATCTTGATCCCTTTCAAGATATTGTCCATATATACATAAAGATATAAAACTTTTAACATTTATTTTATCCATCTCTATAGATTTTACATTCCAAGAATGTATTTTGTCCATCCTAAGTCTTTCATTCACATTCTGAGTCAAGTTGAAAAGGCCTATCATGGTCATAATGTAATTTCTTATGATTAAGTATGTCTCATTCATACACGACTAGGAATGTCACTATGCTCCCACTAGTTCTTAGTAAACACACATGTTCTATTCAGTTTGATATAAAAGCATACCCTATGGTTTCATATTAAAATGATGATTATAACATTGAGATGTTTGCTTTATATCCACAGGTGGCTCTTGATACCAATTGTTGGGTTTTATTTCAAAAATAGTTTCATAAACTAGAAAATTTAGCAAAAGAAGAACTTAAGATTTCGAAATAAGATAAGCAAATTTATACCCACAAAGGATCATCTTGCAAGTTCTAGAAAGATTAAACACAAACCAAAGAAGGAGTGAAGAAATAACAACCTTTATAGTTCTTTGAGTCCTCTTGGGGGGATTGGAAGTCGATGAAGAATGAAGAAATTTAGAGACACCAACAATGTAGAGTCGAAAGTGGTTGTGAGTAGTCGAAAGTTGTGTCTTTATGTTTTGCATCTGTAAATAGTGAAAGTTTACGAACTTTCGTTATCGTATCTATTTACAAGGCATTTTCAAGTCTTGCATTGTATCATATAGTCCTTGTATTTTTTGGTCTGTGATGTACCCTAAAATAAGATAAGTACTTAGGTTTAGGAAAAGAACACTCTCAGAATATTTCTTGTACTTTAAAATCTTTGTACTCTTCCATACATAATCTGAACTAAACAGATCTTATTTAGATCTCGATGTTCTTTATTGCTTTCTTTAATCGATTGATTCAAACTCATGTATAAACACTATTCAATTGGTATCAGAGAAGAAGTCACCACTATAATTGAAGAATTTGTATCTCGTTTTCAACTTTTTGAGTCGTTCTTTCCAATTCATTTTTCTTCAAATTTGAAAGAGTAATTCTTCGTTTAATCAAGTATGATTAATCGATTCTGCTATTCTTTTTGACACTCGATCTTATAATCATCTTAATTTCTTTTCAATAAATTCTTTTTTTCATCAAATCAAATGGATAATATAAGTGTGTACACAATGATGAACTATGCGAGTTTCCTTGGATATGCAACTAAGATCCTAATGATGATCCCAGAGTATTATGATTACTAGGATGATTGAATGGATGATTACCTTAAAGGAATTGATGAAGATCTGTGGAAATCAATTGATAAAGGACCATATCATGATGATCTGGTTCAAGCCATTGGTAATGTTGGAGCAGCTGAAAACATGGTTGCACATGGGAACAAGAGGAAGGCTAATGATAAAAAGTGTCTCTGTGAATTGAAAGGAGCACTCCCTCCTATCGTCTACAACTATGTTAGTGGATGCAAAACTACTAAGGAAATTTGGGATGCGTTGAAAGAAAAGTATCAAGGCAATGAGAGGACAAAGAAAAGCTCAGTGACGAAATGTTTTTCAGAACTTTCTAATTTCAAGCAGAAAGAAAACAAAAAAATCGAGGCATACTACGACAAGATGAATGATCTGATCTTCAAATGCAATTGATATAGGGTAAATCGTACTTCTCTGGAATTCAATCTTACTTTCATTTATGGACTCAGAAAAGAATGGCAAAACATCTACTTGATGATCAAGACACGGGAGAATTTTGATACTCATTCGATATCGAATTTGTAAAATATTCTTAAAACGAATGAATCAGAGGTAATGGAGATTGCTAAGGAGAACAAGATGAACTATGGTGGTCCAATGGCATTGATTTTGAAAGAAAGTGTGAAATAAGATGAGTCTGAGGGTGATGGGAAAGAAGATGAAAAAGGATTTATGCTTAATTTCGATGACGAATATGTTGCCTATTACTCAAACAATAGGTTGAAGAAATTTTTCAAGAAACCAATAAGTGGAAATTTCAAGAACAACTTTGAAAAGAAACAAGTGTCTAATGTTGGTGCAATTCAAAATGTGAAGATGAAAGTTAAGAAGAAAGAATAAGAAAAGAAGTTAGGGGTTAAACTGAAAGGTGATTTTAGGTACAACTGCAATTACTGTAATGGCCACAATCACTTGGCTAAGAATTGCATGTTGGGAAAGATGGAAGAGATGAAAGAGAAGGTGAAATATCAGGCCTATTATGGTGAAAGACTTGAGGAAGTTCACGCTCAAACGAAGAATCTTTCTTTAAAAGCTAAAGGAGGTGATGAGAGAAATGGGACTTATCAAATTTGGTCGTATGGTTCTGATGATGAAGAAATGCGTCATCCTACTCATGGCGTGTTATTTGCAAAGTATGAAGATGGTGAATCATGGATAAGAGCTTGTTTGGGAAAGGTGAAGATGACAGTGATGAGGAATCAGAGTAGATTGAGAAAGTTGAGGGAAGTGACGCAGAGGATGTGGAGACCATTGGGAGGTGTTTCGTTTCGACGACTCCAAAATCTCCTATGACTGCTAAGGTGCATGATCTTCTCATCTCACTTAATATTTGTTTGAATTCTTATCATACTTTTTTATGTGAGTTTGACGAAACTTGCTCTTACTTGAATGACATGCTTATTTCGATGAGTAGTGACGTAGATAAATCTAAGGTGTCTCTTTATGAAGCTCGTAATAGGTTAGAAGTAAAGAAGAGTAAAATAGACAGTTTAGAGATTTTTATCACGACTGTTATGTGTGATAGGGATACTCTTAGAATGGACAATAAAATGTTAGTCAAACAACGTAATATTTACTGTAACACTACAAAAACAATTGTATGGCAAGTTAACCGATCTTTATTATTATGCTGACATTTGTGTTGCACAACATAGGAAGCTGCTTCCATTCATTACTTTCACACGAGAGTTAGTTGATGAGACTACTTTTGATTGTGAGAGTAAAGTAGCTGACTATACCACCATTCCTAATGATATGCTTATGGTTTTATACATAAATGATTGTTTAAATGTTGATGAACTTGTTAACATTATGAATGATACCTTGAATAAAAACGAGCAAATCAAAATTTTGAACAAGACTCAAAATTTAACACAAAGTACTCAAGAAAATTTTGATGATATAGAAGATGATTTTGACAATATCAGTGAAATCGAGGAAGTGGAATGTGTTGATTGTTCAAAATTGTCTGTCATTAATGTCACTTCATTAGCTAAGGACAAAGATGTTGTTGATTCAAAAGTGAAGGTAAATGATGAGTCATATTCAACAGCTAAGACTTGTGATTCACAAATAGAAAATGTTGTTGTTGAGGACATAACAAACAATGAAAGTGACAGTGACGATGATTCTTGCGAGAAGGAAATTCTTCGAATGGTGGAAGCACAAGTGTATGAAGATACAGAGGAATTCTCAAAGATTTTGAAAGAAAAAGAAAAACATTATTTGGAAACGAATATTGTTCTTTATCCTACATGCGTCAAAGGTCTTCCCAATCAAGTGTTTGTGACGAAAGGAAATGTTGCTAATTTGATCCAAAAATAAACGAATTATTGAAAAACGACAATCAAAATGTGAATAATGAAGGTTTTTATTCAAATCAAAATATAGAGGAAAACAGGTTAAACAAAAAATCACATGTTTTTCAATGACAAAAGAGTCAAAAATAGTTTTACAACAAGAATGAAAAGAAGTCGAACAAAGTTTTGCTCATGAAAACAGAAAAACCAAATGTCGAAAGTAAAGCTGAAGAAATCAATGATAAAATTTTCCCTAATGATTCTAGTAATCAAAAGGCGAAAGTTCATTATTTCAAAAGAATGAAAAATTAGTTACACAAAAAGTTCCTTTCAAAAATCAAAATGGAAAATTTCAAATGAAAATGAAAAGGTTGAGAAATTTGATTTGAAAAACGAAATTTCAGGAAAGAAATCACGAAAAAAATCTTATTGGAAATTACAAAAGGAAAAACAAAAGGAAATTTTTTTGAAATATAAGAATTCTTTAAATCCAAAAAAGAAGTTTTCACAAACATGAAAAATCCGTACTTCAAAACAGTTCTAGCAAGGTAATTTGAGAAATGGACAAAGGAATGTTCGAAATAAAAGTGATTTTTTACCAACAGCAAATGTTGTTAAAAAAAAGAATGAGAAAGAGGGTGTGAAATTTTGAAATCCAACACAACAGAATGAAGAAGAAATTTTTCATCAAAATTTTGTTGAGAAAATGTTCAAAAGATAAAGGATTTTCAAAATAATGAAATGAAAATACAAAATCGTTTTTATAACAATGGTCAAAGGAATTTTTCCCAAAATTGAAATTTTTTTCATAAGGATTCTCATTTTGGTAATCAAAATCACTTTCAACAACGACCACAAAAACCATCACAAATGAATTTTACAAAAATGAGAAATCTTACAAAAAAATGTACCATTCAAACCTGATGGTCCAAAATTTCCAAATCCTGATTTGAAGCAAAAGTCAATAGTATCTTTTGGTAAAGGCAGAAATGACACGGAAACCCTTAATCATTGGTTGGAGGGGAAATGAAGAAAATTTCAATCGAAGAAGTATTCTCAAGAACAAATCCAAGAGGCTTATGAGAATTACTTAAATGACCCTTTGAATGGAAGTACCTATTCTCAAGAATCAGTGTGGAAAGTGTTAAAATGGAAGGAAGTTAAAGAAACAAAAGTTGATGTTTCTCAACAAAAGGTTGAAAAAGAGAAACACAAGCTTGAAACTTCTTAATTGCATGACTACATGTCAATGCCTAAAGCTGACGAAGTTGATTAATTGACAAACTTAAGACTAAAGTTCATAGTTGGATTTTTGGTTCTTCATTGCACACTACATTCCATGTTAATGTCCATGGATCCAAAAGGTCTTGGGGACCAAAATATCTCTAATTGATTGTAAGTACTATGTGACGAGTAATATGACGAAACCGGTATATCGATAATGGATGCTCGTGTCACATGACTGGGAGGAAGGAGAATTTGAGAAATTTTCGTTCGTTGAAACAATCAAAAGTGAAAAGTCAAAGGATATGTGAAAGTTACAAATGGAAAATTCATAGTAAAACGAGTAGCTTATGTCGAAGGGTTAGAGCATAACCTCATAAGTGTATCTCAACTCGTGGTAGGAATTGGGAATCAAGTACTTTTTGATGAGGAATGAAGCATTGTTTCGAACAAAGAAACCAAAGAAGTTTTGTTAAAGTCAACACGAAAGGGTGATATGTTCACTTTGGACATGATACCTATAGTGGCCATACCTTCTGTGTGCTTACTATCAAAAGTTTCGTCTGACCTCAGTTGGCGTTGGCATAGAAGACTTTCGCATCTTAACTTTAAAAATATAAACAAACTTGTTCTTAATGATCTTGTTCGTTGTTTTCCTGTTTTAAAGTTTGACAATGATTCTCTATCTAAAACTTGTTAATATGGTAAACAACATCGTCAAGGTCATCCAATCACAATCTATTCAAAGATCATTGAACCGTTGGAACTTCTTCACATAGACTTGTGTGGTCCTTTGACAGTTGAGTCTCTCAATAAGAAGAAATACATACTTGTTATTGTTGATGATTTTTCACGTTTTACTTGAGTTTTTTTCTTAGACAGAAATCGGAAACATCTCAAGTGATGATCAATTTTATTAAAAACATTGAACTAAGTTTGAAAAAGAAAGTTTGGAAGATAAAAATCGAAAATGGAACTGAGTTAAAAAAGCGAATTTTAGATTCTTTTTTGACTGAACTGGGAATTTCACACATTTTTTCGTCTCCTTACACACCGCAACACAATGATGTTATCGAAAGGAGGAATCGTTCCTTATGCAAAGCGGCTAGGACGATGGTTACATATGTAAATTTGCCACAATACTTTTAGGCAAAAGCAGTTTCAACAGCTTGCTTATGCAAAATTTTTATTATCTTCATCGTCGTTTCAACATCACACCTTATGAATGTATTAACAAAAAGAAACCTAATGTTAAATTTTTCCATGATTTTGGTTGCAGATGTTTCATAATGAATCTCAAGGATAATCTTTCAAAATTTTAGGTGTAAGCTGATGAGTGAATTTTCTTGGGATATTCACAAAATTCTGTTTCTTATATGGTGTTGAACAAGAGGACGCGAAAAATTAAAGAAACATTCAATATCACATGTGATGATTATTACATCAAGAGGATTGAACAAGAATTTTCAAAGAAGCCAATAATTTTTGAAGCTAATGAAGAATATGAGGAAATGCATGCTTTCGATATTGATCTTGATTTAATTTTTGGTATTCCTGATAGGGAAATTGATGCTGAAATCAATATTGAAGATAATCAAGTTCCTGAGGTATTGAAACACTCAGATAATTCTACACTCACTAATGAAGAAAATGAAGCAAATTCTTCATCAACCTTTAGAGTCAATGTCAAAAGAACAAGAAATTTGACTAATGATCAAGTGTAGGGGGAGCACTTGATTTCTTCACCTCATAATGAAAGAAAAAATTCGATTTCCCAATCTCTAGTTGAGGGGGAGTTATTGAATTTGCATACAGACGTTAAGGGGGAGCTATTGACTACTCAAGTTAGTCTTTAGGGGAGCACCAAAAAACGAATCTATTGGTTGAGGGGGAGCCAAGTGGAACGAATCATGATGATGATAATCAAGGTAACAAATTTCATGATACTAATGACAATCTTTCCAATTCAGATGAATTATCAAAAACATGAGAGATATATGAGGATGCACATTTGGAGTTTGATCCTACCTTTCCTCCAATGGAAAATGGACAAGGGATCATCCAAAAGAACAAATTATTGGCAATCCAAGTTCGAGTGTTCTAACACAAGCACATATTAGAGCCAAAAATGAGTTCTTAATGTTCATCAGGAATTATGTATGTTTAGTGTCTTTATTTAAAAAATTGAACCCAAAATAGTCAAGAATGCATTAGAACTTCCTGATTGGGTTGTTGCAATGCAGTATGAGTTGGATGAATTTGAATGAAACAAGTTTTGGAGGTTAATTCCTAAACATAATGATACTTTGATTGTTAGTCTCAAATGGGTTTTAAAAAATAAAATGGACAAGGAGGGCAATATTGCACGAAACAAATCTAGCTTAGTAGTAAAGGTTATTATCAATAAGAGGGAAATGATTATGAAGAAACCTTCGCCCTTGTCACGTGAATCGATTTTGTACGAATTTTTATAGCTTATGCAGCTCATAAGGATTTTGAAGTCTACCAGATGGATGTAAAGTGTTCATTATTTAATGGTGTTCTTGAAGAGGCAGTCTATACAACCACCCAGATTCGTTAACGATAAGTATCCTGACGATTGCTATATCCTTGACAAGGCAGTTTATGGGTTAAAACAAGCACCTTGTGCTTGGTATGCGACTTTTACCAATTTTTTGAAAATCAAAAAATTTAAGCAAGGATAAGTTGATCCCACATTATTTCGTAAGAAAGTAGGGGATCATCTGATGCTCCTTCAAATTTATATCGATGACATTATATTTGCTTCAACTGACCCTTCGTTGTCAAGGGAGTTTAAGGAGCTAATGAAGAGTCTATTCGAAATGAGCATAATGGGGAATATAATCATTTCTTGGGATTAAATATTCGCTAAAGTAGGTAAGGAATTTTCATTAATCAAGAAAATTATACACAAAACCTGCTTAAAAGATTTAGATTGATGAATTGCAAGAATGCTAAAGTTCCCATGGAAATCGACACTCGATTAAGTCCTTCGTTGGATAAGTTTGATGTTGATCTCAAAACATATAGAAGCATGATCGGTTTTCTTTTGTGTTTAACTACAAGTCGACCTGATATAATGTTTTCTTTGTGTAATTGTGCCATGTATCAAGCAACTCCAAGAGAACCTCATCTTACTATAGTGAAAAGTATCTTTTGTTATCTACATGGTACATAGACTCTATGAATGTGCTATCCATCGACAATAGGATTCCTTATTCAAGCTTTCTCAGATACGGATCTAGGGGTTATAAATTAGATCGAAAAAGCACTACCGGAGGATGTCAATTCCTCGATGGAAAACTTGTGAGTTGGTAATCGAAAAAGCATACATGTGTATCGATTTTGACAGCTGAGGTTGAATACATTGTTGTTGTGCCTTTTACATCTCAAGTGATCTGGATACAAAGCCAACTACGTGACTATGCGATTAATATGAAGAAAATACCATTATATTGCGATTCTCGAAGCGTAATTCACATATGTCATAATCCAGTTTAACATTGAAAACTAAACATATTGTTCTGCGTTACCACTTCATCAAAGATCATGTTAAAGACAGGAATATTGAAGTTCATTTTCTTAAAACAACTTATCAGCTTGTTGTTATTTTTACAAAACCATTGGACGGAAAATCATTTTTAAGAATTTTAAATGGGTTGGGAATGATGGAAGCTTGCTATGTTCCTCATTCTACTTAAATTTTCTTAGATTTGATATATGAATGTGTTGGACTTACTTTCTATTGTTAGATTAACTTTCATGTTTCGATCTAACTTTCGCTAGTTGGAATAACTTTCGTTTTTTACTAACTTTCCTTACTTGTCCAATTTTCGTTCAGCAATTACTGTCCACATTAAGCGTTCGCATGCCTTCGCATTCGACTTCTCTATGATTCGTTCAACGCAAGGTTGCAAATTACATATGGAGTTAGTCTCTCGATAGGAAATACATATCTTTAGTGAACACCTGATTATGGTAAATCACTTTGGAGATGAGAAAGCATTGGTTTGCATGCGAAATACTTGTTATCTCTAAGAAATAACCAGTGTTGCAAATATCCTCTTCTTATTTTTTTTGGCTTTTCTTTATAAAATTCAAAAATCCAAAAAAGATTTTCTTGTTTTTGTCTTTTCTTTATAAAATTCGAAAATCCAAAAATATTTTCTTATTTGTGTCTTTTCCTTAACAAATTCAAAAATCCAAAATTTTTTTTTTGTCTTTTCTTTATAAAATCCAAAAAGACTTTCTTATTTTTGTCGTTTCTTTATAAAATTCAAAAATCCAAAAGTTTTTTCTTATTTTTGGTTTTGTATTTACAGAATCAAAAATCCAAAAATATTTTCGTTATGTTTAAAAATTATTTTGGAACAATAAAAACATAAAAATACTTTCCTTATTTTTTTGGGACGATTATTGTCATAATTTGTTGTACTTTCGCATGCCAAATGAGAAGATCCACAGGGAAATGGTATGATACGAAAGCTTTTGTAGTAGATAGGTGTCCCTAGAAGTATGTTGCAGCATGTTGTCCACAAGCTTCATAGTCTCTTTGTGTATAAAGCCTTAATGAAAATTTTCATATGAAAGTTTTTTCCAAATTAGGTTGTATTAAAAAAAAAATCACAATAGTCGACGAGCTACCTTTCTCTTCTCATTTTGAGTAAAGAGATTTCTGTTATGTTTAATTTTTCGCAAAGGTACATTGATCTTTCGCATCCAATCTTTTTCACCCAAAATTTCTTACACTATCACACAATGATTCATGTCTAAGACATCTCTATACAAAACCAACCAGGATATAGGTATGTCATAAGTCTGTGTTTATGATCCTAAATAATTTTTTCGTGATGAAGGTGAAACCCAACAAACCTCAACTTAACGAATTAATGGTGAACATTTTATGTTCAACATTTTCATAAAACATTTGTTTCCCTGTACCACTTTCAATGTTCAAAATCTCATTTTCATTTCCATTGTGTGATCTTAATGAAATGTACTCATCCCAAGTCATTTCTTCCCAATAGATCCAGTTTTTCAATTTTCATGAAATGAGATTTTTGTTTGAACATTTTTCTCTATCTTTCTTTACTTTAAATGTTTCAAAGCTTACTTGTTCTTGACTACACTGGTCATCCAAGTATTTTTTACACATTTATTTACACTTTTGTTAAGATGTGAATTTGTGTGAAAATGAAGCCACCCATGAAAGTTATTAAAAGAGGCCAATAAAATACTCCTCAATGAGTTTTTTTATTGTAATTCATGGGAAAACATACAAACACTTCGGCATCTATCTTGATGACGAATGAAATGTATCCTTGATCGGGATCTATCTGCTTTTATATCAAAGATTCTTTGATATCACTATATCCAAAATTTTCTTAACTTGATTCTATCTTATATTTTGGCACACTTAAGCACTAAAATCCTTGAGGTTTTGGGTATTACCAACTCAGACCTATATTTTGCATGTCTGGAAAATGATTTTGCTTATCATTCTCATAAGTGAATAAGCCCAGCCTCCATATTGACGAAGGTTCATGTTCGGTTTCGAAACTAATGACAGTTTAATTTTATTAGGAGAAGCGAAAAGTCAATTGGATGGGACGGCTCAATATTTTCTCATGGCTAGAGGCAAACAATGATCATCACTTTTACACATGGTGGTTTCTATATGGTGACTGTTTAGTAACCGACTTTCCATGTGGCGTTATACAATTGGGCAATGTTTGAATTCAAATTTCGCACTAGTTATTTAAGGAATTTGATCATTCCAATTACAACTTTACCTTTCCAGAATTCATGTACAAGCCCTAATTGTTTATCGAAAATTCTCTCTCACTTGCTTACCATGGTTGCTGAACAACATGTTGTTGATCAATTTAACACTAATGATGAAGAAACTTTGCAACCGACAATGAAGATTCAACACAACAATCTCTGGTTTCACCCTTCAATCATTGTGTATCCTGAAGAACTGAAAATGTTAGTGCATGTATTGAATGACTTTGTTCTTGCTTTTGCATTATCATTTTCATTTGATATTGTTAGGATTAAAACCCTAATTGTGATTTGATGGACGAGATGCGGAAAATAAGAACAAACACAAATAAAGAAGATATGTCAAATGATCACTCGATTTATTCAAACATGAGGAATAAATTACACTTTTAGCGTAGACTAAATAATATAACACTACATAAGAAACCTCACAACATGGCGGCTACATTTTCCCTCACTCTTAACCCTAATTATGAATAATACATGACTATTTATAGGGAAAAGACAACTCTTGGGATTTTAACCTACACTTCATCAAATGGGCCCATTGTCGTCATCCATGGAGTACTTTGAAACCCTACAAATATTCCGATGCAATGTTGTCATTGGCTACTTCCACCGATGTTTACAACAAAACAAATAAAAATGTTACGTTGCAATTAATGTCCGATAAGAAGAAGAAACTTAACCAAAAACAATTTTCTCAAATCCTGAAGTTACCTTCTATAGGTACGTTTTATGAAGTCACCACTGATCAAGTAATCCATATGTCCAATGAGATAGATCATCAACCAAATCTTTCGGCTATCAGTCACTTCAGGAAGTCGAATCTACCAAGTGTTTGGATTTTTTTTCTTTGGAATTATACTATGATGTTTGTTAGGATGAAGTTCAAAATTGGATAAAGCAAAGTTTGAGGTTTACTCTGTTATGGTTGTGTTTTACTATGGGTTAAATGTTGATTGCACATGAATGTTATGGGCGGAATTTGGGAATTCAATTTCTCATTATAAGATGACAACTAGAGTTTCATGTGCTAGGTTTTAGGGATTAATTTTGAAGGGGGTGTATTCGAAAGAAGGTATTCTTATTTATTCTGATGTTGATGTTGTTGAATTTGCTCTAATGACCATTCATAAGAATTATGTTGATTATGTTATAGTTTTTCCAATGGTTGCTCGAATACCTGATTCGATGCTTAACTTGGTGAATCCTACTAATTAATTATTGATTGATTATCGAGCTTCTATGGATTCTAATCCCACTGGTATTCTTCCTCCAAGAATTACTTCCCAAGATGTAGAGATATCATATAAATCAACGAAAAGAAAGGAAAAGAAGGAGCTAGTTGCAAAACCTAAGCCACTTGAGGAAAAAGTGGTGAAGCAGACTGTACCTACAAAGTCAGGAAAGGGGGTACTCAATAGAACAAAGAAAACTACTACTGAGAAAAAATCTAAGTCTGAACCCACAAAACCAACAAAAAAACCAGTGTAGACACAAGCGGAGAAAGTTGCTAAGGATATTCCTACTTATGTTGCAGAAACTATCACACAAGAAGGTGAAATTGTTGTTAAAAAGGGGGATTCAAAGAAGATTAAGAAATTGCAGTTTACAAGGAGGGGCATTATGATTCGAGAGGTCTCGAATCCTGGTTCTCTAGCATCCAAAAAGCGACAAGCTTTAGAAATTGTGCAAAAGTTGAAGAAATGAAAACCTACTCATTTTGAGGATCAAATGGAGAATGTTATTGTGGAGTCTGATCATGATAGTGATGGCACCGATACAGACACAGGTGGTTCATTTCATACTTCACCAAGGAAGGATACCTTTGTCAAATCAACCTTCAAGGAGACAAGTACTCCCGATGTTAATACACACGTATCTAATATGGATGTAAACATCAATTCTGGTGAACAACCAAGTACAACAATCCTTGAGAAGACGAAAGTCACACCACATGGGGACTTGCATACTGAGTCTGTTAAGGAGGAGGTCGAAATTCCAAACATCACTATGAACTTATTTGATAAGGGCACAAATGTTAACATGGGTGAAGGGATGCAAAAAATCAAAATCTCAACCATAGGTACAACAACTATTGTTCCACCACCACCACTACCAACATCACCACCACAAACGTTTATCATTCCACCTACATCTACTACATCAGTTTCTCCTACTTTTTTGTTATGATGCAAGAACCAATCATTACCTTATTAACATCTCAGTCCACTGAGGCTGAGAAGACTATTCCTCAAGAAGATGAAGTTCCAGATGAAGCAATCATGTTTGGTAAACAATTCAAAATTCTTATTTCCAAGATGAATTCCATTCTTCATTTCTTGAGTGATACTACTGGGAAAACCTCTATTAGTGGCGTTGAGGTTGAGTATTTTTTTTTTTGAAGTATCAAGAGTCTCATATGCAAACTCTTATTGATGATTTTAACAAAACGATTGATAAGAATTTGACAAATAACTCATGTACTTTTAATTCTAAAATCTTGAAATTACGTGATGTTTCGAAAAAATGTCATGAACTTTTTGAGAAGATGGTGTCTAGTTCACGAGAATCTGTTTAGTTGAAGAACAAGGAGTTGAATGATTATTTTCCAAGGAAATTCAAAATATTGATAATTTTTGTATTTCGTTGAATTCAAAAGTTGGTGTACTGGAGAAGACCTTACAACCTTTAACAAATATTACTCTAATAATCTCAAGGTCAGGTCTGAAGTTGATTCAAAATTTTATGAGAAGATTGAAAAGTCTGTTTTTTTATTTACAAGAGATGTTTTCGAAAGTTTGCTCATTTTTCTCAATCTTCAGTCTCATTAGACTCCATTTATGCCATGATCTTGACTATTCAGTCAAGTTTTAAGACTGAGTTGGGACCCATACTCAATTTAGTTCTTCGACTACCAACAAATGCTCCACGTCCTACATACGTCTTGCAAAGGGGAGAAAGTGCAGTTGGTTCTTCAAAAGGATCAGTCGAAGATAAAGGAGTTGTTGTGGGAAGGTTTTTATCGATGCAAATCCCAACATCTATTCTAATGAAGCCATTTGACTCATCTTTAACAACAACTTCTACAAAAACGAATCCTTTTAAAGAAAACGTAGACTTGTCGAAAGTTCAAAAGAAAGGGATTTCGATAAATTAAGGAGGTGGAGGTACAATTTCTTTAAATGTCCATAAAAATTCAAATGTTGATCCTAAAGATAAAGGGAAAATCATTCAAGTGGAACAATTTGCAGAGGAGAAGAAGAGATTTCAAGACATAGAAATTGAAAGACAAAGACAAATAAACAACAATCTGAATCTAAGAGTGAATGATCCAACAGGCTAGAACAAGGGTGATCCTAGTAAGCATTGGTGTTATGAAACGATTGAGATTGTTGTACTCGATAAGGAAGATGAGTTTATGAAGAAGCCCAAGAAAAGCTACGACATTGAATAGTCTAAATTCAATAAGCTTGATTTCCCAATCAATCATCTGATGTTTAATTTTACTCAGTTCAAACTAGCTAATAATTCAAAGAAAAGATGAATAAAAGATATTAAAGATTCGCTTTCATGCAGTCTTAGGAAAAAGCGAAGAGGAAGCCTTGTCGTTGGTGAAGATTGTTAGAGTTATGTCAATTGTGCCTGATGTTTTGTTTAAACGATTGTTACATAATTTTTGTTATTCTGTAGTGAGGGTGAATAATGTGGCATTTGAATTCACTATTACAGGCTTTCCATTGAAGAATTTGAAGGATCTCATCACTTTGGCAAAGATTTTATGAAATGTGGATGCTTCACAAGTTGCTAAGGAGAATAGGAATGCATTTGTTCTTGGATATGCTCACATCAAGTCCTTTCTTGATTGCTACTACGATTATTTGGCAATCACTGACATAGATCTTGCCATGGAAATCAACAAAACTTCAAAGCTGCCACAATAATTTTTAAAGGGGATGTTGAATATTGATAATTTGAAGAATATGAAATTATTCACAAACTGTTTGGAGTGGTTCTTGAAGGGAAGAACATGAAAGGAAAGTTAACAAAATTCCTTTTCCAAGTGAATGACATTAAGAGATAGATAGACTCTCATTTTTTAAACATTTTGCTCTGTATCAATAATTTCAAGAAGAATGACAACGAAGACAAGGCGGAGATCGAAAAGATCATTCTGTACTACATGGAGATAAGGAATGAGTTGCTACAGACTATGAATACACTAACTTGAAGGTTTCAACTATTTTCATAAAGGGGGAGAATATAGAGTCGAAAGTAGTTGTGAGTAGTCGAAAGTTGTGTCTTTATGTTTCGTGTCAGTAAATAAAACAAGTTTAAGGACTTTCGTTATCGTATCTATTTATAGTGCTTTTTCAAATTTTGCATTGTATCATCTAGTCCTTGTCTTTTTTTGGCATGTGATGTACCCTATAAATAAGGTAAGTACTTAGGTTTAGCAAAAGAACACTCTCAAAATTTTTCTTGTACTTCAAAACCTTTGTACTTGTCCAGGCATAATCTGACCTAAACAGATCTTATTTAGATCTTAGTGTTCTTGTAGCACCTGGTTCTTGGTATGTGAAATTTATCTAAGTGTTTTGCATTTTTAGCCTTGGACTCGGCGAGTTGTAGGCCCGACTCGCCGAGTAGAGACGGGATATGGAACACGTTTAAGTTGGCGACTCGGCGAGTCCCCGCTGTCTGATGAAACCCTAAATTCCAAGGGTTTGCACCCTATTTAAACCAACCTTATGCGCCCCAACCTCGCCCCCTTCACCCTCAGAGCTCCCTTTATCGTCCAACCCTTGTTCCTTGTGAGATTGAAGTGTTTTGGTGAGTTTCTTGAAGATTTTGAGAAAAAAGAAGAGTAGATCAAGAAGAGAAGAAGGAGGCCAGACATCTTGGTGTTTTCATAAGTGATTCCCTTGAGGTATAACTCAGTTTCCTTCTGTTTCCATGCTTATAGTCCCTTATAGCTCCATTAAAGTCCTTCTTGAGCCATTTCCAAGATTGGGTATGATTTAGGATCTGTAATAAGTTGATTAACCTTTAGATCTAGGCATGATTGAGCCCTAAAACCTTCATTGGTGTTTGTAAAGTTGGAAACTTTACGTGTTAATCAAGCCCTAGAAACTCAGATCTATGTATGGCATGAGCTGGATTCAAGCAAAATCGAGTATATAGTATTTGCATGTGAAAGACTCGGCGAGTTGTTCATCAGACTCAGCGAGTCGAGTCGCGAGTCCCTGAGTTTTCCCCTTTTTGTGTTTGTGGAGTGGAATAGTGAGTCATGGGGTGTGACTCAGTGAGTCAGAAGCCAGACTCACCAATGAAGGAACTCGGCGAGTCAATGCCCTGACTCGGCGAGTTCAAATCAATCTTCTTGCCTCAAGAGCAGACTCGGCGAGTTGTTCATACAACTCGGCGAGTCTCAGCATAGCACGTTCTTCGGATGAAGATGAACTCGACGAGTTGTTCATACAACTCGGCAAGTAGGATGAAGGACTATTGGACCTTGGATTAGAAGGAAAACTAGTCGAGTCAATGCCTAACTCGACGAGTAGAGACGGGGTTATGGTCAGACAAAGGGATAGGGACTCGGCGAGTTGGCAGGCCAACTCGGCGAGTCGGGTCAACTGGAAGTTGACTTTGACTTTGACTCTTGGCTTGGTTAGGGGTAAATGGTCATTTTACCCTGAGGTCGATTAGCAGTATTTGACTGGGTGTTTTGTGGGGATTTTAGTCGGAGGACTTCCGGGGCAGCAGCAGCAGAAGACAGTCAGTTCCCATGCAGATTAGCAGCTACTTTGAGGTGAGTTACCTTCCAGTAGCGGTGGGTCTACGGCCACAATGTCGGCCCACCAGTAGGAGTTGTACATTAGATGATTGTCTTTGTGATATCATCTAGGTTTGCTACTACCTGATATGTTATATGCTGGCATGATATGTATATGTGATAGTAGTAGAGTTCGGTTGTTAGGACCGAAGGGTAGGTCAGACACCCCAGATATGTCTGACAGTATGTGATGATATGTTTATATGCTGGCATGATATGTTATATGTGATAGTGGTAGTAGGAGGGGAATAGTCCCCAAGTTCGGTCGTTGGGACCGAAGGGTAGATCGGACACCCCAGATATGTCTGATAATATGTTATGTTATGATATATGTGATAGTAGAAGTAGGGGGTGAAATAGTCCCTGAGGGTCGGTTGTTAGGACTGATGGGTAGTCATCACCCCAAAATGGCTTGACATGGGTAGTCAGCACCCCAGAACGGCTTGACACGGGTAGGTCGGCACCCTAGAATGGTCGTACCGGGTAGGTCGGGCACCCCAGAATTGCCCGACAGTATGTAAGATATGTGCTTGTATGGTATGTGGTAAGATGGGGGAACTCACTAAGCTTTGTGCTTACAGTTTTCAGTTTTGGTTTCAGGTACCTCTTCTTCGAAGGGGAAGGAGCCGGCACGGTAGCGGCACATCACACACACGCTTTGTATTCCGCACTATGAGATCTTCCTGGGGATTTGAACTCTGACAGTATTATGTTTTATAAAATGGTTTCCAGACATGCAACATCTTTTATGAAATGATACGATCCGTGAATGTTTTATTTCTAATGTTTTGGAAAGTGTATGTTTTAAAAATGAAATTTTTGGCTCATATTTTTGGGACGTTACAGTTCTTTACTTCTTTCTTTAATTGGTTGATTCAAACTCATTTCTAAGCACTCTTCAAACAATGACTCAACTTGATGTAGAATGCTAGTTCTTTTGTATAAAACTCTTAAGACTCTTAAGCTTTATGTTCTTATCAAAATAAGAACTTAAAGAGAGAAAAGGAGATGCAAATAATCTTCAAAATAATGAACAAATGAAGAGAGTATTTGTGTTTATGCATGTTACAATTTAAAGCTCATGAAAAGGAAAGAGTTCAAGCCTTCATAAAGTTCTTTCTTTAACTTTAAGACCTTAACCCTTTTAGCCATCCATACACCTACAACTACATTTCCCACATGCTTCTTAAGACAAGTCATGCTTTTAATTAAATTAATCAAAAACCCATGCCATCTTTTTCTTCTCTTAATTTTCGAAAATAAGAGTTAAAAAGAAGACAACTTTTATATTTTATATGCCAAGTTTATAAAATATAAAATTTAACTTTCTGGTAAAAGACAAAAGAAATTTTCTAGTCCAAAATGTTGTGAATGACTTATTAATTCATACCATATGAATTATGTAATGTTACTTGCTAATGAAAATTATTATTTCCAGGAAATAAATAATCACCAATTAATTATAAGAGTTTACTGAATATTTATTAAAACCATTTTGTAATAAATAATCAATTATATCAAGTGTTTGTTAGTGTGACCCATTAGTATCATATGTTAATTAGTAATATCACCTTAATATGATTCTTGAGCATACTAGATTTTTCACATTGGTTAGTGCGAGTTTGAACCCTAAGTGGAGGAGAACTACTCATTCATGGTGAGGGATCACGAGGTGGTCCAACTATTTTTCAGCTACAAGAGCTAGGAAATACTTGCAACACGGGTGCTCAGGGTCCATTGAGGATGTACCTGTTGTTCAGGATTTTTCTGACGTGTTTCCAGAGGCTTTTCCGGGAGTGCATTATGAGAGGAAAGTGGAGTTTCATATTGATCTAGTTTTGGGTGAGGCCCCGATAGCCAAGGCACCTTATCGTCTTGCACCTCTTGAGTCTCAAGAGTTGTACATGTGACTTTAGGAGCTGTTGGACAAGGGGTTCATCAGGCCGAATAGTTCTCGATGGGGTCTCTTGTTTTGTTTGTGAAGAAGAAGGACATGTCCCATCGGATATCCATCGCCTACAGGGAGTTGAATAAGCTAACAATCATTGAGTATAGGGAGCTGAATAAGCTGACAATGAATAAGTGATATCCGCTCTTGAGGATCGGTGATTTATTTTATCAGCTTCAGTTCGTTTCTTAGTTTTCCAAGATTGATTTGAGATCGGGTTATCATCCGATGAGGGTCGGGGATGAGGATATTCAAAAGACAACCTTCAGTAATAGTTATGGACATTATGAGTTCGTGGTGATACCATTTGGGCTCACCAATGCACCGATAACGTTCCTGGACCTCATGAACTAGGTTTGCAGGCCGATGTTGGATTTATCGATGATTGTGTTTATTGGCGATATATTGGTATATTCTAAGACTAAGGAGAAACATGAGGAGCATTTGAGGGAGGTTCTTAAGACTTTGAGGAAGCAGAGACTTTATGCAAAGTTCTCTAGATGTGATTTTTTTTTGTTATGCGAGGTGCAGTTCTTGGGTCACCTCGTTAACCAGAATGGTATCTACGTCGACCTAGCCAAGATATAGGTCATGATGCAATGGGAGGTCACAAAGACTCCATCTAAGATTCAGAGATTCCTTGGTTTAACAGGGTATTACTAGATATTCATTTAGGATTTCTCCAATATTACAGTTCCTCTGACCTGTTTGACGAAGAATAATGCTACTTTTCTATGGGGGCTTGAGAAGCGGGCGACATTTGAGATTCTTAGAAAGAAGTTGTGTGAGGCTCCGATACTGACCCTTCCCGAGGGTGTGGATGATTTTATGGTTTACTCTGATGCATGAATTTTGCTTTTGGGTGTAGTACTTATGAAGAGGGGGCATGTGATCACGTATGCTTCAAGGCAGCTGAAGCCTCACGAGGAGAATTATCCTACTCATAATATGGAGTTTGGGGCTATGGTTTATCTCCCTTAAGATTTGGCGTCACTATTTGTATGGGGTCTGGTGTACCATTTACACAGACCACAAGAGTTTGAGATATTTGATGGATGAACTGAGCCTAAATATGAGGCAGCACAGGTGGTTGGATGTGGTGAACTATTATGATTCTTAGATTTTGTATCATCATGGGAAGGCTAATGTATTGGTTGATGCCTTGATTCGGAAGGAAACTAGTGCTCCTATCAAATACCTATGCTTGTGGATGACTATCACTTCACCACTATTAGACTTGATCAAAGAGGCATATATATATATATATATATATATATATATATATATATATATATATATATATATATATATATATATATATATATGGGTTAAAGGAAGAGAAACTGAAGAAGGAGAAGATCAGGGTCAGATTTCTACCTTTTTCACTGATAGTCAGGGTTTGTTGACTTAGTGTGGTAGGGTGTGGATCCCATTTATGGTAGGGTTTAGCAAACATTGTTGGAGGAAGCGTACAAGTCCAAGTTTTTTATCCTTTTGGCCACTACAAAGATGCACGGGGATCTGATACTTGACTTACTAGAAAGTCAAGGATGAACATTAGAGACCCCACGGAAAGATGTATTTGTTGGATATCTCCATGTGGAAATTGAAGCAAATCACTGTGGATTTCATCAAAAAGTTGCCAAGGACGACACATGTGGTTGATTCGATCTGGGTTATTATCGACGAGTTGACCAAGAGCGCCCACTTCATTCCAATTCAGGAGAGATCATCTGCCGAGAAGTTAGCCGGGATCTACATTAAAGAGGTAGTTGCATGGTATGGGGTACTAATTTTGGTTATTTCAAACCGCAATGTTCGTTTTACTTCCAGTTTCCGGAGGAAGTTCCAGGTTCTGATGGTCAGAGTGAGCGGACTATTCTAAATGTCGAGGATATGATTAGAGCGTATGTTTTGGATTTTGGTGGGAGTTGGGATACCTGCCTTCTTTTAGCTGAGTTCTCCTAAAACAACAACTATCATGTTAGCATTGGTATGCCTCCTTTCAAGTTGCTTTATGGGAGGAAATGTTGGAACCCGATTTGTTGGGGTGAGATTGCTCAGCGAGTGATGGGAAGCACTGAGGTAGTGCTCAAGACCACTGAATAGAAACAACATGTTCATGGTAGGTTGTAGACCACACAAAGTAGACAAACCAATTATGCTGACCGGCGTCGTTCTGGTCTCAAGTTCCATGTTAAGGATTTCGTTCTTCTGAAGGTGTCACCATGAAAAGGTGTCATGTAACACATGTTTTCCAGAATGGATTGTTTTTTAAGGAAACCCATTTGCCATGACATGGTGTATGGAATGCCACAATGTGGCATGGCTTGTTTTTGGTGCATGTTCTAATGGACACCATGATGTGGCAAGTAGTGTGCCACGACGTGGTGGATCTAGCAACCTAAGCCCATGATTTTTAGGGTTTCTCCCATATTTAAGCATCTTAATTCATGGACCAACTCTTCTTGAACAACCTCCATCTCCTAATTTAAAAACACTAGCCTCCATGCATGATTGAGAGCTTGTTTTCTTGATTGAAGAGCTTGTTCTAGGATTCTAATGAAGCTTGAGGAAGGAGGAAGTTCATATAGGTGCAAGGAACCAAGGAACTATCTTGGATCCATCACTCTCTTTTTATTTATGAGTTATTAAAGGTATAAAGTTTATAGATTGACCTTTGGTCTTATTGTTTGAAGTTTAAGTTCATTTTGCATGATTTTGGTCCCTTCCATGGATTTTCTAAGAGTTTGAGGAACTCCAGAGCTTGTTAAGGCTCTCAAATGGTCAATAGGTTTCTGAAAATGAGAAAAGAGTCATGCTTGGGACTATTTTGTGTGATTGAGCAAGTGTTGGACATATTAATGACTTAATGGACTTAGGGTTATAGATCTTTCTTTTGAGTGAGGTCCTAATGGATAAAGTTGGAAATTTTATCCATTAAGTGAATTATAGAACATGCCAGTGACCACGACATGGTGGAGTCCAGCTTCATGATTGTTTTGTCCGGACATGCCCACGACGTGGCCAAGGAGGTCCCACCATGTGGCGATGTCCTGCATGTCATCGATTTTGTCCTTTCATGCCCAAGACGTGGCCAAGAGGTATCCATGTCGTGGTGACTGTTGACTTGGTGGACATTGACTTTTGTTGACCGTCAACCATTAACTTTTGACCATTTTGACCTTCAGGTCAAACATAGAGAATTTGGGTTATTGTCTGAGGATTTGTTTTGTGTTTGGTGATAGTCACTCTCGGGTGGATCATTTGGTCAACTGTCTATCTGATCTCTATCTCCATATGATTTTAAGTAATGTATGAAATACCAGGATTTGTTCCCTGGAAATTGCAAGAAAAACCATGGGATACCCATGGCAACCGTACGTAAGACTGTAGTAAGACCACAAAATTAACACGTTCTATACCGACATGTATGTTGTATGTAGGTTGATAGGTTGGCGCTAGGGTTGATGACTTTAAATGTACGCATTATATGTACGGTGGAATATGTGGTATACTGGGGAACTCACTAAGCTTTATGCTTACAGTTATGAATTAAACCTTTTGTAGGTCGTTCGTGAGAAGAGCTCGACGAGATTGTACACAAGCATCAAATATATTCGTATATGTGGTTTTTTAAATTTAACTCTGATAATGTATGGTTTCCAATCAAGAAAATATTATTCAATTTTTTGAAACAAATGTTTTATTGGTTAATCTATTTTAAAAATAAAAAATCTCTTTTTTAGTTTTAGGACATTACATGTTATTCGGTTCTGGAAGCGGGACAAGTTGGGCCCCAGATACATCGGTCCTTTCAGGGTTATTGCCCGGGTGGGCCATGTTGCTTATCGGTTGGATCTTCATGTAGAGCTTAGTTAGATCCATAACAACTTTCATGTTTCCCAGTTATAGAAGTATTTAGATGATGATTCCTCAGTGGTACCCTTGGATGGCATCCAAGTTGATGAGTACCTGAATTGTATAGAGCGACTGATTACCATTATTGACAGGAAGACAAAGACCTTATGCAAGAAGGCGGTGGGTTTGGTTAAGGTGCAATGGAAGCACCGGAAGGGTTCCGAATGGACTTGGGAACCCAAGGTGAAGATGAGAGAGCATTTCCCCAAGTTATTTGCAGCAACATATTTTGAGGATGAAATCTGATTCAAGTAACGGAGAGTTGTAACACCTGGGTTTCAGGTATGAGTTTTATGCTTCAATCAAGTGAATTTTTAGTGGCCACGATGTGGTGGAGTACGATCACCACAATTTGGCAACTTCTTATAAGTCATGATCATTTTTAAGTGAACATGTCGTAGTCATGTATTGGCCACGACATGGTGGCGTATGGGGCTCAAAACCCTAGATTTTGGGCCTTGGGCCCTATTTAAAGGATGTAATGGCTAGGGTTTGTCTACCCTCAGCCTCCCTCACTCCCCAAAGACTAGAAATCAACCCTAGCCTATTAGTGATCATCTTGGAGCTCATTTGTGGTGTTCTTGAGGTTTTTGAAGAAAGAAGAAGGTGCTCTAGTGCAAGGAGTCATCAACCAAGCTCATCTTCCTCCCTTGGTGCATCTTTTGTACTTTTGCAAGACCTCAAGCACTTATCTTTTTGATGCAATATTCTAGATCTAGGTTTTTCTGAACACTTCTTCATGTTTATGTTGGTTTGAGTAAATGGATCCAATAAAGTTGGCAACTTTATTGATCCTTGAGGTCCCAAGAAGGTTAGATGCTCCAAATCTGGAGTGTTATGTAGTTTTGAGTTCATGAATTGGGTTTTGACCCTATTTCTCTCATTTTGACCTAATTTGATTAAAATACATGCATTGGACATGCATGTCCTCAAAGCAAGGAGTTTTAGGATACATATGAGTGTAAGGAAGCTTTTTGGAAGGTATAAGTATGTGGATTAATGGATTAAGGGCTCAATACATTAAGCTGATTCTAAATAGATACCTCGACATGGTGACATGCTTGCCAAAATGTGGTGGAGGAACTCATCGCGACTATTTTGTCGTGGGATAGGTATGACATAGCCAGTAGTTGGACACGATGTTGTGACCTACTAAGTTGACTTTTGAATAGTTTTCCTTTTAGTAGAACCTGGAGAGATTTTGAGTGTTAGCTTGAGGTTTGGTTCGAGATTGGTTAGGAGGTTCATGTAGCTGATTTTGTAGGATTTTCGAGTAGAGGGTTATAGCTCATTGATCCTGTGAGTTTTCTCACTACACTATGCAGGACACTAAGTGTCATGGCACGCTAGATTGTTTGTGTGACTTTTGCATGAAAGACTATGGTGGGATCACATCAGTTGTATGAAAGTATGTGGTTGGATCACAAAACTTGCATGGAAGACCATTGTGGGACCTTGGCAAGAAAGAATATAGTGGGGATGTAGCAACGGAAGTGTCTTTAAGATGATGGTGGGATCAAAGCATGCACATGTGTTGAAATATACCCTAGGGCGTGACCCACCGTTATGTATAAAATGTGGTATTTTAGGGAACTCACTAAGCTTTGTGTTTATGGTTTAAGTTTAAATGTTTTAGGAACTTCAAGTAATATGGAAAAAGAACCAACATGATTGCATTGCATCAACTGATGATTTCCGCACTACGAGATTTTGGGATTTACATTGATATTTTTATGAAAACAATATACTCATGTTTTGGATTACTTGACTTGTGATGTTGTGATGTTTACAGACAGTAGCGAGACTAATTGTTAGTATGGTGGGTCTCTTGACCCACCTTTTTTTAATAACACGTTTATATAAAGTTCAAAATTGTGACCTACCTAAAAAAAAGAAATGAACCACCTTAATTTTTTTTTTGACAAAAAACAATATTTTTAAAGTTCATAATCTATAATAGCCTAATATTTTTTGAGGTATAATTTATTAACCTTTTATCTTGATAACGGCCGAACCAATTTGTCGTCAATCATAAATATTTTACTTTGTTAACTATGTGAAAGTTAATTAAACTATGTCAAAATTCTATCTAGAATTCCAATAATCCATGAGCAACAAAAAGTCCACAAAGACCGGTATCATCTGAACTCATAATTTAATTGTAGGTTTAATTGTAGTCATATTTTTTTTAACTTTTAGTTATTCATGGTTAAAATTTATTACATGAGCATCAAAGCTATTGAAT